>NC_087475.1:5595450-6227117 GCF_036417665.1 Passer domesticus | reverse complement strand
CCCACAAATCTGTGATAACATTTGCATTTGGACAGAAGCACTAATGTTTCTTTTTTACAGGCAAGAGCAGCAAATCTCTTCCCTCCCCACAAAAGTTGAATTTTTCCTGTTCAGTCAATGCATAGATCAACCAGTACAGAGCAGTAAGAAAGTTAAGATGAGCATTTTAGACATACTTGTGCAAAAAGGACAGACAAAAGGAAGCAATTCTTCCCAGTTCTCATCTGGACCAGACTCCTACCCTGAGCTTAACTTCTCAAATGTTAAAAATGTGACACATATTTGGTTTCTCCACTTTTATTCCCCATGCAGGTCACTGTTATTTCTGCACAAACACCTTGAGTATTGTGAAACCCTGACCAGGCTGGGTGCTGACACAATGCCTGGGGCTGTGACAGGCCAGGAGGAGCTACAACCTTCCCTCCACTTGACATGAAGGTAGGCAAAACCACCAATAAATTACATATTGTGAGTCAAAAAACACAACCCAGGATTTTAGCTTGATTAAAATAAAATTTAAAAAAAAAAAAAAAAAACCCACACCAGACACTAAAAAAAGCAAAACAAACTCTATCTGCTTAAAATTATAAAAAAGGATTGAAACCAAAACTTACAAACATCTTATTTCACAGAAGCAGTTGGAGCTGCAATTTCTTCTCAAATAGATGAAAAATGGGTACTTTTTTATTTTGAAGAACTCAGGACTTTTCCACTCCCTGACTGGAAATCATGTCAAGACTTAACCACCAGGAAATCACATTCTGCATCTAGCAGCTCTATAATTTTCAGCATTTCTCATGGAGCAAATGCTGATACTGACATTTTCTCCCTTAAATATAAGCATTTTCCATTTCTCTTGCAAAGAAAGAGTTTTTACCTTAATTACTTCTGGTTTTGATAGAGCTAGCAGGTGTAGTGAGTATTTTCTTCATTTCAACTAGTTCATTCAAAGTTGAAAACCCAACTGGGAGTTGGGAAAAAAAAGAGCCTCTTGCAATCTCTGAATAAAAAGCAGGTGGTAGAAAATGAGGTCTCTGAATTTTAAAGCAGCCAGACTTTCCTTGGCACTTAGGTCTTGTTTCCTCCCTCACATTCTGGCTGTGGCTGCTCTTTAGTGAGAAGAATACTATCCAGAGTGGATTTTCACACTAATTCAATATCTTTCCAAAGCCTTTCATTCTTTCTGAAGTTATTAAGACTGATAGTTTGACTGCATGGGTGAAAATGCATTTTTATGAATACAAAAACCTGAAGCTACCACAATTACAACTGGCACCATAAAACAGGATTTAGTCAGATTTATGTCTAGACTCTGATAATGACACTTTTAAAGCATTAATTGAACACTGTGGGGAAAATACTAAGAAATAGTTCAAGAGTAACATGCTTAGATAATATGTCATCCCCTTGACTCCTAATTTCTAACTTGACATTAACATCTGCCTTGTATCTGCTAATTAAAACTTTCATTAGGTCCCAAATGCTGAAGTTTAATTAGGTAAAAAAAGTTTTCTTTGTTAAGAAAGACAAACTCAAACCAAACCAAACAAACCAGGCTGAAATACAACTATTTCAGAGAGAAACTTCAGCATTTCTGTGTTTCTATGCAGGGATTTTCAGTTTGACAGCAGATTTGGTGAAGTGCCCTTTCCTGAGTCACCTGCTCTGCTCTGTACAACTCCCAGGTTGCAAAAAATTTAAGAGTTTCTCCACCCTCATTGAAGACAGAGTTTCACTGACAGCAAGTGGCCAGAGCAGAGCTGTGGAGCAACCAGATGAACTGGAACGTAATAAATTAATTAGACACAGTAAATTATACTGGATTTTTTTTTTTCCAGCTTGCCCCACTAAACTTTGTAACATCACAAAGCCAATATAATGGCTTTAAAGAAGTTAAATGTTATATAGCAAGGCATCTTTTAGAAAATGCTGCCTGTTTCCAGATGAGTGTGTGGCTTCCCCCCAAGACCAGAGTGCACAGCTCCAGGTGTCACCCCCTGGATGGAGGAACAATTTCCAAAGTGAGCCTCACAGCTGCTGAACAGAAAACCTGACCCCTGGGGCTGCCACCACCAACATCAACAGTAAATTAAATTAAATCCAAGGAGAGCACAGGGACAGCCAAACCTCCTGCAAAGCAGCAGCTGCCCCACACCCCTGTGGAGCAAGGGGCCCAAACCTGATCCACAACTGCTCAGGTGAAGAGAAAGGGGAGGATAAATGAACATGGCTTAAGAGCTGAGAAACCAAGGAGGAGCACAGACCAAGCTCCCCCTGAATCCACAACATCAACAAGTCTTCCATCCATCACTCTCCACCTCCATGCCAGAATATTTAACATGCTATTTCCCTCCCCTCACTACGTGCAACTCCAGGAGTTATTTATACTTCAGAAGAAACCCTCCTGGCTTTATTTTTCCCCTACCTGCTGAACCACAGAGCAAAATGACAATCTGGTGTCCTGACACCACCAATCTGATGCTATCTGCTATCATGGCACAGAGACATGGTATTATATTAATAACCATAAACATTAGGATTTAGTCAGATAAGATGAGCTGACTAAAAGAAAGGGGTTTTTTTGCTAGAAAAAGCCCTCTGAACTGGGCTGTTTGTTTCCCAGGCCTCTGAGCACAGAGGGAAGCTGCATCCATCCCCACACACATCACCCTGGTGCAGCTCTGCCCTCCCACTGCACAAGCAGAGCAATCACCAGCTAATCCAAAAACCTCCCAGACGTATCTAGAGGGTAGTAAACCTAAAATATCCTTGCTTCATCTCCTTCTCCACGTAAACATCTATTTTCAGAATTGTAGCTTCTATTATTGATCTCTCGAGAAGAAATGATTTGTTTTTAATTCTCCCCTCACCATGGCAATATGTGCACCAAGTGGAAAGATGGTCTATTTAGTAACGTGCATTTGATGCTATTTCTGAACTCCAGATACAAAACAGTATCTTCATGGTTTGCAAGTCTTATTTCTACAGTAATTTCACAAGAACTTAAGTACCCATTAATTTTTTCTGATATTACAGGGTTTTCTGTTTTCTTTCCAAAAAAAAGTTTTGAACAAGGCCATTATATTTTAAGAACATTATTTTTTCCCTGACATTTCATACCTTCATTTCTAGTTAGTTTTCTCTGCAAAGTTTTTTCCTCTCCTCTGTGTTAATGTATTAATTTTTGTCATCCTACCTGATCCCATGTAAACAGCTGGTCTCCTCAATCCTTCCCTGGATGGCACTTCCTACACTTTATGATCTCTGCTACACACATCAAAGTTTTGCTTTCACCTTCTGATTTTATTAACGTCTTGGACTATGTAAAAGCAAAAAGAACACATGTATGACAGAGATTTGAGGGAAAACATCTTCAAACAATTACAGGTGAATATATATTTCAAACTATAGGGCAAACAGGAGAAGGGGAGTGACTCCAGGGGCTGACAGCATCTGTTTCCCTGGCCCACTCCTACTGCAGGATGAGAAATCAGCACTTCACACAGAGGAGGCCACACCATGGACACCTGCATTCGTTTGAATCTCTCCAGGCAAAAAAAGGGCCACCAAAAAAGAAAACCCACAGGCCTCTCCCAGGTTTACTTCAGTTTCAAAGTCTACCAAACATCAGATGTTTGCATTTTCAAATGGCCTGTCCCAAGCACCTCTGGAAAAACTGACTCACCATTCCCTTTTGGACATAGACTAATAAGATTCTCTTTAAAAGATGACACCAATTTACATTACTGCCAGCTGTGTTAACTACACAGAACAGAGGGTTCAGCACTGCAGCAAGTTGAGTGCAAAGAGGCTGAGGAAATGCCATCCTTGGATATTTTCAAAACCCAACTGGACCAAGCCATGAGCAAACCAACCTATTTCTGAAATCAGCTTGGCTGAAAGCTGCTTCATACTCAAATCATACAAACCCAACTATATTCTATGATTGCTTTTTTTTTTTTTAATGACAAGCCCACAGTGACAACCTCCATCAAAAAAAAAGATGCTGAGATCTTTCATTTGACCAGGTGAATCCATCCTGAGACCTCTCTCCTTGAAATGTCATCAGTGGGCTGTACAGGAAGGCAGGCATTGCACGTGGAGCAATAATAATTAAATCCAAACTGCCTGAGTTTTCACTCCACTTCCCAGGTGGTTTTTGCAGCCTGCAATGAGCTCTGTGTTGTCATGGCTACTCTTACAAGCATTTCATCCCTCCTTTGAAACTAATCACATCCCAGCTGCAGCACAGACACACCCTACCAGGTAACTCAGCCACAGCTTCATTTTTAACCCTACCAGCTAAATCTGTGATTTGAAACACATCCATCATTGTTAAGACAGACTTAAGTTTAAGTATTACTTACATTTATTTCACTCCTCTCAATCCCTTTGCCAGCACTGAAATGATGGGTGTCTCTCGTGGTGTCTTCCAGATTTCACAGTGCTAAATCACATCTCTCTCACAGCACGGTCTGACATAGTTTGTTTGCAAAGGGCAAGCAAATCAGCCATGGGGGACCAAATGCCTGGGGAACTGTGCTGCTGCACATCCTCAGTGCAAAGGGAGCTGCTGCCTCTCTGCACCAGAGGCAGAGCAACCACTGCACCGAGCAGGATCAGCCAAGTGCCTGAGGTCAACTTGGTTTGTGTTCAAAAGGAAAAAGCAGCCTGTGCAGTGTCGACAGCTGCTCTTCCAGCCTTTAATATCTCATGTTTTATCTAACCTCCAACTCAAAGCCATATATAGGAATCTCTGTTTAGTTCCTGGATAACAATTGTTCTGGTTGCAGAGAAGAGCTTAAGTAGCTTAGAGAGCTGCCTGCCAGAGAATGGAATTTAGCATGTCGTTCCAAAAGCCTGGCTCCTTATGAACTTGGATTTTAGTGTTGACAGTGCTCACATCCATGTAGAGACACGGGTAGCAAAGAACATCCAACTTTGTCATAACAGGCTCTTAGCAGCCCCTTTCTCCTCTCCCTGGCTACTTCCATGAAACTTGAAGTATTCCAGATATTTTGGAGACACCCTCACAGACGTTCGCCAGCCAGCCAAGTGTGTCTGGAAATTCCTCCATGAGTTCAAAACATATCACTGAAGAGAGGGACAGAGAAATGTATTTGAACAGGACAACACTAAATTCTATTTCCATAGCAAAGCAGGCTGAAAATTCTGCCAAGCTCAACCTCTTCAGCTCATCACATTTAAAGACACAGCAATGCTATGTTATAAATTCATGGTTTGGGCACGTGGGCATGGCCACAGAATTCTTTGGGTAATGAGCTTTTAGATAGTCATGGTTTCCATATTTTCCACAAGCAGCAGCCACAGCACAGAAACAACCCCCTGAAATCCACACTGAGAAAGCTGCTCAGAGCTCCATCTTCTCTGCAAACTCCTGATTTAGGGGAATACCCTACACTCCTCAAAGTGCGTGGTTTGGTGCTACGGGCGTGCCAGGAAGGCACAGGCTGCTTTAATCTCCAGGCACTTATCTCAGAGACAACTACCCAGTCAATGTAGGACACCTATCAGCTCAATGCTTCACTTTAAGCTGCCTATATAAAGCAGCAGAGCACACAGTGGCTTTTACACAAACACAGATATATTTCAAGCACGGGCTGCTAGACTATGGGCACATTATCCATAGATGACAGATAAAACAAACCCAGCCCTAACATGACAGGAATGGGTCTCAGTGCTCACATTTCACCAGTTTAGGGTTTACACTGCACTTCCCAGAGCATCAAACCATTCCCATGGCCAGGGGCTTCCCATGGAGACAACCTGGCCCTATTGTCTGTGCATCACCCCCAGCATGCAGAAACTAGGAACCTCCAGGTTATTGTGGCTGAAATAACAGATAATACCTTCAGTCCAAAAACACCATTATGGAAATTGCTAATAAAATCCAAGTGAAGACAGACATCACGTGCTAAACTACTGTTTCAAAGAATAGAAACAGAGAGAGCAAAGCACTGTTACAGTCAATAAGCAAAAAATAAAAAATACATGGGGCAGTGAAATTATGTAGTTCATTAAAACTAGAAGTCTAGCATAGGTGACCCTTCTCAAAAAACATTAATCTATTGCAGCACAAAATAGAACAGTAGCCAAAATGTTGTGATCTGAATTATTCTGCTCTTAAGGTGCATTAATAAAATCAAAGCATTTCATGGCAAGTTCAGGCATTTGGGCACCTCAAGCAACAAGGTAGCTCTAGGAATGAGGTAAAATCATTGTGTCAAATTATCTTTACTTCTAATACAAAGTACACCAATTAATCACACTAAATACATGTTAGTATTCCAGGTTCCTTTGGTGGCCAGAAGCTGAAACAGAAGGCAGATTTGGCAGCAGGGGAAAAAGAAAGGAAAAGCATTTGTTTCAAATATTTTGTAGCTTGGAAATGGACAATTAAAACAGACAAAGAAAAGTACAGAGGATTCTTATGAGTTTATCCTATATATTAAGAGATGACAAGCCTACACAGAGTGATAATCCATTATTTATGGGCTAAGAGATTTCTTGATTGGTGAAAAAGAACAATTCTTTTAGGGGCTCATGTTGTGGAGAGAATTTAAGTAAACAGACTCTCTGAAGCAGCAGTAACTGAACAAAGAAGAAAATGTGATGTCTAATGCTGTTATAATTTTTGTCTCCTTTGGTTCTGCACTGCTGGATTGCTGAGTGCATCCTGTGAGGATGCACACCTGGCATCAGAAGGACATGGCTGGGTAGTGGGGAATCCTCTGGATTATTCCCTAAAAAGCTGCCTGTAACTTTGAGACTGTGGTGGTCCCTCACCCTTTCTCCACTGCCTGAGCACCAGCCTCCACAAATCCAAGAAATGCATATTTAATGCATATTTATCTATTTATCTTCCTCTCTTCCTCTTTCTGTGGTTTTTTTTTTTTGGTGGTTTTTTTGGTGGTTTTTTTTTGTTTTGTTTTGGGTTTTTTGGGGTTTTTTTTGTTTTTTTTTTTTTTTTTTTTTTTTTTTTTTATTGTTTTTTTTGTTTGTTTGGTTGGGTTTTTTTCCCTGAAGGTTAGTAGAAGGGACATGCTGATTTCCAAGGCTTGGGGTGACATTGCATGAGAAATGCAGCAAGGGAGCCCCAGACCTGGAGGGTGCCACAAGCCCCAGAGGAACAAAGAATCTTCACTTCCTTAGATGAATTCCTTCGAGAGGACAAATTAAATTTAGCCCAGAAAGGGACCAAAATACATCTGGTCCAGCAAGTTAATAAGGATGCTCCAACCTAGGAGAGGCAAAAGATCAGATGGAATTACAGAAAAAAAACCAACCCCGAGTTAATCTCTCAATATTCAAGGTTGATTCCCTGCTGAACTGGTGATCTCTGATCTTAATCACCCCAGCTCCATCTGAGGATATTCTAAGGGAATTGCAGCAGCCAAACTAACATATTTAAGAAGAAAAAGGAAATAATTAGGCTTTCTAGCTACTTCCTACAGGGCAGATTTACGTTAAAAATTTATGAACTAAAATATTTATCAAAGTCAGCTTTCTTCAAGCAACAACCAACTAAAGAGTTAAAATACCCAAACCAACAAAGGCAAAAAAGTGCTGCAAGGTACTTGCATTAAATCTCATCTACATCTAATCAAGAGGTTTGAATGAGCTCTCTTCTCACAAACAAGAAGGTGATGTAATTAATTTTCTCCTGAACCTCGAGGTTGTGGAAGAAGAGGATCTGACCTAATACCAGCTAATTCCTGCTGTGTGCAGAATTGTAATCTCTCCTGCAAACCAGATTTGACCTGGATTCAAGTCAAGAATTTTAAGAGGGAACAAAATAAGGGGGAAGAAAGAATTCTAAGAGATGTGTGCATGTTATTCTGTATGCATAATGCACACAAATTTATATTTGCATCAGTACAAAATCTAACTGCTGCCAGATGCACACATCACACCCCAATACTGAGTTAAGACATGAAGAATTAATTAAAAACCACACTGGATGCATGTATGTACTTACCATATGAACTTTAAATAACATTTAGCAGGACAGCTATAGATGTCCTTAAGCTCTAGATTTCTTGATTTTAACATTAAAACTGTAAAATCACTTACACATGTCTGTCATTTCTCCCCTCTCCAGGCTCCAATATCTCCTTTTTGTTAACCATACTCCTGGACTGTGCCTGCTCATGTCAAGAATGTTGCTTTCTTGCACATTTTGAGGACTACACGGACTAGTAATCACATACATTTTAATTTGAGCTGCCACACTGTATAGCTGAGAGTTTACATATCTGCAGAGAATCACTGTAAAGCTTAAATGTAAATAAACTCATTAATATTACAAGTGTGTACACACACACACAGAGAGGATCGTAGGCTTGTAAGCAGTACAGGCATAACTGCCTGGAGGAAAAACTTGGCAAAGTAAAACCAAGATGATCCTACATAGATTTTCATTTCTTTTGTTTTTTAAACACTTCATTAAACAAACAAACAAACTCATGTGTCATGCTGGAAACTTGTTCCCAGCAATGTCACACTCCTTGGAAAGTTGTCCAGGCACAGCCATATTAATTCCAACTCCAGCAAGCTTTTCCTTTTACAGTTGCTGTGTAATTTTTTCACTAAAGCCAGTCAACAGATTGCATTTCTAAAAGTCGCTGTTTGCTCCAGACAAGGTTCTAAAAAGTTTCAAGATTTATTTTGGCTGAACATCCTGGACATATGTGGAGACACAGGGAAACAAGGCCAGCCCAGAAATGTAGGGCAGCCCTGCCCTGCTCCCACCCTTCCCAAACCCAGTCCAAACACCCAGGCACGTGTGGGCTCCTGGCTCTGCTGCTCCAAGGCCAGCTCACCCCCAAGGGACAGAATCTTAATTTTCACCTGCCTGAAACATCTCTTTTCCTTGCTGAAGATATATGTGTCCCACAGACACCCTAATGCATGGTGAGCCTGTCAGCTAATTTCCGTGTTATGTGCTGAGAGACAGCTGTGAGAACACCAAGAGCACAAAATAAGAGTGAAAGAGCTCTATAAAGGCTTGCAGAAAAAAAATGGAAATACACAGTCACCACCTTGCCCAAGTGGCATCCTTAGCCACTATGCTCTCAGCTGAATAAAAACACAAAAACTCAGAAGGCAACAAAACCGAGTCCCATAACAAGCAACAAGAGCAAATCAGGGAAGGTAACTACCCCAGCCACACATCAGTAAGTACACACCAGCCTTTCAGAGCACTTCAAAAATTACCATCTCCAGCTCACCCCAAGGAAGCACTTTAAAGGACAAGCCACCACCAGCACAGCTGCAGTACAAAAATCCAACTTACCAATACAAGTAATAGGCTAAAGCCAGGACAATCAGGGTAGCGCAGACTCCAGCTAATAAGCATATACTTGACTGGTTTACCAACATCTTCCCAATTTGTTATTGATTAATAATCAGACAAACAAATCCAAAAAAAAGGAGAAGAAATGGAACGGCAAAAACGCACGATGCGAGTCTTGGCTAGGAAAGAGAATCAGTCTTGACATGGAGGAGGGATTATGGTGACAAAAGCACATCGAGGTAAATCTGGAAGTGCTTCAGCTACTAAAACTGCCTGCTCAGCAGCCTGAAAAATCAGCTGGGTGTCCTCTCCACTACATGGCTTTGTACGCCACTGAACTAAAAAAGCCCCTCTTACCTCAAGAATGAAGGCATGAATGGGGCAGAAGTGGACTAATATTTAAAACAGGTAATACTGCTCAATAAATATTACAGTCAGGTGGTGTTGCTGGCAAACCAAGCCTTTGCTCTAATCCAGTAAGCTCCTTACAGGAAATTACCAGGCTACAATCGACCGGATTCGTTTCCGTGGTTGTGCGTGTGCTCAGCACGGCCACTTGACACTTTTTGTGTCTGCAGGACCTGACACAAGATTTTAACAAAATCTAGATTTCGGCACAAAGGAACCTCCCATCACAGGACCCAACAGATGATAGTGGTGCTTCCTCCCTCTTCTCCCTGCTCCACAATCAAGGATTTTGGAACGCCTGAGCAGGCACACTCCAGGGGTTTGGTGAACAAAAAGGAGATATTGGAGCTTGGAGAGGGGAGAAATGAGGTGGCAGCAGCTACAGCCTGTGCAGGGACACGGTGCTGATGGGGTGGTAAAGCTCAAGGGTCCTGATGCCTCAGGTTTAGCTTTTAAATGTTTCAGATTCTGTGCTGCTTAGTTTGTGGGTCTGAGCTTCATGTCACGGGATGGTGAGCTCTGTGCACAGAGCAGGGAGACAAAACAATTCCTGCTCCAGCTGGGCACCAAGGACAAATGATCCAAATCTCAGGCCCAAGAGCACAAACCCCATGGGCTGAAGAGAGAAAAACAAGCAGGATGGGACTGCAGGGGCTAAAGCTGGAATTAGACAACTAATTCCAATATGCTAATGGACCAGAACTTATAAAAGTGTGAGACCCCCTGACCTGCTGTCCATTTTGTGGCCATTTTGGGTTGTGCTGCCCAAGGTGGATCCATGGAGGCCTCCTAATAAATACCTACTTCACTCTTTAGCTCTGTCCAGTCTCTGTTCTAGGTCAGCCTTCACAAGGCATCAGCCCCATCCAGATGCTCTGCACCACAATCTGGACAGTCCAGGTAAGGAGAGGCTTGAGGGCACATCTGTACCAGGACACAACAGCTGGACTGAAGAGTGATTCCCATTTATCAGCACAGCCCTCTGTGAAGATGCAGCATAACTCACCTGGTCAGAGTTAGGCCTCTAAAGAAACAAAATCCAAACAAAATCTAGCTTAAATACCACAAATAAAATTTAAGTGGTAGCCACAGACCCCTGACACCCCCATTTTTTGACTAAACTTTAGCAACAGCCCTAAAGAGAGCAAAGTCATGGTGTAAGACCCTCTTAAAACCCTGGCTGCCCTGGAGGTAGAGACACATCAGAAGATTTCAATAAAGTTGAAAGAGGCAGCACGAAACCACTTAAGATGAAACAAATAAGAGCATTTTTATATTCAAAGAACAGACAATGCTTGGAATTATTTGGCCAAAAAGGAAAATAAAAAAAAAAAATAAAAAGGAGGCTGTGAATGTAAAAGTTACAGACAAATAGGAACTTTTATCTGCCTCTGAGTTTAAAGCACACACAAATTAAATACAACATACTCCAGAAAGTGTGGTGAATAAGGGTCCAGTGGAAAAGCAGGATAGAAGCACCACAGCATTCGTTAAATAAAGGAAAATTTCAGGTGCTGTCCATGCACCAAGTCAATAGGTCCTCCTGTCCTCGTATCCTGCCCAAAGTCCAGGTCTGTTTTAAGACCTTTTGCAAACTCACCCACAGCTCAAGCCCATTTCTCAAGCAATTCCAAGGTAAAACTCTTACTCCTATCTACACCTTTATCAATGAAGGATATAGCTTGCAACTAAATTCCTTGCTTAGGAATAATCAGTTTCTGTGGGCTCCAAAGGAATTTTTACTGATTGTGTTCCCCAATCTCATTTTGAGATTGGTCACACTGCTTCTGTTCTCAATTGCAGAAATCAGGTTATATCAAATAACATCAAAATAAACCCCAAAGCCCAAGAGACAAACACACACAAAGATGACAGGAGGGTTTCAGACATGCAGAGTCACTAAACTGGCACTTGCAATGTTTTCATAGGTGAAACTCAATCACAAGTTTCCAGGACTGCTGATCAATATTTTTCCAATGCACAACATTCATTACAGAAAATGCACATAATGGATTATGACTGGGCACAGGACAGCATCGTGATTTTATAATGAAAACAGAACCCTAAGTAGCAATTATCAAGAGACCTCATTTGGAAAAAAAAATAATTACGATATTGGAATAATTGCCTATATTTGGAATAAGGCTTACTTGGTATTTCTATTATAAAAGCTATTCTAAAATTATAGTGCTGGTATTCAAACAGCAATTCTATAATACCAGCCCTTACATAACAAACAGAAAAGGAGTTATCTAACAGAAGCCCTATTAGTACAAAATTATTTGAGTAATAGGCCTATTGCAATGTATAAAATAGATCAATGTTATGTAATTACAAAATGCTGCCAATCTTAGTCTCTGATTATTAAGAAAAAACTTCAGTAATGTCTACTCATCTCTAAGACTACATACAATGCTCCTCTTCACTCCAAGTGGTTGAATTTTCAAGACAAATGGGAATTCATCTTTTGTATTCAGATAAAAATAAACCACAAAAGAAATTTCAGGAGTGCTAAATGCATTTACACACCAAGCTGTGAAACCTAGGGAGCCACCTGCTAGACAGATTGGGTGAATCTGGAAAATGCTTTGTGGCACAGCCCCATCACTTGTTACAACAGGGATGCAAAATAAAGGATAAACAAAAGAGTCTCACCTATAAGATGTTATAGGGAAAATGAAATAACTCTGCTTTCTGGATGGAAAACTATGCAGGAAAAAAAGAAAATTAAGCTTCAAACACATGACAGAGAGAGAGCCAGCCAGGAGACATCTGTCTGCATGCAAATGTGCTGTGGCTGAGCAAGGAGAAGCCTCTGACTGCTGCTACCCAGAGTCCCAGCAAGCACAGTATTCATGCCTGCAAGCCCCTGCCCAGGTTCAAAGCTTCCCTTTGAAGTACTGAGCACTAATTGGGAAGAAATTGAAACTCTGTCTTCCAAGAAGTGCTGAGCTGCTTTAAATTTCAGGTATTAAACACTGCCTTCTGCAGAAGAGGAGCAGTGTGATTTGCTCTCTGATCCTCAGTAATGCAGGATCCCTGATGCAGGTGAAAGGGCAGGGGCAGGAAAGCTCCTGGGGCTGTCTGGTGGCAAAGCCACCACCTTCTGAACCAGTGTGTGCTCAGAGGAAAAGCCACCACCTTCTGAACCAGTGTGTGCTCAGAGGAAAAGCCACCACCTTCTGAACCAGTGTGTGCTCAGAGGCAAACCACCCTCCTGAACCAGTGAGTCCAGAGGAAAGGCCACCACCTCCTGAATCTGTGTGACCAGACAAAAAGCCACCACCTCCTGAATTTGTATGTCCAGAGACAAAGCCACCATCTCCTGACACAGTGTGTCCAGACAAAAAAGCCACAATCTCGTGAACCAGTGTGACCAGAAGCTACCACCTCCTGAATCCATGTGTCCAGAGGAAAAGCCACCACCTCCTAAATCCGTGTGCCCAGAGGAAAAGCCACCACCTCCTGACCCCCTGTGCCCAAAGCCACCACCTCCTGAATCAGTGTGTCCAGAGAAAAAGCCACCACGTCCTGAGAGCCAGCTCAGAGCCAGATCAGGGCTCAGCACATCCATCCCCTTTGTTCATTTATGCCTCTGCTCCAGAGTTTGTTACCACGAGCTGTACTGCCAGGATGGCAAAGATTAAATTATATTATTTATTAGTTTTATGATTAGTAAGTAAGAGGGACAGAGTAAGGCAAAGGCCTCAGGTCACACCCGAGCTATCCGTATGCTCTGGGAATCACAGCTGCAAGACCAAAGAGAGACAGAAAGTTTTCCCCTGCCAGTGCCCTGCTACACTAAACCCAAAAAATCCCCAGAAGAGCATTTGCATGATCTCACCTACAAATGCACCTCCAAACCAGGAACTGCTCACAGCTTACCAGCAAAGAAGGAAGGCAGCTCTAGAACTGAGAAGCAGAATACATGCCATGCAATTTTGACTTTACAGTCTCCAGTCTTCCTGACAGATCTGTGACAAGTGATAAAGACCTTGTCTATATATTTTTATATATGTAAAATGTCTATACATTTTCATTTTTTTCACCATGAAATTTTCCATGGTTTGAGCCTGGAAGGAGACAGAGGCCATGTGAAGAGTGAGGGAAGACAAAAGTCACCATTCTTCCAAATCCAGATGTTTCAGATCTTCACCACAGGGGAGACAAAGAAGCAAAAATACCAACACCACAAGTAGGCATTCTGCAGAGTGAGTGTCACTGAGCCAGCTTCAGATAAAACCCACAGTTCTGCAGTCAAGCGCAAATAACAGGTGAAAAATATCACCTGAAAATGCAGCAGGTACACAAGCAAAGAGTTTCTCAGTAAGTTCAGTGAGCTGAACTGGCAGCCTGGATTACACTGGGTGGGGAGCTGGGTCCTGCTCAGTGCATTCACACTGCTCACACAGAGCTGTGCATCTGCTGTCACAGCCCAAAGGGGGAAAAAGCAAGAAAGGAAGAGCAGGGGAGGGACCCACATCATCCCCTTCCTCCTTCTATGGAATCCAACTTCTGCTCTCTTGGATGTCACCCCGACTGCCAGCAGCAGTGTGTTCATTCCTGAATAAGACATCTGTTTTTCTTTTGGATTATTTCACTGACAAATATTGCACAAGGCTGTTATCAGTCTGAATCCATAATTACCCCTGTGGTCAGATCTGTTTTTGCATATACACAAAAGCAGGTATCTTCCTAAAAAGATAGACCAGACTTATCAAGCAGACTGATAGCAAAAGCAAATATATGCTGAACAAAGTTTTATTGTTCTGTGTTTTCTGTCAAGATCACACCAGCCCCTTCTGCTCTCTGTACCAATACTGGCAGCAGCCACTCACCACACAACCTTTACACTGACCTCCTCACCCAACAATAAAAAACCCTCAAACTCCCAAACAAGCCACCATAAAAGAAAAAAACCCTTCTCCTGTGTGAATTTGAATATCATGTTTTGAACACAAAATTGAACTGCATGTGCATAAATGTGCACTTTTGCTCATGGTGAAATCTTTATAAATTACAACCAGAATTCTTTACAATTAAAAAAAATTAACTTGTAAGTGGGAAGGCTGCACATTGTGTAAATTCAGGCTTTTGTTGGCCGTTCAGCTGGGAAATTAAACACCAGCCACTCTGTAAATATCCCATCTGTCTTTAAAATCCACATCAGATAAAAACCTGAAAAGAAACATCTACAGCTCTCACCTTTTCTTAATATCTCCCATCTCCTGGGTGGCTTTGGCATTCTGTTGCTAAATAGGCCTCTAGCAGCAAATATAGTTAATTTATGCCAGCAGGGAACCCTTCTGTGGTAACACACAGAGTCTTTGAAATATGCTGCAACAAAGATCACAAATCCAGGACTGGTCAGCCCCGTCACGATTCAGTGTCCCTTGTTCAGCTTCTTCTGAACAGCAGCCTTTTCATGCAATGCTTGAGAGAGACATGACCTAAATACCCTTTAACTGAGGGCTGCAGAAATCCCAGGAATGACTGGCCCACTAGAAATCCACATTTACCTTCCACCAGAAGCGTCCAGACAGCGACACAGCTCAGAGTGAGACTTTGGGAGTTTGCACAGATGCTCTCTTTGTCATGGTCTCATGATAAAAAGATAAACCAGCTCTGGCAGACCCAGACAAAAGGACATTCAAATATTCTGCCCCTGTGAGTACTTTTTCAGTCCTACAAGTGCCACAAATACTGACACTAATCTGACCACAGGAGATCTCTCAGTGATCACAACCCCAGCCAGGTGGGCACCTGCCTGTGTGGACATTTCTGCATCTCCATACATTCCTCTGTATTGATTCCACTTCTGTCAGAGACACAAAAAAACCACTGAAGCAGATATTGTTTCCTGCTGGAAGAGTTATAAAGTCCTGGAAGAAATGCACAATGTGAAATTACTGGTATAAAAGTGAGCACCCGCTTCTCTTGGAGCTTGCAGCATTTCTGAACAGTTTGACTGCCAAGTCAAAAACTGCTCCCCATCACTTGAAAAATTAGAAGTTAATTAGTAAAGAGAGGTGTTCACTGTACCAAAGCTTCATATTCAAAAGACCCTATGTGCCAAACTGGAATTATGGATGTCACCATTGCTAGCTTGGCACTGCTCTTCAAAAGCTCCTCAGTCAGGCTGAGTAGCAGTTTGAGAAGCAGCATTTATGCTCTTATGATTCATTTTTATCTGCCAGAATAACTCTCAGCTCATCTGCAGTTATATGCCCAAAAAGTCAGATATTCAAGGGTATTACAAACTGCCTGCAGTTCAATGCAATGTGTTAATATAGGACACATTTATAGACAATGAGTCTAGCAAACCAGACTAGCTTCATTTGAAATAAACAAACAAGCAGCCTGGTCTAATTACCAGAACTAATCTAAAAGAATCAATATTTCTCCAATCAAAATGCAGAACAAAAAACCATGCTATTTACTCAGCAATGTATAATTACTTCTTGAATCTGCAGATTTTGTTCACTTTTAAGCCCATTAAACATGAACCACTTTTTATTAGTTCTATTTAAATTCTTTTTACCTTAACTGTAATAAACCAGATTTCTAAACAACTGGAATAATTGAAACCTCACTGCCTTAATCAGAAGTATTTTACTGTCAGTAAGTTCATTACTTCCAGGCAACTGGGAGCTTTTTCTATGCCTGGTTTGACTGACTGCTCATAAGCCTCTCCTCCCAGGCACTACTACAGGCTCACTCTAAACTCAAGCTTAAGGTCAGCATGTCCTCAAGGTTTGCTTGTATAACTGCTTTGACAATTATTACTCATCCCACATCTCTACCAACAAGATATGTCTTAAGCTAAACTGTTGGGTTTCAGGTTTTTTGTTTAGGTTTGGGTTGGGTTTGAGGTGTTTTGTATTTTATAAAGTAGATAATTTCAGTAACATTAGGGAACAGTTAACCCAGGGCACACAGGACAGTAATAAGAGGCATTATTATACCTTCAGCACAGGAAAAAGAACAGCACAAGGTGATGCTTAGGCATTTTGTTCTCATCTTGCAACATGGATCCAAAGTGTCCAGATGACTTTGAGCTGAACAAGTTGAAAGCTCACAAAGCCATGGCAAAGAGCATCCAGAAGTGACCTGCAAAATGCCCCAGGTCCTGCAGTGCCACAAGGGCCCAGCAGCCCCATCACCAGCTCACACTGCCCTGAGCCCCTTCCCTCTGTCCTTTCCATACATCCCACAGGATGGGGCTTGTTCAGCTTTTAGAGGGTGTCCCTTGTCAGCCCTTTGCAATCACAATTTGGTTGTGCAATCTTTAACCCCTCAGTCTCAGGCTGACAGGCTCTTGTGCATCACTTATCCTGTTAGACTTTGTGGAAGAGGTTTTACAGCTACTCCTGTGAGCCAGAGAGAAGTTTGATAAGAGGATCCATGTTTACCTCTGAAAAAATTTCCTACCAAGGTTGCTGACACAGAATCAAGAAAGAAAGAAGGATAAATGAGAGAAACCTGCAACTGCCTATTCCAATAAGCACTTTGTTTGTCTCTCATGACCAATGAATAAAGTGTAAACTCGTAGTTTTGTAAGAATGTGTAAAAAGCATGCATGCTATAATAAAAACAGTTTGAAGCCTTCTGAAAATGGAGTGTCTTGCTTTGCATTGTCTCCATCTCAACTACAATAAAATTTGAACACCACAACCAAGGAGGAGAGGGAGGCTCTTTCCAAGGGGAGACCCAGGTGCAGAGATTGGGCAAATGAAGCCTTGAATCAAAAGGGGCCTTGCTGCTAAGGCACAGTAATATTGTCCTGAAGCACATCCTGTGACAGTATTTGTATTTAAATCTGTGCTTTCTGCTGCTTTGGAAAGTACTGCCAAAGGTTCTGAATGTGCAGCCTTCACAACTTCCATGTGTGAAAACAATTGCTCCCACAGTAACTTTGACATTTTCAAAACAATTATGAAAGAGTAAATGCCATTACGGCTTCTAAGAAAGCACTTTCAGTTTGGATTACTTTTTTCTTCTCAAAATAGACATCCCCAGGAGATCAAGTTTGGGGGTATCAAGCTTCACCAGCAGATTCCCCCAGCTGGAAGTGGATCCTGTGCTGGGTTCCAGCCATAAACATACCCAGCATTGTTCAGCAAGGCTGGTCTTTCCTTAGGAAAGAGGCACAAAGCTTAATGGGGTGCAGTTTTTGAAGAGTAAAAGTGAGTGCTACAGAAAAAAAAACCACTGTCATGCTCCCTTCCTCCAAATAAAAGGTGCAACGACTCAGTGCCCTATTTATTAAAAACAGATAGGAGAGAATTTTACTTCTGCAAGTTGTGCAGAACTGACTCTGCCTAAAAACCAGACTAACAGCAGGGATCACACCTCTGGGAGCAGCTTTTCAGAACATCACTCTGCCAGCCTGTCTTACAGGCTTTGAAACCTAACCACAGCCCCTCCTCTGGTAAATTAAATATGAAAACAGGGACTGTAAGTGCTATTCCAATATACTTTACATTTTGCCTCGCTTGAACTGTAGAAACTCTTGAATCTGTGACTGCCATGACAGCTTTTGTGAGCTGCTCTCAGGTCTATCCTGATGAATCCAAAGATCACTTTCTTCTCCTCTTTGTGGTCCCAACTAAGTTTTTATGCAAATTGACTTTTCCAGCAATTTCTACAAATTATAACATTGACAGGTCTGAGAGACAAATCCCCCCCAATAAGACACATAACAAGGACAACAGCAGCAGATGACAGATCACAGAATCACAGGATGGTTTGGGCTGCAAGTGACCTTAAAATCATCCAGTTCCAACCCCCCTGCATGGGCAGGGACACTGCCTCTAGCCCAGGTTGCTGAGAGCCCCATCCAACCTGGCCTTGGGCACTTCCAGGGATGGGACATCCACAGCTTCTCTGGGCAACCCATGCCAGGGCCTCCTCACAGGGAAGAATTTCTTCCCAATATCTGATCTAACCCTGCTCCCTCTCAGTGTGAAGCCATTCCCTCTTGTCCTGCCACTCCAGGCCCTTGTAAATAGTCTCTCTCCATCTTTCTTGCAGCTCTCTTTAGGCACTGGAAGGTCACAGTTAGGTCACCTTCTCTTTTCCAGACTGAACAATCCAAATTCTCTCAACCTTTCCTCACAGTGGAGGAGCTCCAGCCCTCTCATCATCTGGGTGACAATCAGGAAAGAGAAGGCAGAAGGAATTATTCAATCCATGCAGCTTCCAGCATGGCCATTCACTTCAGTGAGAACATTTAATTTCCAGATTATTCCTTGTTTCAGGTTCTAGTGACCCAAGACAAGATGCCCAGGCAGCACCACACACGGGCACAGGTAACAGGCCTGGCACCCCGGGTGTGAGAAACTCAGATTTTCTCTTCTCTGAACAGAAGCACAGCTGGAGAATTCAATAGCTGTCACAATCCAAAATCTCGCTCCCCCCCATCCCAGCATATTTTAGCTTCTCAGTAACTCATCAATGGCCTTTTCAAACCTTACAGACAAAGAAGAAAAGCAAATATTGCAGCCATGTAAGTTGAAAAGTATCCTACAAAACAGCAACTAGATAAAAAAGGGCTTTCTTGTCTTTCTGGGGCATTGCTCCTACACCAGTGTCAACAAGCACAGGCAAAAACATTTTACACAAGCAGTTTTGAAAGCAGCTGGTCATCATGACACTGGGACAAGGCTACTTTAATAAATCAACCTACTGGGTGTCCCTCCACACACCAGAGCTGCAGGCTGTCAGCCAGGTTCAGCTGCAATAGCTAATTTTTGGGGGTAAAATTTTTGACCCAAGGATATTTTGGGCTTGTAGGAAGTGTCTATTTGCCCACCTAATGAGCTGGGATCAATGCTTTCACTTCCTCTACAGCAGGAAAATGTACATCTTACAGGGATGTAACTTTGCACAGGGTCAGTACATGCCCTGAACAGATTGTGGCTGTTCCAGTATGTGCTGCTTTATGAAACACAGCTTTGAGAAATATCTCACAGAAATTAACATTTTTAGAGGGACTTCTTGTCCTACAATTGACCTTGAAAGGTGATAGAATACCAAAGCGATAATTCAAGCCTTTGTAAAATCACCAAGATTAAATTATTTTCTTACCAAAAAGACAATCTACTAACAGCCCCTGAAGGGACAGGGTATCAGAGAACACCATTAAAACGCCAACATCTGACAGTAACCACAGGTTTTAAGATCCTGTCCTGAAAAAAAACTGCTCTACTGCTGTGTCAGCAGGGTCTCAGCAGCTTTCCACTTTCCCTGTCACTGTCTGTAGGACACACACAGAAAAAGGCAAAAAGTAGGAAGCTTGCTGATATACTTAACATTTCCATAGCCAGTTATTGGATAAAATGTCAAGATGTTCAGATTAAAGGCAGCCTAGGATGACCCCAGTGAGCATGGATGAGATTCCTATGAACCCCATAAAGGAGGTTCTACAAGCACTGTAAGGACACAGTTAGTTCCCCTTCTTCTACATTTAAGGAAGGAGGAGACAGATAAGTATTTCCAGAGTCCCAGGGAGGTTTGTTTGTGGCTAAATCTCTGCTACAATGATCACCAGCAGATACAGCATACATGAGACAGCAGAAGCAACAAGCTCAAGCGCTGATTTCATTCCTCAAGTGAAACCCTCTGAGTGGAAGACATCTGACACCCTTCCCAGCATTCATGCAGCTCTGTGAAAAGAACAGGATTTGCACACCCATTTCCCCCCACCCCCCAAAAGCATATTGCTACAGACAAAACACAAATACAGAAACGTGGGGGAAGATTTCTTTCTTACCACCACCACTGGGGACCACTTCTGGCACCTGGCAAGTCTCAGAGCAACAGCAGAATCCCCATCTCCTCCCTCCAGGGAAGTACCACTGCTTATGTCTCAAGAGATTTGCTTTCTCATTTGCCTATAAGCAAAAAAGACATTCTCCAGTGAATGAAGGTAAAAATACTTTGTTTAGAAGCAAAATGCAATGCAAACAAGCAGCTGACAACCCAGGTAATGAATAATCCAAACGCTTCTTAGTAAAATAATGAGTCTTTTTCCTTTGTCTGAAAGAAAAAAAAAAACCTACTTGATCCTTCTTCACATATATATTACTACACTTAGCTCCACAGGTACCAATACTATTGCTTTCACAGGGACTAACTGGCACATATCTATGAAATTGAAAGCAAGTGTTCTAAATTTACCACTAATAGTGAAATTGCAGCTTCTATTCAGACAGGAGCAAGGGCTTGCATGCATAAGAACTAGCCTACTTTTCTTGGCTTTACTAATCAGCATAACAAAAGGTTATTTTATTTCTCTTACCTCCAAACCCTGTCTTGAGAGAAGTTACTGAAAAATGAAGCAGAAGCAATTATCTGCTCTGAGAACACACAATTAATCCCTATATTTTATTAAGAGTGTTTTTTATGATCCTCAAGCAATTAAGCTAATCATTATTTAATTTTAGATTACTGAACTGGAGATTTACTTCAGACACAAGCTCACTTTTCACATAATTTAGTTTCAGTAATTAGAGATGTACTTTACCCAGAGGTGGCTTGTTTAAAGCATGTTATCTAATTTCACAAGCCTCACACCATGAAAGTTTCATGCAGAAATCTACAACCCAAACTTCAAAAATGAGAAAAGGCCCTGAAGACACTCAGATTTACCGGACTGCAAACCTGTTTTTCCTTAAAAAAAAAAAAGAAAAAATGTTCTCCAAACATGTGCCCAGCAAGTTAATGTATCACAAAAGCCAACACCAACATTTCTATAACCCACCACTCCTCTAGCAAGTTGTTAGAACAAAGAGTGCTCCTCTCACACGGATCACTTCATTTATAACTTATTTTAACCAGGATGCAAAGTCTGCAAATAGAAATGTTTGATTAGGACGCCCAGCAGGTACCTGCCACAGGATGCAACCAGTGATGAAACACTCAGACACTTAAAGAATTCTGTGACAGTGTCATCAGAGGAACAGAAACAGGGACCAGGCTGGTAGGTTCACACTGTACACACTGACCCTGGACATGATGCCAGTGGATAACTGCTCTATTCCAACCTATTTCAGACAAAATTGTGTTGTAGAAACCAAACTGTACCAGGAAACACCAGTTACCCTGGACACTCCTGCCCACCCAGCTCAGCTTTAGTTCTGCAGACAGTTTATGCCATCCATCCAGGCTGGGACATTGTCCAAGGCCAGTTTTATGTCAAAACACATTTCCTGGCTTTTGGAAGGGCATCACCTCCCACCACTACCACTAAAGAGAAGGAAAACATGACCAGGCAAATATTTGAAAAACACACAGTGCTTTTTGCAACTTTTTGCTTTCTAAATCATCCAACAAAACCAACACATGCAACTGCTCACTCAATTAAAAGTCGACTATACTTAAATCTCTAAAAATGCAGAAGATGCAGATTTATTTCAAGATTTTAGTGCCAATACTTTCACAAACCAGTCTGACTTGCCACATGTAAGAAAGGCTACAGAACCCATCAACAGTTCATGAGATTTCAGCAAAGACTGACAAAGAAGAATCAGAACATGAGGCTACAAGATCATAACAAGACAGGCTGGTTATTGGGAGTGTGTTTAAAATAAATACAAGTCTCATCTATCTGGATATTCAACAAACATACTTTTCCATGTGGTATCACATTAAAAGTGTAAACTTGGAGACAGAGGAATTGTGACAGCAGTAGATTCTGCCCAAAAGAGATGGTGCCTGACAGCACAGAAAGAAAAATCTGCAGAATTCTTGGAAGTACTGATGAAAAGACAAACCCCAACAATCAATCTTCTGGTTCATTTTTAACTGATTAATGGCTTGCATATAAAAAAAAATAGTAATTGTGGCAGCTGGTGACAAAGCTGGGAAGCAATCTGAACACAAGGGTGCACTGAGGTGTTAACACCACAGGCACCATGGCCATGAAGAACAGAGCCACAGTTGCATTTTGCAATTGCTCCTCACAAGACAGTAAAGACAACCACTAGGAAGGGAAATAAACCACTTCAGGCAGAAAAGGCTGCTGAAACCAGAACAAACAGGAATCAGCTGGTCAGGAGTTAAGTTCAGGCTTGAACTCTTGAGAACAGCAAATGTCTGGGAGAAGTTTTTGGGGACAATAAACCTACATGCTTAAGGAAGCCCTATTATGACAAATTACCAGCTTTCTTTAGCTCTGACTGGTTTTGTAGCTGTTCCATCTAAGTATTCATCAAAGGGTCCATGAAAGTATCACCAAAAGCAGATGGTCCAGTTGCCAGTGCTGGTGGGGGAGGTGATACTGTGAGTTACAGAGCTGGGGGGAAGCCAGCTTATGGGCTAAAATATAAAAAATTACCATAACATTCCTGCATACCTATACAACAAATACTGTTACATTTAAAATAACAACATTAGCCATTTTGTTTTCATCAAAATCTGCACATGCAACTGTGGCAATAAAAAGTGTCCATTTAAAAGGCTCAGCAACCCATGAGCAGTATCTCATCCTGCTTCCCATTATCCCACAACAAAGGGATCCCCAAAACTAATGCAGCACAAGTTGAGCTGCTCCTTGGAACAAGCACATTCTCTGGTCCTGAGGCAATTCTTGAAAACTTCCTCCATGGGCTATCAAAAGGAATTTTGCCTTTTTCACTGCCTGTGCACAGCAACTCTCAGGCAGACGTTTTAGTTAAACTGATAAAACTGAGGTCAAAGTTCCCAGAATTAAAGAGTGTAACTGGTAAGAGAATAATTTCTGGTTCAAGACTGAAGCATAGCAGTGTTATGCAAGAGAACAGAATCTGAAAGGAAGCTTTGATCTGGCACTGTTTATTGTACTGGTGCTGGCTAAGAGGTACCTGAGCCCCAAAGAATGAGAGAGAAGCTCTTCCCATTTGAGATCCTCACCTTTCTCACTTGGAAAAAAAAATATTGAGACATATATATATATATAAAACACCATGTACTGGACACTGCAAGCTGTATCAAATTGCTTTTCTGATGTCTTCTAAAATGGAACAAAGAGATTTAGGCAGTACATTGAGGATGAGAGTCACATTTAAGCACACACTCACAAGTATTTTTCCATTTCAAAACTGTCCTGCAATTAAATATAAATGTGCATGCACTTAAACACACAGTTTCTTTCTTGCACAGTACCTTGTACTGAATTCAATATAACCTTCAAACCCATGTTTCCATTAGCTACTTTGTGATACCACAGCTTTGAAAATATTCTGAGTGCTCCAACAACCAAGGCATACAAGACTTAAAAGCGGCCATTCACAACTCCATCTTCAGCATCATCTCACAAGGAGAACATTTCATTCCTTTTTATTTCCTCCACCCCTTCTTTCCTTATTCTTAAATAATTTATTAAAACTACTGAAAGTATTTTCTGGTCAGCTTTCTTCCTCACTGTAGGAAGCATCAATATCTTTAAATCCATGGTTCCCCTGGTTCCACAGCTTGGTTCCCTCTCTAAAGGTCATCTTCTATATAATAACCTGATATTGATGGACTAATGTCAGGAGGAAAAGGGGGAGAAATGATAATGTATTTTTAATCACAAGCTGAATTTCTCCCCAGATAGCAAAGCTGATTTCATGGCATGCCCCTCTTTCAATGTCTTATGGAATCATCCATCACTGACAGAATGACTCCAAAAAATTCCTTCCTGCTACCATCCTACAGCTAGGACCATCACCTCTCAGAAAGAGAGCCTCTAAAAACAAAACACTGCCCTAAAGAAAACTGGAAATTATTGACTTGAAGGCACTTTCAGAAAAAGGAGTCAGAAGGAAAACGAGAGAGGATGTCAGTAAGTTATGATTGATGTACAACAAACAATCAGAAGTGGTCTCCTCCCTCATAATCCATAACTGACCTGTGAACCCTCTTGCCACAGCTGTCAGAGGTGGTGTAAGTAGAGAGAAAAGAGAACTGGAATCTTGAATGACACAGAAATAACAAACCAAATACCAGCCACTGCATTGATTGTAAATCCTGTAGTAGAGAAATCCATTATAAGCCAGACTACTGCCCTAGATGGACCAATGACAGACAAATTCTCTCCTTTCCAAGATGGAAATGAGACTTCTTCAGCAAACAAAGCTATTCATTTTCCACTGCAACTTGCAACAAAACCCTTCAGTTCTGAGCTTCTCTCAAAGACAAGCAAGAATTAAATGGGTAAATGTATCTGTGATCTCGTAATTCCACAAATTTCTGTGTTCACTCATCGTGAGAACCTGAGCTCCAGCAGCCCATCAGTTTCACCTGACTCTGTCCCTAACCATGTGGAGCCAGGGTTCTGATGGATAAACACCCTGGAGCAGGTTCAGCTGTGGCAGCCTAAAACATTACTGCCCCCTCTTGTCCATCCCAGCCTTCTGCCAGGGATCAGTGCTCCACAGCACCCACCTCAGCTGCTCCAATCCACAGCACAGAGAGGTGGGTCCTTATCATCATTCACTTTTTACAGGCAAACTGCTCTGTAATTTTCCTGCTGTGAGCTGCAGGGGCTGAAGCAGCTGCCCATGGTCCTTCCTGCAGTGGTTGGCAACACCTGGAGGAGGTGATGTCTGAGGTCATTGCAGCAGGTTTGATACAACTCTGGTCCAACTTGAAGAGATGGAATTATTCTTGGTGAAAGAGGCTGTAATTCTCCTGTTGCTAGAGCCCAGAATCAGGGTAAGTCCTGAGCAGGACTCAGGACTTATCCTGATTTAAGTTTAGCACTACAGTGCTGCAAAACTTTCATCTCACTCAGAGTTTCAAATGGGAGAGAATTTTAAATACAGGACAGGAAACCACAGCCATGTGAAAAGGAAGCTGGGAAAAACACAGCTGCCCTAAGCAACCAGGGCTGAGCATCTTTGAACCAAGTGAAGTGTGCCCTGTCCTGGGAAATCTAATCCCAGTTTCAGTCCAGACAGGTTTAGATCCAAGAGTAAATTCTTACAGCCTTGCATTTTCTTACAGCCTGCTTACCTCTGAGGTTTTCCCATTATTTATCCCTCATTAAAGGCCTACATGACAAACAGCATAAGAGAGCAAGTGTAAGAGGGGAATTTGAGCAGGCTTAGCCAAGGTTTCTGCATTTCCTTGTGTTTGGGAATGCTTGGGGTTTTAGATGGGTTTATTAATGAAATTTAAATAGTGAATAAATCTTGAATGTGGATGCAAGCTCATCCATAAATGTTGCCTAAATTGACTTCTGGGAAGAAGTAGGCTCTGAGAAAGGACCTAAATTATTTTTTTAAATGACTACTAATTGTACATTTTTTTTTCTTCTTATTGCAATATATAATGTCTGTCACTTTCAGAGTAATTCCAAGAATTGCTTTTTTCTTTTAAACACTGGAAGACTCTTTTCTTAGAATAAAACCATTATAGAAAATGTTTATGGCAATAGCAGAACACAGAGCTTTTTAAAGCACAGCCTTCCTCAGAAACAAGGAGAGGTGCTGCAATCAGCACTGAAATACTACTGAGAGAGAGCTGAGTGTGGGACACACACAGGAGTGATCTGCAGAGCAAGGGATAAGCTTAACTCACTAATTTCTCCTCCTCTTTCACTTGTTCTTAAATAACAAACAAAAAAATCAGTTGCAAACATCCTTCCCCATAATTTCCTCTGGCTGACCAGCACATCCCTTTCACTACAGTGGTCCTCTGCCAGCTTCATTTTGTGCCCTGCCTCAAACCCTGGGGCTGAGGGTCCCTGAACTGGCCCCAGGTGCTGCATCAGCTTTTCTCCTAATGCTGTGATGTTTTCTTTGGTGTGCAATAGATTTATAGGTCACTTTTAGAGCTGTATGTCTTTAAGTGGACTTCAGTCAGGAAAAAAAAAATCCTAAATACAATTCTCCATAATTACCCAGTAACAAGAAGCAATTGATCATTAACTTTCATGCTCTGATCTTCCACAAGCAGACCTTCCAGTTACTCCAAATTAATAATTTCCTTAGGAACTCCCAGGCAAAGGTAACAGGAAGGAGCTGCCTCATGGGATTTGAGAACTGCAGGGAATCTTTGGCAGAAATTCCTTTCCTTTACCAGCTTTGAATCCACAAGGCTCCAAAACGAAAATCTGCAGGTGACGTGGCAGTGACATCAGGATTAAAACTCTCAGCCACCTGCACATCCCAGATCACATCACCTTGAGCTCACCCAGGCTCCTTTCAGCCCCCTTCAGCAAGAGATTGTCACCAGGGTCACAAGTCAAGCAGGCTTGGCTAAAAATATCGCCCAGCCCTGTCCCTGCTCTGCCTCACTTCACTGTCATGCACCTCACCCTGGACATCATCCAAGGGACACTCACTGGGCACAAACTGTGTGAAGCTCAGGCATCCTCCTCCTCAGGAGTTATTTTACTCCCCCTGCCTGGATTAAACCAACTACCAATATTTGTTTATTCGCTATTCGTAATTCAAGTTGGAGTGAAATTAAAAGGCTCTAGAATGGCAATCTAGTTAAGAACTTTAATGAAGTGCACTTTAGATATAAAATCTATTATAAAGCACTTAAACTAATGAAGGTTGCTCCCTGTCCTCAGCACTCTGCACTAAAAAGGTAAAAGTCATTTAAAGAAACCTTTAAAATTCTGAACTGCTGCAGGTAAGATCTGAAGAGACAACAGTGAAACATTTGCTATCATATCTCACTCCAGGACAAAACAAGGAAAAAACCAGTTTCATACACCTCTACCCTGAGAAAAATAATATTATTCTTTGTTATGGGTGAAGTAATTTCATAGTGAATGAGATGATAATTTTGAATGCATCATCTCTTCAGGCTCTCAGAAAAATTACACATCTGCATACTCATACTATAGATATTCATACTCATACCAGGGAACAGTGTCTAACAATAAAATAATGACAAAAAATTCAAAATACAATCTTCAACAGAATATCAGTGGAGGTGGAGAAGACCTAGATCATCTTCTGCAGGAGAACCTGTACACTGGAGTTTTGAACCATCTTTTTTCCCCTGTGTTTACACAAGGGAAGTTTTTTAATACCATCTTAATAGCATTTTTAATTAACCACAAATATACATAAATAACAGATTTCCAGAAGCCTGATGAGGCTAGCAATCTAAAATAACAATGTAATTAATTCCTACCAGGAAGCATTCTCTATACACTGCCCTTCTTGGTCAAACAGAATGACAGAGTAAATTTGGTTAAAGGCAGGGAGAGGGGGAAAGAAACCAAGTCAAACAGAAGAGCGTGGGGCTGAGGAGACAAAAATACTCATGACCAAAGGGTGACACAGCATGGGTGTTTTATGAATCTTGCAGAGCCCAGGGAGCAGCCTGTCCATGCTCCTCCCCACGGCCACCCCACTGTGACAGGCAGAGAAATCCTCACCAGACCCCTCAGCCTGGCCAGCCCAGCCCAGCCTGACTGAAGCAGGTGCTGGCTATTTTTGTGTCCAAACTGCAGTTTACATCTGCCCTGTTCTCAAGTTCAAAGGGAGAAGCAGCCACAGCAACCCCCTCTGGGAAGGCAGGGGGACGAAGGCTCAGCCATGGAGGAAGAGGGGCTGTGGATGAGCCCTGGAGTGCTCTGCAGGAATGGGCTGCTCCAACCATCATAAAGCAGCACCTGGCTGATGCTGCACAGCCTGTGAGATGCCCAAAGGGGCTGAGCCCTCATCCCCCTGCACCACACACCCACCCCTGACAGCACCAGGGCAGGGGGGTGAGCCTGGGCTGATCCCAGGGTTTGTGGATGCTGAAATGTCTGCACATAAATAAAGAAGCCTGGCACTGAATTCCTACATTTCAAAGGGCACTGAAGTAATAATCTAATCTTAAACTGATTTACAAGTGTTAGCTGATTCACCAGTTCACTCTCACACTACAGATCACAAAGTTCCCTATTTGGAACAGAATCAAGTGGCCAGGTATGTGCAAGGAATTGTGTCCACAGCAGCTCATCTGCAAATTGAGCATGACTTGAAAATCCACTTCAAGTAAGTCATCCTCCTGCTACGAAAATCTCAGCTTCTAGGACTAGAGACCTTTCAGAAGATTATTAATTCCCTCATCTCACAGTTAAAAGGATGCCAGAATTACTATATCCCAGACTGTAACTGAAGCCATTCAGTGAAAGCAGATTTCCCATCAAGGGACCATCTTTTCAGTGAGATCCATTACATATCTCAGGGTCTGGTTGAAGTATCCTATTTTTTTTTCCCCGTAAACACAAGAGCTGAACAGTCTTCTAACCTTCAACATCATAAATGCCCATCTTCTACAGCTGCAGTAATTAAACCAACTTCTCATTCCATTACCCACATTGAGTCTCTTCCTCAGCATCTGCTCTATTCCCACACTGCACTCCTCAATCTAACCAAGATAAGCTATTTTCTAAGATCAGCTGACTTGTCTGTCCCTCAAGACATCACTGGAGCCAAAAGGATTCTGAGCAGATATGATGCATCTTGCTAAAAATCCAAAAGGTCTCTTTTAAAGGGGGGGAAAAAAAAGTAGACGTCAATGCCAGTGGTTATTTTTAGCATGCGAGTTGTTCTATATTTATTCCTTTATGTCTTTCTAAAAGAAGCACAATCTCTGATGAAGCATTACCATAAAATACACCCTACTGGGAAGTCTGCTTTATGACTCCTGACTACTGAGCACTGCAACAAGTACATCACACCACCCATTCAACCACACAGGATTAAGGGCACACACACAACAATGCTTCCTCAGCTTCAAAGACAGGCTTAAAGCAACCCAAACCCAAAAACCAACCCGTCCACACAGGAAGCAAACTCCTCAGTTTAATCTGTCATTCTGATCAGATGCCACTCTTCAGACTCAAGCTTAAAAACTGCCACTTTTAAGTATTTCTAATTGTCTAACCCCCCAAAAAGCCATCAAGACACCTTGTGAGTTACCTGTTAAAAACAACACAAACCACAGCCCCAAACTCCAGGACACACCACACTGCAGCAAACCCTTAAATCAGCAGGAACAGCAGCAGCTCAGTTCATACAAATAAACTATAAAAGACAACTTAATTTCTTCCTTATCCTCTTCCCTTATAGCTTTTACCTTCTTTCCCTGAAGACTCCTGGCCCTCTATCTCCAATATATTTACCCCAACAACCTTGTGCCTCTGATCTTATGCAAATTAGCTGAAGATTTCTTTTCAAGGACAAGGTACAGTTAATCAAAGGTGTGGTGTGGCTTATTTGTGTGGGAAGTGATATATCAAGTGAACAGGAAAAGCAAAACTGTGTCAAGGAAGCTTCTGCTAGTTGCAGTAAACTTTCACTAAAAGAAGAAAATAGTTTAAGACAGGGTCTTACATTAACAAAACTGGGAAGAAAACTTGCTTTTTGAAGCTAACAGTATTTTAATTTGCTGCTCTAGAAAGACAGCTGTTATCTAGCCATGGCTATTTTAGATTTTTGCATTATGCCAGATCTCTCAACACACCCATTGGAACAGCAGGAGTTGGGATGGGATGGGGAAAGACAATACATACCTCTGTGTGTTAGCTTGAAATCTCTCTCTCCTCTGACCTTGAAGAACTCTGTTTTCCTTCCAGGTACTCCCTACCTATAAGACAGACATGTCCCATCACTCAGCCATGCCCTTTAAGTATTTTACCAACTGGCACTACCTACACATGGACAGCTCTCTGATCCCAGGGTAAACAACAGATGGCTGGGGGACTCCAGAGTATGAAACCATGCTCAGCACACACACTGGTATCAGATAAATAGGTTTGGTCAGTGGCAGGTTATTACAACCTTCATGCAGTGCAAATCACCCAAGTCACAGATTTTCCACAAGGTAAAAGTATGGATCTTCAAAAGAGTAATATGCTTTGGAAGTTAAAAACATACATGCCCTAATTACCTCAATCTCAGACTGACCTTTGTATATTTGTCTACAAAGACCTTGCACTACGTAACTGTTGCACTGTGGAAGCCAGAACGACTCCAGGTTAATTTAAAAACAAGCTCTTCTGAAAGCTTTTAACTGATCAAACCCACCTAACTCTGTCTTGTTGTGAAATATTTTCCCTGCTGGTTAAAATGTTTCCCATGCAACTGTGATTTCATTTTAGTCTTCTGCAGAAAACTGAAGACAAGAAAATATCTAGTTTGAATTCAAGGATCCTCTTGTCATAGCAACATAAAATTCACCAAAAAAGGCAATTCTCTCACTGTTTCTCCTCCTCTACTAATTAAAAAAAAAGTTTCTTTATCACTGTAAAGTACCCCAAAGCAAGAAAGTAGAAGCATGCAAAACCTTAGTGGGAAATCAGATGCTTTTTATCCTCTCTGATTATTAAAAACAAACAACAAAACACATACATTAAGGAAAATGAAGTTAGTTTTGCTTAAGGAAAGTTCATCTGTGGCAGAAGGAGCACATCTGATTTATTCTTATTTCCTAGATTAAATGCCATTTAGTTCACATGACAATTCTGAGGCAGTTTGTCTATCTTTTGTGAATTAAATAATCCCTTTTTCAGAATGGATTAAATTCCAGAATAAGCACGTCAAGAGAAGTTTGTTCAGAAACCTGCACTGCGAATGAAATGGGGTTTGCCTCTTTGCAATCTTCATTTTCCCCTATTATTTAATGCCCAAACTTAGCTGTTGTGTGGATTTTTTTAGTATTTGGGTGTCAAACTGACCACATACAACCTGTGCCCTGAAAGGCAGCACACAGCCAGGTATAACCCACTGTAATTAGAGCTGCTCACACGTCCTGCTCAGCTCCCTGATGAGCTCCTCTGAGCAGACATCCCCCAGGTCCCAGCTGGTTCCTCAACACAGGCCACAAACACAAAGCTGCCAAGGACACAAAAAACTGAGGGGGTCACTCCCTGGACCAGCCATGAGCACACAAGGGACAAAAATAACTTTTCAGAGGATTTAAGACTGCAACATGACCTCTGGCACCTGCCTCTGCTATGAGAAGGTGGGGAAAGCAACAAGGGAAGTCCAGCAAGAACACATCCAATCCCAGACACAGCCAGCATCAAAGGCAGCAACTAAACAGAGTAGCTCCCTTTGCACTTTTATAAGTAATGCACTTTTATATTTGATGTTAACCATCATTTCTGCAGCTCCCAATCCTTTGTGCTCTGCTTTGCCTTCCGCTGAGGCCTCTCCAGCCTCTTGTGTGTTCTTTCCTCAGTATTTGCCCTGCCTTCTGTCATCTTCCTCATCACTGCTGAACACCACCACTATTTTCAGCTTTATTTGGTATCATTCTGCTTCAAAATGTCCTTTCCCAAGACAAAGATGAGCACAGAAGCACGGTCTATTGGTTTATACTGCCTTCCAAATAAGCCTGGCCTAAATCCCCCATAGGCACGCTTGGGATATGGGACTGGTTATCCTAGTCCTAAAAACTCTAGGCACCACTGCCTTCCCTCAGCAGCTCCTTCCCTTGAGATGCCAACAGCTAACAGAGGTTTTGCTAAATTTGCCTTTCTCAGCCCAGCAAAGCAGAGACACCACTCCAAGTGAGGGGTCTCAATGCCCTGAAGCCCGCTCCCCTCGAGGTCTCCTCAAGGAAAGGGACAGGAGGCACGAACCTGGAAATGAAGAAGATCCAAAGGGTTGGAGGCCCAGCAAAAATGCTGTATAGGATAATCAAAAGGGACAAAAGGTGAGTGTATACACACATGTGCACACACAGGCGTGAACAAATGGGGAGGGTGGGTTAAGCAGATTCAGGATCCATCTCTTGCTTTTTATTCATCAGTGCTCATGGCACAAAGTTTTGTTCCCCTGTTCCACTATGTCCATTCCAAGATACTCATCACAACGGTTTTCCTCTGTGACAAGTGTCTTATAACAAGATGAGACCCATGCTGGGGACTCCAACTTTTTGGAGCAGATGTGTGAGGCCGAAATGACCTCCTCAGTGTCCACAGCAGATATTTGTATCCAGCCTTTTGTGCAGGCAGAACCAGGCAGAAGGTGCCACCTCCATCAGGCAAGGCATGAGGTCCTGGCCTGGAAATACCTTTCCATGGCCTGCAGTCAGCAGGAATAGCAAAGAACTGTCCCCAGTGTTTATTTGACAGTGGTCCTGGTCAAGGCACCAGGCTGGAGTCAATACTGCTCACGCTGCCTGGGGATACACAGAAGGAAAATAACCAGGTTACTTTGTTGAAAACTTCCATTACATGGTAAAAGGGTCTGGAAGACATCCTTGGGAACCTTGACCATAACTACACCTACCCCACATCAGCTTACAACTCCTAAGGACTGAGGCTCACAAGACTTTACAGATGACAGTCGCTCTCTTGAGCAAGGCCTGAGCTGCTGAAATTCCACTCAAGGATACCACAGGGTGGAAGAAGACTTTGACTGTGCCTCTTCTCACAGCAAAACCCTGTGCCTGCTCCTTATCATTTCACACATTGAGAGGAATGGCATCCAGCTGGATTGAGCTTCTTCATGGGGCCAGAGAAAAAGCAGCTGCAAAACTTGAGAGAAAGCTCCTTTCCTGTCTTCCTCAAACACCAGGATGTGCAGAAAGGTGAGAGCCTGGTCTTTTGGGTGAGCTTCTGGAGAGCTGATGGTGAAAAACACCCAGCCCCTGACACCACCCTCATCTCAGAAACCAAGTGAGGATTCAGGCAGCCAGTTCCATAGGTCACTCAAGGGAGCAGGAAGAGAAATAAAGTTTGTTCCCACAAGGGGCTTACACAGACACCACTGTCAGGGAAATGACACTCTAGCTTCATCCCTGTGAAGTGGGGAAGAGGATAATTTGACACTTCCTGGAGCAACAGTCCAAGGAACAGAGATCCAGGGGACAGGTTTCCTCCAGAGAGCTCTGCAGCACATGCACAGGAAGGACAGTCAAGGGACTAGGATACCTCAAATGTAAAGAACATGAACAGGACAAAGCAAGTAAAACAAATCTGCTCTCCTGGCCTGCTCATACTGCACTGCACATGGGATCAAAGCAGACACAGCCACTCAGCTCCACTGGCAAAGGGATCCTCTCCTGTATGGAGAAAAATCCCCAGAGAACAGCTCCAAAATCCCAGCCAAAGCCCAGCATTGGCATTGAGGAGAAGAGAAGACTTCTGCTAAAAAGCATTGTGAGAATTATGTGCCATACTGCAGTACAGTTCTGTTCCTGGGGGTTTGTTTGTCTCTATAAACTTTTGCTTCAGATAGACAGGTAAATTTAATTTTTTTTAATCTTCCTTACAATATGTACCTTTCTCACTGTGGTTATAATCGCCACAGCTACTAGAAAAAAAAACAGGGATTAGCAAGTCTGTTTGAACTACTGATAACGACAGAAAAGCACACCACATAGTCCTTTGATTTCCAGTTTGAGCAATATCCTGAGTCTGAACACTTCACATGGGTGTATTTTCCCCCTTTCCTCCTCCAAGCACGACATTCAAACACCCAGAGGTTATCACACACAGAGCCAGTATTAAGCAGCCTCTCAGGATATGAATGCCATGGGCTCAGGGCAGATTGCTGTAGTCTTTTTCTTCTTCAGTGGACTCTGTGCTGATTCACAAGGCACATGAAGAGCTCCAGGCAAGGGCAGGACTCCACTTTGGCACGCACCCTGCCAGGCAATGCAGCCACTGCTACTCCAAGTTCTGCTCTTAAGCTTGACCAGTGCTGCTACAAGAGAGGCCAGAAGGCCAAATTTGGCCAAAACAAGTTAGGGGGTAACCTAATAGAGTCTAAGCAGGGTGGATGACAAGGGGCCAATCCTTACAATCATTTTTTTTACTTTTTTTTTTTTTTACAGAGTTGTCTTCTTGTGTCCCAGACCAGCCAGAGCACTGCAGCAAGTACCACCATCAAGTGCTTCATTGAACCACTGCTCTCCAAACATCTCCCTTCCACAGCTTGCCATGAAGCATCACCCACTCCCACTGCTTCAGACATGCTCTGAAGATGTCTCCTACCCTGAGCTTCCCTGTCTCCACCATTCTGGATACTCATCCAGAACCTACAGAAAGGAGAAAACAAAGGAGAGAGGGAAGGTTTCCTTACATCCAGGCTCATCCCGACATGAGGAGCAATATTTTAACTCAAGTGTGTGTGGGAAATCCCAAATCTTTATGAATATATTAGAGACGGAAAGAATTTTTCAGTAATCTGTTGTTCTTTGCTTTCTCTGCTCCTGCTCTCTATATAATAAATGTTGGCCTACTCTCCAGCCAGAAGCACTGAGCCACTGAAATCTGAGAGAAAGCAGATCTCTCATGCACTCACTTTATTGGCACCTAGATGTAAATCCTCAGTGGTGGCTCCCCAGTTAGAGAAGAACCAGCTGCAGAACAAAATAAATATATCTCTTTATCAGGTAGTTCACTTCTCTTACTGGGGTTGGACAACAGAGAACAGCCAATCTGGGGAGACAGGGATAAAAGGAATAAAAATGGTCAGTGTAGGGAACAAACTAAGCAGATCTGGCAGCTGCCTGCAAAAGGGGACAGAAACAGTTCTACTTCCAAATAGGATAACAGGACCCTCAGAAACACACAGGATAAATCCTTACCAGAGCTGTACACTCATACCTAGTGCCATCCATTCCTGTTCATGTCTGGACAATACTCTGAAGCCTGGGGAAAGGACTAATTTGAGCACAGCTCTTCACTGGGCTGATGAATCAGCTCTCCAGTGTGCATTCTCCTTAGGGAGAAAAGGGAGAACTGGCAGAGGACAGCACTGCAGAAGACAGCAATACAAGGAAACAGCTGCTGAATTTGATGCAGAAGCAGCCCATCGTGTGGGGAACATTTTGGTGCAGTGTTCTTGGCCAAAATCCTCATCCCCAGCCGAGCACATCCTCCAGCATGAAAGGAACAAGCACATTCCTTTAGGAAATTCACAGGCGTTCCAACTCCAAAGTGCTGGCACAGCAAAACCCAAGGCTCTTGGTACTGCACATGCAAGTAATAACAAGACAGAAAATATTCTGCAACACATGGCAAATATCAAGGGAAACACATATCCATGATTCTGTCCTTAGAAGGACTGCAGTTGTGTGCACCCAAAAGTGATGAGCTTGTCACATGCCCACATCTGTATTTCTTGAAACCTGTACAAGTTTGAGGATGGTTTATACAGCACCTTGAGGTCCACTGGCCTTAAGTCTGTACTGTTAACTTCACTCACTAACCTTTCATAAAGTTAAATGCAAAATGAACTTCAAGTCTTTTCTATAAAATTATTTTGTAAAATGCTTAAAAATCCTCAGAATAAAACAAGAGTATGAAGCACCAGGTAGGGCCTCTATACCCTATACATGCTCACTTCCATAGGCAAAAACATCTTCAGGAGGGGCTTCTACAGGTAAGGGATGCAGAATCAGCAGTTCAATTTCCTCCTCTCCATGCAGAGGCAAAAACCATCCCTGGAAGTGTTCAAGGCCAGGTTGGATGGAGTCCTGAGCAACCTGGTCTAGTGGAAGGTGTCCTTGCTCATGGCAGGGGTGTAGGAATGAGATGATCTTCAAGGTCCCCTTCCAACCCCTCCCATTCCATGATGCTATTGATGATTCTGTGAAGCACGTAACAGAAAATTACAACTGCAAATGTACACGTGCTCCAAGGGTTCTTCGCACAACTCAATCTGTTCCACCAAGCAATTTTTATACTTTGAGGAACAGAAGTGGGTTTATATTCCTGTGCCAGACTGACTGGTCCTCTCCTTTTTCCTTGGAAGTAAAAAAAAACAACCCTTCTCTCAATTCTCTCAGCACAGAGATAAGGATCTAACTTCAGAGAACTGCAAGTAACTCGACCTTTTAATTTTTCCTAATGCCTCACATGTGTCCCATCAGTAGCAGAGTAACGTTTTCCTTATTTGTTCTTTTCCTGCACAGAAGAAAAGAGCTTTCAGTCTGTGTGAAAGACGATGCCTTGGGCACTCCCCATGGGTCTCTTATTGTTCACTGTAACTTATTTCTCCTGCTGGAAACTGGAGACTCATTCACCAGATTTCTCTGGTGACAGGTATAATAAGAGACAAGCAGATAACTTCTACTGCATCTCTGGACACCTGTTCTGAAAGGGTTTTCTGTTCCTGCACGCTGTTATTTGAACACATATTTGACCTTTCCAAGGCAAGCACCAGTTTTCCACAGAAAAGCCTTGGTCTGACTGAAGGGTGGTAAAAATCCACTTGTTCTCCTCAAATATCTTCCAGCTCTGCCTTCATGAACTGAGAAACCAATAGCCTCAAGGACTTCTTTCCAGTCCTGAAAAACACAGGGCTTAAAGCAAACAGGGCCACACTGTTGTAATACAAATACAACTGTGGCACTGCCTATCAGGATTGTAAAAATACAGAGTCCAGTGAAGGAGTCCTGCTGGTTTTTTAATGAGTTTTTTTCCGTATGACCAAAAGGTCTATTTTCCCCAAAAAAAGTCTTGACAGGGACCTGGAAAAGCAAAGCAGCAGATTTTAAAAAAAAAATTCTAAATGCTGAGCCACTGAAAACTTAGGGAGGGCTCTACAAGCACAGCAAATTCCTGAGCCTGGTGAGACTCAGGACTTGAGATGATTGCTGCCTCCAAAGTCAGCCTGAAGAGTAGAACCATAAAAACAGTCTTCTAGTATTCACTCAATGGCTTTCAAACCAGTCAGTAACTCTACTCAAAAGGCATAAAAATTAGGTCCTGAAGAAATGGTGAAGAGGAAAACATGCACATGAGGTTTTGGGACAGATCTTGAGTGAGGGGAGGAAGAGCATATAAAGACAACTCCATCAGAGAGGCAGGAGAAGCAATGGGAGTGAACAAAGATGCTGGATGAAACTAAAAATCAAAGAGGTCACAAGCCACATACTTCAGCAAAGACCAGCATCCCCTGGAACAACTTCCAGAGGGTCAGGATTTTTTGTAACCAAAAAAATTTTAAATCAAGTTTGGAAGCTTCCCTTGGAGAGAAATTACAGTTTGCACACAGATTTATGAGATGTGGGTTCATACCTGGGATAATTCCTACACCCTCTAATTTTGGCTTGTGACTTGAGAAGCCAAGGGGGGGCTCTGCAAAGGGATCAGGGAATGAAAAACGGGAAGGAAAAGAAAGTAAGAGAAAGTACAGAAAGAGATACAGAAGGAAACAAAGAAACCATACTGATAATGAGGAAGAATGAGTAAAAGCAGCCTAAAAAGATAAACTAAAAGTATGTATGCAATAAGTGGATTTCTTTTAGTAGAAGATGTGTGGGAGAAAATAAATGGAATAAGATAAAACAATTCTGTGCAGGAAACAGTTCTGCAGGGCAAGCAGGGGCCATGAGGGAAAATATGACAACTTTATTTGCTTTTTCTCTCAGATCACTGAGTATTTCAAAGACAACTTTTCCAAGCACACCAGAGACAGGGAGCCTGGGTCCATCTGGCCATGCAACACACTGACCAGAGTTGAGCTGAGCAGGCAGTACACAATCCCACATGACAATAAGCCAGAAAAATGCTACATATTCACCCTGACTCTTCTGGGTGACAAATCCCCTGTTCCAAGCAAAATGTTGGAGCAGATGCTCTTGTAAACTCACTTGATTCCTCTCCACGCTGCCCTGATCAATGCAGCTGTTGTTCATTTACTTTTTTTAAGCTCCATGACAAGGGAAAGCAGCGAAACTTTACCTGGACAGCAGCTCTGGGGGGGATCAGATGTGTGCAGGCATTGTGATCTATGCAGAGGGAAAGGGGACACCAGGAACAGGGACACAAAAGCAAGGGACTGCCCAGCCAGGCTCTTTCTACTGCCTTCTTTAAGCAACAGCTACAGGATCCAGTAACAACAACCAAATTAAAAGGGTTTGCCACATCATGGTGTGAGTTCAGGTCTTTATAGTCAAGAGCAGCTCAGGTGGAAAACTGTGCAGGACAGATCAAAACATCCTGACTGATTCATTAGGCACAGAGGCTTCAAAGCAGCCTGGTTTGTCTCGTTTACAGCTCTATCAATGAAACCAATCAGCCTCCCTGAACACAGCAAGAAAGTTTATTTAGGGCAGCACAGCAGGCTCCTCTCACCTCTGCCAGGCACAGGATGATGGCAACTTCCAAGGGGTGCTGGAAGGGATGAATTCCCTCACCAAGATCCAAGTCTACTCCTCTCTTTACTCTAAAAATCACACCCAGCAAAACACACAACAGAAACTTCCAAGTGGATAAACAGTGCATAAAAGCTAATGGCAGCTGAGCCCTGTCTTAGGCAGAAAATGCACACAGCATCATATGCATACAAAAAGCCACAGGCAAAAACTAACTTGGGGAAAATAAATCTGCTAGAAGTCTAAGGGAAGTAAAAACAGGCAGCTTTACCACATCCTCTTTTACTTCCACCTATATGTTTCATCCACTGAGGAAAACAAAACAAACAAAAAAAGACCCCAAAAGTCAAAAACCCTTGCAATATGCAGAGATATAAAACAAAAACATGTTTTGCCTCCCATCAATCCTACCCTGGATCAGCTCAGTGAGCCTCACAGTGCACGGGGTGGTGCCAAGCAGCATTCAGTCTGGAGGCATCAGAAGAAACAGAAAAAGCCCTGCTCATGTACAGCTAGACTTGAACAACTCCAGAGTGACTCAAGGAGAAGGGAATAATTATTCCTGAGCACTACAGACAGCTGGCAATTTACTCACACCACATGCAGAAAGACTTTTGAGCATTCAGCAGCGCAGTCAAAGAGATTTATTCCTTCTTGTGTGTGCCTTCTCTTCCTGTGCTTCCAGTCTCTCTGCTCTTGGGAGCTCCATTATTTGTGGTAAAGTGTATTCCTTTTTAATCTACCTACTGTTTTCCAGATTCATTTCACAGCATGGATTTTAAAGTTTTAAAATCAAAGACAAAGAAGAAAAGAAATCACAACATTTGACCATAGGAAACTAACACTACCCAAATAAGCAAGTTGGGGTTGTTTTCCCCTTTCTCTGTATAAAATTTCTAAACACAAAGAAAGGCAGTGGGGAAAAAAAAAAAAAGATAAATGAACAATCAAATTCCAAAATAACAGATTTCTCCTTGTCATTTAAATTTGACAGATCTGGGTCCTGCAGTAAGACTGACTGCCTTCAAGCTCCACCAAAAAGACTCAACTGCATCCACATACCAGTAGTCTGTTTTCACACCTCCTTGTCAGCCTGAGTACAGGGTTAGGCTTTCCCTGATTCTTACTTTCCAGGTGCCACAAGAGGCTAAAATGGAACAGTAGAGTCACTTCCTACACAAAGAAATTAAAAAGAAGTCAAGTGCCTCTCTATATCCATCACATTCATTTATTTCCATATAGGAAGCACAAGATGTTTCCTTGTTATCCTCAGAGGGAACAGAAATACACAAGTAAATCCTAAGTGGATGAGAAATTTAAAAAGTTAGTGTTGTTCCAGGAATATGGAATCCATAAAACAGTATTAGTAACTAAATGTTAAAATATCTACTGGCACATAGAAAACAGAATTCCATGCTGACAGGGCATCCCAAGTATAGCACATTCAGTAGTAAATAGCTTAAGACCACATATTCACTCCAGAGGTGACATGTAAGGGAATTGCAGTGACAGGACAAAGAGTAACCAGTACAAACTGAAAGAGGAAAAATTTAGGTTAGATATTAGGCAGAAATTCATTCCTGTGAGGGTGGTCAGACACTGGGAACAGGTTGCCCAGGAAGGTTGTGGATGCCCTGGAAGTGTTCAAAGCCAGGCTGGATGGTGCTTGGAACAAGCTGGCTCCAGGTGTCCCTGCCCATGGCAGGAGGGTTTGGAACAAGACCATCTTTAAGGTCCCTTCCAACCACTGGACATTCCACGATTCTGTGATTACAGCTTTTCTTTAACAAGTTCCCAGCTTCACTTTGCCCTCCAGCACAACCATCACCTTGAAATATCAAATCCCAAACCACATCCAGCAAGCTGAGAAACGAGGCTGCCCCACTCTTCCCACCAAAGACCTGCATGACTTAAAATGAAACTATACAGACCTATATAAGAGGAGTCATAACAAAATGTGGCAGAGATCCACAGGAACCACCCCTGGCTTACCCACTGCAGGGAAAGCTGCTCCAGGAGAGAGGAATTCAGGCACAGCCAGAATTCCTGGCCTCAGCAACACCTTCTGCTCACACAGCTCACCTCAGCTTCAGTGCCCCAGAGGGATGGCCAGCTCCACGTTCATGCCCTCTCCTAAATCCAGGGGTCTTTCTCCAAGGGGTCTTTCCCCACTGTATCCCCGGCACGAGGCTGGCCAGGTGTGTTTGCCCACCCTGCCACCTCCAGATGTGTCCAGCTGCAGGTCAGAAGATGAGGGAGGCCGTGCTGGGAGGGCCCTGTGTGGCAGGGCAGGCTCAGGGAGAGCAGCCAGCGTGCTCTGACCACACCTCAAACCACCCCTCACGTCCTTCACCGGCCCCGCTGCAATCTCATGTTGCTTAAAATATAAATACCCCTTGGAAAAGGCACACAACCAGGGTAAAGGGCACAGGTAAGGCAAACACACAGCTGCCCTCTGGACCTCTGATGGGTTTTTTTTTTTTACGGTCACAAGGAGGGGTTATGATTCCTCACGAGTGCATTTTGCCAAGAGCCAGAATTGGCTTTTCAACCCCGTGTCCTGCCCTGACCACAGCGCTGCAGGCTCTGCTGTCACCTCCTTCCTGACCTAAATCCAAACTTTACCAGCCCTGCTGCCAGTGATTTGTCACACCACAAAGCAGCATTTCATTACAACCCCCAAACATCATTTGAAATCTTTAGAAAGCACGAACTACATATTACTTACCCATTACAATTCTAGAACACACTGCTGTGAGACTTTTTCAATGTACATACTGGCAAGCAGAATATATTTTGACCCATATTCAAAGTAGTGGCTGTACTTTAGACAAAGAAAATTAGGTAAAAATAAGCAGAATGCCTTCTGAAATAAATCACATCAACCACTACTGCAACGAGCATTTGATGCACTTCAAAGGAAAGAAATGTTTACTTTCAGCAGTGCAATAACCTGGATTTTAACTTGTGCCCATCTCTCTAGTGACCATCATTTTAAATGCTGGTCACTAGAGATGGGCATGAGTTACTGATCTACAGGGAAGGTTTCTAGTTACTAATTTCTAGGTTTAAAGCTCTGCTTAGCAATTGATTGTTAAAAACAGCTAACTTGGTTCCTGTTTTTCTCTTGGATATAGGGACAAAACTAAGAGAAAAGGAATCTATATGTAAACTGCCCCCCCCCCCCAAAACTTCTCCCCTTCCCTTCTATGCTTTGCCTCCCAGAAGGGTATTCAAAAATAGGAAATACTTACTCAAAATACGAAACAACTGAATCTATACAGACCTATCTAAGAGGAGTCATAACAAAACCAGAGTCTTTGTGACCAAGTAACCCGCACTGCCTTAACATCTGAGAGGTCTTTTCAGACAAAAAGAACAACAACATTCAGAGACTCCTTGAACCTTAACCCAGTTTCTCCTGCTATCTACGCTCATCTTTCTTTCCACAGCTCAGGATGGTTGTCATATTTTTTGCTCTAAGGCAGTTTGCAACAACAGCCCCCTCTGTAAGTCCAAGTCACTCTTTAGGAATGGTAATAAAATTAAAAATAAAAAGTCACTTCATTCAGGAATCCTGAAATCAAAAGGACTTAAACATTTATCAGTGTTATCCTCTGGATAACAGAGGATTGGAAAGCACAAAGGTGCAAGTCATTTTTGCTAGGGAATGACTTCTCTCTTCACAGGACAAATATTTTTCCAAAGCTGCTAATCCCTGGAATTGTTTTATTTTGTTTCTTCAGACTATCACAGCTATCACAAAGCTATCACACAGTGTTTAATTTGGAAGCAGTGTGTTAAAAGACAATGGGAAAGTAGGGGGGGTGGGGGGAATCTCACCATACCAATCACTACCTTATTCCTTCTGCCTTGATCATAGCAGAGGAATTTTATTTCACTGAAATGGGAATAACACTGGGGGCTAGAAACAGGGGAGACAGCAAGCAGACACTTTATAGGCATTGCTCAGCTGCCTATAAACTGTTTAATGCATAATAAAAAACTTGATCACAACAATAATGACAATACCAAGGCTTACAGCACTTGCAGTTCCATAAGTATCTATCTTTCAAGGCAGAGTACTCCTATGCACCTGCATTTTTGCCATGTCCCTTTATTACAGATTACTCAGAGACCTTCATTTCAGAGTGGATTTCAAGTCCTATAGCCATGAAATCACATCTTCAGGACAGTCAAATAATCTCAAACTGAATTAATGCACTGACCTGTGGGTGTATTTGCATATTGGAACTTAAAGCATTTGGCTTTGAACACACACAGGGAGGCAGGGAGATGAAAAGATGGCTGAGGTTTGAGGATAATGCTTCTAGGTTAAAGGGCAGAGAAAAGTCACTCCTTGAACTTCTAACCAACGTTTATGGAAGAGATCTGGGTTTCTAAACATAGCACCAAGAGATGTTTTTAGATGTTTCCAACACACATCCACACAGGACTGGCAGATGCCACACTGGACCATTGGGAAACCAGTGCCCTTTGAGAGTGGTGGCTCCAGGCCAGGAGAAATACCACAAACTACCTAAAGGGAGATGCTCAGCCAGACAAGCTGTGCCACAAGTCTCTACAACATTTAATTAAAGCAGAGATAACAGTTTAAACCAGCCTGGTCCCTCCATCCTGTTGCCTTCCAGACAGTTCATTTGGTGGATGGGCACATGATTTCAGTGTGCAGGAAAAAAGCTGCTGTCTCAGTGTGAATATTTTTTATATTTTGCCTGGTATCAGTCTGTCTGAATAAACTTCTGAGAATAGTGAGCACAAGAGAAGGAGCACATAATAAAAACCTGAGATGCACAGGAGGAAAATAGAAGGCAACAACAGGAAAGGTCTAGGCTTTCACAACACATCAAGAGATTTATAACACTATGTCCCTCTATTACTTTGAGAGAGATCGTGGCAGTTTCTCTCTCTCTTCAAAAAAAAGAAAATCAATCAAGCTCCAATATGAACAAGCATACATTATGAACTCAAATCCCCACCAGATTTTAAATATCAGACATTATAGATATTAACTACCTGATATGCACACTTCATGCTTTTGGAAAGTGTTTTCTAACCTCACAGAGCCATCCTGCTCTCCAAGGCCACAATGATTGCTAATGGAAACCACCATGATATGGTGAACAAAGCTGACATCTTGTAGACTCCAAATACTCTGCCTTAATTTACTTGAATGCTTTATAAGTTTACTCTGCTCAGTGGCAAGAACTTTAAATCTCAAGCATATGTTAGCAATGAAACAGGTCAAAACAAAATATGTCCATTTCTGATCTACAGAAAAACACTATGCCAAGAGGAAATGGTTTTGTTCCCCTTTGGGCTTCATTACTTTCCCCAACACATTTGTCTTAGTCAAAAGTACATTTAATACAAAACAGAAATTAATGTTCCGAAGTCTGAAATGAAACCTTGTCAGGAAAGCAAATCACTGCCAGTGGGAAGGACCACGTAAAAATTAGTTTGAACACTCCAATTTCTTCTGACTTCTGTTGTGAGCAATGCCCAGCAACCAAAACACGCCCATACAAAAAGAATCAGCCCTGACTGAAATTTGATTTTTGTCCCGATTACATTCCTCCTCCCAAAATAATCTCTCATTAAAGAACTAAAAAAGCAGCAGTCGAGAACTGGCCAACATAACCAAAATCTTTAGTGGTTAGCACAGCCCCTTCCACATGCAGAAACTCTCACTTCCATCACAAGAACTGCAAAGCTGTCTGTGATAAGTTAACAACTGAACAAGTTTCAAGATAGGATTTCCACATAAATTAGGACTGCGTCCAGACCCGAGGCAGAAAACTAGGACTCTCAAAAAAAGGAAGAGATAACGGATCTTAAAAAATGGGCAGGAGCTCTTAAATGGCTGTAGGAGCCCTCCATGGAGCAGGCTGAGCCTCTTGGCCTCTGACAAAGCAGCACCAAGCCCTGGTGGGACACGGGGGAAGAAGCAGCAGAAACAACTTCATGAGTTCCTAGTGGAGAAAATAAAGAATTTGACAAACAGCACATTCAGGATGTGACAGATCCCAAGGAAGCAAGGCCAGCAGAGATGTGCCACGGGAATTCAGAATAAGACAGGCAACAGCAGTCCCAGAAAGCAACAGGTTGGACAGATGATGCTGCACAGGCCCCACAGCATCTCCCTGGCACATTCCTCTCCTCCAAGCCAGACCATCCCTAGACCCGCTGGCTTAGTTCACAGCTGAAAAAACAGCAGTGGCTGCCCAAAAGTGGACCTGCTACATTCAGGCTGCCTACAGATGAACTTGGCAGAGAACAGCAGCCCCCACCCCAGGGCAACATGAATGTTAAATCCGAGAAAAAACAGAAATAAAGGCCATTTTCCACCCCCTTCATGCTCCTTATCTTTCCCCCACACACAACTTGTGCCAAAAAATGGTCAGGGGTGCATGAACAGGAAAGAAACCTGAAGAAAACCTGATCTGAGTATACTGGAAGCATAAAAATGAAGCCCACGAAGATGAAATGTTGCCAGTACAATTACTGCATCTGTCATGCTGTGCAGCATTAAACTTACCTGCTTGTTACTGTGATCTGGCAACTGATTCTAAATGCCTAAAAAAGGGCCCTGACAAAACCCACAATAGGTGGGATGAAACAAGGAAGAGAAGGAGTAGGATGTGAACAAGAGAAAATTATACCAAGATAAGTTGGAGATGCACAATTTCACCTGTCTGAGAAGATCCACCCCTCTCTAGAAGACATACAAGTTAAAATTCCAAGCAAAAAGGCTCAGTGCAGGGGAAAAAAAAAGAAGTTTGTAATCAGGTTGTATTTTCTTGATGCTGCTGGAACTTGTTAAACACCACTGCTGTCAGCCAGACACCCCTGCAGAGAGGACCTGTATCAGTGTAGTGGGGATTTTAATTTGTGTAACAACTGTTTGCAGGTTTAGAAGCACACAGCTAATGAGGACTCACTGGCTATCCACAGCAAATATGTACTGTGGAGTGCAGGTAACTGGCTTTCTGCTGCTCACACCCTCTCTCATACATGTAATTCCACCAGATTTGTGAACTCCAAACACTACATCATCTGCAAAACAGAGTCTTCCAAGGTGGAGGGTCCATTTACCTCTCAATAACATCCAAAATGCTTCCAGTGGACAGAACCCCATCTGAATGTTGTTAATTAAGGCAGGAACACAGCAGGGCGCCCCTCTCAGAGCATCTGGTATTTTGAAAACCTGCAAATTACAGATTCCCCCAAGAGCTACTGAGTTATTCAATGGAAGTTCAGTTTCTCTTAGTCCTGCCTGCCCTATGTGGGCCCCATAGCCAGCAGCAGAAGACTGAATCTCCTTGTGGTCAGGAGCCAAGCTGTGCCTCATTTACACTAGAAATACACACATTTTTGATGCTTTATTGATACACAGCTGATGAGAGCTCAGCACTGCCAAGGTGACATGCTGGTCATGGCTGGGAAGAAGCTCCAAGAACAAGATGCTCCACTTGCACTTCCTTGCATGGAGCATCCCAGACCGCCCGTGTTTTACCAACACACAGAGACCACATGTCCTGCCAAATAATTTTAGGCTCACCACGCACCAAAGGAATCAATTCAGGAAGATGGATGGTATTTCTTTTCAGCTCACACAGAGTGACAGACCATCACAGTCCATAAATTTTCTGGTACTTCATCTCAGCTGCTTGCTAGCGAAGCGTTCGCAGGTGCAGGGAGCCAGGAACTTGACTCAGATTTTAATTCAGTGCTTATGGTTCTGCAAAACTCCTTCAGCACCCACCAGCTTCGTGCAGTGGCTGCAATACCAAAAAGGCAAGCAGGACTGTGCTGTAGAGAGAACCAGCACCTGCATTTAAATTCTGTGGGCACTTACCCGGCCTTTCAGCTTTTGTTTAGTGAGCTCCATGCATTCCTGGTAGTTACAACTCTCCTTTGGCTGGCCATCAGGAATTCATTGTGCCACAGAAACTCACTGAGAGCCCAAAGGCTGAAAAAAACAGCAAGCTGAAGGCACCATGGTGGTTCTGGTGCACCTGTTTTGAGGCTGATCTCTAAGGTCACCACCTTCAAGGCTTTGCTCCAGGTTCTCCATGGAACACACACGGATTGCCAGTGAATTGCTTCACGTTCTCAGAGAGGAAGGTAACAAGCAGCCCCTATCTGAAAGGAGCACTTGACAGCAAAGCAAAAATACCAGTTATCCTTCCAGGGTCATTTGATCTGACAGTCAGTGCTGGAATTCACAGCACGTGAGGCTCCAGGAGTGGAGCAGGGCTGGAACACAAGTCTCTCCCAATATAAAATTTCAGACTGTGCAGCTAAAGGAGATTTCCATAAGTCACCTAACCCAGCTGTCCCCAACCTTTGACAGCAAAGCTTCTCCATCACCTTTTACTTCTCTTCATCATGACTACTAATTTCTTCCCCCACCCCCTCCTAGCTTTTTATTTTTTTGCACAGCAACACAAGGGATGAGCAGGGAAGGCCAGAGCTCACATTCTTTGGAATGCCCTGCCAAACACCAAACCCCAACTCTTCTCCAGCATCTGCCAAGATCTTTTCTTTTTGAGTTCCTTCCGGCAACATCAATTTTACAACTCCTGCTTGGCAACAGAAAGCTTCTTCCAAAGTTTTGCAGCTCTCCATTCTGCATCTTAAATCCCTAACTTGTGCTCTCTACAGTTCACTTCCTTCTGCTCCTGCAGCAGGCTTTCAGGTGTTCTCTACGAATAACAATCTTGATACTTTAAACCTTCCCTTTATTCATGTTTTCTAGACATCTCTGAATTTTTTTTCCCACTCAGTTTTTCTCACAGCTTGGTCCACAGGAAAAGGTGCCTTCAGCTGCATGCCACAGTCCAGCTCATGCCAAGGAGAACCATTTTGCAAGTGTGTGTGTGTCTGTGCACCCTCATATGGGGTGCTTTCATTTTTCCTTTTGGAGTCACAGAGAAAGGAAGGGTTTGGGGTTCTTGGACATCTTGACACACATGAAAACTGCTAATTGGAAGCACTGCATTTTTGGTTACTATCAAAACAGATATCTGGTAGGAATACAAGACAGCCTAGAGCTTTTTTCCCCTTTAGAAGTTTTGCCAACCTTGCTGTGTTAATGAACAGCACTGATGAAAAGCCTCCAGAGTAAATACAGAGGCACAAATGAATGTAGGCAATGGTATCACCAAAAACTGAGGCTGTTGTGATTAATTTTATTCTAAGAGAGGGTTCAAGAGTACCAGCAGACTCCTACATTCCAGACTAAATGGCAATGCCACTATAAATGATGGTGCCAACCATTTTATTCCAGTGTTGGTATTCCTACTGCACTGGGGAAGAGCAAGGAGCAAATTAATCAGGAGGGAGCCAGTTTTATCTGCTCAGTGACAAAATCCTCCTACCCATGAGAACTCCACCACTCCACACACTGAATCAGGCAGAAACCTCAAAAGAGAGGAAGGAACATGGCTCTGTCTCCTCTTTAGGGATCCAGGAGAATTAATGCTGGCCAACAAGAAAGGACAGGCCTGTGAGAGGAATGGGGAGGGTAGGGGAGAAAGGAGAAAAACAAAGTTGGTTATTTTAGGTCACCCAGTAAAACCAAGGCATGTGTGCAATGCTGCAAGGTTCACATTTAGAACTAAATTCATGAGGTTCAGAAAGGCAGCTTACAAACACCACAGCATGCCTCAGCCATTCTTAATGCTTTTTGGCCTGAACCCATCGCTTTAAAAGCCAGCAATTTTTTTTTTTAACCAAGCCCATCCCTCCCACATACCTCCCTGCCACAGGGCAGTGATACAACAGACATTTCTCTCCAAATTAAATCCACTCCTTGAATGAAGAGGGTCAGGAGGATGAGGGCACTACACTTTAAAAAAGGGCATTAAAAAATAATTATGCTAAACCATGTATCAGCACAAATTAAAGAGAGACAGCAAAATGCCTGCTTTCAGCTTGCTTAAACATTCAATTAAAAAAAGCCATCTAGGCAAGATTTTATTAAAATAAATCAACAGAGGAAATGCCTGTTAAAACGATGTGAAACCACATTATTTTGGATGTTCTTTCACTGAGAAAGAAGTTTTCATTGCCATTATCAACCCAATCATGTTCTCAAAGGATGTGCCTTCCTTCACAGCAGCAATGGTGTGAAGAGCAACCCGTGCTAGTTTCATATGCCATGCCAAGTGCAGTAAAGCTTCTGCTGGCTTCCCTGGTAGAAAACCACATCCTCCTCCTCTCTCAGGCCCAGCAAGCCAAGTTACCCACAGATAACCCCTCACAGCAGTTTATAGCTTCCTTTGGGAGCCATCAGGACAGGTGCAGAATTGGAAGAGTGTAGAAGGATGTAAAAGTACAGCCTTTGCCCCCTTCAGTGCCTTGAAGGAAAAGCAAAGGTTCAACCTCCAGACCAGATCTACCAACAAACACTGAGATCACTGCAGAAATAGAAAATGTTTAAGGTTCAGGACTTTAAAAAAAATTATGAAATACAAACAGTGCAAGACAAAACAAAGGTAAGAAAGGATTATACCACTTGCTTTTGCTGTAGAGAAAGGTAAATGCTCATTACCTGAATGAAGTAAGGCTCACAGTGGGTTGCATACAGCAGCCCTGTTTTTTCAAAGATCAACAGTGTCTACCTGGTTTTTACTGTGAAGTGTAACTGAGGTGATGTTGTGAGTGCCCCAGGACTCACCACCACCACTTGGGTCAGCTCTTGCTCTCCAGCACGATATTGCCTCTGAAAAGCCAACACACCACTCCAGCAGTGCATTGGAATACACCAGAAAAAACCCATAGTACACAGACGAAAATGAAATTTCTCCTCACTGGAAAGTTGTTGGTAAAAGGTTCAAAGTTAAAAAAACAGAGGTACCATCAAGAGGGTTTTGGTATAGACAGAGCTGCACCCAGGAGAGCAGTAAACATCTTACACCATAAACACACATTTTTAATGGACAGGTCTTCATTCTGAGACTCTATGCTCCAAAAACCTTTACCATAAATCATGGTCCTCAATTCACAGCTACAGCTGCAGCAGACAAGCTGAAGCAATGACATTTTATCAAATTTTTAAAGGTGAAGCTGAATGCCTTTTCTGGAGGCTGAGCAGGACCCAGGCAGCAAACAAGCCTGTCTGTAGCAGGTCAGAGCCAAGGTCCACCCTCCTCATGACACATCCTGGCACCAGACAGCCTCTGATGGGCAGGGAAGAGCAGGGGACCAGGGCAAGCACACTGTGACCCTGCTGCTGCTGCCCAACATCCAGGGATCTGCAGCCAAGGCACTTCTGCTGCTGCCCTCTAAGCTCAGTTCAAGGCACCACTGCTGTTAGGCTGCAAACTCAGTCTTTGCAAATCATGCAGAGAGCTCACTGAGTGCTTTCTAATGAATATTTGGGCAGGAAAGCTTGAAAGGAGTCAGCAGTGTTTGGCAGCAATAGGTGTTGTACCAACACAGAAGACGCTGGGGAAAAATGCAGCTGGAGTGTTAGGCCAGCCAGTTCAGCTTCCACTGACAGAAACAACTCAACTTGAGACAAAAAAAAAAGCAATATGAGTTAGTCAAAGTACATGCTATTTCAGATTAAGCCATCTCAATTCCTAAAAGATGACATAAACAACATCCTTGCTACACTGCTAGCTAAATATGATCTGTTTTCAAGTTGTTGTCCTCTCCACAAGTAAGAGCAATACCACAGGCAAATTCAATGAGAAAACCATTTACAAGTTTCAGAAGAGTTAGTTGTGAGCCCAGATGCAAAAAGGCATGGCCCTCTCCCTTTGCCATGGGGTGGCCAGGAAAGCAAAAGACCAGATAAAAACCTCAAAACACAAAAGCCACCTCACACCTATGATCCCAGTGATGATATTTCACCGAAAATCTGCAATCTGGTCCAAAGTTCCATTGCTACTTTTACATTTAGCCAAATGTACTTTACAAACAAAGCAAGTTAACAAAAAAAAAACCCAAAAAACCAAACTCAAATAGAGAGGAAACTCCTGTGCTCCCTAGGAAAAGAGGGGCTCCAACTCTCTGTGCTATGAGTAACCACAGGAAGCTGTCTGAGGAACCAGAGGCACCACCTCTGCTGTGACCACCAGAAGGAAAAAAAACATTGCTCAGGGGTTGATTTGGGTCACAGCCTCTTTGCTGACCTCAGGAAATGAAAACATTTCTTTCCCTTTCACTTCAGCCCTCTTATAATTCAAACCTGGCTAGCTACATAGTTAATAACCCAAGGGCCGTCAGCATCAGGGAGATGCAAGAGGAGAAAACTGAGCTCAGACACACTGGTAAGGAGATCAAGAGTTCAGAAAGGTGTTTGGAGCAAGCAGCCCACAGAAAAGAAGACACTGTGCAGCATAACCTTGGGTCAGTCAACCACAGCTGGGAGAGGAGCTCTTGCATTAGACACTAAAAATGTGTCAAACACAGAGTTGCACGTTCCTCAGATGGGAGAACAACATCCACACTGAAACCTGCTGGAAGGTTACCCACCTACCAAATAAACTGATTATGGTTGTATTATTTAGCATCATGTCAGCTGGTATCAAAACTTGGGTCCATAAGCAGTGTAGCCCCTATCACCACCAGGAACATGAGAGCTGACCTAGCAAGAGAAGACTGAAAACTGCTAACACTAAAGCATGATATGAATTATGTCAAGAGGAAAGACAGGCTTCTTTTGAACCAGCACATAAATCACACATTTCCTCCATCGTGTTCCTCTGAAAAGACCAAATCTGCATTTGAAGTACCGACAACTTTGAATCTCCAGGGGGGAAAAAAAGCGTTCTTTGTGCAGAGTCAAGCTTCGGGGAATCTTGCAGCAGTAATTACAGACACTGCCTCCCCAAGCCATCTGCTGTGGCATTTATAACTCCTGGAGGGGCAGCAGGCAGAGCTGGTGGAGGAGAAGAGGAGACACAAGCATCTGAGCAGCCACAGCCAGGCTGCACAGGAAAGCTGTGACACTGCTCTGACCCAAACAGAGCTGATGTCCTGCTTATCCAGACCTCCTCCAGCTGGCAGATACAGCTGGTGCTCGTGCAGCAGAGGGAACAGTGGGATCTGCACGCTCCTTGGATCAAAGGAAATCAGGAGACCACCCTCAAGTCACACTAAGCAAGCCCAGGCTGGCAAGGCTCCAGTGGGAAGTGTCTGGCCAGAATCTAATGCCACAAATGAGGGAACCTGGGTTGCTCAGACTGCCTCCACATCACAACTTTCACATTCAGGTGGACATTCCAGATCACAGCACAGCCAAGAGCTCCACACACCTCTCCTCCAAGAAGTGATGCCAGTGACAGGGTCAGAATAATTTAGAACGAGCTAAATCCATCCTTTATCAGGACATGCACACCACCCTGACCTACCCATCCTCATGCTGATGACCACAGCACCTGCAGATTGTTTCCATCAGCACAGATACAGACAGAAGAGGCAGCAGGACAGGCTCACCCACCCTGGGCTCCCATGAGCAGGAGTTCCAGCAGCAGGGCAAAGCCCCGGGCACGCTGCAAATTCCACTTTCTCAGCACAGCTGGAGACAATGCCGATTAATTGTTTTGCCATCCATACAAAATTACTACAATACTCACTTCATAGGGTTGTCACAAGGATTATTTAACATCTCTGAAGAGCTTTGAAGAAGGAACAGTGGCTATTGTTCTCAGTGCCACAGACTTGGGAACTATCTCACATGAATTTTGCATGACTGTGCATGTGTGACAGTTGCAGCACCAATAGATTATTTTTCTTCACCAAAAAAAACCCACCTCACAGTAGCTCATTTACTCTGCATTTTAATCAGAAATGCATTTTGTTTTGCTTGTTAATATATCCTAAATAGAGATCAACTTTGACTATTTAATTAATAGATTCAGGTGCTGTTTCTAGTCTCTCTTAATTAAGGGAAACACCGTGTTTTCTACAAAGAACTCAGTTTAGGCTGTCAGGGCTTCTAGCAAGCACACTATAATTACCTAAGCAATGCTAACACACACGAACAACAAGAGGAGAAGAAAAGGAACTAAAAATGTCACCGAAATCTCATTTCATTTACAGAAAATGAGAAAGCCTGCATGGAGAAGAGCTGCTACAGAGTCCAATGTCACACTGCTTACGCCTGACCATTAAGTAGCTCTCAGCATTGATATAAAACATTGTAGCAGTTTAAATAGGTTTGGTTTTTTTCCCCCTGAATACACAGGAGCTGTTGGATTCTAAACACACTGTTCTGCAATACACTGGGATCCACCTCATTGGTATGGAAAACTTTTACCATTTCAGTCCAAATGTATAAAGAATCTATACGCCTTTTCTTTCTCATAAAATACAGGGAAATCAACATCTACTTCAAGGATAAGCATTTTCTTTTATTTATTTATTTTTTTCTGAGCACTCTGAAACTCCAGCAGTTATCACACAATTAGGCAACAAGGTTGCAACCCAGGGCCAATTTTGGCAGAGAAAACTACGGATTTCCACTACACCAAGCTTCAAATGATCTTTCAACTCTTTGGGACAAAAACCACATCTTTTGTTTGGAAAGTAAACACCACGTTATACTGCAAGATAAATGACAGTATTGAGACCAGTCAGCACACCAGCTTTCATTCCCCATCCAAGAGGGAACAGAAAGCTTGGTCTCTTTATTTCATGCGGGCTCTCTACAGAGGAACTGACACCTATGGGTGCACAAAAAATGCAGCACTGCAGTAGCAAGCATCACAGAGCCTAGGTCCCAAGTTCCCCAGTTCCCAGGGGAGGAACCAGCACAAAATTACATGCTTGCTCTCCCTAAAGCTGCATGCCTCAGAATAGCCACAAGGGCTGGGGGGAACGGAAAAAAAATAAAAATAAAGAGGCAAAAAAGCAACAGGAACAACGGGGCTGTTTTACCAACAGCAAGAAGATGTACTACCAATTCCTGCTTTCCCCAGGTTTGTCTCATAAAGATCAACAACTTTGGAAAGTTCAAGGTACAGGACAACACTGACCCCGTCACAAAACAGAAAGGTCGCTCTGATTGTCTCCTCTGCCCATCAGCCCAGTGCAAAGTATCCCCAGGCACCCTGAGCTGTGAATTATTTCAATCCCTTCCAGGGAAAAGGCCAGGAAAGCTTCATCATAATTGCCACGCAGCAATTCCTCAGTCAATGCACTGAACTCCTAAAACTTCTGGGGTTTTACTTGGGTTTACCTGCCAAAAAAAGGCCCATAGGCTCTCAGTTTTCTCTTGTAACACTGAATACTCATTTGGACAAGAACAAAACCCACGTCTCCTGCTGCCCAAGACAAATGTGCCACCCAGCACAGTTATGCTGGTTAGACAGCTGCAAATACATGCACAGCACCAGGCAGAGCTGCTGCAAAGGACTGGGTCCAAAGGCAGCACTTGTAGATTGGTCTTTACAAAAAAGACAAATATTTATTTCATCTTTCCTATGACTTGTGTGTCACACGTCTAAGTGTTCATCTTCTCATCACTGTCGTGTGTTGTATACACCTAAATACGTCCAGACTCACAGGAAATGTAACAAGGAAATGTTACAGATAAATCACATCTGTAACAAGGAAATGCTACAGATAGATCACATCTGTAACAAGGAAATGTTACAGATAAAATCATAAATATATGCTGACTTTGGAGGCATCAAAAAAAAATACATAAGCAAGTGTTCACTTCCTTTTTAACCATTTGAAATTTGGACCTCTGCAATTAATAAACCAAGTCTGCTACACAGCAAATTAAACACTTCCTAGATATCTTGATTTTGCCCACAGGTGCCTGTGTCCTAGTGATAATCAGTCCCTAACTTAGGTGCTGACTCACGCCTGGAATGCTACCAGGATCCTGCATCAGATGGCAAACTGATTTTCATGCAACACATTTAAGAGTACCTTCATCAAGCATGCAGCACAGGCCTGGGGATTAGTGCTCCTTTTTCTTATTTTATCTTGGTTAATATCAGGGGTAGAGAAGAAATTTGGATAACGCCTTTAAATATATCTCTATTCCCTTCCTTTTTGTTCTGGTAAAAAAAAAAAAAAATATTACTTGCTAAGAACTACCCACAAGCAAAAGCTCCCTGGCCCTAACATGGAATGGAAAGTACTTATTACTGATGCCTGCACCACAAGGTAATAGAGAAACAATCAAGTCCTAGGTTCTCTTTGGGCTTTGTCATTTCTTTTGCTCTTTACCTCCCAGCACTCGGGTACCAATTGCCCAGACACCTGGTCTCTGTTCAGGAATTGATTATAACCAGGCTACACATGCACTAACCAAGTATGGACACTAAAAAACCCAGAGAAAGAACAGGACATTTTTAACCACTGCAGATGATAATTAAGTTTCTTCTTCAGTACCCTGGCCATTCTTAATAAGAATTATGTTCTCATAAGCCAAAGCAGCAAGACTGAATGCAACCTTTTTTTTTTTTTTTAATTTGCAGTGTAGAAGCAGAGTCCCAAAATTTATGGCTATCATAAATTTAGAACAGGTGAACTCATTACAGTTAACAGCAATACTTTATTCACACTGGTTCCCCATAAAATGTAAGCCTCAAATCCAATTATTCGGTAATAGTTTTGTAAGTAAACAAAACACCATTTAGGATTTGAAAACAATGCATCTTTCTGCTAACAGAGGCAGAAAGGGGAAAAAATGAAGCCAGCACAAGACTATGCAATAATTTCATTTTGTAAGAAGATTAACACAGAGCAGAAAGCTCCAGCTCTGGCTGGGAAAAGAACATATACTTTGTGCTAGCAGAGTTCCCTGTAAGTGGAATTTTGTCCGGGTTGTTAACGCACCTCTTCACAGATAAAAGAAACCACAAGAGGAAGAAGAAATAACATTATTTTTTTCTAACATTACCTCAACTAAAGCCCATTCTGATTTCAGCCCTTGTCAGGCACAACTTGAGCACTCTCAGCGGAGCAATCTGCAATGCATTGTTAAACTGCACCTCAAAGTTTTGATAAGTGGTCCTGCCATTTTTATCATGCTCAGCGGGGACAATCTGGTCAGGTGTTTTTCCTGTGCTTGTTGAATTCCAGCTATATTTGGAGACCAACTGTTCTCTGTCCTGCTTTCTCCAATTAACTGTGTGTATAAGGGTGGAGAGGTGAAGGTGGGAATCAGGCAAGGAAGAGATAATGAGACTTTCTTAAGAGTATATAAAACTGCGCTTAGAAAAGGCTGAAAACCATACTGAAAGTAACGAGCATAATGTTAGCCATGAAGGCTCACTAACAATAGATGTGAAAGGGAAAGAAGACTGGAGTACACAGAAGGGAACCAAAAGCCAAGGCTCCTGTGAAAGTTACAGGAAATATTAGAATATTTGTGTTTAAAACCCAAGGGTCAGAACTGTTTGCAGCACAAGGAGTCCTGTAACAGCCCAAAGCTCAACTACAACTCCACTTAACCTCATCATCTCCTACACAGATGCAGTCTTGCCAGAAAATTAATGGAAACTGTACAAGTTCTACTGCTTGTAGAATCAAACTTGAAAAAAAAAACAAAAAAAACAAACACATATATCTGAGATTACGTTGAACTGCACCTAAGTGACCTGAGGTTCAAGCACAGTCTCAAGTGAAGAGCGTCATCACAAGAGAAACAGTGCCAAGCCAAGAGGAGAGCTTTACCACTCTGCTCCCAAACACGCTTGGCACATCAGCAATTCCCTGACAGCAAACATGCCATCTTGGACTCCAGCCTGCTTCCCTCATGGCAGGAGAGGCAGAAAGGCCATGAAGTTTATTTTGGCCTTGAAATTAATGAGTAAGATAACATGATCAGCTAATGAGATTATATTATGCTGCTTTGAAGAATGAGCAGCAAGATTCTTGGAAACTCTGACACTTTCCTTTCTCACACCACACAGGCTCTCTGCCTAATCAATGAGGAAACATGAAGGCTAAAAGAGGAAAAAATATTGGAGGGGAAGAACATACAAGTGTGGCACCAAACAGGTTACCACCTCAACACAAAAAATTTCTATCAGAATATAGGGTATTAAAAGCTCTAAGGGGACAATCAGTGTGTTTATTTATTTAGATGCCTACACGTTAGGCTAACACCTTATTATATCCATCAGCATCCTCTGAACAGAATCCAGGCACAACAGCATCCCATTTGGTTGCCTCTCTCAGATCAATAGGGTTTGCTCTTCTCCATTTTGCACTGGCAAGCCGTGCACCCAGGCACAGCCCGGCTCCTCCAAAACGGGCTTTCCTTCTTTCTTTTTGTTCTAGACCGCTCCCCCACTTTTCCCCCATCCCTCCCATCCATCCGTCCATCCATCCGTCCATCCATCCATCCATCCCACCCGGCGGGGATCCCAGCCGCCCTGCTCCCGGCAGCGAGCGGCCAGCCTGCGCCTCCCGGGACGGCATCCATCTCACCCGGCACGGGCAGGACGCGTTCCAGCCGGGACCATTGTGCCCTTCCCCGCCCCGGGTACCGCCCGCCGGCGCACAAAGCGCTGCCCCCGCCGGACCGAGCCGGGCCGGGCCGGGCCCGCCGCGGCTCCTCCCGAGCCGCCGCAGCGGGGGCGGGCACCGGGGCCTTTCCCAGGGGCTCCCGGCCGAGCCCCCGCTGCGTGCGGCAGCGCCGGGCGGGGATGCTGCCCCGGCCGCCTCCCGCCGCATCCCGGTACCCGCGCCTCGCCGGCGGAGCGGCACCAACCTGCAGTCCCCGCCGCCGCCTCCTCCTCCTCCTCCTCCGCCTCCTCCTCCTCCTCGGGGAGAGCCGGAGCTGCCTATGCCCGCTTCAGCCTCCAGCCCCCGGCGGCGGCGGGCTGGCTGGGCGCCGCTGCCCTGGGCAGGCGGGCAAGGGGCGAGCGCGGCGGGCGGCTGCGGGAGCGCCGCTCATCGAGTGCGGCAGCCCCGGCTGTCGCTGCCGCCGCTCCCCGCAGCCGCTACTTCCTGTGCGGCGATGGTTCAGTTCCTCCCGGGCCGCTGGGGGCAGGAGAGCCGGGGGGCGGAGGAGGAGGAGGAGGAGGAGGAGAGGGGGAAGGTCGGGTCAGATAGCGGGGGCGGCAGCGGCCGCTCCTCCCGCCCGGCGCGGCTCCGCCCCGCAGCGCCCGGCCGGAGCTCCGCGATGCGGCGGAGCCGCCCCCTCCGCGCCCAGCGCCCCGCAATCCGCTGCGCCCGTGGCGGCCGGGGGGACAGCACCCAGCCCTGGGGACGGGAGAGGGCTCACCGGAGACATGGCTGTGGCTCCCGCCGCTGCCCCCGCGGAGCGCGGTCCGTGCGCGGCCGGCAGCGCATCCCGCGGCACGCACGGAGGGAGGGAGGGATGCGGGCAGGGAGGGAGGGAGGGAGGGATGCGGGCAGGGAGGGAGGGAGGGAGGGATGCGGGCAGGGAGGGAGGTGCCCGAGGGCCCGGCCCCGCCGCAGCCGCCCCGCGGGGCTGGGAGGGAGCGGGCGGTGCCCGGCTGCGGTGGGAGAAGCCCCCGGGAGCGGGGGATGCGCTCGGGGAAAGGCGGAGATGGAGCCGTGGGGGATGCACGGGGGAAAGGCTCGGTAGGGCAGGGAACGGGCGCGCAGCGGTGATAATAAATGGCACAGTCCCCGGCCGGGATGGAGGGAAGCGATGGAGGGATGGGGCTCGGCTGCTCCACGCGCTGTGAATCCCTGCCCTGCCGAGCACCGGGCGTGGTGGAAGCGCCCCGGGAAAGGAGCAGGATCTCACCTGGGCTGTTTGATTGGTGCAAATGTGACACCAGCAGACTGACGCTGTCTTTTTGTTCCTACACATAAACATAAAGGAGCAGGTCGGAGCACATCAAAGGCTGAACAAGTTCGTTGGTTTTGCAGAGTGAGTTTTAAGAGATGATGGTTTTGTTTGGACTCATACTCGTTCTGCTCAGGGTGTGACGGCATTGCGTGTAAGGTCTGTCCTGGCCAGAGAAATTCAGCATGAAGAGGTTTTTATGGGGAATAGTGAGTTGAGATAGGGAGATCTTCCTCTGCTTTCTTGGATGCAGCATGAGAAGAGAAGAGAAGAGAAGAGAAGAGAAGAGAAGAGAAGAGAAGAGAAGAGAAGAGAAGAGAAGAGAAGAGAAGAGAAGAGAAGAGAAGAGAAGAGAAGAGAAGAGAAGAGAAGAGAATCTGAACATTTTACAATACCATTTCCTAGTGTTATCCTTCAAACACCTTACTGATGCCTCTAAATAATTAGGTACTCTCTCCAAGATGGTGAGTGCGTGCAGCTCTTAAAGCTTTTTCTTCAAGATCACATGTGTTCATTACATCTAAAAGGTAGTTCCAGAATACAGATTTTGAGGAGATTAACATTAGGCAGTAACATGGAAAGAGAGAGTCACAGTGTTCTCTGAATCTTTACAATAAAGCAGATGTTACCCTCAGCAGCTATGGCAGACCTATATTAAAAAAAAAAAAAAAAAAAACAAAAAAAAAAAAAAACCAAAGTGGATTTAACTGTGGTTTAGGTTCCAAATGTTCTCCCTCTTTTGCCTGTGATATATGACATCCAGAACATCATAACTCGACCTACTTTAGAAAAGTACGCACAAGGAATATCTAAATATTTATGTTCTGTGTTAACTTGAAGTGCCAATAAATCCCTTTATTGCTGTGCCTTTACTGCCATCCCAGTGCTCTCAACTGGTTTCCAGTGTAGCAGGAGGCAGAGATTTCTGCCCTTGGGTCAGGTGGGTGTGTTGCTTTTCCTTCCCTCTCTGTCCTCCAGCTCAGCTCCTGCTGGCAGTTCTGCTCAGCCTCGTGTAACGCTGCTCAGCCCACGCTGCCTTGGCCAACCACAAACCCTCTGGCTGATCTCCTGTGCTGATGTGGCTCTACAGGAGGCTGCCACAAATTCCAGCAGCCTCCCTGGCTTCCTGGAGAACATCACAGGTGTATGTCAGTCCTCCCATGCAATGGAGACAGGACAAAGGCAATTCTTCTGAAGTGCTGAGCCTCCTCTTTCTCTTTGTTTTCCACACAGGTATTTGCAACTCATTTTTCTCCTGCAACTTTTGTGCTTGGAGAAGGATGCTCATAGAGTAGCACTTCAATTTTTTTTCTCTGTGTGAATTTTAGTGTACCTCACAAATCCCTTTCCAGATAAGAAATAGCTCATTCAGAGAAATGATCTCATAGAAGTGAGAAATGATCTCATAGAAGTGAGAAATGATCTCACAGACGTAGCCTATGGCAGTTTGACTGCAGAAATTAAGCATGATGTAATTCTTCAGTCAGAAAAACACTCAGATTGTATCACCAACAGGACAATTAAGCTTGCCTGACCTGTTTCTGGTCTACCCAAATTTTAACTACAGCACAGTATAAATCCCCTATATTATTAGATACTGGCAGTCCTACCTTGCAGTGCTGATTGTGTCCAGTGAGAGTGTTGTGCACATAAAAATCAAATTATCAAAACTAAAACCTGAAAGGATGGTGCATTCGTGGGATATTTTAGCATGAGACAGATAAAAAAAAAAAAAAAAAAGGAAGTACTTTTAAAGTTTAGCAATAAAAATGGTGAACACAGAAAGAGCTTTTTAAAAATCCCCAAAGGTAGGATTACTTACACAAACTTACAAAGTTTGCCAAGAAATGAGTTGCCATATTCCTGCTCTGCTGTGTTCTGACATCGCCTGGCAAATGACATCTTCTCTTTCTCAGCACTTAAGAGAGCTCTCTGAAGTTCTGGCCTTTATCTCTGGGGTGAAACTAAGAGCAGCTGTCCTGGTATTTATCCATTATCATCCCCAGGATTAAAATAAACTCTTCCACAGAAGAGTTTGCTTTGTGTATGAAGCAAGATTTCAAATAAAGCATTACTGACCTTTTCAATTGAGTAAAATCCCCTTAACACATCAAAGCAGTTAAAATCTACTTAAGAGCATGAGTGAAGCAGCTATTTCAGAGAACCCCAACAAGTCTGCAGGGTCTCCTGGAGGGAAAGTCTCCTGCTCTGATCTTCACCTGTCACTTTTCTGAAAGTGTGAATATAATCAGAAGCAAATTTTCTTTCCACCTGAAGAGATTCTCTAGTGCCCATTTCACCTGCTGGAGCACCTTCCTCCCCAGGTCTCATTCTGGCTTCTCAAACCATTGGTTAGAAATCTCTGGAGAAGATTTTCATATTAGTTTTCAGTCCTGAGCTGTGTCTAAAGCATGTTCAACACCCTGGTGCAAAGGCAGCTCCTCGTTGTTTCCAGTCAAGAGCAGAGCAGCCCCAGTTCCCTTCTGGAGTGAGCAGAATCCAGGCAGCCACTTGAATATTGGTACAGCAGGTCCTGCACGAGCTGCTGAAGGGTCAAGGAGACTCAGAGCTGACACTGGACTGGGGCTCATCTATTCTTAAAAATCCAGGGGTGCTCCAGCAAGCACAGATGCACAGCTTTGGTCACATGTGTGAAGCACAACAGCAACAACGCTCATTTCCTAGTGTTGGCACATCCTGTCCCAAATTTAAGCTCTAATTAATTTGAGGTCTCAAGAAAAAACACATGCTGACACAAAGCATTAATGTGAATGTGATACAAAAGATGGAGTATTCAGAATTCATCTCCCAAAGTGGTTGGTGCTTTAAATCTGACATAACTGAATATCTGCTTAGTTTGCCAAATGTTCAGCATTGCCTTCTACTCATTGCTGCAAAATTCCCTGTTTTGCTGTGCTCCTGGCAGGGTTGTGCTGCTGTTAATGACAAATTAACAGAAATCTGTTGATTGTTAACATGAGCACAGCTTTCTGCCAGTTACCTGAAAACTAATTGCTGTTAGAGCTGAAATTTCTTAATGCATAAAACTTTTTTTTTCCCCTTTGAGAAAATGTGGTCAGCTTTCATTGGGTGATTTTTGAGTTGCACAAGCACTAAAAAAAAGTTCTCTCACCACAATTACAAAGGCTTCCAGTATGGTAGAAGAAATGATTCAAAATAAAGAAGCTGCAAGCTAAAAATACATATATAGAGGGCATTTCAGAAGGGACTGCTGATTTGGAGTGCCTGTGTACACTTCAAGGGCCCAGCTTTTCAAAAGCTGTTGAGTTTGTATAAACAGTTCCCTTCCAGATGTCTCTGTTATATATATGCTTGGTGATTTTTTTCTCTCTTTCTCCTCTCAGATTTAGTGTTAGCTCAATTAGGGATGAACTCAGAAAGTCTGATAGAGTTGCTTATGAGACTGGAACACAGGAATTCCTGTTTTAGGAATGCCAGATGATTTTAGCCAGAGGTGACATCCCTAGATTTTCGTCTCCATGTTTGAAAAACTTCAGGCAACTAAGCAGAATTTAAGCAGGAAACTGAGGCCCCTCTGTGAGGTGGGAGGTGAGGAAGGCAGCTTAAATTCCTTTTGTGCACTTTAGAGGTCTAAGTGCTTAGCTGCTGTTGTGGTTGGAAATGGACTTGAAATCATATTAAATCCTAGTGTAGTTTAATTTGGATTTTCCTGGTGCCTTGTAAATTTCTTTGAATGAAATCTTAATGAAAATATATCGTGTCAGCAACAGATAAGTATGTGCATATGCTTTACTTGTCTGTATCTTTTAAAAGGGTGATGAAGTCTAAAAAGGTAAATAAAAAGTAATGTCATATTAAACTGCTTCACTGGGCAGAAGTAAAGAAAGTCAGTATTTTCTCTTTTCCACTGGAAAATTAATTCTACTTCTTTACAGAAGAGTCTTCCAATACAAAAATCACATGATGCTGGGAAATAGGTCATGCTGCTCAGGGAAGAACAAAACCTTGCACAATACAAACACTATACAAACAATAAACATTTTGCTGTAACTACAATCCCCACACTTTCTCTCAAAATTTCATTTGTTGTCTTTGGATGCCCTGAGGTGAATTTTAGTTCTGTTCTTCTCACACAGCACTTGGAGCTGAACCAAGCACTCTTGATTTATACCGAAATTGTATATTTTTGCCTGTAGTCTAGGGGCTGTGTTTTGTACATCTTTTAAAGGAAAAAAAAAGCACTTGTTAATGTTAGTGGGCGCTTTTCTGTACAAAGGAAGCAGAATCACAATCCTATACACAATTCAATCTGAGGAAATTCTGGAAAAACACTATTTTGGTTTAACCCCTCTTAGCAGTATTTATTCACCCCCTCTCTCAGCAGTTTATTTTCAGCCTCAGGAGCCTGAGCAGGGCTCGCTGTCCCAGCCAGGCCTGTTTCCCACTGATAACACAGGCAGCCCAGGGAGTGCAAACATCTGTGCTTTAGATGCTGAGAGGGAAATGAATCCAGCACATGCTGTGTTCTGTGGCTGCAGGAGCCTGGGTCTGGGAGGGACCCTGGAGATCACTTAGCCCAGTGCTCATTTATCTGGTCCAGGAGCTACAGAACCACCTCAGATAAGATTAAGGAGTCTTGAAATGCACCCATGAAGGTTTTCATTTACCAACAGAAAGCCTTGGGTTCAGCTTTGAGTGAATCTACTTGGTTTCCTTTAATGAGCTGGTTTTCTGGCTTGCATGCGTGTAGGTTTGGTTCTGAGTTTTAGTGCCCTGTCCCATCACCCACCTTCTGAGCTGTGCACACTCCCCAGATCACAGAATAAAAGAGAATTCATCTGTAGAAAACATCCATACAGAGAAGCAGGACAGGGGTAATGAAAACCCCACAAAACACATGTGGGGTCAAGGAAACAGAGTGGAGTTCACTGGGGGTTCCTAATTCCGAATTTCCTGGTGTTTGCCACAGACACAGGAAATTGATTTGACGCTGTTTGAGTCTCTGAAGTCATTCTGGAAGCTTAGTCAATTGATTTCCCTTTGCATTGCCAGAATGGTGGACCTGGGCCAAAATGTGAGTGCAAATTAGGTCCCCCAGCCTTGGGAATGCATCAGGAGAGGTTCTCTGCCAGCCACAGTACCTGGCTCTCTGGGGGCACTCCCACACTGTGGGTTTTGCTGTGTTGATGGTGCTGGTCAGCACTGCAGGCAGTGCCCCCAGATTTTCATCTGAGTGCTGACAAACCAGCACACCTATTTCATGCACTGCTCCAATAAAAGCCTCCTCACTCAGAGCTAAGCTCTTCTCTTTTGGCCAGAGCTGCTGGCAGGCTGCCCTGTTATGTATAAACATGTAAACCACAAAAAGATAAAAGACTGCATCGTGCCAGATCCCTAATATAGATGAAAACTTGATTGCTTACCTCTGTGAGGAAGAAGTTGCTTTTTTCCAGGTTTTGGAAGCATTTGCAGCTCAGTAAGCTGCTGTTACATGGAAGGGGATGTACTTTCCCATCATGGTTTTGATTTACTTCAAAATGCTTTTCTGGAGTAATCGATGGCTTTGCCAGCCTAAAACTCAATAAACATGGTTTTAAAAGGGCAAAGATTTAGTGGTGCTGCAGTCTGCACCATAAATCTCTGTTGATTTATTAATGAATGAATGAGGCCAGAGATGATTGTCCAATATTATCTGCCATCATTGTTTACAATCCCTGATTTATGGGCCTGACTCCTTGTTTTCCCAGGTGTGGTTTGATGATGTTTCTGGAGTCAGACTGGCATTGTGACAAAACACCCAAGAGTAAAACCAGCCCCTATTTCTGCCATCAATTGTAGGTACAGGTACAGATAAACCCCCAAGCTCAGGTGGGAGCTAGTTATTACATTAAGTGTCCATAAAACCAGGTTGTGGCAACATTTCTCTTAGTCAGGCTTATTTGTATGGTTTTCTCTGTGTGTTAATCTCTATGCATGAGTAATCCCCACACAATGAAATGAAAATTGAATGTCACGCTGTCTGTTTGGTCTGTACATCTGTTACTCGTGCTCTGTTTTGCAGAATGGTGCATTATTCTACATATTTTATTGCAGATTTCAGCATCATTGTCACATTTCTGAGGGTAAGAGGAGAAGAGAAAGGAGCCAGTGGACATCCCTCCCTGCAAGAGCATGGAAGGCATTTGTAATTCATACAGCCTTAGAAATCCCATGGCTGATGCATTGCTGCTTCAAAATCTACATTCACAAAATGCAAGTTTGGAGAAATGCCAGTTCCACCATCATGTTACAACCTGGACTTTGCCAGAGCTGGGAATGGCAGATTTGGTGTCATCACCAGTGCTTCAGCACATCTGCAGCTGGGAAGAAATGTTTGGATGTATTTGTGTCAGAAGAGAAAAGCATAAATTACTGATATGGAGTCTCTGAGGCACATCCAAGTACATCATCACATGAAGCAGCCTCTCTCCTCTCAAATGAAAAAAACCCAAACCAAAATCCCCAAAGCAACCATATTTGAAAGAACCAGGGATTATTCAAGTGCTGTAAGTGTAATGCACAGTGACCAAATGCCCCAGTAATGGAATCTGCTGGAAAGGAAATGAACCATTGGTGCATCCCAAGTTTCCTATGACAGATTGGGGCTGTTAAGATTGTACTTTCTCCCATGTATACACTGAGAATGAAGAGGTCATGATAGCAAACTAAGAGTGGGACTGTTAGTCTGGAGTCTAGATTAGAACATGCCCCTTAATGCAAACAGTTTCTGATTAGAAATAGGATATCCATTAATCCAAGTGCAAGAACTGTGACTGACTTGACAATGAGATTAATGCCTCTGTAAAGTCATATATATATAAGTCAGTATTTAAAGGATTCATGGAATAAACACTTCCCATTGTAAATGCGAGAATGAATTTGATGAACTACCAAACACCCTTGTTAAGACAGAAAAAAAATTACTTTCAGATAACTTGTTTGGAAAATGTTTGCTATGGATAAATCTGTTGGTAAAAACATAGCTGACATTTCAGAGCTCAAACCAAGCAAACAAAAAGCAACACAGAGGCAATAGATTTTGAGCAGAGCATCATGGCAAAGAGCTGACTTCTCTAGTAACACCCTGTGAATCACTGTGAGGAAAAGGACAGGCAGAAGAGAACAGGAGGCCAGCTGAAACCATCCCAGGAAATTGCTGTGCAGTACAAACTGAATCAAATCAAAAGCATGAGTGGATATGTGCAGACCTTCCAGAAGTGTATTAGCACTCCAGAAGGGAAGTGGTAGATTTCACATGGCTTTTTGATATCTGCCAGGAGATACTGATAAAGGCACTGCAAGAAGCAAAGGAAATTCCTCTCCTGCAAGACACACGGTCTGAGAACAGAGACCTTTGTTGTGTGGCCTTGTTTACAATCCAGAATTCCTCAAATTATCACTTGAGAGTGGAGAAGATTCTAGGAGAAGCTGCATGGCAAAGATCACTGTCACATGGAACGTCACCAGAAACCACTGAGAGGAAACTGAGCTTCTGAAATCAGCACAGGAGACACACACACACCCAGACGTGCTGCTTCACACATCCTCCAGGACGAGGGACCAAATCAAGCCTCACTAAAGGCACAGAAGCCTTGGATTCAGCAAGGAATTCAATTCAGTATTGGAATATTGGGAAACTGCTCCTGCTTCCTTCTTTTTCTTTCTGAAATACAGTCTTGGGCAAGACTGACAACAACAATAATAACAACAACAATAATAACAACAACAATAATATAAGTATCCTTATGAGTGGCTTTTGGGATGAGACACAGCTTGTTGGTGTTTCTGCAGTCAGCAGAGCCTCGGGAGCCCTGCTACTGACAGACTTCTTGCAGGTTTGGATATCAGGGCAGCTCCCACTAGGAATTTTGGCATTCCCACATGCAGTGCTGGTGCCTCTGGGCACTGCAGGACTCTTGCCTGTGCCAAATGTGGGTGCAGGGAGAGCCAGAAGAGGGACAGGGATTAACTCCAGACACCTTTTGCCCCACAGCAGTCACCAGTGAGCCTGGAATGGGTGCTTGGAAATGAGAGACAGCTGTATAGTGTGTGCACTGTTTATTTTCAGTTCAGGTTTGGAGGAGAAGGAAAACAACAATATTGCTGGAATTATGCATCATGTATCATACTAGTGTCTTGCAGCGTACATTATGGGCATTCATCAAGAAATATTCCATTTGTTTGTGGTGCATTTAAGCAATGAATATTGGTACTTGTATTGCAACTTTATCTTCTGACTGTAACTGTGTGAAGCTCAAGCATTTTTGCACCAAGTGCATTTGTCACTGATGGGAGGAGGTTGCCATAAATACATTAATTACTAACTGATAGACTGCTACAAAGAGAAGGTGGTTATATCTAAAACAAGCCTAAAAACATAGATGTTTCCAAAAAGCATGTCTAGAATCTGCTGGTTCAGTGATACCAAGAGCTAATATTTCCCAACTTGTCTCACTTGGCTGTGTGACCTTTTAATAGTGAAAGAAGCAGTGTGCTCTGGCTTTGCTGCAGTTGTATTGTCATCTCAACAGAATTCCATGTCATCAAAACATGAAACAGGTAAAAAAAGTCAATACCTGAAAATAAAATCAGCAGGATGTTCAGTTCTAGAATAAGTGTAGTTGAAAGATTTTCTTACCCAGTAGCTGAATAAAGTATTGGAAAATTCTAAAAATATGAAGAAGTTCAATTACTTGCACAATCAGAATATCTGAAAAATACTTTCTGAAGCTTTTGAGCTAGAGGAAGAGAGTGAGTAATCATTTGTTTGTCTAATAATTTAAATGCAGGCAGGTACCAGAGAAGGTTCTAGGCAAATAAATCACAGATGTGAAATATTGACTTCCCACATATTTTTCAGTTTCATTCTTTTTCAAAAGTGCTTGGCATGAATTCATATCAAAATAAATTTCTTTATTTTTACTGTCATTATATCCCTCAGCACATTAGGAATGCAAAAATTAAGCATTTGGATAAATGCATGTTAGAGCAGGTAATTAATTTAGTAAGTACATACACAGGTCTTGTTTACAAGAAAACTGTCTGACAGTGTAAAATTATATATGATTGCAAAGCAACCTGTTTTAATGGCTTTAATGCAATAATAACCAACTTCTCCAAATGAAAATAGCAAAAGTATGAAGGGCCAAAAAAAATACTTAAATTGAGTATATAAATCAGTGAATAGCCAACCACTTAACTGATTATTGAAGTGACTGTGGATTCAAAATTAGAATTCTTGGGTACTACAATTTCCAATCCATAAAAAACTATGAGAAAGGGTTTTTTTTTTTTCCTCATACAGAACATGAAGAGGGAATATTCCCCACAGCATAGCTTTTAAAAGCTGTTGAAATGTAAAGACAGGATACAGACACACACAGAGTGCTGAAAATATGCAGGTACATTTTGCCTGACTCTCAGCTGCCCAGTTACTGTTCAAGAGAGAAAAAAATATGTATTTAAGTGGCAACAAAATATAAAGGAGAAGCAAATCCTTCTGGTTTGGAACTTGAAAAAAAAAATAAAATCTTTATGTCATAGATCAGCATGCATTTGCTGTCTGTGTACAGAGCAGTTTTCCAGTCATAGGAATAACTGGAAGTATGAGAAAGGAAGAGAGCAGAAATTAATATCTTGATTTTTCTTTTTTTTTTTCCAATCAACAAGATATTTCCTCCTTACAATATATCCCATCCACCACGCAGCTTACAGAACAAGTGCTGATGATTAGAGTGCTTCATAAGACAGTCTGAACATGGGGTTTTGGGAAAAACTATAAAAGTTGCCATTTCCAACTGGGAGCCAGCTCATTAGAAGGCATGAGATCAGCTCAAATTATGCCAAGAGGGAGAAAGAAGAAGGCAAAAAGATGCCAAGGTAGGCTGTTACAAGTATGGATTATTTGCCTTGCTTTAAATTTAAGACATATTTAACAAAGGGAATGTTTTCTGTTACTCCTTCGAGACTTTATAAATAAATCTACTCTGCTTTCTGTAATTTTTCCTTGGTTTTAATTGCTCAGGACTCCGGGGTCCTGCTGTGGTAGCAGTCTTTAAATCAGTGACTGATGCACAACAACATCCCAATATTTATTTACCTACCTCTGAACTTGGTTAGAGGAAGGTAAACAATCTTTCTAGGTTTTAGTGGGTGTTAATTATTTTATTGTAAGGCACAGTGAGGCGTCTGTTCCTGAAAAAATGCCTCCTGTGCCTTTGGAGTGGCTTCTAAGTAAATCCTCCCACGTTTCCCTGGTGGGGCAGCCTCACTGGTTAAATGGAAAGGCAATCCTAAATTCACTCTGATGCCTCAGGTTTAGCTTTTATATTTTTCAGATTTCAATATGTGGGTCTGGGCTTCATATCAGGGGATGGTGAGCTCTCTGCACAGAGCAGGGAGACAAAACAATTCCTGCTCCAGCTGGGCACCAAGGACAAATGATCCAAATCTCAGCCCAGGAGCACAAACCCCGTGGGCTGCAGAGAGAAAAACAAGCAGGATGGGACTGCAGGGGCTAAAGCTGGAATTGGACAATTAACTCAATCTGCAAATGGACCAAAACTTATAAAAGTGTGAGACCCCATGATCTGTTGTCCATTTTGTGGCCATTTTGGGTTGTGCTGCCCAAGGTGGATCCATTGAGGCCTTTTCATAAATCCCTGCTTTATTCTTCAGCTCTGTCCAGCCTCTGTTCTAGGTCAGCCTTCACAAGGCATCAACTCAAGGATCTTCAGCGTGCTGAACCCACCCTGCCCTTCATTTCTAGCTGCTGCCAGCTGGTTTGTGTCCCCCAGCAGTGCCCCACAGCCTTGGCCTGTCTCCAGTCCATACCAACAGCCCTTGTTTATTGGGAAGGGGAGATACAGACACTCTAACCATGGATGTCTGCAGGGAAGAGTTTGGTTTTTTTCCTTCCTTTAGCTGGTTTTTACTCCAACTTGCTCCTTGGCATTTTCTCTGATTAGGAGGGGCAGCAGAGTGGTTTGGGTTTGGGTTTTTAATGGGTTTTCAAAGGCTCAGCAGCAATGTTGGACTATCAGGTGCTGTACCTGTGTCAGGAGTTTCTGGCCATCACCATCAGATGACACAGAAGAGAGGAGTTTTCCTTAAGTTATGCTTTTAAATGTCATCAAGATAAGGGAAAATTCCTACAATCTTGAATTAAAGGTTTTTTATCCTCACTGCCTCAAGATCATAAGCATTTATGATCATAATAGATAGACATACTTAACTATTGCCTTTGCAGCATTAAATTTTACAGCTGCTGCTTGCAAAATCTGCTGTTCACAGTAGTCTGAATTTATTAAGTCAAGGGTTTAAGGGCAGCTTCTGTCCAGAAGAAAAAAAAAACAACAAACCAAACAAAAACAAACCAGCTAAAACCCAGCAATACAGCCAGAAAACGATTAAGACAGGTCTTAGGAAATCTTAGTTCAGTGTAATTGCCTTGTCAGAGAGAGGAAGGGAATGTCATGTTCATGTTGCTTCCTCTTCCCCTAAATCAAGAAATGGAATTAAGTGAAACTGATGCAATCAGGGCTCTGATTTGGCTGTGTTTGTGCAGCTGTGTCAAGCAGTGGCAGCTCTAATCTCTGCCTTGCCATGACACAGCACAGGCTGTGCAGGAGGCAGCTCCAAGGAGCTCTCCAGTACAACTCTCTCCACTGAAAACTTCCCCCCTTCTCCCTTTCTTTCTCCTCCATTTTGCCTACATTAGCACTTTGCATGGTAGTGTTATATCCTATAATATGTCAGAAAATATGCAAAAATGTTTACAGTAAATCTACACAGTTTATTGCAGTTTTGTTGCCATTTCCCTAAATTTGTCCGCTAGTTAAAATCAAAATAAAGTCCCCATTAAATGAAAGGGCAGGGGATCCTTTCTAAGCACCAATGTCCTCTCAAATTCAAGGTGCAGAGGAATGAATCACAAAGAGAGGAGGGCAGGGAGGTGGCCTTGGCAGCCAAGGGGACAAGGTGGTGTTTTGTGTGACCAGAGGCCCACATGCTGAGCTGCTCTGGGGAATTCTGCACAAAAGTCATTATTAAGAAGCAAATAAACACTGATGATACATTTGATCAAAAAGAGGAGAGCGTGGTATGGGATAAAACTGTTGATTGCTCAAGGGAAACCTCGAGACAGTCACAACTCCTTTCAAAAGAGCAATCTGACCACCCAAGAGAGGTGATGGGTGTTGCAAAGTTCACTCCGTGAATAAGGAAACCAATTTCCTTCCCAAGACAAGCAGGGACCACAGAAGTCCTGCTCTCCCTCTCCTGGGGCTGAGCCTTGTGGTGTAAATCTTCCATACAGCCTCCCACATTGCACTGGTGCACACCAACAGCAGCCTCACATGACATATATAAAATTTTGGAACTTTTGACCAATTTAGAGGCACTGAATAAAAATAATTTGTGAATCAGGAAGAGTAGTGCAGAGAGCCACAAGCTCTGGAAGCCATGCACAGCTAGCAAGTGGAGGATTCAGTTGCAGACAGAAACCTGTGCAGAGTGGTTTCACTGCAGCTGAAGGAGAACCTGTCCCCAGAGGAAGTAAACCTGACTGAATTGTTCAGGAGGGCAACATGGTACCAGCTAATGGCAAAGAAAAACCACCAAGCAGGCATTGGGTTAGCATGAATTCATGTCTGAAGAGAAATTTAATCAAGGCGCCAAGGACATGACAGGAAGAATGTCTCATTTCCTATAAATCAGCTCTTGATGACTGGGTGATAAACGAGATTTGGGATTTCTTAAGTAGCTCAGCCTGTTTCGCTTAATAAGGAGAGAGTGATAATTATATGATAGGCTGTAAATATCTACCTACAGGGGAGCAAAAATCTGATTAGAGAAGGCTCTTCCACCTACCAAACAAAAAAGTCCAATTGTCTAGATGAAGCTATAAACTCAAACTAAAAATGACATGCAAAATCTGGAATGTAACTATTACCAAGCTGTACTAATGCTGAATTCCCATTTCTTGAATCCATTAGGAAGCTGCAGCAATGGAATATTGGATTTCCTACTTCTGATAATCTTAAAACTAAAAAAAAAAAGAAAAGCTATGTTTCTTTGTTGCTTTGTTGGAGTTTTTAAAGTGGGTTTCCCCCCAAAATATGTGGTTTTAACAAGATTTTTGGGAAGGTAGATTGTGTTGTAGAGATGATTACCCTACACAACCAAAACTCCGTGTTATTTATAATCTGCAAATCCCTCTTTTGTGCAAACTCATCTTTTTAAGGTGCTCAGCAGGGTTATCACAAGTTAAAGGAGTAAATTTTGGTGGGAGCTGCTTGTTGAAACATTGGTAGCCCCTTACCATGGCATCTTCATGGAATTCTCACTTTGAAATCACAAAAGTGTGTGAGAAACAGACCCAGAGCTGTGCAGAGCAGCACCAGTAAAATGACAATGTTCTGGAGAGATTTTTCTCAAGTACATCTAAACAGAAATAAACTGAAATGATTCACATGACAAAGGGAAATATCTGCAGTTGAAATTAACTGTCACATCCATCAAATTTTGGATTTAAGCCTGGCACTTTACACTAAGCAAGAATTGCTTCCAGATTTCCACCAGTCACGAACTGACAGTCTGGGCTAAACAGACCATAATGTGAGTGCTAAGAGAATTTTGATGAAATTGGACTAAGAGTGAAGAGAATTCTAAAAGCTCCACATCTGGTGGCTTAGAAAAAGAAAAGTTTCAGAGGAGGGAAGCTTAATCCAGTCCTGGTGTAAGTGAACACAGCTTTGGATTCCTGTGGATGATGCAGCCACACACTGAGATGGAGCAACAGCACTGCCCAGTCACAGTGGGAACTTCTCTGGTTAATTTTTTTTTCTCTGCCTTAATTTTTAAAAAATCAGGACAGAGATCCAACAAAACACCATTTCTGCTCCTATTCTCCAGCCTCTCCACCCAAGGCAGGTAGAAGAACTTTGTTACAGAGTCTGGAGCCCAAGGGTTTGGGCAAACATGAGTGACCATCACTGGGATATGAATTATATGTCCACATATAAAAGCAGAGACAATACCAAATATACCAAGACACAGAGAGAATTCCTTGGGTTATTTCCACACCTTATTTTTGCAGCTTTTCAGAACAGCAGCAGAGTTTGGTCATGTCTAACAAACATAAATAGCCTTCTTCTTAACATGGTTTTGCTTCCAGACTTGAGGCATTATTGATTGTGTATCAAGGTTTAAAACCAAATTAAATGCAGTAATTTGCCCCCAGGAAAACTGTGTACAAAAGATGTTTCTCCAAGCAAATCTTTAAAGTAAAATAAAAAACCAAAAAGCCAAAACACAAGAGGAAACAAAACAAAATAAATCCCTGTTGCTTAATTAAATCTCTTCCTATGTGACAACAATTTTTCTCTTTATAGAGAATTATTTTTGACTTTGATTGTGAAGAACACTGGTGGAAGAGCTCTTGTGTGAGCCACAGCAAGCAGCAGTGCCAAAAGCATAGCTAGGATTTTGCAGGGTTGCTGGGACAGTAGTGAAACTGCTGTTGTGTCACCTAGGAAGACAAAAATTATGCACTTTTCACAAATTCAGACAAAAATGTGATCACAGTCAGATTTGAGAAGGAACATTGCACCAGACTGAAGCTCATTTTCTACCCTAGTACACTCTGCTGTGTTTTGGGATGTTTCTAACATATCTTTTTTCCTCATCTCCCAGAACTGCATCAAACCAGTCAGCTTGCAGCATTATACATCGACATCCAAGGAGAGAAGAGGGAATAAGGCATTTCTACCAGCTCCACTTGCAAAGCTCACATGGATGAAAATCAAGCACTGTGGTGCTTCTAAGCAGCCCTTGGCTGCTGAACCCTGGAGTTTTTACTTGTCATTTAAACACTGGGGTTACTGCTTGTGGGAGCAGTCATGTCTGAGCTCTCTGGAATTTCAGGAGTTGGGGGAAAGCGAAGTCAAACTCCCCTTTTTTCTGTCTCAATTAAAAATGCTGTGATTCCCAGGGTGAGAACCTCTTGGGCAACACCTTAATGGTATTAGCTTTTCCTTCAGCACAATTAATAGGTGATTTGCAGCAATCCCTGCTGATGAGGGCAAGCTCCTCCCTGCTCCCTGTCCCACATCTTGCCCCAAGCACCATCCCTGCCTCTTGGATGTCCCCAGAGCATGCTGCTGTTAGGGTATGAGCCATTCTTTCTCATTTGGGATTTGGGAACCTCTGCCCCAGCTGGCAGAAAATCCCAGCTGCAAGGAGCTCTGGTGGGAAAGGGATTGGCTGGAGAGGGTTCCCAGTGTGGGCAAGGCACAGAGACCTCTTTGGAGGAGGCCTTGGCAGGAGAGCTTGCATTTGGGAGCTGATGGATAAAGAGAGGGCAGCCCATGAACCCTCGAGGGGCAGCTGCAGGATCACTGAGCAGTTTGGGTGGGAAGGGACCTTTAAAGGCCAACCTGAACGCCCAGGAGAGAGATGCAGGGAGGACACAGAGGAATGGGGGCTGATGTGGCATGAGATTGCTGGAAAGGATGGGAAATGCACTTGGCTGGTGCCCAGAAGAGCCCAAGCCCTTGGATTTATCCCTGCTCTGTCCCTGCTCCTCTGGGCTGTGCCCTCATCAGGGACAATGCAGCACACCCAAGCAGAAGGCAATTAAACTGCCTTCTGTACAGCAGCAGGGACTCTCTTTTTAGCTTTAGAAAGCTGCTCTCCAGGGCTTAAATTGAACTTCAGTCTACAATTGAGCAGCACTACAGGGGCTCTGCTCTTGACTGGAGTACCTGGGAATTACTGCAAGGTAAATAATAATTTCATAATATTCATGTAAGCCTGTTGTTGGGTTGCAGAGTCACACACTAGAGTTTAACATACTGGCATAAGGCTGCTCACTCATAGTCCTGCAGAGGGTGGAATTGGAAGGGCTAAATAGCTGTGAAGGGGTTACTCTGACATTTCTTCTGAGGGTAACATGGGTTTCTCTGCCTACAGTTCAGTAGATCCATATGGAGGATTCTGCTTTAAAACTGGCTTTTGTTCAAGGCTCTTCAGAGAATTTCCCTGCTTTGCTTTTCAAATGCAGTCACAAGAGGAAAGGAAAAATATATCTGAACAATTTCACTGTTGTGGGATTTTTTTTTCTGTAGTTTTGCTATAGCTGCATATTATTTCCCTCCTTTGCAAAGTAGCTTTGAAATACACAAGATAAAAAGGGCAGGGAACATTTATTTTTATTTAGTATTACTATTTACTGTGGAGACCTTATAATTTGGATAAATTTTCCAGGTACAACCGTAGCCTTACAGAAGTCAATAATAACTCTCCACTGCCTGTGTGGGACTGAGTGAAGGGAAAGCAATCCAGTGGTGGGACATTGTTGGCGTCTTCTCTTTTCCAGAGATACTACTCAACCCAAATCCAAACAAACTTTGGCTTGACTTTTGGTTTTATGCTCGAAGGTCACAAGTCCCAGTTTTGTTTAGGCTGCACATGGACCTGCTTCTAAAAACATTGGACTCTTCCCACAAGTGCATCTGGTGTCTTATCTCTGATGCCCAGGAAAGGAGCCTCCCCCCTCCTGTCACACTGCTGTGCTGAGAAGGAGCCCTTGTAATGCACTGAGAGTAAAAACCATGCAGGACTTTGTTAATCCAAAAAGAAGATCTTGCACTGGGACTAAAAATAAAACACTCCAACAGGGTGTAGCTCATCCTTGTGCCAAGAGATACTGAAGGGCTGTTGGAATCAGAGGACTCCAGAGGGCACCAAAGTTATCAAACTGCAAACTGATGGGTGTCAGGAGGATATATGTTGGTCTTTTGCTCACCTGGGAGGGTGACTTTCTGGTGGCAGATATTCCTAAATTTGAGTAACAAACTAAAAACCCATCCTGAACTGCAAGGACTGCAGCTGTGATTAGTAAGATTATGTTTCTACACTTTGCCTGTTTTGCACTGAAATAATTTTGCATTAATTTCTCTGACTGGTCAACTGCTTTTTTTTTATTCTAATGAGTTTAATTCACCTAGTTTGGCAAAATACACTTGCACATTCCAATTTCTGCTCATTTACAGCACTGATGGTATAACACCATAAATGTCCAGCTTAATTTTGTGGTGAATTATATGTGGTGGAGACCACCACAAGGATTTCATTAGCCTCAACTCTAAAGCAGTGACAGTAATTGCTGTGAGGTTATAAAGATTGAGCAGGATGTCATAAAAACACAACATAGTGCCAATAAGAAATGTAAATATTTTTGATACCTGGAGACCAGTTAATCTGTTCAGGCAATGTATCATGTTCTATATATTTGTAATATTTTTCTCTGTGCATCCTGCTGGCAGCAAGATACTTTAAACTGCAGAAAACTTGACTCTAACTCTCAGCAGGTCACTTATCTCAAAAACTGCAGCATTAATTTGTGCTGCTAATGGTGAATTAAGAACTCATTGAAGAAAACAATTACCAACAGTGGAAATGTCTGAGTGGAGGCTGGGTGACAACCCACAGTGACACTCACAGTCTTTGCAAAAATGACCTGTTCAGTACATCTCTGGGCAGCCTGTGCCAGGGCCTCACCACCCTCACAGCAAAGAATTTCTTCCTAATATCTGATCTAAACTTCCCCCTTTCACCTTAAGGTCATCCCCACTTGTGAGTCACTCCATGCTCTTGTGAAAAATCCCTCTCCAGCTTTCTTGGAAGACTCTAAGGCTGCTCTCCTTGAGATAATTTGTGCTCTTCAGCAGACACCACAATCTCATCACTCCCTTTTGATGAAGGTGTGTTAGTGGTAGCTCTATCCCCACCCTGTCCTGCACAAGCCCTGACAAGTCAGTCTCTTTTTCCCAAGGTAGCAAAGTGTCCTGAGAAGGACGAAAATGCAGGAACTTGTTTCTAGCTCCAAACCTGCCATCCTACTGCAAGCAGGACAAGCACTCCTCTGCAAGAGCTCCAATGGTGCCTGCACACATGTGGGCAAACCTTGGTGGTGTTAGAGACCAAACACCTCCATTTCAATGTGCTCCTGAGCCACCATCCTCAATGGGGCACAGCCCGTGGGGCTGCAGCTCCCTGAGCTGACATTAAAGCAAACAAACACTGCTCTGAGAGAAGCAGAGCTGAGGAAGCTCAGTTTTCTATGGGCTTGAACCCTACATGTTTTCTCTCTACTCTTCACGTAGCATCCCCTTCTACCTTCCTTTCTTTCTGCAGTTCATGTTTTCTCTGATTTCCCCAGCATCCCTCACAATCCCCTCACCACTGCATCCCAGGGATGTGCTCATCCTACCTCCAACCTCTTCTCATCTCCAAGTTTCTGCTGTGGCCAGTCCCAGCCCCAGCTCTGCTGATTGTTTGGACATTTTTAACCTGACCCTCCCAAGGCCAAACAGAGCCCGTGGCTGCCAGCACAGGCTGCAGTCTCTCACAGGAGGACACACATGGGAACTTCACTATCTCTGTGTCTTGGCACCTCTCAAATTTGGGCGAAACTGGTTGGTTTTGAGGAGGAAATTGGCAGACAAGTGTGATCTCATCTTTTTTGGGAGACCTGTGGAGAAAGCAGTAGGGTTTTTCTGCTATGGTGGTACAACCGGGCAGCACCAAGGCCCAGGGCTGTGGGACATCATATAGCAAATCTCTCTGGCTTTCTTTTGCCTCTCTTGTTCTCCTCTTTGCTATAAAACACCAATGTTCATACCAAAAAACTGCCAGACCTGTGAGGCCGTGGCTGCACAAGCTGCCCTGCATGTGATGTGTGTCCTTTTGGAGCAGCCCCTCGGGCAGGGCTGACTCAAGTGTCCTCAGCCTCGTGAGAGACAGAAACTGGAAGCTGATCTGACTGCAGGGGGAAAAAAAAGGCAAAATAAGGGTGGGCATGGGAGCATTAGAGCTCATGGCAGTCATGCTTAAACCAGCACCACTTCTAGGAAGTCATTGGGTCTGACAGGCCCTGAATTTAGGGTAGGAGCCATTGCAATCGCTGCTGGAAAACTGGAAAACAGTACTGAAAACTGAGGTGATTACCTTTGACCAGGGGAAAAAATCAACCAATGAACCAACGAAAGAAACAAGTAAATAAAACCCAAAACCAAAAACCCCCCACAAAATACAAGAGGCCCAGGGACATCTTAAAATATCTGCTGGGAAGTGGTAGGGAAACCAAGTGTACACAGCATGTCTGCCACCAAGGAGAAGTTATTCCTACGTGGAGATTTGAATCAGAAATAATTCTGGTTGGAACGAAGCATGAATGGAAATGTGTTTCTGAAATCACCAGGAAAAAGAACAAACAAAAAAACAAAAAAAAACCAAACCAAACCAAACCAAAACAAAACAAAAAAACCCCAAAAAACAACAACAAAACAAAACAAACAAACAAACAACCCCCCCCCCCAAAAACAACTAAAAAAAAAAAACCAAAAAAAAAAACCCACCCCAGCAAAACAAGGGTTAAAAGAGCAGCCTCTGCCAGTACCCCAGGTCAGACAGATAGCTATGATACATTAATAAAGGTGTTTATGCCAAGACCAGAAGGTCTGTGCTCAGATAAAGGATGTTTCCTCAACAGCAGATCCCACAGGAGGAGGGCAACAAGATTACAGGTACCTCCAAGAATCCCAAAAGAGGGAAGCACAGACAAAGCACAGCAGGTTTTGCTAAGAGTCATGAAGGATGAAATGAGCAAAATTCTGAGGCAAATAATTGCTGGCTGTAATTTCTGGCTCCTAAAAGGTATTAAAAGCCCATCCAGAACCAAATGGCCATCACCAATGAAGAGGAGCTGCCTGTGTCTCTCATCTCCCTCAGACATCACTCTGGGCTCTGCTGCTCTGGTTTCCTGCACCTGAAAGCATGGAGACAAACAAATAAAAAGGTTCATAGCCCTGAGACCTGATCTGCTCACAGCTCAGCCCCCTCACTCATAGTTTTATGTGCTCCTGAAAGGATTGCACTTAGCAGATAAATTTTTTTTCATTAGCTTATCTTTATCTGAAGTAGCTGAGCAGGTGGAAAGGGTTTAACAGTTGGTGGTTTTCCAAATCCATCTCTCTCATCTTCCAGGTCTTGTCTTCCTCCTCCTCCTGCTGCCTTACTGGAATGGGTGAGCTGTGTCCCTTGTTCCTGCTTCTCCTCCCTGACCCCAGCTACAGACAGACCACTGTGTTGGGAAAGTGTCACAGGAATGGGGTAACTGATCCTTTTCTCCTAAGCACCTCCCATTCCTGCCTTCAGCTGCTGACAGCAGCAAAAAATGGAGCAGCAAGAAGCCAGAATTCCCTCAGGATGACTGAAGCATCAGGCTGTGACCTGTCAAATCCCTCTGGAACCTTCTGTTATTGTCTCCAAAACAAGCATTTCTGCAGAGCCCCTTCTTGTGTTCAGCGCCTTCTCTGTTCTGACCTGTTACTAATGCTTCATGTAATTTCCAATATTCCATTCGTATAAGACATGAATCCCATTTATTTGGTTATCAGTCATTTTCCTCCACTTATTGGGCACAGTGTAATCATAGACTCAGTGGCTCTTTTCTGTTCTTCAGGGAGTGGAAATTCAGAGACTTTAGAGGCACAACTTCCATCTTGCTGGGCATCCCCCATAAATTAATGCAAGGCATGAAAGGGTTTTTACAGTGAAGGAGTTAAAGCAGAGCCATGGCATAGCTGGAGCAGGGCAAAGGTGTTTAGCAGAGCTCAAAACTGTAAAAATCCACTGTGCAGTGCCCTGCTGCTCCCCAGAGTGACCCACAGCTCCCTGGGTTCTTCATGGCTTCTCCCTCTTCCCTTCTGCCCTTGGATGATCCAGAATTTACCATCTTCCTCCTCTTCTTGCTGGAACTATGCCATCTTCCCATCCTCCCTGTCCTCTTGAAAACTTCCATGACTAATCTTGGACCTTGCAGTTGCCTGTCCTACCTGTAAACTGAAGCTGAGGGTTCCCCTTGCTGCCCTGTGGAGTACAACAGTGAGGAGATGAGCCAAAGTCCAGGCAGAAAATCACCTGTGCAAATCCTTATTTGTGTGCCTGCTGGGGGATGTTAAGATTTATATCTGTGCTGCAGCAAAATTAAAATTAAAATTAAAATTAAAATTAAAATTAAAATACTAGGAGAAGGGGAAAAGCCTCCTGATTTGATCCCACACCTTTTTCCCAGATTTACTTTGTGGTTGTGTAGAATCACACCCATCTGCCACCCCTTTGGTAAGAAGAGAGAAATAATTCAGCTGCTATTTGGTCTGCAACCAGCATGAGCTTGCAGAAATGTGAGCAGCCTGGTTGAGGGAAAGGTTGTGTAAGTGCAAAACTTCTGGTTCACAGTAGTCAGCAAGAAATGGTTTATGGCTTTACTTGCCAGGGGCTTTGTAGGAACAAGTTCTGCCCTTGAAAATTCCTGTCTCTGCTGAGAAGGAGTATTTATATCACAACAATGATAGACGTTCCTGAAAAAATGGCAACTTTCACATTTCATCTCAAATATTTATATGTATGTGTGACAATACATCACTTCAGAAGAAAAGGTTGATAAATATTATAAAACCAGGGTATAGCCAGGGCTCAACTTGGCCAGTAATGCCTCAGCAAACTGAAGGTACTTCTACCTCCTCTTATCTGAACCTGTGTAAATTATGGAGTAGTTCAGCTACACAATAAAGTTACTGAGTTCCCATCATCCCATCTGGAGCAGGCAATCATCTCTGGTAGCTCTTATGCTTCTGGCTAAACTGAGATCTTTTTCCCTCACATATTATTCACATTGTATGGAAGGAAAAAAAATCTTTGTGCTTCTCCAATAATTTTTAGAAGGTGAGAACTACTCTAAATGACAAAAGAAAGAATCATCCTTTCAGCACTCACATTTCTGGAATAATAGCACAGATATTTTATTTCTTGCAACTGTTTTACACCATGTGTTAAAAAACCCACACAAGAGGAAGTTGCTTGTTCAAAATATCAGAGACACAATGTGGGCTTGCTGATACAATGAGAGACATCTTCTGTGTCTGAGGGGTTGGTTTTGGTTTTTTTCTTTTTCTTTTTTTCTTTTTTTCTTTTTTTTTTTAACTGCCAAGCAACATTTGGATGCTAAATGGGAGAAGTCTGGGCAGAATGTTTTCTGCAGCTGAGCTGTTGATGGCTTTGCTGTTGTAGAAATCACAGGTGGTCTGCAGGAAAATCTGTATGGCAGAGGGTCAGTGACATTAAAAATCCAGAACACAAACATGCTCTGCCTCCCTCCTCCCCATGTGCCACACAGAGCAACAGAATATTCCACATTAATTTGCAAACCAAATCAGTTTTCTCTCACTGGAGACTCATGCAGGTGTTGCTCAATTTTTTTTAATTAAAAGTCTTCTTCACTTTCTGGGAAGAAGAAACCCAACCAAATAATGAAAAACCAAACAAGCACCTGGGCAGGACCTTTCATTTCTAGCAAAACTAAAATGTGCCTATTTCCCTTTTCCCCACTGGATTTTTCCACTTGCTAAAAGACATGGGGGTGTGTGTGCATGTTTTATTTTACCTTAAGTAAACCAAACCCATTCAATCTCAGCACCTTTTGTCACCCACCAGTGACCTGGTCTGAAACCACTGATTTATACAATTTGGCCATTTCACAGTTTGAACATTGAGACTATCAGAATATTTCTCAGAATGAATCTGTGCAAGCCACACACAATTCTCTGAAGAAAATGAGCACTTGGCTGCTCCAGCTCTCATCACCATCACTGAAAACTTCCCCTTAGACCAGCTGGGTTTCCTCTGTGATCAGTTAAACTGGCACCTCAGAAAAGTCACTTTTTTTTTTGCAAAATTATATTCTCTGTGGAGAAGATAAGGGTTTTTTTTTCAGGTAAAGGAAAATAAGGAGAGACTCATTACATTACCTCTGAGTGTTTTCTCTATTACAGATAATTTTGTCTTTAAAATGCATCAGGAATCAATTAAAGCATAGAAAATTAACATCTTTGACATGGGGCAGAGGGATTAGCCTTATCATTTAGATTTTAAAAATAGGGCAGAGGCAAATCATGTATGGTATTGCTGCATATTATGGAAAAGCAGAAACATTTCAAGATCCTGCTGAGCTGGGTAACACCCAGTGAGAGGGACACCAGGCAGGAACCTTGAGACCCAGCAGGATCAGCCTGATCCTGTAAAAGCAAAACACTGGGACTGCTTTCCTCCCCTCTGGGAAAGGAAAAAGCTGTGCTGTCACATTTGCCAACGTGAGTGCAAACCACAAAGCCTCATGCTGTAAATGCTCTTAGGGATTGGTGGTGACCCCTGTGGTGTGGCCCCTGCTCTCAAGATATTTATTCTCCAGAGATGTCTCAAACTGCTGAAAAAAAAAAAAAAACAAAAAAAGTCAAATGTGAAGCAATGGTGAAACATTTCTGCAAAGTTTTTAGACTCTTGCAGAGAGGATTCCTGGAGCACTAGGCTCTCAAAACCTGTGGCTCTTGGAAGAAATTCTTCCAGCCTCCAAAACCACTTCTAAAAGCATCCCAGCTCCCCCTTCAACCCAGCCCATTGCTGCATTGAACCACCTCAGGTCCTGTAAGCTCAGAGAATTTATTCTTGTGTGCCTTTGCCTTGAGGCGGGATGTTCAGAGTTTGTGTAATTGTGTAATTTCTTCACCTACCTCAGACACCACTGGTGCCAGCATTTTTTGGAAATAAGCATGGTGAGCAACTTCTAACTGGCTTTCATCTGAGAAATGAGAGTCTTCTGCTCCCTTTATTCTTCTCTGTATACCTCACTGGTTCTTCTGAGAACAAAAGCAGAATATTTGTCTCATTTTGGTGACAAAGTGCCTGTATTTATTTCCATCCTGCCTTCACCATGTGACAGATCCACTTCTTCACTTTCCTGATGCCACAAGTATTTCATATTGGGGCTTTTTCTGGGTTTTGTTTGGTTTGTTGTTTGTTTGGGGTTTTTTTACTATTTTTATTAATATCCTTTGCAACACCTGTCTCAGCTTGGTTCTTGGCCATTTGGGTGTTATCCTCTCCTGCTGACCTGAGCCTTTTCCTAAACATCTTTCCCCATTTACTCAGATCCAAACTCCCCACTGTCATGAAATAAAAGGTGCCACAACTTTCAAAGCCCACTCTTCAACTGAGCTTTTGAGCCCACCACGACAGCCAACTTCACAAAGATTTGCCCTTTAAAATCAAAAGCATTGTTGATGAGCCTGTTATTCCTTTCATTTAATTTGATGAAATCACTTGATGCAAAGTTAATTTCTTAAACGAATGTCCTGTAATATTCTTATTTTTCACCAAATCAAAATTCCAATGTATCCACACAACTTGTTCAGCAGCTGTGTGGGAAATAATAGATTGATTTACACTTCCCAGAATATCTGGATCCTACTACAATTACCAACATGTACCTTAATCTGTCAGGTTAGCAAGAGTTTTTTTGGTAGTATTAATCCATACAATCCTAGAGAGACAATTGGCTTCAACCAGGTCTAAACCTGGGGATATTTATTCCTTGGAACTTCTCCAGCAAAGCCCCAGAAGTTATTCTAACACTTCACTGCATCCCTAGGATGATATGGCTTAATCTGAACCAGAATTGTTTGCCCCTTTTCTCTATAACTACTTTTTATTGAGAGTTCTGTATGTTTTACATATTAGATTTAAGGTCCTCTGGTTCTATTTCTTATCATATTAATACATTATAATGATCCATAGCTTCTCTGAGAGGAAATCATACAAACAACAAAGATCAGTGTGGAATTACACACTCACACTCAGTGTGTGTGTATAATTCACTCACAGAATTATTGGAGGAAAATCTCTTTGTCAGACTTATTTTTCATTCTGGGCATCCCACAGTTTTTACATCTGGATCCATCTGAAGTCACAGAGCTCTTAAGAGGCTGCCCTGAAATTTGAGAATCCAAACCAAACTTGTTTAAAAGGATAACCTGCAGAGTATCTTGTGAACCCATCTGTTCCTGACTGCTCTTTACTCCTCTCACCACGCACACAGCACTCTGTGTGCCCAAGATTTGCATCAATCAAAAGCGTGAGCATCACTCAATTGCTGAAAATCTGAGTTTGGACCCGGACATGATTTCTAAGTGGCACAAATCTGCCTTTCCTTGAGCTGAACTGAGTCTCAACCCCCACAGAGTCGTGATGATCTGAACAGAGTCCTGCATGAGTAAGGCACTTTTCAGAGTGAGGGAAATAAGGACAGACAGGAGATGATTTAGCTTAGAAGGGACCTTAAAGATCATCTCATTCCATCCCCCCTGCCATGGGCAGGGACACCTTCCACTAGACCAGGCTGCTCAAATCTGTTTTGTTCACACAACAATGCTACATCCCTTCCAGCTATGGAAATAATCTGATCTCAGGAGGATGAAGCAGCACAAATAAAATGCTACTGTGTGGGGAAGAAAATGCAGCATGAAAGAAAAAAAAACAAAAACCCAAACTGTCAAAAAAGAAACATTGATTTCAAGACTACACAAGGTAGAATCTAATGACCACAAATGCCATCAGACACTGCTTAAAGAGGATTTCAGATTACTGTTCTTAATAAGAGTCATAAACCACTGAACCTTAACAGAACAAACAAAAATATCTCCTATTCTGAAGACAACCTGCAGCAAATATTGTAATGGAAATTGGGCACTTGAAATCTTTTCCTTAGAAAAACTTTCCTTAGTGAGGAGAGAAAAAATGTTCTCACTGGGCAGAAATCACACTGAAAATATGCAGGAAAATCAGTGGTGACCCTGTGAGCCATGACTTTGTGGTGGTCACAGTGCTCTTCACAACTCAATAGCCCCAGTTAAAGCACCACAGAATTGCAAAAAGAGGGGGAAAAAAAGAAGAGATGGAAAAAAAAAATGACCTTTGCGGTGCTGCTGGGAATGACAGTGTAAATTTATCAGGGTGGGATGCTCTGGGTGCAGAGTGGCTGCTCCCCCTGGTTCAGGGCACAGGGCTGACAAAGCCACCCACAGCCCTGGGAAGGGGCAGAGGCACTGAGTGATTCAGCTGCCAAGCACAGGCAGAGCAAGTGACGGCTCCTTATCGCTGCTCTGTGCTTGATTTCACCTCCCCTGTGGAACCTCCTCTCTCCAGCTGTCTCTGTCAGACTGAACTCTGTCCTTTTCATTTCTACTCGCACAGCAATTGCTTCAAAGCTCTCACCAGCTCTGCCCCTTTTGTCTCTGATTTTTCTGGTTCTCCTGACATCTTTCCTGCAGAGCCACGAGCAGCCCAACCTGAGCCTCTCAAAGGATGTGACATTGTGGCCCTACAGAATGGCAAAACATCCCACTGCACTCCCTCATTTCTTTCCTGCAGCTTTCTAATTATCCATTTACCTTTTTGACAGCTGCTGTGGGTTTAGCTGAAACTTCCTTGAGCACCAAGATAGTTTCCTTCAATGGCAATTCTTCGGGGACAAAACCACTGTGCACGTAGAGTTACGTGCACTAAATTAAGTCTACTCCTCTGCACTTGTTAACACTGCCATCCATCCATTATTTTATTCTCAAGCTATTCAGCACCGTGAGGTCTTTCTGCAACTCTTTACAATTAGTTTTCATTTTGATTACTCCCAATTCACTGAAAGTTTTGTCACCTCCAATAATTTTTCAGGTCACTTCTGAGTACATGGAGCTGCCATGTGGCCACCACACATCCCTGAGTGACCCTGGGTGGTGACACGGTCCTACTGTGCAGCTGACAGGTCTTCCTGCCCTTAGTTTCTTGTCTTTAAACTGGTTGCTAGTCCACAAGGCAACTTTCATCCTAATGAAAACTTAGTTTATTTTAGAAGGGACTTCACCAGAAGCTTTGAGGTATCCAAGTGCATGGAGTTTACTGGATCAACTTCATCTGTGTGCATGCTGATTCTCAAAAAAACCCCTTAACAACAGATTTGTGAGCCATCGTTTCCAAGCTGTGCTGACTCTTCTCCATTATTTTGTATTTTTCCATATGCCCAGTAATTTTCATTTTCATAATTTTTCTCACAAACCCCTCTGAAATGAAAATCAAGGTTATGTCTATGAAGTTGTTTGGGTTCTTCTAGGGGCCTTTTCAGGAGTGGGCATCACGTGTCCCACTTCCTCTGACCTTGAGGCTAATTTAAGCAAAGCCAATTTCAGCTGTAGGTTATTCACCACAGTTAATAGTTTGGCAATTTCATATCAGAGCTGCTCTGAAGCTCCTGCATGAGTGCCATCTGGTCCTGTTGATCTGTTGTTATCTGTTTTAGTGGTTTGTTTTAAAAAGGGTTTTAATGCCATTTCAGTTTGAGACCTTTCATCAGACTTGCCCAATTAAAGTTTTCAGTGTGGCAACTCCATTGACCTCCTAAATGGGAACAAACACCAGGACAAATAACCCATTTGGCATTCCTGCTATTGCTTTGCCTTCCTTTTACACTTTGATCATTTATCAGCTATACTGAGTTTCTGACTGTGACCTTCTGTTTCTGACATGTTTGAAAATTTTGTTATTATTACTTAAATGCATTTAGTGTGCTGCTAGCAAGAACCTTTTCATTACCCATTGCTTTTTTATGGTTTTACATTTCCTTTCCCAGAACGTGTATTCTCTTCTATTTCAGTCATTTGTACCTTCCCCTCTATTTTGTAAAGTAACTCTTTTCCTGTGGTTTCTTTTACTTTGCTTTTAACTTTGAAAGTGTTTTTTGAACACAAAGTACATCCCTACTCTGAACTTCCAATGTCAATAAGTGTGTCTATGGCACCTGCATGCAATTCACTTTTCTTAACTGTGCTGATGATCTCTAAAATGTTTTCTCATTTCCACATTTTTGCCATTTCTGAAGCTCTGCTCTGGGGTCTTTGTGGGATTTTTTGTTTCCTATGGACATGCTGCATTTTGAGTGTGCTGTGCTCACCCTGCTGAGATATTTGGGTGACACTTGCCCACAGCAATTCTGTGCTCATGGCTCAGTCAGAACCAGGTACTAGTTTATCTCTGATGTGTTCCCTGCTCAGGTGCTGCAAAAAGCACTTTTGTATGGCATCTGCCAATATAATCTCTGCCTCATCCTTGCCCTAATCTTCACCCACTCTGCAGAGCATCACTGAGACCTCCAATCTCCTTTGTTTTCTGCCATTTCCCACTTTCTCATCGCCCTTGTCATTTCTCAGTCAAGGTCACCAGCCTGGTCAGGTGGCTGAGAGCATCCCTGTCTCCCTCTTAGGCACAGTATTTCAAACCACAGGGATTCCTCATTACATGTGTGCCACAGATGACTTATTAATCTGGTTTGATGCCAAGACTTTTTTAACACAGAGTAGCACAGCGTAATCTGCAATTTCTTTATCAGCTGCAGCCTACAACTGTGCTATCCCATGGCTTAGCTTGTTTTCTAAGTTTCTGGTATGTCCATTGCATCAACAACTTAATTTAAAAGTCCATCCATTTTAATTTTGAGCCTGTAGCCATTTAAATTTTGTACTTCCAGCTTTATAGAAAAGATAGCATTTGTTTGTTTCTGTCTTTGATAATCAAGATTTGGGTTTTTTAAATTCATGATTGCTCCTTGCTGTGGCCCTCATTAAATAAATCAGCTTCAGCCCCATCTTTTGTAGTTGCTGCTGGTTTCGTGGGTTGGGTTTTTTTGCAAATGAGGATGTTAATGAGCATTGTATATGGTCAGGAAAGATCTTCAAGTAAATTGAGAGAGCTACAGGATGTTTGGTCATTGATATCTAAAAAAAGCTGGTGAGCACTCTGCCAGTGCCTGACTCTTGCAGTGTGAGCTGTTACACTTTTGTGCTGTTACTTATTAATTAAGTTACTTATTAATTAAGTTATTTATTAATTAAGTAGCACAAAACTGAGCAAAATCAGTCATGTCAAGAAGCAAACCAAGCAAAGCAAGGATATAGCTTTATCCTTAAAATGGGCTGCTAATGAAAACCTGCTCACAAAGTAGAGTTGTACCCCTGAGGTCTGTTCTCCCAGCAACAGAGCCTTGGAAAGCTGGCAGATGCATGACAGGGACAGGAGCAGAGCTGGAGAGCTGATGGCTTGACAGGTCATCAAGCTAAACAGGAGTCAGAGTGCTTGCTCAGTCAGCAAATCTCTCTGGAGCTGGGTCACTGAAAAATAAAAAGGATTAAACGCCCAAGGAACCCCACTTAACACCAGAGACATGATCACACAGCACTTGCTATCCTGCCACAACTCATTGCCCCAAGGTACAAACATATTATTTACCCTACAGATTTTAACAGATTACTCTCTCTCCAGCAGCAGGGACTGGTTTTGTGCACCATCTGTCGCCTCTCGCCTGTGTGTCAGCCCGCTCACGCCGCCCTCACCAATTATTCACCTTCCCTGTCACCACCACAGCAGTGACCTTCCCCCTGACCCAAACCCCACCACAATGGGGGCTGAATAAACACCAGACTGTAATGACAGCCTCCCCCTTCTCCTCCCCCAGCCAAGTTTGCAAACTGTGAAGAATTCAGGCTTTTTTACGGGTCAGCGCGCTGCAGCACGTAACGCCCTTTAAATTCTGCAGCTTCTTAGCTGGCCTTGACCAAACTCAGCCTGGCATGCAGGAGGCCTTGAGAAACCCAGCAAGAGCTCAGGGTGGTTGAACCACAGGAGTGATGTGGTTGTTGTGCTCAGGAGCAGCAGCAGCTCAGAGCTGGCCCTGCTGTGGTCACGTCCCCCCAGGCAGGTGGTGCCCCACGGTCACACTCAGGGTGAGAAAAGGCCACCAAACACAGCTGAGAGTTGTCCCTGAAGTACAGTTATCTGCTCATTGGCCAGTCCATTTTTGGCTGAAGAGACTTAGCAGAGCACATTTGTGTGTGTTTCCTGGGCACGGTTCCTTATGGTGAGGAGAGTTATGGGGGAAAAACCCAATGTGTCAGAATCAAAGCGACCCCAACGATGGGGAGAGAAATTATAAGCTGACTCCATCTTATCAGAAGGCTAATTAATTACTTTATTATACTACATTATTCTATATTATATTACACAATATTACATTACATCTAAACTGAATCTGCCAAGCACTCAACTCTGCACATAACTGCACAGAATCTCATGACTGTCAGCCAACAATCCTCACACACACACACACTTGGCCCTGATAGGCCAAGGAAAAAAAATACCACCACTTTGGGTAAACAATCTCCATATTGCATTCTACTTTGGCACAACACAGGCACAGCAAATGAAATAAGAATTGTTTTTTCTTTCTCTGAGGTTCAGAGAATGTGAATCCCAGAAATACTCTTGGGAAGTTGTGCCTTGCTTTTCTCTGTGAAGAGAAATGTGGCTACACACGTGAAGGGATGTGTGTTTATAAACTACTGAGATTAGGTAATGTCTACCAGCAAGTATCATGACTCATAAAATTTCACTAAAAATCTCAGAAGTTGGCAATAAAGCAGTTTTCTCTGGAGACAGAGGAGCTGAACCTGAACCTTAACATTTTTTTCACCCTCCAATAATGAAACCATCCCTCCTTCAGGTCCAGACACTTGTGTGACCTCCACAGCTTTTAAATTACTGACTTTATAGAGTAAAAAAAGGGGAGAAAGAGGGAAGAAGGGGAGAAATAAAGGAGCTGACCTTGTCTCATCCCACCCATCCTAACACAGAAATAGCTCTGTGAAGAAAATCCACTCCCTGGGAGGGTTCCAGCTCGGAGCTCTCATGGCTGTGTGTGACCCAGAGCCCTGCCATGGCTTTGGGTGTGTTGGGACTTTCTGCCAGCACAGAACAAATCTGCTGAGGGACCTCCTGGAGAGCACAACAAGCAGGGCTTGCCCCAGGCTTTAGAGCTGCCCTCTCTCCTGTGGTGAAATTTCAGCCCCAGCCCTGGGGCTGAGGGGGTTGCTTAATTGTAGGAAGATGTTTAACTTCCCTCCCCAAGCCATCATCCTCCCAAGTGCCTTGTAAAGAGACTCCTTCACATCTTCGTTTTTATGGCCAGACGTAAGTGCAGATAATTCAGAGTCTTCCAGTTATTATTTCTCATTAGTTTTTAATTCAGGAGAAAAAGCTCATACAGTCTGTTAAATGCTTTACTCACTGCCTTGCTGAGACTCTCATCTGATTTACTGATGGCTTGTGAAGACTTTCTCATTGATTTTTCTTTGCCCTTTCACTGTATTACTCTAATACAGGAGTAAAAAGATTAACTGGGATTGGTGGGTGGCAGGATGAATGTGCTGGCAGAGGAAAAAGAAGCCAGGCTAGGAGAAGACAAAGCAGTTCTGGGGCCACCAAGGGAGTTGTTTGAGGCACCTCATGGCTCTTATCATGTACTTTTGGGAGTCCCTCAATGAGAGGTGGGAGGCACCATGAACACAAAAAATCCTATAAGTAACAAAAACACAAAGAGAGAAGTCAAAGCTTCGCTTTACTGAAATGAATGATAAAGGCCTGGAAAAAAAAATGTTACAACCCTTTGAGGAAATAAAATCAGAAGGCTGATTAAACAAAAATACACCCCCAACACTCATCAAAATATATAAATATATTAAGTCTCATATTTTGCATCATAGCTGTGGTTGTGAGGGGAGCATAAACCATTGAAATCACCCCAAGTGACAGAGTCACCAACAAAGGAAGAGGCAAGGGAAGGACCCACTTGGGGAACAGAAGACAAACCTGAAGCAATTAAAATAGATGCTTTTTCCACCTGGAATAGGCAGCTGATCCACATCAACAAGTCAGGAATTCGGGGAAAAGGGGGAGAATGAGGATTTTAGATGGAGGTAAATAAAAGTAAGACAGTACGCTGCAATTACTGAACCCTCTGACCAAATGATATTGTTTTCCCAGACTAATCAGTATTCCATTCATCACAAGTTGCACTGAAAAACAAACCCCCAACTCTGACATGCCCTCCCCTTCAAGCTCTGGCTATTTATAGCCCCTCCATTTTCAGGAGGGCACCAATTGCAGCAGTTCTGCCACGGCCTCTGGGTCCCAGCAGAGCTGAGGGGAGCTGGCCAGAACACAGCCCCACAGTCCTGCAGCCTTTGCCCTGCCTAGTCCCCTGTGTGGGGGCATATTTCACCCCCAGGCTGAGAGATAAAGGATTTATCCTGAGATAAAGGATGCTTTGTCCAAGCCCTGCAATGCAAACAGGAGAGCTGACCCTGGTTTGGCTCAGACCCTGCTCTCCAGTTCTTGCTCTCCGTGGCTGAGCCCGTCTGAAGCTGCCAAGAGCAGCTGATGGGGAGCCAGGCCAAGGCAGCTGCTCCAGAAATCTCCTTTTGCTCCCCTTTTCCCTCCTCACTTCCCTGCACAGCCCTGGAGATGGTGCATGGGGCCAGGGCAGCTGCTGTGGCAGGGCTTGAAGCTTCATTGTCAAAATAAAACTAAGGAGAGCTCTGAGAAAGGCAGGAATTCTTTCTTATCCATACCCTGGGCACTGAGAGCAGGACAGAGCTTTGGGAATAAAAGCCTGGGGACAGCTTCATGTTATCATCTTGCTCCTCAGAGAAAAGCACAGACCCTGATGAGGGGCAGCAACACTTCCCAAGGAGAAACAGAACTTGCTGCTTCTGACTTTTTCATCCACAGAACTTACCTCTCTCTCAAAGGCAATGAGCTTTGCTGTAGACCCTGTGATTTAGGGTACATTCACTATTTATTTTTTGCAATGTTAATATTTTCTAGGCTGGGAAAAGTGCAAACACCCCCAGTCTGCAGACTGTGAAAACCAGTTGCTCAGCAGCACCATGTCCAGCACGTCTTGGAGGATAAAATACAGCTGTATCTTCACTATGAGGACAACTACTCTTTTTCTCCTGCTTTCAGTGTCCAAAGCACCCCAAAACCTGACTGTGAGCACTGGAATTCATCTTTTTATAGTCAGTTTTTGGGGCAGCATCCCAGTCTTCACAGCAGGAGGCAGCTTGCCATGGAACCTCAGTAAAGATCACCACAAAATACTCAGCAGCAGTTCTCCAGATGTAATATTTGGCAACAGGCTTTTTTAGCATTCCAGCTCACTCCAGCCCAGAAAAATCTGACTCCTTTCACCAAATAATTGTTAATTTGAGAGAGCCTCTTATGCTCGCTTCATTCAGCATTTTGTGTGCTATTCACTTTGGAAGGACATTTTTCTTCTTTTTGCAGATGGAGAATCCTGTAGCCAAATAGTTCTGGATGTTATCCCAGGCCTTTTCTTCTCCCTTGCACATTCACCTTCTTCCCTACATCTTCCCCAGACTGAAGCAGACTTTGCACAGATTTGGAGGATTTTTAATTTCATAGTGTGTTTGAAAAATAGGAGGGACTCAGGGGATACAAAACATATGCAAAGATGTGATGATGTCAACTATAAAATTTTGAAACCAAATGCCTTCTTATTCCTTGCCTGCATTAATTTGGTTAAACAAGTCACCAGTGTTATCTGTGTTCCAGCTATTCCTACAGATGCCTTCCCATTTAAATTTCCAAGGAAGAGCACAGATAAGAACATGAATTTTCTTTCATTATTGAATGTACCTGTGCCCATCTCAAATTTCCCAAGGTCATTTCCTGGGACATTCCTTTGGAATGTTTGTATTCCACGTGCATTTTGGTACTTAAAAAGAAAAATAAGTGAGGAACCATTTACCCATCACCTCCACATACATCACTTAATGCCCTCCTCACTCAATTCTTTGAATATTGTATTCAACCTTGCTAAAGAGTAGGGACAAACAATTTTTTATCCAGTTAACTGACTCTGAAACCAGCAGCATTTGCTTTCAACTTCTTTTTCCTCTCTCTTTTCTCTTTAACAGAAAATTGGCAAACCAACTAAGCTAGGAAAAAGAAAAAAGACAAAATAAAGGGGGAAGAACGTCCCAGAAGGATGAAGAGAAAGAAGAAAATACTTTTTACTACAGCACAAATGATTTTTATCAATATGTCACTGGCATAGCTCTGACTGGAGGAACTGACTGTGGTCCTCCAAGGAATGCAAACACACACGTTCAGCATCTGCAGCAGGAATCTTTCTTGGTCAGTCCTTGAGTGCCTGGTTTGCATGCTCTGACCATAATGCTGTCCTCACCTGTGAAAAATCATACAGTGCAGATATTGGAAACCATCCTATCAGCACACAGAACACAGCTCCTCCTCCCCCAGCCTCCCCAAACTCCTGAAAAATAAAAGGTTTGTCTAATGAAATGAGTATTGCTTCTGGAGGAAGTTGCTCCCACACACCTGTACAGCCTCCCCCTTTCAGAAACAGATTTCCTCTGAAAGGACATTCCCAGATCACCAGAAGCCAGCACAGTCAAAGCTCCAGGCTGTGCTTTCCTTATTTGTCTTGTTCCCTTATTTTCACCAACAGGATAAATTCCTTTCCTTTCCCTCCTGTTACAAATGCCCTGTCACAAAGGCAAGGTGTGTCAGGTTGGAAATGGGGGTGTGTGTTCAATTTCCCTCTGTCAGAGCTGGGGCAGTTCTCTGCTGTTCATGGGGCAGTTTTTTCTTTCTCCCACAGCCAATCCTCCCTCCAGGAGATCTCTGCTGTCCATGGCCACTGAGTGTCCCTGCAGGGCTGATCCAATTCCAGCATCCCATGGGGAGATGCTCCGCCCAGGGCAGGAGCCAAGCATTCCTACCTGGGTACAATCTGAGCCTGGAACAGCACAGCAGCCTTTGCCCCCTGCATTCCCAGAGGAGCAGCTTTCTCCTGCCCTGCATTCCCAGAGGAAGAGCAGGCCCATCTCCAGCAGCCCTGGAGCTGCAGAGGAAAACTGCAGCCTTGTGCAGGATCCCTGCTCCAGCAGAAGCACAGCTGGCACTGCAGGAGGGCTGAGCCCCCATGGGATGGGACTGTGCCACCACCCTGACCCACAGGGGGACAGCGCATGCTCTCACTCTGGCAGTGTTTTTTGTTGATGTTTTTACTATTACATTTGTATTTTTAGTTTTCCTACTAAAGAACTGTTATTCCTACTCCCATATCTTTGCCTGAGAGCCTTTCAATTTCAAAAGTATAATAATTTGGAGTGAGAAGATTTACATTTTCCATTGCAGGGGAGGCTCCTGCCTTTCTTAAGTAAACACCTGTCTGTTCAAACCAAGACACAAGGTATGAGCAGCAGGGGATGGAGATTGAATTGTGGCTGGTCCCTGCCCGAGGCCCCCTGTGCTGCACAAGGAGGTAGAAAAGAGGGCAGAAGGGAAAGAAAACAAAACCAATGATTTTGAATTTACCAGCTAGCACTCCCTGAGGGACAAGAGGGAAATGCAGACAATAAGGTTATTCTTTAGGAACACACCTGTTATGTTGGTCAGGGTGGGAGCCCCTGCCTTAATGCCTCAAAATTTAGACTGGAAGGTGGGTACCATTAGGGCAAAAAACCACTAGGCAGTGTAAGGACAAAAAATATGCTACTCACATGTTTTTCTCCTTGTTTTTAAGTGTTGTAGTCAGTATTCAGTAATTTAAAATAGAGTGTGAGCTACACTGTAAGGGCTGGCAGTGAGTGCTGCTGGGATTTAGTGCTGAGGGTGTTTTCTTTGTGTCTTACCAGGAACAAAAGTCCCAGTGAGGAGGAGTTGTGGAGTCTGTTGCAGCCCCAAACAGCCACCTGCTCACTCCCCTGGGATGGGGTGTGTTGGAACCCTGGCTGCTGAGAATTCCAGACTTTCTGTGCTGCCAGGCACTGACCTGAGAACACTGCATTGACCTGAGGCCCTGGAGAAGCTTCCAAAATGGAATGACAGAACTGGGATTGTGGGTGTGCAGTTTGGATAGAAGTGTGTGATATCACAGGGTGGGGAACTCAGAGTTTAAGGGTTTAGAAAACAGTAATAGATATAAAACAAAATAGAAGTTTTAAGACAGAAACTAGTCCTCCTTCTTCACCTTCTTCTCCATGGGTTTAAGTAATTAGATTAAAAAATCTTCATTGCGAACCATGAGTAGTTAGTTATTAAGGCAAAAGTAAAAATAATTTGTCATTTATTAATTAAACTACTTATTCTTAAAGAGTCTTGTAAAGAGAGAAATATGTCTCCATTTTGTAATTTGTTTGTGAAGTTCTATAGAACTCACAGTTTGTGATACTGTAATATAGAGAAGAACTAATAAACATCTGAGTCCAAACAAGAAATACCTTCTCACACATTTAATCCTGAATTTAGCAAAAAAAAACCAAAAAAACCCAAAAAAACAACAAAAAAAAATCCACAGGGATGGGGGAAAGAATCAGAAGGGTAGCAGAGAGACTCCTGGACTGAGATAAAGACAGTCCAACAGGAAAAGCTGCTCATGAGAGCAAAGCAAAACACAAAACTCATTCATTCCCCACTTGCCATGGCCAGCAGGAGTTCAGGGCTCCATCACAGTGGGGTGATATACCTAACAGTGACTTGGGAAGACAAATTAACCATTTCTTCCTCCTTCTCCCCAGTTCTCCATGCTGAGCATGGCCCCATATGGTGTGGGACATCCCTGTGGTTGTGGCTGTGTCCTCTCCCCTCTCCTCTCTGGGCTGAGGGGCAGAAAAGGCCTCGGCTCTGTGTGAGAGCTGCTCAAACAGCCCTGTGCTGTCACCACTGCCTCCAGCACAAACCCAAAACACAGCCCCACACTGCAGAGAAAATCAGCTCTGCCCCAGCCCAAACCAGCCCAGCAGAGGAAATACATTGTTCTCATCATGAGACATCATTTCCCAGGGAACAGGACAAATCCTGCTCCCCCGAGTAAAAGTCGTGCATGACCTGATCCCTGGGCACAGCCAGGGAATAATTCATTCATTTATAGGAACCCAGTGTGGGTCCAAGCCTGCAGAAAGGATCTGTGTGGGAAATAACCAGCAGCTATTTTAATAAAAGCTTGGTTCAACACTTGCTGAGCTCTGTGCTGGTGAAAAGACAGCCTTGTTCCTCCTGCATGCTGCCCACCAAGGAGCACAGCAAGGAAACACAGCACACCAAATGATTGTTTCCTTCACCCCGAGGTTTAATGGCAAAAAATAGCTGATTTAAATGTATTGTGCAGCCCTCCCTCCTGCCTTTTAAATTTCTTCAGGCATATTTTATCTGCAGCTACTCCATTGATTTCAGCGCTGGGGAAAGGTGTCAGGGGAATAGCTCTAAGAACTGGAGAGCAGTACTTGTGTAGCCTTTCCCTCAGTGCAAGATCAATGAGTACCCCAAAGGATGGATGGGAACCACCAGTGTCAATGAGGGGGACTCACTGCCTCTGCTCACGTGTTCCTCGACTTCCTACCTGAGATAGAAGAGGAGAATCTCAGAGAAAGTCTGGCAAACAGGTTATTTTCTCAGGCCTTGTTTGCTGATCCCTGCTGGAGCTCACTGTTTGCTCCAGGGACTCAGGCCCTGGATTTGCTTTTGGCAGTCAGGAAACCTTCCTGGGTTTTTTCCAAACAACAGCATAGGAATTTTCTGGAAGTCACTTAAAAAGCAAATAGCTTCCATTCATCTTGCTAAATATTTTAGTAATGGAAAGGAGTATCAGAAAATAGCTTATTCTGATAATTTGTAGAATTTTCTCAGTTAATTATACAAAGATTCCTGTACCTGATCAGTCAGTTTTGATCTTTCATTGTCTAGACAAGAATCCATTGAAACAAGTCAGTTTTGTGCAGCTGTGGCCACAGACACTCAAGCAGAGTTTCCTGATCAAATCCTCTCCTTCAGAAAACAAGAAAGAGCTGCCATTGAATCAGAAATTAGGAAATGTTTTTGAAATGGTAATTTGATTTTACATTTTGTTTTGACATTCTTTTTTTCTTCTTTTAAATTTATTGCAAAGACCTCTCCTGAGATACACATTTTTAGTTTTAGGAGAAAATTTACCTTTTGTTCTGGTTATCCCTCAGGAGAGCCAAAGGTGAATTTATAAGAATAGTGCATAACATATATAAAATCAGCTTGAAGTTACTGTACATTTGAAAGATGAGCTCTCCAATATGCACCACGTATGCACACAAGACCAGTTTACTTTTTAAAGAACATTATTTGTTTTGTTTCACTTAGCTAGCTCTCCACCAAAAGAAAAACCACTTTGTACATTGAAATACCTCAGCCATATTAAAATACAGCTCAACGTTCTGGCCCCACTGAATCCAATGGCAGATTTCCACACCAGATTATAATAGCACCAATAAAAAAAAATCCAGCTAACCTTTAGCAAGCTAAAAGCACCTCTGTCTTAAGTCAGATGCTTTTGGGGACCCAGAAGGTCAGGGAGAAGAAAAAAAAAAGGGAAAAATAAAAAAGTGAATACTAGTGCATCAGGTTTATGCCATCTGGCAAAGTGATGAACAAAGCCTGTTGTGTCTGAGGCTGGGGCTTGAACTGCCATAAACTCTGCTCACTGACATCCACTGGGGATGCTCTGCAGGGGCATTCCCTGGGAAAAGGGGAGGGGAGGTGTCCCCTGTGAATGGCCTGAGGATGACAGCTCCTTCTCCAGAGGCACCGCGTCATTAGGAGGGCAGAATGCGTGAAAATGCAGAAATGAGCAAAGAAAGGTCAGAGGAGTGGATGAGGACAGACAAAACCTCTCCTAGGTCTCTAGCCTAGCCAAGCAGAGATGTAAAACCCCTCAGGTGTTTAAAATATGGACTGGGAGGGGAGGGAATTGTCCCTTTAACTCCAGAGGACAGAAGGATGTTGGCTAATCACACCCGGGTGGAATGCAGTGCAGGCTCCCAGGGAAGTTTCTGGGAATGCCAATCCTTGGGAGTTATTCAGAGCAGGTCTGGGCACAGCCTTGAGCATTGCAGCTTTGGCAGCCTCAGTAGCCACTGGGGCATAGAAGGGGAGAAGGGTGGGCTGGGGGCAGAGGCAGTTTTGGTTAAACCTTTGCATTTCCTAGTGAGCTTCTGCATCTTTATGGTTTGCTCTGGGAGCGAACACACGGGCTGGGCTTATAAAGAAAAAAAAATAAAACATGAAAAAAAACCCATATTTATGCACAGTGATGAGAAGACCTGTTATTAAACATAGCAGAGGTCACAGGAAAAGGCATTTGGAAGCTGCCCCTGCTGTAGGAGCTGCCAGGTTTTTGCAGCGCCACCGTGCCCGAGGCACCGCTGGCAGGCTGAGCCTCCAAAGCTCACTGCGGGCAGCTTGGCAGGGACAGGAGGTTTCTGGCAGGTGAACAGAGCTCTGGTGGTTGGCAGGCCTCTGTCAAGAGCGTGGAAGCAGGGGATATAAAAAGAAGGATGATTTTGGGTCAGCTGGAGTCACAGAGCTGCTGCCAGGGATGCCACAGGAGCAGGGTGACACATCCACTCTCCATGGGGCCAGGGATAGGTCAACAAGGGTTCTCTCTAGGCAGAAAAGAAAAGAGGAATCCACCACGGCTCTTCCAAAGTTGCTGCTGTACCTTGAAACCAGTTATGAAAGCGAACTTCATTTTATGTAACAAAACCTTTTACTTTAATCTTTTCATTTCAAAGTGCTTGGGGTATAAAAAAAGATGAGCTCTTGTGATAAATGCTTCAGATTTCGTGGCAGCTTCATTGGGTATTTAAGTCCAGCTAATTTCTTACAAGGTAAGAAAATTTCCAGTGACACTGGATTCCCTTTGTTCCCCCTCAGGCACTCGGTGCCCAGTCTGTGCTCTCACAGCAAGAGTTCAGAGCACCTTGGGAAAAAAATCTCCTGCAGACTTGTGGGGGAGGAGGCAATCCTTGGTTGGAAAAGATAATTTTTTTGTAGAAGGCAGCCTTTCCCCCAGCTGAACCCTGGATGAGTTAGGGGCAGTCACCATCCTCAGCTGGCTGAAGAAGCCCTCCTGGGTGTGGGTGTATCCTTGCCTCTGCTTTATTCCTCTGGCTGATATCGTGGGAAAAGCTTGGATGTCATCACTGAGTCAAGCAGACTGCTGTTGGGCTTCTAGGTATCCAACACTCCAGTTTTTTCCATCTGCTGTTCTTTTTGGTCAAATGAGGTGCTCATTCTATTAGGTGTGAGAAGAGAGGCAGACCAGCATCAGATGACTTTGATACCAGTTTATTTGTTACTAAACCACACAAAGACCTGCTTTGATGGGGAAAACATCAAGTTTTCCTGCTACCCGTGCTAAATATCCTCCAGCTGGCATTCCTGCCCCTTCAGGAGTTCTGTTCCTCGGGTCACAAAAGCTTGTTCAACCCCTTTGCACATCTTCATGTACATACACATCCCTACCTCCAAAAAACACTCAGTTAAAAAAAGATCTGCACAATGTTGAGGTTAGAATCCTCAATATTTCCCTTAACTAAGCCCATCAAGAGGACCAGACCCAGTTTGGCCAGTAAACCCTGGATAGCAGGGTTTGAATTCCAAGTCAGGAAGCCATCCAGCCTGTGACAACACTGAATACACAAAGTCTGAACTCTCCCCTGTTAATGAGCGCATGCATCAAGAGGCAGAGAGCAGTGGCCTGTGCTACCTACCACTGACTGCTGCTGCTAATGAACAGATTAAAAGCTGTTCTCTTCTCTTCTGTCCATATTAGCATTCTGAAGGAAGTTCCTCTAGTAAATTAAATCTGAGGGGAAATTATCATTAGAGGGTGTAGGTCGTTAAAGTATATTGGAAATCTGCTAAAATGGGGGTAGAGTTGAAAGTACTTTTAATTAATTTAGGGTCAAATCATCCCTGGGATGCCAAAATGGTCTCTCACTATACCCCCCCAAAACTACACTTCCAAGAGACAGGTGAGAAAGGTGTCAGAATTTGAAGGATAACAAGTGGCAGGAGGTAATTAGCAGCTCCACTTGTGAAGATGAGGCAGGGAGGGCAGACACAAACAGCCTCACCAGCAGAAAGTGAGCCAGCACTGACAGCTGGGCTGTGGCTGCTCAGGTTATCAAGGATTTCTTGCTTCAAAGCCTGTCAGTAACACTCGGGGTGCCAGAAGCCTCCCAGAGCTGGTTTGGGCTCACAGCCCTGCCCAGCCCCTTGGGCTGAGCACAGCAATGCAAAGAGCCTTGAAATGGTAATGGAAGTAAAAGCCTTGAAGTGATAATGGTAATGGAGCTGCAGACCTGACCCTGCAGGGGATGTGGCTGAGAAAGAGCCTTCTTCTTGCAAGAGAACCAGGTGAAATGATGGAAAATCAGGAACTGAGCCTGACCTTTCATTCCCCAGTGTAGCCAACACTGCCCCATCTCCTCCAGGCATGAAGTGATGGGATGGGCTGGTAGAGACTCCAGAAACGAAGCTCATCCATCATGCACGCTGGAGATCTGAGGGAAAGGTGATTAAAATGCCCAGATTTTTAGAGATGGGATGAAAGGAGCTAACCTGACACTGCAGGGTGGATTCTGGGCTGCCCTGGGAGCCTGCCTGAGCTGCAGCCCAGCGTTGTGTCAGGGAAGGAACAGCAGCAATGTGTGTCCCCTGGCAGGCAGGCAGTGCTCCCATCCTGTGGTCCTGTACCCTGATAGCACATCAATCATTCAGGCTTTGCAGAACAGAGGGAATTGACTTGCCTTGCACTGATTATCGGGATATGCTAATGAGTTCTCAGTCATAGCTAGATAATTGCAGGAAGCATCTGAGACCTTAAGAATTGCATCTCTAAAACCAGATGTTTAGATAATGAGGTCCTCAAGAAACCCAGCTAACAGTAATTAAACAGATAACAAATTTAACATTTAACAGTGCCAATTACTATTTTTCCCCCCTTAGCAAATTACCACTAAATTAGAAATCACCATTTCTTTGCCCTGTGGCTATTCTTTAACTCAAAATGACAACAGGGGGGAAAATATAGCATCTCACAAAGCCTTTACTTTTCTCTGTTTTCACTGTGGATCCAAAGCAGGGAAAGGAGGGAAGGCAAATAAATGTCACTGAATTAGAAGTAAAGTGATGAGTGCTGGGACCCAGAGAGGAGTATGTGGAGAATGTCAAATAAGAAATTTCAGGAATGTATTCAAGAATTACAGTAAATTGGATGGTGGTGACTCAAGGAGAACAAGATCTCAATTCTCCTTATAGGAATTACCAGTGCCTGACAACAAATGCATCCTCAGCAGGCAAAGGTGATTGCACAAAGAGAGAAGGCAGGGACCCCTCTGAGGCTGGAGAAGCTGCAATACACATCAGGGCTTGGCAACAGGGTTTTAAATCCCTGCCCCAAAATACACACACTTGCCCTGGTAAAGCTGGAGGGTGGCCACGGGAGAGCAGGAATATAAAAATTCAGATTTAAATTCAGGCTACATCAACATTACAAGGACAAAGAACTGCATTAATGCTGCTCTCTACTGACAGATAAAAGCAAAACTCAGGGAACATGACTTGCAATTCTTTTCCCTTTTCTGTAACTGTCTAATACTCTTGGGACCCTCTGGGATGTTATTATCTCATTGGGGGCTGTTACTGGAGAAGGTAACAAACCTAGGGAATTTCAGGAATGAGGGAAAGGCAGTGCTGAACAATGGATTGGAGTTTTTTGCTGCCAAATAATCCCACAAAGGGTGAGAAAGAAGCAAACACAGGCCTCTGAGTTGAGGTTTGAGTACAGCAGGGGCTGTTAATTATTGCCTTTAGCATGTCGTGATCCACACTTGCTGAAATGGGAATATCAAGAGGGAATATCATGCACAGCCTGGGTTCAGGCAGCATTTGTACCAGCTGTGGAGAGCTCACTCAAGGATTTAATGTGCTCTCTTCACTCCAGTTCATCTGTTCCACCATGCAGGGTGTCACCCTGCTTGTTATCAGATGGAATGGGGTGGGCTTTGGGCTCTGATTCTCCCACTGTGGTTTCTCCTGTTTTTATACTGAGTTTGGCTTCATCTTTCCCCCATTTTATTATTGTCAGGGTGCCCCTGTATGCTTCCATCCATCCTTCAGGGGATGTTACTTCTCTAATCTGTGCAGTGTCTGTGGGATTAGGACCCTGGATATTCATCACCTCAAACTTTCCTTCCAAATTTTCATTTTTTTTCTCCTTTTCTCCCTGTTTTCTTCTGCCCAGTTTTCAAAGCCAGTGATAACTCAGCTGCTTTCCTGCCTCCTATTTCTTCCTTTAGGTCTTGTTCCCTTTTATTATCATTCTTCAGGAGGTGACAAGGCTATGTTAGGCTGTTTGTAAAATGTTAGGCTGCCTAACATTTTTACAAACAATTCAGTTTCCTCCTGGCCACCTTCAGGTATTCCTCCACAGCCATCACAAGTGCACTCTCCTGAGGGCTCAGGACTTGGATTCCTTCCATGCTTTTGTAAGGAATCAGGGATATCACTTGCCATCCTGCCCACTCTGCTGAATTGTTATGCATCAGTGGTTTCAGGTTGCTCAAAGTTTCACCATCAAAGGTATTAGCAGAAGGAGGTTAAATATGAATTTGTAAAAGTGGGGATTAACAAAATTTGATGGCAAGGGTCAGTCTATTACTTACTACACTGATGAAGCACACAAAGGAAACTTGAGTTAAAATTGGCTTAGCATGATTTACACACACACTGAAGATGCAAAAGGTCAAAGGCAACCCTCCCATTGATCAGAGAGGACCCTCCTTTACCCTCTAAACCCCTGATAAAGCTTAGACGAGCTAGGTATAGCCTTAGACTCAGACTTCATCAATAGTTTTTATCTAAAAAACTTTATTTAGCAGCACTTAATCATTGACTAAACATTTATGGAGGGAATCAATAGGATTTACTGCAGTCACAACAGTGATTTAATTATAGAGCTGAGATCCCAGTGTTTATACTATTCTTGCTATAGGGATTTCAATCAAATAACACATGCACACACACAAAGGAAAAAAATAGAGATATATGTAGGAAGGATTACATACATAAAAGTGTTCCTGTTAAAAAATCCCCTCGAGTTCAGTTAAACACTTCAAATATCTTGGTATTTCTCAATGGGTGAGGGTGGAGCTTTGAGGAGTGAGGAATTTCATCCCAGGCCTTGCTGTCAGCTTTTGATGACCATCCTCTGAGTATGGAAAACCTGAATTGGAGAGCTCCAAGAGGTGTCCTGATCTCTTGCTCTTCATGCTAATCTGGCCCACATTCTTTAGTCCTTTCATCATCTTCCTCTCAAAGGGGAGTTTCCAGCTTTCCAGGCCTTTATCTCCTCTCCGTCTTCTGGTTACTCCAACATTCTTGAAGGGTCATTAATTTAAGGTCCCAGATATCCAATCTCCAACTCCCTTTGGCTTTGTTTATTGAAGATTGTCAGGGTTAGCTTCAGCAAACCTAAGGTTTGGGTGATTTCTTGATCCAAGTAACAATAAGGATCTGTGAAGAAACTCCCAAGGGCTCACACAGGCACTGGCAAGATGATGTAAATTGGGATGATTTGTGGCTCTCCATCTTCCCTCCCAGGGCTCATAAAAGATTTCCCAGGCTGATCTCACAATTCTGAGGTGGGGTAAGAGCCTTCCAGAAAAAAAAAATGATGAAGAAAACCCCAGTCATTTAGTAATAAATCAAGACCAAAATCTATTTATAATCATTGAGATGATGAAGTAATGCTTTGAGGGTTGAGTCTCCTAATTTTAGAGTGGCAGATCTTCTCTCTCAGCCTTTCCTTGGCCTTTTGCAAGCCCCCACGTAGCACCTAATTAAAAATGTCACTTAGGGATGCATGAAGGATAAAAGGGCTTCCCAAGAGCCAGCTCTCATTCCATGCTGCAGCTCAGGACAGCACCCAGGACTGTCCTGTGTCCTCAAAATCAGCACTTTAGGATCAGACCCAGTAATTGCTGAAGCACAGCCTGAAATTCTTGAGTAGCCAGCACCCAGGGGAGAGCTGAGCATTGCCACAGCAGCACCAGCCAGGAGCTGGGATTTGACATGGGGGTGAAGCTTTGGGCAGCTTTGTGCAGGCTTTGCACAGCAAGGTCATACCTGATAGCTCCCTTGAGTCTCTCTGTCTCAAAAGGAGGGGAACCTTTTACTTTATTCTGATTTCTCCTGTGTTTCTGCATCTCTATTATAGTGAGAATTGGCCCATTTTTGATTAATTTTGTTTAGTCTGGGGCAATTTCCTCAGTCAGTTGGGGAAAATTTTCTCTTCTGGCTGGGAAGAGTCATTCACTTCTCAGGGGAAAACTCACCAGCTTCAGTTCAAATGTTTGTGAGATTTATTAGATTCCACTTTAGGGTAGGTGGGGTTGGCCTGGGGATGACCATTTTTAGCAAGGAGGAAAGAAACTCCACTGTCCTGCTTTGCTTTGGAAGGGTTGCCCAGTTGGGGTGCGTGGAGGGAGTGCAGCACTACCATGATAGACCAGAAAAATGCAAATAACTCCCCTGTTTTTTTTTTCTACAGCCTTTAAATAAATAATAAATTTAAATAATAAATTATAAATAAATATTGTCAATAAATAATTATATTATTAATGAATAATATTGTCGATACATACATATATTAATCATATATAATATAAATTATATAAATACTTTAAAATGTATAATACATTTTAAAGCTAAATTTTTTACATTAAATACACCACAATAAAGGTAATTTTATTTTGAACATTTGGAAACAAAACTCAGACTTTTCTTTCCATTTAAAACTGCCTTTGTTTTTTTTCTCTTTGCACTTTTTGTCAAATTAACATTGTGGATATTTTCCTGCTCATTTCCAGTGCACCATGCCCTTATTTCAAAAAGTTTTTCCCACTCACCTGCAACAATTCTGGGTTTCCAAGCAGGCACCTCTTGGGTTTATTCACAACCCTCTACCTCAGGCAGTGAGGAGCACCCCTCACCTCAGAGGGGGGAAGAGCAGCCCAATATTTGGGGGGTTCCTGGGGGTCTCTGGGGACGGGGAGCAGAGAGGGAGCAGCTCCCTCTGCCTGGAGCACTGGGACAGAGCAGGGAATCCATTCCCCTGCCAGGGTTCTTTTCAGGGTTGGTTAGCCCAGGTTTGGCCATCACAGCTCTTAGAAAAGGCGAAGTCAAACATTTCCTGCTGCTCTAATAAACCAGCAGCTATTTCCCAGCTGTTCACCATTGTCACCTCGTGCCTTCCTCTCTCTGCAGGAAGCCACTAATAAAACAATCCCTGTGGAGTGTGGTGGGGTCAGTCAGATCCACCCAGACTCTCAGAATATTCTCCAAAGGCAGGGCTGGGGGAGTCACCTCCCTCCTCCAGAATCATTCCAAAATCCCCATGTCCCTGGTGCCAAGAGAAAGGCAGGAACAGCCCACTCCTTAACCTCACTAATCTGTCAGTGTGAAGTGAGGATCTCACTAGCTGCCTTTACAAGGTCCCAAGCAATTTCTTAAATATCTGTGCCCCCCTTCCAGCCCTTTGCCCCTGCTCTATTCCTGGCAGCCTGGTGGCTCAGGGAACTGATCCCAGTGCAAAGCAATCCCATTCTTGGCTGGCTGTGGTTTCCAGCAGGATCAGCTCATTGAAACAACTCACTGTGGGCTTCCTTGGCAGCTGGAGGGAAAGCTCTGGGGTGCCCTGCACTAAACCCACCCCTCAGCTGCTCTGAACCATGAGTATTTAACCAGCAGCAGGTGGAAATTGCAACACACCCCTGAAAACCTCGTCTGTCCCTGCCCCTGTCACCCTGACCCATCCAAAGAACCTCTGTTGTGGCCAGTGCTGCTTGACTGTCTGCTGCAAGAGCCTGAATTGTGCCAAGGGGGTGAAACAGCCTCAAGAGTACTAAAGAACTGTTCAGATCCAGGGAATAACACAGCTGACCTCTAAAAGTGTGCCTTAGGTTATTTGGGTGTGTTTGCTCTTATTGATAAGGGCACCTGGGTTGTTTTTGTTTTTTTTTTAGTAGTGATTTAGCAAACTGTCACTTCAATATTAAACACAAAGCCCAGCCTTTAGCAGCATTAATGAAGTTGGGTTTTGCACTCCAACAGCCTTGTTGGTCACCAGCACAGCCCAAAAACCCCAGCAGCAGGAGCCCAGAATGAAGAAGGCACCTGAATGTGCTGATGCTGCATCATCAGCCAGGACCCAGGTGTGGAAAGCTGGATGCTGGTACCAGTGAAGGGAGATGTTAAATCCCTCCCTGGTTTCCCTGCAGCTGAGGTATTGCTGACAGCAGATTTAATTGCCTTTGTCCTAGCAGGCAGCTAATGAGCATTATGAATAATGCCGTGGCTTTCCAGCCCTCCTGAAGCCTTTTGTGGGACCTGACTCATAATTCAGCCCGAATCTAAAGGCTGCCAGCCTCCTGTATTACCCTTCTGTTCATGCTTCATGCTTGTTATTCAGGCCAGTCTTTGGAATTAAAGGGGGGCAATGGGATGGGGAGGTGGTAGCAGCCTTTGTTATTTCACTGAAATTCCTCTTGGTTATGTGGCCTGTAATGATCTTTTGCTGTGTTTGCAACTAAACTTATTTATCAGAGGAAAACAGGGGTGAAAAGAAGTCCACCAGGGTTAACCAGCCTGCTCCATGGGCTCTGGGCAGTCCCAGTCCATGGCTGGGACAGGAATGTGAGCCTCCAGCCCCTTGCACCCTCAGCAGCACTCCCGGGGCATGAACAGAGCTCAAAGGCAGAATGGGCCCTTCTGTGGCAGGTAAACTCCCTGTTCAGCAGCTGAGTTACACCCAAAAATTCTCCCCGGAGTCACACCCACCTCCTGAGTATTTTCCTCCTTGCATTTTGTTCCCCCTGGCTGTCTGGTCCCTGCACCATCCAAACCTGTCCCAAGGGGACAGCAAGAGCAGCTTTTCTCACCCTGTTCCTGATCCTCAGCTCTCCCAGCTGGCTCAGGAAAGTCCTGGCTGCCCCAGTGACCTCCTTTTATTCAGGAGACATTCCGTGTTTTTCACAGACCCCATGGGGTATGCAGATAAATACAGATACAGAGAGATATATACAGATACCACAGACTCACAGAATGGTTTGGGTTGGGAGGGATCTCAAATATCATCCAGTTCCAACCCCCTGCCATGGGCAGGGACATCTTTCACCAGGCCAGGTTGATCAGAGCCTCATCCAGCCTGGCCTTGAGCACTTCCAGAGTGGATGGAGCCCTGAGCATCCATAGGAGATGGATGGAGCTCTGTACACATCTCTGTATAAAACCTGCTGTGTGCATATCTTTGCCTGTGTGCACCCATGTGAATTGATTGTGATATCATTGTTATCATGGATCTATAATTTAGTCACTGTTATAATTGTAGCTAATCCTATTGAGTCACTTTTTAAGTGTTAAATTAGCTGATGATTAAGAGCTGCTAACCCCCTCTGCATCCTTATCTTTTTTACCCATATCCCTTGCCCCCTAACCCTTCTGCATCTCTGGTCTCTGTGTAAATCATCCTAAATTGACTCTAATCTGATTTTCTTACATGTGCTTCATCCATGGCCTAAGTAATGGAGTCACCTTTGCCACTGAACTCCAATAAAAGTTGCACTCTCTTAAATTCATATTAAAACCTGCTTCTTGCCAACCTCTGGCAGTGGCTCTTTGAGTGCCCCCACTGCTCATTCTCACAGGGCTGTGAGGAGGGAGCAGCTTCAGCCCTTTCCCCTAAAATATTCAAATCTTTTCAGACCCCTCCCCTGCTGCTGTTTGTGTGAGAAATGGGAGAAACAAGCAGATGAGGTGGAAGCATTGGGCAGCTGCCAGAGCTCTGATATCTGGTTTTGGTGAGACTTGGAATGCATCTCACGTTGGGAGTGCTGGGATGGAGGGTCCAGGCTCAGGAGGGGTGTAAGGGAGAGGTTGTGATGAGGTTGCAGTTAGTGATGATGCGGTTCAGAGCCTTGCAGTGGGGACTGGGGGGGATGGAAAACAGGAAATTTGTAGTGGGTGTTCATTACTGATGGCCCAGCATCAATGAGCTACTCTACAGGGACTTAGGAGAAGTTTCTGGACCTTCATCCCAAGATTTCAACTTCCCAGACACCAGCTGGGAATGTCATTCTGCTGAGATGAGCAGATCTGGGAAATTCCTGACTTTTGTAGGAGATAACTTATCACAGACACCCAGTGAGACAAGTGGCAGAGATGCCCTCCTAGACTTGCTCTTTGTGGCTAGCACAGGACTTTTGGGGATCTAGTGGTTCGTGGCTGCCATGGCCACGGCGATTGTGAAATGGCAGAGTATAAAATTTTCAGTGTAATGAGAAAAATATTCAGTGTAATGAGAAAAAAGGACAGCAGAGTTGTTACCCTGGGCTGCAGGAGAGCAAATTTTAGGCTGTGCAGGGAGCTGATTTAATGGAGTCCACTCAGAATCTGCTTCTGAGATTTTAGGGAGCCCACAAGTGTAGGTCAGACTTTAGGAACCACCTTTTAGAACCACTGGAGCAGATGATTCCACTTTGAGTCAAGCACGTGGAGCAGAAGGCCAGCTGGGCTGAACAGGGAATTCCTCATGGAGCTCAACAGGAAAAAGAAATCATGCAAGGTCAGGCTTCAGAAGACACAAAAAGCCAAAGCTCCATTAGAGTTGAAAGAGAAACATCACCAAGGGAAAAAACCAGAGACCCGTGTTTAGGAAAGGAAATGTATTTTATTGAAAAAAAAAAAATTACATTTCACTTATACACCATGAAAATACTGAATTGTGTGTTATTTTCATAAGAAGAGGTCAAGACTTGCACAAGAAAACCACATTCTTTATTACAGCATTACTCCATGAGATGAGGCTCTGGTGGCATCTGCACTGGGCATTTTCACTAAACAGTAGAGCAGGGCTAAATGTGCTTTGGGCAAAAACCCTAAATATTGGCCTCTTCCAGCTGCTACTGCCCGTTGAAGACATGGCACTCATTTGGTCAATTCTAAATTATTAATGAATTAGAGACAAATCTCATATTTCTCTACTCACATAGGTTCTAGTCAAATTCATAGCTATCCCTCCCCTGCATTTTTAACAATCTTGATTAGTTTTCCACATTCAGCCAGATAAAAGAATTTAAAGCAGAATATGGGCTCCCAATCTCCCAGAAAGAAAACACTGAAAGGGGATGCATTGCACCAACAAACACTGACAGAAAATGGCAGGGTCACTGGATGGTGCTGAATGCTCCAGGGGTTCCTCCCATCACTGCAGCTCCAGCAGCAAGCCCCAGTTTCCTCCTCCCTCCCAGGGCATTTATTCACACCTTGCACATACCAGGCATGTGAATGCAGGTGCTGCACCAAATGCAGGACAGGAGTGCCTGCAGGTGGCATCCCAATGCCATCTGTCACAGCTGTGTCCCAAGGACTGTGCTCCAAGCCAGCTGTGACAGGCTCCATCACACCTCTGGAAGCCCCCTGTGAACTAGAGACCTCTGGGCTGGAAAGTCTTATCAATCTGTCAAAGAAAATGAATAATAATGCCTCAAAAATTCCCAGGAAACTGCCCTTATTTATTTATGGATTTATTGATGTCATTTTTTCCTTGCTTAAAGGGGGTGGGAAGGAAAAGAGCCAGACCTGGACAACTCTGACACCGTTCAAGTGCTGTGAAAACAAACTGGACATTTTCTCCAGCTGGATCTCCCCATTACATTCCCTGTTTGGAGCACTGATTTATTCCATGCTATTTCCTGCTCTGCTAGGCACAAGCACCACACAGATCATTAAGAACAGCCACACCAAATTTTTCAGTACTATAATATTTTTGCTACACAGGGGATGGGATGGATTGAGAACACCAAACTGACTACTGCATCACCAGCTCTTCTTTCAAGTACTTCACTCACAACGATTTCTTTTCTTTACCATTAACTGTGAAGCTCTGCAGGGTTAGGTCCTGCTCAGCCAGCACCTCACTGCCAGGGAGAAGCAATTCCATTCTCCCTCCTTTTGAGCAGCTGCATTGGCCCAGACCCTCTCTAGCACGGGCACTCATCTGTTCCAGCATGAGGAGCTTAAGGGAACTAAAGGAAATTAGAACTTCAGGGGTTTTGGCTGGATGAATTCCCCATTGATTTTAGCTCCTTCATGCCCCTTGTTATGGGGACAGACAAATCAGGAACAGCAGAGATGATGGGAGAGGAAGGTCAGGCACAGTTTCGTGGTGTAGCTGAGATGGACAAGTTAAATCTACCACAGCAGCTGATAATTCTCTACCTTTCTTTCCAAAAGCACAAAAACCAAGCCTGAATCATCTGGATAATGCACTTCCAGAGTCTCTTAGCTCTCCATGGCCTGAAGGAGAAATCTAAGGGAGTTATGCCGTGGCCAGGAGAGCAGGGGACTGCACACCAGGAGCTTTTGGGTGCACAAAGAGCTGTGCTGAGCCACAGCCTTGGGACAGCACTGCCCAAGAAACCCAAAGCTCCCCACCAACCTCAGCTCAGAGTGACTCCTCCACATTTCCCCCACGGCAGGATGCAGGCAAAACAGTCCCTTTGCCACCAGCACAGGGATGCTGCACCCACAGATTCCCAGGGGGAGGAAAGCCAGGCACAACAAACCCCCAGCACTGCTGTTCCCTGCCACAGCCTCCCTCCTCAGCCATGCATTATTCATTTCAGTGACATTTCTACTGCTAACTTAGCAAAGCAGAAGTGCTTCTTTTTTAACACATCCAGAAATTGGGAACTCTCGGGAGGAAAACTCGGGATAAATTCTCCTCTACTTTTTGCACTGGTGATTTATTCACAAGAGTGAGGAGGATGCTGCCATGTTAATTAAAAGGGACATAAGTGATGCTCAGTTTTGCCAAATCACCAACTGCTCTGGTAGGTAATGACATTTATCATAGGACAATGCTCCAAAAACTCCTTTATGATGCAGACTCTTGTGTTTTTTACAGAGACCCTGAAGTTCAACCAAAAAAATTAATCTGGACGGTTGTGCTTCAGCCCTGGTCTCCCAGCCATAAGAAACAAAGACTCACTATGCTTAGCAAGATGAAAAAATCCTGTTCTGGCTTTGAACCCTGTGAACAGCTTTGCCTTTTGACTGAATGGGATTTTATCAGTAGCTCAGCTCTCCTGAAAGGTATTTATGAATTTGAATTCAGACCAAACAACTGAAATTCGTCACGCTATTACAGCTGACAAACTACAAGGGAAAAAATCTTTACTTTCCCCATTTGTTCAGCTGTCTGTGCACAGGTTTAGCACAAGCTGTGAATGAGCCTGGTCAGTCCATACAATGGAACAAGCCATTTTTGTTCCAGCTCTTGCTTGTCCATGTTGCTATTCAGCACTTTAAGACCTCCCTGTCTTATTTAATTAAATAAACAAACCCATCCCAAATTTTTTACCTAACCTAGATGTATTTCAAACTTCTTTCCAGTGCAAAATTCCAGGCTTATGCCACAAAGCTTACCTGATTTTAAAGTGGATAAGGTAGCAATATTTAGGGTTTTCTTTTTAAACAATGGTTATCTACCATCCTATTGCCTCTCTCTACAAGGTAGAAGCCTTACTGCAGGAAGGATACAACTTGTAATGGCCAACCAGAAAAATACACAAACACTAGAAAGCCTACAGTTTCATCAGAAATTAAATCATTTGCTATTACACAGAACTTCATTGTTTTTCTGGCACAGAAGTAGTTGAATTACTACACACACCTCAAGGACAATCATTTAAGATGTGTAAACAAATAACAGGTCCACCTAGTCAGTACAAAGCACCACACAAACTTTAAGTACATAGAAAGTTTGCTCATAAATATTTCTTTGTTTAACAATTCAGCACTAAAAAAATATTACTTAAAAAGGCATCTTTTATTAAGTTATTCAGTTTGTCCAGGGCTGGTGGGGTTGTACTATCCCTACAATATTACAGCCACCTGACTCTCTTTTCCAAACCATTTTACTTCTCTGGAAGAAAAGGCTATGTGTGGCTGGGACCCAAAGCTTCAGCACAATCTATAAAAATATAATTCTTTAAGACCTTCTGCTCACATCCTGAAGGCCTACTCAGCCAGCCCCCCAAATTCTGTTTCCCACCCCTACCACATTGCAAATAAAGCTTCAACATACACACACACACACACAGAGTACATAAATTACACTCTTCTACACACAGATTTTTTTTTTTCTAAACAGCAATGCAACCACGAGGGCAATAGGTAAGTGTGATTTCAGTGGTAACATATGGCACAGCCTTCTCATATTGCTGGTTTTCTCTCTGTGAATAATGTGCTGCCTTATTCACTGCTCTGCACGTGGGGGATTCATTACCATTACCTGCACTGAGCCAGGAATGTGTGCCCATCTAGGAGCATCCCACCTGCCTCCAGGTCCTCTGCTCCAGAGCAGCAAAAGCACCAAGCTGGTGGCACTGGGGCTGTCACCTGGCACTGGATTCCTGGTGAAGCACATGGGAGTTTTACCTGCTGAATGCCACACCACATTCCTCCCTTCTGGGAATGGTGAGAACTAGCTGGGTCTCCCCTGAAGCAGTGCCCTGACAGCAGCAGCCCTTGCTCAGGGCACACTCCCCCTCATAGAACCTCGGGGATGTACCTGAAATCTGCTCCTGCACGCATGTACAAACTCACTGTTTACTCATTTATTGACAAGAATGCACTTTCGAGAGTTCTCATTTCTCTGAAAGAGCTATTTTTGGGCTGTGGTTGAACATCTCAAAGCTTAGTTTCCATGGCTGACAAATGTCTCTAATGGAGGTGTTTTGGAAAGCTACAGAACTGCTCAGCAGGCTCTCACTTAGCAGGAACATGAAGAACATGTGCTTTCAGGAAGAACAGCTCTCTGGATATCTAATCCTGGGATTCCACAATGACTACAGCCAATGAGCCAGTAAGGCAAGGGGATGTAAAAGGGATGCATCTCCCTTTATGAAGAAATATTTTAATGATCAAAATTTGTAACATGTCTCAGCTTTTAAAAGCATTCCTCACCTGGACAAGAACCTTAACTTGGGAGAGGTGGTTTTCTCTTCAGCATAAATAGAAACCAAACCTCTCCAGGACACAAGAGGAATGACACAACACTTCCTGCTCTCCTCAACCTGGATCCCTGCTCTCCTCCTGCTGCACACCACCACGCTGGCAGGGACACTGCTGAGTGCTGGCAGAAGCTCTTGTTCCCACATGAGGAACATTTGTTTCCCACTCTACAGCCCTGTGTGCTCTACCCTACACAGTGAAGGTAAAAAATCAGTGAGTGCAGTTAAATGCTGCACAAGGAAGAGATCTCAAAATGAGTTATGGTTCTTACTCCAAGCCTCTCTTCTCACCTTGTCTGCAGGAAAAAGGAGGTCCTTACTTATATGTAGGACCTCAACACAAGGAGGTTCTACACATGTAAGTAAGAGGAATGCAAGGGAGGGTGCAGAATGCCAGAGATTTTCTTCCCATGAAACCTCTTAAAAAAATAAATTAAGACAACAAGGATGTTACTCACTTGCACATCCACATCTTACAGTAAGATGATTACAGGGCACAAGTGTGCTCTCTTCCATTAACTACCCTTTCTCTATCCTAGGACATAACTAAGGAAACATTTAATTACATCCAGTTTATTCAGCAAGACTATCAAACCATTCTTGTGCTGTTTAATTCTGAAATGATTAACATATTTAAAAATAGGATCTAACAATTTTGTGTGTGCACAGTATAATAAAGGTAGATGCTTTTATTACAATCTTCCTTGCCACATATTTTAAAATAAAATTAATCAATACAATCACCATAACAGTCTCAGACAACAAATTAACACCATCCAATCAAGACACAGTTAAGATACTCAAAAGGCAGTATGAGTAGCTGGAAACCTTGGTCCTCCAATTCTTTGTATAACACATGGATTATGGATTTCTCCCCATCTGAGATAAAAATCAGCACACAAACATTAACAATTCATCCTGCAGGTTTCTGAAGTGTTTCTATTCAGTGTGAGTAGCACTGATTTTAGCACAATGTCTTTGTGCAGGTCTCAATTCTCAGTGTGTAGAGACTAATCCAGGCCCAGAGTAGATGGTTTGTAAACAACTTTTGGTCTCTCCTGCACAGGTGGCTCCAAGAACGAGTGGCTGGACTTGAGCAGTGGCCACAGGCACTGCAAATCACTCCAGGAAAAGGGGATCTGACACAAATCAATTCCAGAATGGAGAAAGAATGTGAGGGCACAAAGCATTCCCCTCTCCCACACCTCCAGTGCTGCAGCATGAGAAGCCTCCTGTGTCTTTGAGCTCACACAGGTGGCACTGAAGCCACCAGACCCCAGCTGGTGACAGCTGCACTGCTGGGCTCCACCTTCCATGCTCCCAGGATGGCCAGGGAAGATTATCCATTATCACAGACTCCATCTCTGGGCTAAAGTGCTTGTTCTCCTGTCATCAATTAGGACCTAAACTAGTTTAGATTAACTTTTTGTCTTTAACTAAAGGTTTGCAAGTGAATCAGACAATGCTGGTCAGGCTCCTCCAAGCCCCTAAATAAACAGTGGGCACTGTCTGACACTGAGACAGCTGCAGGAGACAGACAGCAGGAACTGAGGAAAAGATACAGGTGTAATATGCAGGAGAGGAGGGAATGGATATTAGACAGGACTGTGCTGAGCCTTTGAATTTTGTTCTGCACACAAGCTTTGTGTAACTCTAAACAAACAAAAATGTGTACCTTGACATTCAAAAATACCTGTCAGCCTGCTGTGGCTACAAACCATTAGCTACAGAATATATTTACAGGTAATTTCTGATGTTTGTTCCTGGCAAGAGGTGTTAAGCCCAATTCTTCACTGAAGATATACACCTGACCTCATTTAGATCAGGTCAGTGGGAGTTTAAAACAGGTATCACATGAGCAACCCTCGGGGACTCCAGCAGATGAAGCCAGCAGCCCATTGCTCCAGGATCCAGCTACTGTGAAATAGGAACTTTTGCAAATTGAGCACATTACTATGAATATTCTTTTTTTTTTAACTTGGGTATGTCACAGATTCTAAGGAAGGTGTGAATTACTGAACAGATCCATCCTCTGAAGAAGTGGGAAAAGATGACACCTGACAGGTATAAACTGCTCCAACAAACATATCACTTTGTCTTTTATGTCAAGATCATGGTTCATAATGGTTTATAATTAAAATCTTGTTTGCAAGGTAGCTCCAAGCTTCCCAAATTCCAAGCTTCTTTATTTCAGAGAAAACAGCCCTTGCCTTGCTCTCAATCCTCTTGTGAAGTCTGTTTAATGGCAAAATAAAATTGTGCTGTCTCACACACTAAAAGAGTATTGACCATTGTCTGTACAGGCAGGGGAGTCAGGATGTTGATCCCTCCTTCCTAAGAAAATAGCAGGGATTATACACTTCCACATGAAATTTTAAATTTAATTTTAAGATATTAATAAACTCACAGTTATGTTTGGAAAATGGCATGCAGCACTTGGTTAACCAATGTTAGAAACAGTTAAAATCCTTTCCATGTTCAACTGCTGAAACATGTCACCAGCTACAGTATTTAAATATCTTTGCTGAAAGCAAACATCTCAAAAGAGGTAATTGTCTTCCTGGCACAGCTGAACCAAGCAAACAGTAGCTTATCTAAAAAGGGGGGGGAATATTATTATGAGCATTTTCCAGCCCATCTGGAAGTTTGTGTTGCAGGGAGAACAAAATTTAAAAATGCAGTGCTGCAAGGAAAGGCTGTTCAATGTGTTCAGAGAATCATGGAATGGCTGAGGTGGGAAGGGACCTCTGGAGATGCTCTGCTCCAGCCTGTGAGCAAGGAGGGTGCTCAGGGCCATGTTCAGTCAGCATCTGAGCATCCCCAAGAACAGAGACTCCACAACCTCTCTGGGCAACCTGTGCCAGTGTTTGATCAGCTTCACAGTGAATTAAATGTTTCTAATGTTTAAATGGATTTTCCTGTATTTCAATTTGTGCTCCAGTCTATTTATCACTTCCTTGGGCACCACTGGGAAGAGCCTGGCTCCCTCTTCACTGCTTCCCATCAGACACTTGTACACACTGTCAAGGTAGGTCACATCTTTTTGCAGGCTGGGTAGCAGCCATGAGCTCCTATCTCTGTTACTGACTGCTGATTTTAGTAACTGTGCACAACACCAAAGTTATTATTGCTAGAAAGTTATTTCATTACAGTGGATACTAAAAACTGGCAGTAGAGTCCCATTTTGTAGATAAATTCCTGCTGATTTTTTTTTTCCTTAAATTCTCAAGTAACATAATTTATTTTCTTTTACTTTCAATTCCAAATGCAGGAGAAGAAATCAATCAGAAATGCAATTTCCATCCCCTTATGCAGTCTGAGACAAGTAAAGCTCCTCAACTTGATCTGGATTTAACACTAGACTTTACCTTGGGACAAGCAAGAACAGGGATCCCATACAGAAATCCTACAGAAGTGAGAGTGTCCAATACCTGTCAGCAGACCTCCCTGCTGCTTTAGTATGGGGCTATGATCCACAGGACACTGAAATAATTAAAAATCCTGTTCTGAAGCCTTATCAAGCAGAATTGTGCATTAATAATAATAATAATAATAATGTATTTCTGTAATCTCTAGTTGGTGTTGCTTGCAGAGACATTATGAACAAGTTAATTTTTCTGTTTCACTGCATTTGGTAATCAGTGACCAAATCCTACTAAACCAAAAATCCTACTTTTGCCACATTGCTTCATTGCTAGGGCTGCCAGCAGTGCTCACTAATGTGAAGTGCCCATGTAGCTCCTACGTACCTCCACCCACAATGAACAAACCAGGGCAGCCAACTCCAGGGTAAGAGCTGCTTTCTCTTTTGCCCTCAGTTAAAAGAGAATCAAACCTGGCCTCAGAGGCCACCCTTCTAACCAGTGGTACTGAATAAAGGCATGATCTTGTTGATGAAGATGTTTCTGGAGCAGCTTTTGGAGGAAAATCACGTGGGCACCCACGGACATGAGAAATAAGCAGGCAGAACTTGTGACAACTGAGACTGTGCAGCTGTTCATGGACAAGAAACAGGAGCAGAGATCAGCAACAAGAATGACACCTCAAGGTCACTTCAGAGTACTGAACATGCCAAACATCTTCAAAGTACTCCTACACACGAGCAGAACTGTGTGTGCAGCTTTAACCCTGCTTAGTTTCATAGCAGCTGAGATACTGAATACCAGGGTAGGTAACCAGGTACCTCCAGGATAGGGGAGCATGGAGCCAGCTCCATTGGCACTAGATGCCATCTTAAAATACATTTTCCAGTCAGTCAAGCATTCCATTAGCAAATTCACATCTACAGTCTTTGGCAAGGCAGGAACATTGCTCTCTTGCCCTGGGTAATCACACAGACTAAGTGAATCTGACAGACATTGGGATACCTGGGAATATGCTTCAATGCACACTAACTGTTCTGGTTTTGAAACTGAGCAAGGCCAGCACATATGTTTGAGAGTGGATATCTGCCTATGCTGGGCACTATTTCATGAAAGTCAGGTTTCTGTCACAGATCTAAGGCAAATATTACAATTTACAGGAAAGAAATGAGGACATCGATACATTGTGCGTTATTGGAGACGTGGAGCCTTTATAACACGGTGGCTTTCACTATGATCTCTGGGTTTTCTATGTCCTTTTTGCTTTGGACCATTCTCAGTTCCAGCTGGGCTGAGTTTGGTTTGTTTCCTTCTCCAGCTTGCACTAAAAAGATGACATCAGAATGTCATTAAAAACAGTAGTATAACAAGAAACAAGTCACATTGTTCTGTTACCCCACGATTTTCTCTACCTGCCTCCCTTCCCCATTTTCCCTTACTGCTCCCTGCTAGAGGCTTCCGAGGTGGAAAAGCCAGGTCAGCACTGATTTCTTATCACCACTGTTCCACACTTCTCTCCAGGAAAGAAACATAGCTCTGCTGTTAATTAGGAAGTCACACAGACATGCTCAGAGAACCCACAGATTTCCTTACGAACTGAAAGATGGGAACTCCAAGGGAAGCTGAAAAAAATTGCTCCTTACATGAGCCAACACAGCCAAGAAATTGATTATTTGATAAACCCCTCTCAGGGCTAAACACACATTCAGAGGGACAGTGGGTGAGCTACACTGAAGCAGGAGCTCTTTGGCACAACACACTCAGCAGCTCCCTGAGTTCTGCTGGTTTTGCAGAGCTGACTCAGGCACAGTCAGCACGACTGTCACCCAGCACAAGCTAAACAGTGACATCTGCAGTCAGCTCTGGTCAAAAATGGCCCTGGAGGACACAGCAGGAACATGCAGACAAAACTACCAAGCTCTCATTCTGTAAATTCTCTGCCTGCCTCTGCAGTGAGGGGATGCCTTTAGTCAGGAGAAAAAGAAAAATAAAACTCCTTAAATATTTCTTCTGATGCCAACGCAGCCAGAACATGGGAACGAGGTCTGGATGAATTTACCTTTTGCACTCTTAATGGTCCTTTGCAGAACGTGCTGCATGGCTGACACAGTCTTTTCACATGCCACCTGCAACAACATATTTAGGGTTCAGTAAAACTTCAGTTACCTGCTTTAATATTACTTAATATGAATTAATATTATTTCAAAAACACTGCTATTAAGAAAAAATGTGACTGACAAAACAAACATGATGACAACTATGCAATGCAGAGTTTGGGGAAAAAAATATTTTTACTTAATTCTCCCCAAACAGGTATTAGAAATCATAACTGTATCAAGGACCCTATGTCCTTAAGGGAAAGAAACAGAAAAATGGATTTGAGAAATGATTTTCAGTGCTTATTATGAAGTGAGGATAAAAAATGTAATTGGAAACATGGATGTGGGCTGTCTCTCTAGAAACAACATCTTATTTGGCAAAATTACAAAATCAATCGAAGTGAAATGTGACTGTTTAATGTCCCTTTTGGCCAAAGGGAAACTCTGTGGCTTTTTCTCTGAGGTGAGGAAACAAAATGCCAAAACAAGACAAAAACACAAGACAGTATTTAAATAATGTCACAGATCAGAAGCTTTAAAAAAAAAAAACTCAGGAGAAACAAGGTCCAAACTTGCAGAGATGTGTAACTTCTCCCCCACCTTCAAATTGTTTGGGTGCTTGTGTGTCCATGCCAGAAGCATAGCAGCAAACAAGTCTCCTGTTCCCACAAAGACAGCATCCACTTTGGGAGACTCCACTCGAATTCTTTGTGTTATCCTGGTACCATCTGCTTTAGCTACAACACAGATCCACAGTTAAGTGACACACCCAGCCACTAATACAATAGCAATAAATAAAATTTGAAAAGAAATCTTTTTAAAAGTCATCATCAGATTTGAATTCCTTTGCTGTTTGGAACATAAAGGAGAATTGTAAACTTTGTACCAGCTCTTTTAAAAGGCACAGCCTTCCAAAACTTGGCCAGCTTGGGACAACATTTACAACTTCTATACTGTAAATACTTCATTTAAGAGGGAGGAGGGAGCTACCACCTTCATTTTTCATCCCTCAAAACTGTGTCCTTCTCAGGTGGAATCATTGTGTGACAGTCTGAACACACAGTGGATCCTGGTGACAGCACAGAAGGGGACATGGAGATGAAGCAGGAGGGTATTTTACAACCTATCAAGGGAGGAACAATCTGCTAACAGGAAGGACAGAGTGAATTTTCAGAAAAGCATTCAAACATGCCAAGTTCCTGTTTTATACCCTTACTGCCAGGGTCAGTACCAGGGGCTGTGAGAGTGCCAACAAACCTTGCCTAGGGCATCCTCCTCCTCTGCCCAGGAGCTCAGGCCAGGGCAGCTGAGATGTGGTGCAGATATTCCTGTGCACAGCCCTGCTGTCCTGATGCACTTACTGAATTTTCAGATTAATCTCAGACCTGTCTGCCTCCCTGACTCTGGAATGTCACTGGGACCTGTCTGCCACCACCCCCCTGTCCTGCTGACCTTGTTCAGGTCCTGTGGGTGGGGACAGAGCCCTGCCAGGGCTTTGATCACACCCAGCTCTTGTTCTCCCTCTGGAGCAGCCCCAGTCTCACCACTCCTGATACTACTGCAGGACAAGGGGCTCACTCAGGAATCTGTGCTCCTTCCATGCAGATGGAACTACTTCTTCAAGGAGCAACTGCAAGCACTGACAGGAGAAAAGGGAGCACAGGTAAGGAAGGAGCTCTTCACTTACTTTTTCTGTGGCTTCCCAGAGCAATCAGGTAGTCATTGCCTAGAGGTGCCTGTAGATCTGAGCTTGTGATCACCACAGTCTCTGGTCCCATGGCATGGAGCATATCCATCACCTTGCAGTGTGCAAAAAGGCAGGAATCAGTGACTGCAATATGTCTGCATTAAACTTTCATTCATAGTTCTCAGGGTTTTTAACAAACACCTTAGTTTGGCATCTTTTGTAAAGTAAAAAAAAACCAGTCTCTATTCAAATAATCCACTTGAATTAGGGGCATTACTTTGAACTAGGGGAATCAAAACATCCACATTTAACTGAACTAGGGGAATCAAAATATACACATTTAAATGTACACACTTGTTAAAATATACAAGCATTTTGTTTGTGTTATCTTTGGATGCTCCTCTGGAAAAAATACTCTATTTCAGCTGTGATGAGAATTTTGCCTGCATCATGTTTTCAGAACATATTGTCAAAAGAATAAGACAATAAATATACAGACACGTCCACCTCATCTGGCATCTTGAAGCATTTTCTAGAAAGCCAGCAACTCCAGGTCATGAAATCTTGTTTAGCTATTACTTTTAGAGTTACTAAAACTTAAAAAACCTAAATCAGAGCAGAAGTTTGTCTATCTCAATCTTCTTTTCTCATTCTGTTTCAACCCCCAAACGACAGCTGTAAATTATATACCTTTGCAGATGTATTTCCACTCTGTGTGTTCCTCACTTAAACTCATTAATAATCTGCTTCTGACATCACAATTGGTTGTTTCAGACAGAAGTGATTTTGATTTCACAGAAAAAATAATGACTTCAATAATGAGTTAATATAAAACATGGATAAAATATTAATTCTCCCAGAAGAGTTTAACTAAAAACCCTCTCAGGCTAGCTATGACTCATGAGCAGCTGAATGATAAGGATTATTTCTGCTATTTTTTAATACTTTATTGCTTTTCTTTCTTGTCTAAGCCTCCAAGTTTCTTCAGCTTTGCACAGACAGCAGCTGGGTTTTGCAGAAGCAGTAAATCCACCAGCACACACTGACACAATCAGTCTGTGCAGGAATATTAAACTAAGTTTCATTCCTCGGTCACAATTCACCAGGACCCTAATCTCCACTGTCTCTAGTTGTAGGACTTAGTCCTTTCTACATTAGTATTACATCATAATTAATTTTATGGAAGAAGACACTACTGTCATCACAGGTCTTGTTAAGGAAAGGAAAAGCAAGCATGAAATCATGGAAATCAATGCCTACCACCTTCAAAAGGGACTAATTTCAGCATGGATTATTACTCTGACCCATATATGTAGCTGGAAAGACAGACAGATTAAAATATCCTGCAAACAACTTCTTTAAAAATGTTTCCATTTCTAAATATAATTCCATCTCTTTGGAGAGATTTTTTTAAAGCCCATCACAAATCAGAGCTATGGTATGAATCAGTCAGAAGACTAACTGGCAAAACTGTTTAGCACTTGCAACTCATGTTTGCAGCTGAAATATGCAAATTTAGAACTAATGGCTGCTCAGCTAATTATGTTCTTCTCAAGACTGGTTCCACTGGTGAGATGAGAGCAGAAGAACTGAGCTGCAGGTTGCTGTTATTGGCATGAAGCACAGCTCACCACCCTCACCCAGCACAGGGGGGTAATGTAGAACTGGGGGCAGTGGAAATTCAAAGAGATGAGATCTCTGTAGCTGCTCCCTGCTGTGAAGGGATGGTGACCAACCCGTGTTGTCTGACGTTGCTACAGCAAAAAAACAACAAACATTTGGGCTGACAGACCCCCAGCTACTCTCCAGGGTGCCACTGCAGCTGCTGCTTGTTTAAAGATTGTGTGTTCTTTTGAAGTTCAAAACCAAACTGGAGGGAATTACATCAGTCCATTATGAAAGCACTTGAGCAGCCAACAAAACAAAGAGCTCAGCCCTTCTCAAGACATCAATAAAACTGTATTTCTATTTTGTCCTTCACCACCAGGCCCTACAGGTTTTTATTTTCTTCACTTTGTGTGAAAGGGCAAATCATTACACCTCCATGCAATATATTTGCAGGCCATCTATCAGCTCCATATGGCAATGACAGCAGCTGTCAATGCTGTGGATTTATCTGGGAGAATGAGGAAAAGCTGTCCTCACACTCAGCAATGCTGAATGTGGACAGCAGAGCCCCAAACAGGTTCCTAATGCCTGGGGTCCCCTGTGGTTTTCACCCCAAAAAAATAAAATCCACAGAGCTGGCAGTGTCTGGGTATTTGCCACGTGTGCTGCTGCCACTCCTCCTCCACTGCAGAAAGCAAGTTCAGAGAGATGTACTCACTACCACTGCAATCCCTTTATCTGGAGCTCTTTTGGAGAAGTTTCTTTGGAATTCTGACACTAAAACAGGAAATCTTTTGTGCCTGAAGTGTACAAGCTTTAATGATAAGCACATGCTAAGGACAGAGGCCAAAGTGACTCCAAGGTTGAAGGCAAACTGCAGCACTGCAGGCAGGAATGCAGAGAGAGATGTCACACACCCCACCATTTACCCACTTACCTCCAGTGCATCCTTTTCTGTGTAAATCTTCCTGCCTGTGAGTAACCTGAGAATGAAACAGAAACCTTAAAAGAGCAAGAATTCTCCAGGCAGTCACTGTCTGCTTGTCCTCTCAGAGGAGGAAAGCTGGGACTGCACCAAAGAGGCCAAACCCATCTGTAACTCCATGGTCTGCTGGAGCAGACATCAGTGTTTGCTACGTGCACAGACACACAGTGCACTCACACCAGTCCCACCCTGCCTCCTCCAGAGATCCCTGCATCACAAACATTCCCTCACAGGTGCTTTCTCTCCCTCTCCCATGTAGCTGCTCCCTCCCCTTAAGGGCACAGCCAGTGCTGCACCACCAGAGATTATCTCCTGACCAAAGAGTCACAACTGTGCAGACAGGACAGGCAGGAGGCATTTAAATTCTTGGCTCCCCTGAGATGTTGCCATGGTGGTAATTGTGAATCTAATTTTTTTGGGGGGGAGAGAAGGAATTTGAACCAAACTATGTCAGTTCTGATATCCTGGCACATAATAAAAATGTTCATAGTAATGGGTGAGGATGGGGAAGGTTTTTTTTTAAAACTTTTTTAACCTGTCCAAGAAACAGGCCTCTGGTGATAACAAGAAAAATTCATGAGACACTGAAGAAAACAAGAAGAATCTTTTCCTCACATAACTCCTGGGTTTTTTATTGGTTTCAACATGCTGCAATTGAGGTCATCTGAAAAACACCACTTAAAACTAACAGCTAAGACCCAAAACCCAACATACACATACATAAGACACTATATTGAGACAAACAAAATTAAGAGGTATCAGTGTTCCCTGCTTTTTCCCACAAGTTATTTGGCTAGAAAAAGAAATAAGCACTTACTCAGCCTCAAACTGGTTAGGAGTGATTATATCTGCAACAGGTACCACTTTGTCCCTGTAGACTGGCAGGAGATCCTTGGGCACATACTGGGGAGAAGAAGCAGTGTCACAAGTTGTCAGCAGTGTCTGAGATGTGGGACTGCAGCTCTCCTTCCCTCAGCCACCACTCCTGCTGCCACTGAGTGACCTGACAGCTCCAAGCTCTGCAGCTGCAGTGGCAGAGCATCCTCCAGCTGGGGACAGTGTCACAGTCAGCCCTTTCCTCCCTGGAGCTGATGGGAAGCACCATTTTTAAGCAGATGGAGCTAAACTGGCAGCATTAACAGGAAATGATGCCTGGGTGAAGAACTTTCAAGTTCTCTCTCACCAAGGTGACACAGCAGCATTAGGAATTAGAGTGTCCCAGCTCACTCATGTCCTTACCTCCAAAACAAACTGTTTTGTTCAAAAAATTTTGATCAAAAATGAATGTTTTTTGTCAGTGCGCAGCCTGGTATTGGCACATGGGACCTTTCTGTCCCTGATCCCAGCCCAGAGCCCAGCAGCTGTCAGATCCCACATGGAATAAGCCATCTTCATTTAGGTTCCAGGGCTGTGTCAGTTCCCAGGATGACTGAGAGTGGCAGCCAGGCTACCAGCCAGAACACAGCTCTGGACAGATGATGAGAGACATCCAGAGAGACAAGGCTGGGGAGCAGGGGGATATTTTCCTGTGGACAGGATCTGTATACCCTCTGCTGTCTCAGGAGGGAGCCAGAAATAATCCCAGGGCTGGCAGCTGTCATTCTTTCCAGATACCAATCTCACCCAACCAAGAAATTTAAGTACAAACTTACTTGATGTTGGGATCCAAAGCCACACTTAGGTAAAGCACCTTTTTTTTTGTTGTTTAAAAAATAATAAATCTTTATACATCTTTATATTACAAACATTCACTACACAGAGAATCCAAGCAGAAGAATACTTACCATAGAGCCTTCTCCATTCCACTTGTCACCCATCACTGGATCACACACTGGAAAAAAAATTACGTTTAGAAATAGGGTACAGTTATAAAGACCCTGCTGGGAGGGAAACATTTTAGGTAATAGTAATGACTAAAGAACAGCACTGAGCACCTCCAAGTTTACACACTCTCACAGCTCTTGTAGCACACTGAAATTTGTATCTTGTTTGAAAGAGTAGGTCATGTGTCTTAAAAAGTTGTCTGGAATTTTAGTATGGAGAAGAGAAACATAGGAGAAGCTAACAGCTCTGTAAAAGAGTCCTAGTTTTACTTTTAGTGTGAAAAAAATATATTCCAAATATACACACCAAAACACTGTGTGTGTATTAAATAAAGAAAGTATTATAATAAACAATAAGACAATTCATGCCAAAGTAGCTGGTGTAATGATATTAACACATGTTTGGCACAGGTTCTGGATCACCAGCAGTACTAACAACACACTCCAAGTGTCCTCAGTGAGGGTGGAAACAGCCTAGCACTGCACTTCAAAAAGGAACATTGTTCATTGTATTAAAAGATCTTTAAGCAAGATCAAAAAGCAGCACAAATCCAAAGATATCGAATCAATGCCAGTATTTCAGGAAGTTTCTATGAGTAAAAAGAGGGCAATTTGTTTTACATTTTAAAAATATTTTCTTTATGTTAGAATCTATTTATTAAACATACAGGATCTTAGAAGCCTCGCTGTGATCTCACCACCTGACCACTTCCTTCCTGTTCTACAGTGAGATGTCTCTTTCTGTTCATATTCCAAAAGAGCCTTTAGCTTTCACACAAGGCTATGAACAATTTGACAATCCAATAGTGTAAATAAAGGCTAAAAAGCAACAAAACACAGACAAGATTTCTCTGCTCCATTTTGCTAATTAAGACCTGTGCTTTGTTAATTTTAAGTCAGGTATCACTGCTCAATACAACACCCTGCAAATCCTGCCAATCACTCTAGAGCCTGAAGATGACAGCTCAAACCATCATTCCCAGCTTTTTATCCCACTAAATCCTCACTGACCCTGCCCTATCACTCTGAAAGCTTTGCTCAATTCAAGCCTATGCTGGTTGTGTTCAAAACTCCTGAAACACTCAGGAGAGGAAGGAAGGGAACAAATCTTTTCTCCCAGGCTGAAGCCTGATGTGACATATTAGTGACAACAGCTGCTGGAGCCTCTTGCTCCCTGGATAGTCCTAGGGAATATTAAAAGCAGTAGAGCTAAAAAAGCCCTGGAGTTCAAGATAAATCAGGAAACTTATGAGGCAAAGCAGGACATTTCTGGGATGTTACATGCAACCATGGGAGAGCCTCTCCTGCTCTGGCTGACTTGGAAATCAAGGAGAGGCTTCATCTGCCAGCACACACAGCCTCTGAACTATCTGCAGCAGCAGCAGCAGCTGGGATTTTTATTTTTTTCTTGGATACAGACAACCAGTCCTCAATGCACACTCTCCTTTGGATGGCACAAAGCAAGAGCCACACTGAAAGGCAGCAAACACAGAGATAAAAACCCAACTCCCTGACCACCTAAAGCTGAAATGAAACATCACTGGGGGCCCAGCTGGCTCCAGACAGACCAGAAGTGTTGTGTAACACCAAAACAGTGTTTCCATCCTAAAATGTGCAAATGATGAGCACACTCAGTGAGGAAGCAGAAAGGATTCTAATGCACATCCTTACCATACACGAGGTTAGAATTCTGTTGCTTCAACTCCTGGACAATATCCACCACCATTGCAAGAAATGATGTGTCTCTTGTATACCCTTTCAGGGGAAAAAAAAAAAAAAGACACCTTGAAGTCAAATTTCATGAACACTTTTGCTGGTTTTAGTTTTAGACAGGAATGCTGCATACCTCTATTATTTGGATAAATGCATTTTTAGAACAGAGACATTTCAGTAGTTGACTCAGGAATAACAGGTTGGAATACAAATTCAGACAGCACAACTGCAAATATAACCTTAAAAACCCATTTACTAGGAATGTTGTATAGGAAAGGCTCATATAACTTCAAAATGCTTGAACATATATGAACAAAGGTCAGGCTAGAAGGAAAAAAACATTCCCTTTAATAAAACCAATATTTTGATCAATATTATTTTTCATGCAGTAAACAGAAGTTTTTTAAAATTCCATATACTGTTATTATACTCCGTTTTGAAGCAATTTTTTATTATTAATAGTGTTCATGCTGATAGAGTCCAACACAATAATGCAATAGAGATTTAACCTTGATAATTTTAGAGCAATTTCCAAAATGAAGTTCCTCTTTTTCAGGCTTAGGAGTGAAATAAGCTGGAAATAAGTTTTACTGTATTTCAAGGCCCCTAGCACAATGCTAGCACCACAATATTCTTATTTAATCACTAGTTTTTAAATTTTATAGATATTCCTTAATTTATATATTTATGTATTAACTTTAGTTACAACATTTATGGATCATCAATTTGATTTTTATTTACTGTAGTTCATTTCTTGAGGATGGTGCTGGGCAGGGCCAGGACTCAGTATCTGTGGGTCCCTTCCAACTCAGCATATTTTGTGATTCTCTGATTTAATACTATTACTTTTAGCAAGGTAGCATCTTTCAATGTCCTTGGAAATGTCCACACTAATAAAATATTTTAAAGCACATTAAAAATAGATTTTGGAGATTTTTTTTTAAACTTGAAAAATTGATCAATTCTTGGATGCTGCAGAGAAATGGGAAATATTTTTTTTTGCCAAAATGCTGGATTTTATCCATGAAATGCTGACAATTAGTCAAAAGACTCAAGCAAAGATTTTTTTTTTTAATGACCTGTGATGGCAGACTGGCTGGAAAATAATACTGAGTTTAATAATAATAATAGTGAGTAAATAATAATACTGAAAATAGTACTGTACATCACTGACAGAGGTGTTTAAAACTGTTACACTGAACTGTAATTTATCTCTTACCTTGAGTGTCTTATTGTAAATGAAACAAACACAAGAAGATCTAAAATAACTAACTGCCACAAAAAGTCCAGGGAGTGTTACTTTGTTACTAAGTGGCCTAAAGATAATAATTTTAATCTCAGCTGAGATATCTGCAATCATCAGACAATTAACAGTCAAACCCCACCTGCTGATAAATTGCTTTTCAGTGTTTAAATAATCATATCCAGCTTGTTTGAGGTACAAAGTAGTTATGCACTATAGTGAAAGTCTGTTTGAAGAGAAAAATCTGACTTTTGGTCCTGAATGAAAAAAAAAGGGTTTTAAGTTCAGCCACAGTGCAGCTGAAGCCTAAAACACAAAAAATGTTATTAGATGTTCTGAAATTACTGCTCTTTCCACCCATGCCTTCTTTTTGTTCATACTGAAAAGGGCTGCAGCAAATGAGATTTTAAAACAAACTTGAACACCTCACAAAAATCCTATTTTAAAAGACTTTTATTAATAATCCCTTTTTCTCCCAAATTCATTTTTTGCTGAAGATTTCTATTTTTCTTCTACCACTTTTAATCTCTTACATCCATTTTGCCAGTGATAAGAAAGGAGTAGAGGTATTTTCCAAGAGCTGGAAGTGAAATAAAAAAGGAACATTTCTGCTAAAAGGAATACTCAATTATTATTTATACATTTTGCACACTAATATCTCCTGAAAATTCCTACAATACAGTGTGCTTTTTCTGGAAATGTGCTCTGTATGAATTTCTTCCAGGAAAGAAAGGTTGTTTATCTATTTCTCAATAACAAAGAACCCATTTATGCCAAAATTGATTTCTTAACCTTAGTTCAATCTATTTGCTTTCAGTCTCCCTTATTTTGGAGACATTCCTTGACAAAACCCTGACAGTCACTCTTTGGACATGGCACACCCTTTAAGCCAGAATGACTGCTTTGGAGTTATAACCCACCCACTTAAAATTTCCAGTTTTCCCTGTGTATAAAGAACTTTCCTACCTGTGGAAGCCATGAAATCAACCCAATCTGGTGATGTGTTTCTGCTTACCTTTAAAAAGCCCCTGTTCACTGCTGTAAGAAATTGATACTGTTATCCAAACCAGATGCACAGCTCTTACTGAGGTGAAATCTGATCAGTAACCTACTTTTGAGAAGCAGGAATTGAGTGAGAAGAAATTTTTAATAAAAACTTTTTGTAGAATCTCTCCTTTCTATGAAGTATTCTATGAAGTATTCTATCTCTCCTTTCTATGAAGTTCTTTGCCTGTATTTATAAACACTTAGTACGTAATAAAAGCACAGGATAACACTGCAAAAATGTATTCACTCAGATGACCTACACAGTAACAACGGCAAAAAAACAAGATATATGACAGTCAAAACCAAGACCCAAGACTCTGCTCAATGTCCAAAGAACTAAACCTTAAAGATCAAGTTAAAAAAATCAAGGACAGAAAAAAAAAATCAAGACAACTGTTTATAAAATCATGCTGTAGAATGCAAGTACAGCAGCCTTAGGCAAAAGGGTTAAACTCATGCCTTCCCAATAAATTAAAAAATAATATTCTGACATTCCACATCCATTGTTCCAACAGAGGCACTCCCAAAATATCAAGTGAGCCTGTACATGCCTGGCCTGTACAAGTCTGTAAATGATACAAGGGGATCAATTTACCTCCCCAGCTCCAGCCTCCCAGCTGGGGAACTCTGGCTGCTCCGAACTAGACAGCACCAGCCAGTTCAGACTGTAACATACAACTGAAATTTTAATTGCCTGGCTTGCAGCAAGGAGGGATATGTTTTACATTTCTTCAGCCCTGTTTACACCTGCTGGGAACTGCAGGGAACGAGCTCCTCTTACCTGTGAGCACATAATCGTAGCGGTTGACCTTGTTCAGCTTCAGTCCTTCGTAGAGCTCGTGCAGCTCATCTGAATTCAACACCTGGCCCTTCCAGTGGGCATAGCCTGCAAAGCAAACACCAGGGCATCTCTCAAGGGATGGATCTTCTCTTTCAGATCACACAGGTGAGACACGTGGAGGGACAACACCCAGCATCAGCACTGGAAGGATTTTCACCTCCTCTCCTGTGAAATGCTGTTGCTGAATGAAAGCTGCTGTCAGCAGAACAGGTTGTGTGCTCAGCTTCTCCTTAGCACCTCTGCCTCCCAAAGGAACTGGAGTGCCTACACTGCAGTCTGAGAGTGTCTATTCACCAGCCAATCAAGCTGAGCACACACAAGCTCCTGCAAGGTTTCCCATGGAGCTTCTGCAACTATCCCTTTCCTGTGTGGAGGAGGAAAAACATATGTTTTAGACTTCACTGGAGGAGGGTGTCAGTGTAATCTATTTTTGTTATCTTATACTATATATAAAAAAGGGAAATATTGACAGTTAGATGACAATCTTAATAGGCTTATAGATCTGTCTGGACAGAGGCCTGCACCCATCAGATAAAGCATCCAGTGGGACCTGCATGTCACAAACAGAGTGACCACAGCAGAACACTGCCACGGATGGTATTTAAACTTACAGGGTCACCTGACAGAGTTTCTTCCAAAAATAGCACAGCTTCAGTGCTGAGGATCCTGGAGGAGGAGATGAGTAGCAGAAAGACACTACAAACAGATAAATAATATCCATATACTCCATATATCCTTGAATGATCTCTAAGAATTGCAAGCAAATATGCTCAGCTGAGAAGCAGATAGAAGGTGGAAGTGACTTGGGATAAACTCAACTGATTTCAGAAAACAGTGGACCAAGGTCCATGGCAGCCAGTTCCAAGGAAAATAAAAAGTATCTCCCTTAACAGAATCTAAACATTTGTTGAAAAATGTAAATGCACCTTGCACCTTGTCATCAAAGCCTGCCTATCTGGATGCACCAATCACTCCTTTGTATGTAAGGATGGGGCTTCCTCCAGGATACTGGAAATTCACAGTTTGTTAAAAAGATTATATTTTTATTAATTGGAATTAGGAAAAATGAAAGTGAGGTATCTTCTCCCATACCTCCCCTGTGTAAAGACAATGGTATTTCGTTTGTTTTAACTTAGCTCTTGCAGTTAGAAAATTCTGTGATGAAAACTGTTGGCTTTGATTATCACTGTAAACTGACTTATTAGAGTGACTGCCAAAAGGTGTCTAGAGCCTGGGATAAGCACATTTTTCAGTTCTCCTTCTTGTGAATGCAAGCAGACCCACGGTATGGTGAGCAGATGGATCACTTTGCTCTCCTCAGCTCACAAAGGCCAAGCCTCCAAAGCACACCTCGCTGCCAGCTGGCTGGGGGCCTGACTCACATCAGCCACCACCTCTCCCTCCCAGGAAAATGCTGCTCACAAAGCCCCTGTGAAGAAAGGGACAAAGTAAGGGATTGCTGTTCTGAAGAACCCCTGAGTGTATGTAAATCCAGGGTTTGGTCTTTTTAACACAAATGCAGATATTTGTTGTGTCACATCTGCAGCATCACACAGAAATAATCTGTGCTCTCCTCTCCCCCAGGCTGCAGCACTGAAAAGCCAGCAAAGGGACACAACAGAGTCCTTCCACTGGGGCCACCAAGGAAACTGGGTGCACTTTTCACCCACAATCAAGGCAAAAAATGATGACATTTATCTTAGACATGGCCATAAAAATAACTATTACAGATGGCCCAGGCAACCTGGATGCTTTCAGGAGCCATTCCTGCAAAGACTCTGCAAATTCACTACTTAACCAAAAGTTCACCTTCCCATGTCAAGCTGTCTTACATGGTCAGTGCACAGGGTTCATCTTACACTGATCCTCCACTGAGGGAGAGAAATAAATACAAAAACTCAGCTTTAGGCAGCAGCCCACCTTATCTCTGGAGGTGGTGTCGCCCACACGGGGTAGGGACACTGAGCTCTGCAGCAGTGACCTCCACAGGTAACTTGAGGATCCTTTTCATGACCTGGTAACGTGTAATACAATCTAAAGCCTAACACATGACAGCCAAAGATAAAAAAAAAGCCCCAGGGAAGCTCTCAGGGAAGCCCCAGCTACTGAGACATTAAAAAAAAAAGGGAATGCCTTCAGTGGAGCTGCAGAGAGCTGTGATGTCACTAGGAACTGAATTATGCTCACATAATAATCAAACCAAATCAAAACTGGCAGCAAGATGAGAAACCCCCTATGCCCTTTCCCCAGGGTAATTTCATGTAACATGACAAACAGAAGAGGCAAATCCCATGACCCTGCATTTATCCTACTTTCCTGGCAGAATGGAACACCAAAAAGCAGGAAGAGAGGAGAAAAAGCCAGTTACTCATGTTCAGAAAGGGTTTCATGAACTGCAGGATGGGGTCCCAGGAAGAGGGACCATCTTAAAAGGGGAAAGGCAGAAAGGAAGAAAACGGAGTCTTGCTTGTTTTGGGTACAAAACCACCAAATAATTCCCCTCAGTGCTGCTCTGAGAGAGCAGAGAGAGCACTGCAGATCATGACACAGCTCTTCAAAACCCCACCTGGCTCAGACTGCATTAGTCTCCCACGTCTGTAATAATTTTAAACACGCAGATGAACATAAACACTTAAATAACCTAACACCCCTTCTGCCTGGGTTATTAGCTTTTATTGCAATTACCTGCTACCTATTTGCTTTTAGCAGATAAGGCAATGACAAGTGAGATACAACACCTCATGTCACTAAAATGATGAACACATTCATAAGTCTCCAAGGAAATGTCCTGGCTCATTGGTATGAAAAATAAATAAAGTAACCAAAACCACAACCAAGAGAGGCAGCTAATACTTCCCCAAGATGAATTAATGTACTTTCCTTCCTCTCCTTTATTTTCCCCCCTTTGCAATGTATTGGAATAATCTTCTTAATTACTTTCAAAAACAGGGATGAAAGAGAATGAAAGTACCAGGCATATCAGAAGGAATAAAAAACTCCAACTGACCAACACAGCAAAGGAAAAACAAGCTACCATTTTAGTTTAGCACAGCATGTACGATTGCTTTGTTTTCCAACCCAGAACATTCTGTTCTGAGGTTTGAGCTCTTCCTGTGGTGCTCCCTGCAAAAGTATTCCAAGTGATTCCAGTAACAAAGAATTTCACATGGGAAAAAGGAAGAAAGTTGTGGTGTTTAAGGCTCATGATGGACAGGCAGTCTGGGCCCAGTTGTGTCACAAAATTCACATTGCACGCTCCAGCAGAAAACCTGGTCTGAACACATGGCTCATCTGTAGCCACCAGGAGGCCTTCAACAAAACCAGAAATTAAGTACCAAATTCCCCAGTGGATTTTTTTATAGCAGGTCACAGAGTGGGAGTAAAATGTTACCAGTGCCAGGCACAAGTGGAGATCTTTTCTTTCTGCCCTGCACACACAGGGGTGAATGAATCACCTGGGTGGGCAGACTGTGCACAATCACATCAAGATATAATTGTAATTTCTCATGTGTTAGACCTACCAGCCAGCCCAGCCACCTACTACACACCCACTAAGTGGAAGTCAAACGTGCTCAAGAATAAAAGGAAAAGTAACAGAAAAAACCCCAGGCTATTTGTTCCAGAGCTGTTTCAAAGCTAGGATTTGGATGGCAGAGTAAGCACATTATTGCTTAAAATTAATCTACCAATGAGAAACAAAGCTGGAAGAATTAAAATGCACCCCCCAAAAAAATAAATTCTACAATTAAAAATAAATCTAGATTTTTATTTTTGCACATCATATGAGGTGATGCTTCTGCAAAGAGTATATTAATGTAAGATAAAGAGCACAATCTTAATAGGCTGCATGACAGCTTCTTTAATTTGTGTGTGAAGCACGATGCCACTCAAGTGTGAGTCACTCTAATCACTGAAGTTCCTCACGAAGCAACATGACAAACTCTTCTCCCAGGGGCACTGATTCAAAGCACATTTTCCAAATTTTGGGATTATCAGAGACTAAAGAAAGCTGCATTTTCTGAGCAGGAGTCAGCAGAAAGAGGCCTGTGGTATCTTACTAATTTGTAGACAGGGCAAAAAAAGAGCAATAATGATTCACCAAAGTCTGTTAGTCATAAAATCTCTCTGCATTTTATTTGCTGCTAGTTCCAAATTTACAACAGGGGAAGAAGGAAAGAAAGCATACCATGTCCAAACCCCACACATTCTTTCTTTCACCTGTGCTCCTCTAGCATTCTTCCAGAAACTAAAGTTCACAGCCAGATTTTGAAGGAGGAGTTTGTCCTCCAGCTTTAATGATGAAGACAGAAGTGGTTCTTGTAAAATTTTATTTTTATAGGAAAACCAAGTTACCTTCACCCACTCACCCAGCACACCGTGCCTGTGTATTGCTGGACAGTGCCAGACACAAGCTCTGCTTCCCAAAACCATGAGGCTGTGTGGCAAACTTTGGGATTTTGCAACAGATTTAGTTAAAAAACAAACAAGCAAAGAACACAAAAAAACCCAAAACAAACCAACAAAAAACCCAAAACCCAAACCAAACAAATAACCCCCCAAAACAAACAAAACTACAACAACCACCCCCCCCCAAAAAAAAAACAAACAAAAAAAAACAACCCAAAACCCATAACAAAAAACAAAAAAATAAGTGCCTCCTAAACATCAGGAGTAGTTCCAGTACTTTAAAGACATGTGATATTTGAGATATTTTTGGGTTTATTACGGTCATTTCAGTCTTCATGTGGGAGGAGAAACCAGAAATTTAGTGTTCCTTCCACTGTCTGCCAAACCTTGAATGAAACACTGGTAACCTTTCCTTAGCTGTGATATCATTAAAAACAAATTTAAAATCATCTTTTTTTGTTTTAAGAACCTGGTCACCCTACTGGTAATGTAATTTTCCCACCTTCAGACACATTTAGTTTATGGTCAATAAAACCTCTATTAAGCTCTTGCAGTGCCCTATCAAGCTGATTTAATCTTGAAACAGAAAACATCAAACAACACGTGCTCATGCATTTCAAGTGTCAAATAATTTGACATTAAAAAATTGCTTAATTTCTGGAAGATTAATTACAACAGTTTTACCCAGTTATTGAAACTAAACGACTGAAAATCCCAAACTCCAAAACTAAATAAATTCTTTAAATAAACAGAAGTCACACCTAACTATCTTTGAAAAACACAAGGGAACCTTTGTACTGTGCCAAAGGGTGCAAGCAAAATAAGCAGATTTTTGTCTAAGCCAGGAAAGGCCTCATTCCCTTGTTTAATTATTACCTTTTCTGTGCCCTTCCTCAACAAGCAGAGATAGCTTCCAAGCCACCTTTGAAATATTAATTTTTTCTTCCCAAGGTGACACTAAATTCCCTCCATGATAGTCATCTTACAGCCTTTTGAAAGCTGCATGAACAGAGTCTGATCTGTTTCCAAATTAGTTTATTAATAGAGCTGCACCTGTAGAGATACTAGAAAAGTACCTCAACTTTTGCCTTCATTTTCTTTGTCAGAAACAACTTTTGCTCTTTTCCAAGATGCTGAAGCCAGAATTTGCTCCCAGATTGTCTTCTGAAGACACCTATAGATTTTTATCTAGAGTAGCTCTGCTCTCAAACAACCTGCCACCACCAAGACAGCACATGAGTCTCCAGTGATCCAAAAATAGCCAGTCACTTGGAACTCCTTTATGGGTGAAAGGTATTACTAAAATAAACATAAATTTCAGCTTTATTTTAAAAAAGCAAGTCTTCTAGCACTGTGAGTATTAGGCAGTCTGAACATATTAGGTGAGTGCATTGCGTTCAGGCTTAGAGCTTAAATAAAAATACAAGGTATTAAAAAGTATTAAGGCCTTTCTTCCCACCAAAATGACATTTTGGGATACTTAATAGTCCCTGGATGGGCACATAGTGAGGAAACATTGCATCTGCTTCAGTATTTTTCTGATGTTTGGGTTGGTGACTATGTGACTGTGACTCTCATAGAGCCAGCATTCACATAAAACCATTTTGAAGACTCCCTTATTCACATGCCTGGCTGTGTAAATGGCTATATTTGTATTATTTCACTATCTGACTTAATTAATTACTGCCTAACAAAAGAAACTCACTCTCTGAAGGGCAGAAATGGACATTACCACATCCATCTTATCAATGCCCTACTCCCATATTCAGGTTTCTGAGAGATTTGAATCAAAACATGAAAATTACATTTCTATCCTATATTGTCAAAATGTGAGACCAATAAGACCAATGTCCTCTCCACCACCATGGGATGAGGTGAGCCCCATGCTGAGTGAGTTCAGTGACTGTGGAGTGGATCTGTAAAATTTTACCTGTGTGGTTTGAAAACTGGACAGAGTTCACCGTGTCAACTTCAAATCCCAAAACCTGTAACAGAACACAGGAATATTTATTTTACTAACACAACTTTGTTAATACATTACCCACATCATAAAACACGGGGAAGAACTCCTGGATTTCCAGTGCATACTTACAAAAAATCCTGGGAGCTGAGTCAACAAATATGCAACATAAACAAACAGCACAGTGCTCAACTACAGCAACAAACTGGGAACAAAAGTGCCACTGGCAACAGCACCAGAAAAACACAGCTCAGGATGCTCAGGCTGGAGTTCATCTGGGGATAAGGCCAGAGAGGCTGCTCCAGCAGCAAGCACTGAAACCTTGAAGAAAGCCTTGGCTGGCCTTTCTTGGCATGAAAAGAAGTACAAGGTACTAAATTAATGCACAATATGGAAGGATGATGCTGTTGGCATTCCAGAAAACCAATTTTGCTAAAAGGAGGACAGAGATCTTAAAAGGGATCAATACTACAAGCCATACTTGGATGTCACAACCAGTTCCTTTACAACTGAAAGGGAATAGAAAGAAGTCACAAAGAATTAATTTGGGGTATGATTGGGAAATAAAGGGAGGAACAAACACAGAACAAAAAAGCCTAAAGCATTCTCTGAAAGCCACCTGCTACATTGCATTACCAGCAATCCAAATACTGAAATACCCAATAATTTCCTGGTATATGGAAATAAGAGCATCCAATCAGGAGAAAACTAAGGAGGATTTTTAACCTGACAATACCTGTTTAATACAGATAGGGACTGCTAGTCAAGCCATTTTTAGACATTTTTATGTGTCACGCAAGGAATTCTAATGCAAAAGTGACATTAACAGTCTGACAGCCGAGTCTTTGTTTCCACATCCAGCTTGCTCTGAGTAAGAAATCTCCTCAAAAGAAGTGCTGCTATGTATGGCTCAGTGAGTCACACTGGGAGATAAGAGGAATGATGCACCACTGTGCATGATCCCCTTTCAGGCAATTTGCTGGGAGGGGGGAGTGAGCAAATAAAGCTTTTCCAGTCACGTTTTCCAGGCAGGCTCACGCCTCTCCCTTTCTGTCGTGAAGGCAACTCCTTCTCACAGATTAAAACCCTTTTGGATGTCTGGTGACATCAGGCTTTTCCTGTGCCTGCATCTTCCCTGTGATAAGCCCCCATTCCAATACCTGGCTACAGGATGAAGGTACGTGCTGTGACAGGTTGTTCCTTCAGCCTGCAGGTGCTTCTCTTCTGCTGTTTCACAGCTCACGTCCACACAGGTCTTTGTAGAATAAATCTTTTATTTCAATAGTTAATAAAGGTTTCTGTTCCTTCCTCACCAGAAAGCAAAGTAATTTTGGATTGGTGGTACACAGAATGGTGGGTTACCTCAACCTGACCAGGTTCAAATTAAGCTCAGCACCTATGCACCTCCCAGGTTCTTGTTTCACCTTGGTGAATTTTATTTTAAAGTCCAAGAAACCGAACAGCTGGGAACATGACAACACTGTTATGACCTTAACCTTGGTGTCTGGACATGCTTTTCAAGCAAATAAAAGGGAATATGGCCTCTAACCAGACTGCCACCCCATAATCAATTCCCTTCCCTGTAATGAACAGACCTAAGTTGTTACTTCCTTCAAGTATCTTGGCAATAACTGTGAATTAATTCATTTTCTCTGCAGTATTCAGATCACGTGTCTCCAACTACTTAACCCCTGAGACTACAGAACACACTTACAGTGATTTACTGACTAATCAGGTTTTCACTCAGTGCTTTAGGGAAGGAGATCAGACACAACTGCTGCAGGCAGGGCAGCCCTACAACACTGGTCAGGACTGTCCCAAATGATGGACACCAAAACGAGCAGACCTTCTGTTGTGTTTTCCCCAGCACCAGTTATCATCTGATTTCTCAGCCAGGTTTTCCACAGGATTAGGGATTTTTGGTTTGTTTTGGCCAGTTAATCTGCTTCAAGCAAAAGATGGAAAAGTAGAAGGGAGGCCACCTCTCTTGGGTGTACCTTGGCTGTACACTTGCTAAAACAGTAAATAAAATGCTTTGGAGAGTGGATGAAAAGCCACAGACAGCTCAAATTCTGCAAGGGACCTTGATATTCTCACTTTTCTCATCAGTCCAAACCAGGCTAAAAAAAACCTTCGAAGGTCTCAGTAAAAATCACTTACTGGTATTAGTCTACTCTGTCACAGTTTCCAGCTTCCTCCAAAGTTTTGTTTTGAATAAACATGTATGACTGAAATCTAACACACCTAATTTTGAAACCTGATTCAACCCTTAAAATAACTCACAGTTACTCCAAAGCATTTCCTTTTATAAAGGTGCTTACTAAGCCCTAGGCTTAGCATTAGTAGCAGAATAATCAAAAAGAATGTTGAAGCCATGATAAACCAAATTGTGTTTGTTTTCAAGGCAAACTGCATTTAAAAGTCCTATAGAATTTAGTCACCAGAAGACAACCTGAAAACAAGACTGAGGTGATAAAAGCAGCTTTTCACAGCAATCACCTCTTCTTTTCTCTCTTTAGAGAAAAAAACTGTCTTTATTTTGGTTTGCATAATTCATTTTAACAACTTGATAGTTTCCAGTGGATAAGGAAATGTTGTTTTCTTCCTCCAACCAACAATTAAAAATCAGTGTTAGTGACTGTCATCCTTCACACCTAAAGGACATCAGAGACAGTTTCTGATGCACTGAATGATGGACACTTTCCTTGCTTACAAAGGGAATTTTGTTCCAAAGATGTCTTGTTAATCCTTTTTAATACATACTCAAACTTTTAATTCCTTGAGCAAACCTAACTAAAAGCACCGGTTTAGAGGGTTTTTTAAATTAATTAAAAATTTCTGCTCAAACCAGAGGTTAAATAAATATTAAGTGTAAGTTAACTAATTAGAAATACATTGTGGTTTTATGTACAGACCTTGAAAACTGAGATCAGAACAAATTAATTGAATGAGACAAATCATACTAAAAAAAAGAGTCAATCTCTCATATTTCCACAGAAAAGCAGCAACTATGACCTGAAAATAGGTATTCAGTAGCAGATAATAATTTCTTACTGTAATAAACCAGTAAGAATAAACCTTTTCTTCAGAAAACTACCAGAAAGTAAAAATTTCAAAACAGAATTAAACTCAATATATAACATTTCTTGCTTGTGTACACACATGTGTTCCTTGTACCTCTGTGTAAATAAACTGAGGACTCACCCCCCTTGGAGTTTGCCTGTGGCAGAACAAGTCATATTTGATCAGCATCAGGACCGAGCACACGAAGAAATGCACTTTTAATGTTTAATTTTTGCTTTTCTACAGCAGCTTTAGCCCATACCTGTGCTCCCCACCCTGCTCCTTACAGCAAGGGTCCCGTGGTGATATTGCAGCCCCTGGTTTGAGAAATGAGGTGACATCAGACACCCTGCAAGTGTCCCAGGGCTGCAGCTGCCAGGGACACACACGCCCTGACCTGCATGATCTGCTCTCCCACAGGCTCTAAAGGAGAGAACAATTCCAAATTTCCACGCTCTGCTGTTCACTCTGTGTAGTTATAATTTGCCCACAGAACAGGAAATCTTGGGCAAATCTAAACCCAAAGCCAGTGTGGGTGAGGATGATAAGTGCTCTTCCAAGGAAAAAGGTGGCTGAGTCCATCCTAAATCTCTCAGCCTGCAGTCTAAGCACACGTCAAATGTTGTTCTTCCTAAGACCCAAACCACAGTTGCTTGGATCACATCATACAGTGATATTTGCAACTGAAATCTTAAAGGAAAATGGCCAAATTCAATGTATTTTTCAAGTATCTTCAAATAAAAAAGGTGGAACTGTTATACTTCTAAAATTAAATCACAAAACATTAAACCTGGAGGAGTTCTGTGCTTGGAAGGCTTGGCTGGCAGATCTGAGTGACACGTTTCAGAAAAATATTTGCAAGACTAAACCCAAGTACACACACCAGAGCAGAACATGTGAAAAGAAACAATCAGCAAGAAGCACATTGCTCATGACATCAAATTCAGCAGGTAACTGAAGGGAAGGAACAAATCTCATCCAGTTATTCTCCCAAGTGCTTTCCCAGCCTTGCAAAGAGAAAGTGGGACCAGGGCAGGGATGTGGTCTAGAGAACCACCCAAATGCACCTCGAAAAATAGGAAATACTCAAGGGAAAAATCAACACACAGAAAGGAAGAGACTTCAAAATACATGGACAACCTCTAAAGGTGTTGGGTCTTTTGGAAAAGAGAGATAGACAGACTAGTTTTACTAAAGGCACAGAAGTAATTTAAACCTATATATCCAGCCATTATGCCTTAAATAAAAAGCCAAGAAATGGGTCTCCTTCAGGTTTAAAATTTTAGAAGAGATAGCAGTTGTTTCTCTAGTAGAGCAACCTAAAGGCCCAAACAGACAGAAAATGTCTTGAATTGTGTAAATTACATAAACAGCTGGATCTCAGTTATTGTTCACTCTAATCATGCAACCCTTTGGACTCTGCCACTGTGCTAATTACAGCTTTGTTTAAAATTTACAGTCTCTCTTCCCATTTCTTCCACAAAACATTTCAACCACATAAACACTAAAATGTGTTACTTCATTACCATGACAAACCATTGCCTAAGATTGTTAGACATCAAATATTGCAAACATATTCCAGAGGAGAGCCTCAGTTGTTATGCAATAGAGAGGCTGAAAACCAAGAAGAAAACCATTTCACAATATGGAAAATTGTGAGTGCAGCAACAGAGAAACGAGCAGGAAGATTTTGAAGCAAATGCAACATCTGAAATTCAGTTTTAATGATTGCCAACTTTTATGTTCATATTTGTGTAATCTACATTATATACCAATGGCCTGGAGACAAATAAAAGTACTCATTTCTACCTCCTAATCCTATCTGGGATCTGATTATTAACACCACTTCAGTCAGAAAACTGTTAACTTCGGAGATTAGCTCTGCCTCAGAGTAAATATTAATACAATTTCTCATTTAATAATTTTATTTACTCTGAGAAATGTGAAAAGCTGTTACTGAACTGCTTCTGTTTAAATTTGCATTGCAGCTTTACCATGCTCCTGCAGGGGAAAAAGGCATATTTCCAATGTCACACACTTGGCAGTACTCAAGAAATTCTCCTTTTTTCATTGTTTGTATGCAGTTTGGGGAGGAAAAAAGTATTATTTTGTTTTAAGAGAGAAATATCTTATACCTCCTAAGTGTGTGAGAAAAACTGTGACTTGAATTACAGAAACACCTGAACTGAACTGAGTTTTAGTGGTTTTCAGGGTACGAAATGTTACAAAAACAACAAAAATATTTCCCAATTTCCAATGCATTATATGTACATATTCAGAGACAGGGGGCTTAGAGGGGGCTGAGATGCTCTGGGAATTGCTGTCATTGGAGGTTTTCAAGACCCAAGGAGGATAAACCCCTGGAGGGCTGAACTTAGGGCTGCCCCAAACTTTGAGCCAGAGGCTCCTGAGGTCCCTTCCAGCCTGGGTCACTCCGTCTTCCAGGGACACAATTACCTACAAAAACCTCAGTTTTATCCATTGTGGAGCTCCATGTGTAAAATCACACAAAATACCACCACCAGCTCGCCAGCATAAAGTTCTTGTTCTAAGGATAAAGCCCAGAGGTACCCTGTGTTTACACTATTAACTATGCCAGCTTTGACAGTAAAAATAATACATCCTTGGCTGTTAAATGACCAGTGGACCAATTTAACTAGAATGCTTTAGTTTGTACTTAATTTAAACAACCTTAGAGAACAATGACCTAGTTCTGCAAGAATGAAATTCAATTAAAACCACCTCTCTACTCTGCAACATGACTGGTATATATTGCCCTCTTAGGGCACTTGCTTTGTGCCTCCAGTGGTATTTCATTTTAAGGTTTGAAATTAAAACCATGAAGCAGTAATGCAGCTCAAGTTAGAGGAAAAATCTGGAATGAGGAAAAGGCAGAGGGAAAAAAAACAGAACAGTGTAAGAAAAGGAAAAAAACCAAAGTTTGTTTAAAACCACCCTGTGTAGAGCTGCATAGATGTTTCTTCCACAGTATTTATGTTCCTGATGCATGGTGACAGTTTGTTATCTACATTTCATGGAATGAAGGCAAGACCTCCATCCAAAATCTTCAGGTCCTTCAAAGTTCTGAATTTTGGAAAATGTTAGCTTTACCATTCCAGAACACATCAAAACCAATTTTCTCAGATGAGTCCCCAAACAAAACAGTCTGTAAACCACAAATCCAGGAAAAGTGTCAGTAGCTGAAGTTGTAAATCAAGCTCAGTCAGTCATTCAGACAAATTCTTCTATTGTGAACACAAGGCATCTTGGTTTCTTTATTATCTGAGCTACAAATGTGCCCCAAGTAAAAATATCACAACTCTAAATGATGAATTTATCTCTAAGGGAAACACGGTTTGACAGGAAAAGGGCACAGAAAAATGGTTAAAAGGTAAAAAGGAACAAGGTTCTGCTGATCAGGAGAAGAGAACCTTTGAGACTCCAATGCTGAAAGGAGGATTTGACTTTCATGCATCCAGTTGTCCCCAAAATAAATGGAGCCTTGTATTATAACACTTAAATATTATATCACTTAAATTCAACCTTCTGCTTTGTAGCAAGATACTTGCAAGTAAAACTTATATGGAAAAAGGATGACTCTTCTTCTAATTAATATTCAAATGATGAAACACCCAAGCCAAGCATGTCCCCTCCTTTGAGCCAACAAATGCTACCAGACTGATGAGTTAGAGCAGTAAGAGTAAAAAGTAGAATGAGTTAAAGTAGGAGTAAATAGTAAAAAAAGCAAGAGGAAGTATAACACACATCATCAAATGAACCAAAACCACCCAGCTCCCTCAGCCTGTCCCTGTAAGAGAGATGATCCAGCCCTCTAATCACCACACTGTGAAGTTGCCTCTAATTTTCAAAAATTAATGGCAGCACATGGCAAGCCATGGAGCTCTACAGAAAGAAAAAAAAAGTCCTCAGCTTCAAAAGACAGTCATACTTTCCAAGCATTGGGGAGTACCTGGATTTATATCATTTAAAGCACACAACAGCATTTTAAAAAACAAGGGAATATTTAAGAGCAAATCCTACATCTCAAATATAAACAAACACACAAAACACAAATATTTCCCCCATCCCCACTGTTTTATTAACATCCTGTGAGGTTTACCCCAACTGTGGCATCAGTCAAAGGACAAATTTTTACAGCACAAAGATGTACATAAACCATGGGGGTTACCAAGACTTAACTAGACACAATTTATGAGGAATTGTCAAAAAATCTTGTGGTAAGACTCCAAATTGCTGACTTTTAGCAGAGCACGTGTACAGTTCACAAACTGAATTAGCCAGGAATTCCTGTATTTGTGTAAAAAAAATTGCTGTATCACATAAACCAAACCCACTCTATTCCTTCTAACTTGTGTATATATATTAAACCTGATCTTAATTGAAAGACATTAACAGAATGAACTTTACTACCACTGTTAAAATTACCCTGTCAAACAAGGTAATTGAGGTTTGGGGTGTTTTTTGCCAAGTAGTGGCAGCAATACTTTGCCATAAGAAAGCCTCTGTGCCAGGCCATGAATTGCTCTGTGTATCCATTGTATACAAGCTGTTTGCATTAATGTCCTACAGTTTGGAACTCCATCTCACACAGCCATCACTGCAGCTCCACTGAACATCACTGCTGCACTGTATTCCTCTGGAGATGGCATAAAGGCTGAATTTCTGTAATCAAACTGATTTGGAGTGGGAGAAAAAGAAACATTTCTCAGTTGCAGCCTGCGCCTCTCGCTATGTGCCAGCTCTTTTACTTAATTACATCTCCTTCCATTTGCTGCTGAACCAAAAAAACATACATTGTACTGGCTGCAGAAAAATAAAAACACTAATTCAGTTTGAGAAATAAGAACTTGGGAAAAAAAAAAGGCATGTCCTGACAATTAGTGAACATGAATAATTGCTGGCGTGGGCTGATAAACTGAACTGAAACTGCTATTGACTAACCCAATCTCTTTTTTCTCTGAGCTTTTAATAAGGCACACCAAGTATCTAAAGAGAATTCTGTACTTTTAATATAGTTGTGGTTTTGTGCAGCATTTGACAAGGCACTGCAAAGAAAAATCATTAGGATATTGGGGATATTGTGCCAGGATAAAAATACTAGAGCAAATAAACTGGGGACAGGGATGCTGGACATATTATTGGTGATTTATGAACAGACCCCTTCAAATTCTGAGGTAGAAATAGACAATTACAAAACAGACAGTAAAAATATACGCCAGATGACCTTGAGAAAAATGCACCATAATGGAAGGATGTCAAGCTGTTAGAGAGCATCCACAGGAGGGCTATGAAGATGGTGAAGGGTCTGGAGGGGAAGCCTTGTGAGGAGCATCTGAAGGGACTGGGGTTGTTCAGCCTGGGGGAGAATGAGGGGACACCTCAGGGAGGGGCAGGCACTGATCTCTGCTCTGTGGGGACAGTGACAGGACTCAGGGAAATGGCCTGAAGTTGTGTCAGGGCAGGTATTAGGAAAAGATTCTTCCCCCAGAGGGTGGCTGGGCACTGAACAGGGCTTGTTTCTGCAGTGACACTCCTTTTTTACCTGAGATCAACTCCATAACCATTTTCAGGATTTATAAGCTGATTTCAGCACTGGAGACCACAGAGGATATTGTAAAGACTGGAGAAGAAAACAAATCCTCTTTCTTCTGTCAGAGCAGACTACAATTTTTGTCACAGAGCTCTGGCAAAATTGGTACTCACTGAGAATTTGCTGATGGGCTGTAATATCATGACCAACTGAACAGAAAAGACTAGAACAGCCTGAGACTGCAGTGAATCTGTTCTCAAATAATTTCTTGATTTTTCTGAAAAGGCTTGCAATGCAAGTGCAATCTGAATGGTAATTAGGCCAAATTCAAGATTATCCAGTAATGCCTTGAAGATGCTTTGCCAAAGAAGTCTTGGAGACACAGGAACACTTCAGAGCAAATACCACAATGTCACTAATTTTTCTTTGCACCTGGACAGACTGATTGGCATGCACTACTAAATATTCAATGCAAGATACTCACATGACACAAAATAAATCCCTTTGTCAAAAATTCCCCTCAGCCATTTTATTCAGCACTAAGAAATTCCTTGTTCTACATCATGACCATTTCCAGAGGCTACTCAAACAAACAGCCTCTTGTGCCTGCAAGGCACACACCCTCCCCAGCACTACTTCCTGCATCACAACAGCTCCAGTTTGGGATTGAGAGGACTGCAGGGTCAAAAGATTTGTGGTAGAGATGCTCTATTGACCTTTCTATGGGCAGGAGGCCACTGCTGCCATCTGGAGTGGTATTAAGTGATGGATCTGCAAGACACCCATTAAAAAAGGTTAAGGCCGATGACAGACAAAAAAACCAAACTTGTTTCTGCTGCTGTTTTCACCTTCATTCTTCCCACTGAAGGACAAACATAAAAATAACAAAACGAGGTGGTGCTGGGGGTCTCTCCCTGCCTTCCACCCAAGAAACATTCTTCACTGTCAAGCAACAGTGACTTCAGTGGCTGATTTCAGATGGAGAAGTAGGTTCACTGCAGATTTCAGATTCATCATCTTCATGCTGCTTCCTACTACACTTGGATGTAATTTGACAAAAACACCATACTGTCACTGCAAACTCCTGCCAGCTGGAATCCTGTAGTGCTACACGAGGAGGTTTGCAAACACTGATAAGGAGAGGCAGACACAGACAGCAGCAATAGGTTCAACAGGCGTGGGAATTATCTCTTTTACTTTTGTGAATGAAATGGTGGAGGAGGATCCCACAGCACATTCTTTTCCACTGATTTTTTACTTTATTTTTAGTCCTGCTGTTGATATTTTGGCTAGCCAGGCTCCTAACCACCAGTCCATTAGCAAGGAGTGGGCAAGCACATTTTGTACATCTAAGGGGGAGTTATCCTATGAGGGAGATTTGTTTTATCCAGCACATTCTTTATGTGGACTCCTCAGGTAAACTATGAATGGATCTCACTCTCCTACCAAAGGTTTAGACATTAAATTGCATGGTAAGAGACACTTGAAGAAACAGAAGAGGAAACAGCTCCCTGAAGGAGGTGCCACATTATATGAAGATCAGACCAAGGTCACACACAGGAAGAATGAAGCTAGTAGAGAGTGGATGTCTCACCACTTCCTTCAGAACAAAAAGTCTTAGAGAAGAGCACTCTGAAAAATATTTCCTTCCGCAGACACCAGGTGCAGGAGCCTGGGGCTTGCTCCTGCCCTGCCACCTCAGCCATGCCAAAAGAGTCTGCAAGGCTATGTTTGGGAACTGGATCAGGAAATTGGCTCACTAAATAAACCCTCACTTTCTTCTTTTCCATTTTTGCCAAGTCATTTATAACCTGGGTGGCTTCTCAGAGCAGTTTAGCACGTGGCCTCACAAAATGACTTTCCTTGGAGCACTGAAGTGGACCCAAAATAGTGCAGGTGGAAGGACCAGCTGGCAATAAGACCAGAGCAAGCCTTTCTCAATCTGGCTTCTCTACTGAAACAGCAGATTTCAGCACCCTGGAGGACAGGTGACAATGTAAAACTTCTCAAATTTAAACACTAGCTTGCCGTGGATTTGTTTAGTTATTGTATGAATGGGCAGAGGCATAATGTTACCTCCATTAACTACAGTGAGAGCAGCTGGGTTTTTAAAAAAAAACAACAACTTGTTTTCATTTTTGTTAAATGCTCAGTGTTGTGTTGATGGTTTCTTACAGGTAGTGGTGCTCACGCCTGTGAGCCAGGGGCTGTATCCTGCCAGAAAAATGAGAGTAACCACAGTGAAGATGGGTGGAAAAAGAGTTTTCCTTCAGTGTAACCTTGAGCAGTAGTACTCACTATCCAAAAAAAAAAAAAAAAACAAAAACCCACAGATTTGTAAGGTACATAGATTTATAAAATATATATATTTATATTTTCTAGATTTAGGCCAGACTTTACTAAGTACATGACCATAAGCTCCAGCGTACAATTCTGCAAAACAGTATTAAATTTTGAGAATTTAACCAACAACTTTTTTCTGCTGTAACTCATTTTCTTTTTCTTTCCTCTCAAAGAAGATGGAGACAGAATTACCATGTCGAGCCACTATGAAGAAACATGGTAAAATTTAGGGGAAAAATACCCAAATTATTTCGTGTTTAAAAAAAGTGGAGTATGAAAGATAACACTCTTGGCTTTATTGGCTAGCAGTCTGCCAAATGAAGTAAGAGAAAAAATGTTGCTGTATTCTGATATTGCGGGACAGACCAACTTTTTTGGATGTTTTCAGTGAGCGCTGTTCTTGCAGACTGTCATGGATTTCTCCTTTCAGCTTATTAATGTCATTGATAGCTGTGCCATCCTTGCTGGAGATTTCCACGCAGATCCCCTTCTGAGAGGTAAAACACGAGTGGACCCCACAGAGGGGAGAAGCGGAAGGGCTGTGGCCAGCCTGGGAGAGTTCTGCAGGTCAGGAAAACCATTTACTGCTGGTTTTGGGAGCGACTGAACCCACAGATGAGAAAGCAGCCCTCCAGCTTTTGTTTTGCCACAGGGGAGAGACTTTCCATTTTCCAGTGTGTGCTCCAGCACCTCCTCAATCCCACACATCCAGCTGGCAAAGAGGTGCTTTTGCATTCCCAAGACAGCAAAGTTAAATCACCATGCAAGTATTTCTACTCAGCCCAAACCACTCCATATGCTTAAAATTTACAAAGGATGACAGAGGGTGAAGAGAAGTTTGTTTTGTTTTTAAATGAAGCACAGAAGAGGTTTTGGTATCTCAGCTCTCTGTCCTGCTCTATGGATAATTGCTCCAGATGTTAAGGGAGGTGTCACGGATGAATTAACATGAACAAATATGAGTCCTGAGCAAAGGCTTGAAAAATTTCAGGCAGTTCAGCCCAGTAATATTTTTTTAGCTATGATAAGTCACCCCACTGCTGCCAAGCCACAAGATGATGAACTAGTCTGGCTTCTCCTGGGGCTCATATTACCTGTCAGCACAGACCTTCTTGGCATGTTTCAAACATTAGGCTCATCATATATATATATTTTTTTTCTCCTCTGTACATATTACTATGCAGCTGAACACCCTAGTGCATATAGTAATTTCAGAAGAATGGACATTTTATGTCCCAAGACTAATGTCCAGCTCCTCACATTAACCTTGCCTCACCAACTCCAGCCTGTTTTCCATACAACACGAGCAACTCAAGTGGAACTTCCACTGCATCCGCTCAGCCTAAAGAAGCTAAAAATACCTGCCTGGTATGTGTGTTCAGCCAGCCATGGACAATGCTGTATCCCTTATCAAAAATGACTAAATATGCTTTTCAAGGAAAAGTGACCACCATTTTTTGGATATAAATAGAAAAAGTGAATAGCAAAAGACAACAATTTACTTAAAAGAGTATTTTAAGAGAGCTATCAGTAACTTTGAATGTCTCCTGTTTTTCTCAAGTGTACTTTTGTACATTTTGCATATATATATAATTATTCATTTTATTATTTCATGCTATACTTTTGTTTTTAATACATTTTAACATGAAATTAACTTTAACTTGAAACTTTTTTCTTTCCCCAGAAACCTGATCACTATCCCTCTGTTATCTGTCCCTGATTGTTTATACACAAAAAAATATTCTCTCATGTGGAGATTTAATTTGGAGCAGAAGTAAGACATCAAATACTCAAAAAAATTTTAAAAACCAACAAACCAAGCCTCTAAGACTTAAAGACAGAAAATAAGGCCATTCCTAATATAAAAATGCCTTAAGCAAGTAAACACTTGCTACTGAGTCTCTGAGTACATTATACTCCCCACACAAACAGTGCAAATCCACCTCTAGGCAAGGTTTTCCAGTCTTTTAATAAGATTTGCAATTTCTTGACAGCTCAATTTTTTTCTTCTAAAGACAGTGGGTGAATCAGGGTAAAGTATTTTTGCTTCCTCTCAAGTCAAATATTTGCATGTACTTGTAGGCACCAAATCAGATCCTCCTTCATCTTTTCCCTTTGCTGAGACAGATGAAAAGATTAAATTTCTGTCAAAAACTATTTGTTCACTACACATCACTACACACACCCCAGTGTGACTATTGTGTCAAATACCGGCACATGCACCTGCATGGCTCAAACTTTCACAATTTACTATGAAAAAGCCAGAGAATTATCAGAATCATCAATCACTGTAAATATTTATTGCCATCTTTTTGAAGAATTTAAAATGCCAACCGGTCAACTGGCTCCATACACACACTGCAAATAACTTTTAACACGTCTTAAAATGCCTTTTGCAGCTTTACAGCTGGGTTATACAATCAGCCTGTGTGGACACCCCTCAGCATTTCTGTATTTTCATGACTTTATTTTCATGACAAAGGCTTATTTAACAAGCTGCCACTGCTGAGTGGCTTGCAGGCACAGTCAGAAACCCCACAGCCACACAGAGCTGACCCTGGATGAGGATGGCTCAGTCAGAACCACTCTGTTCATCAGAGGCTCTGCCCACAGCACATCTGCAGCCCCAGCTGCACTTCTTTTAGGCAGGTTGAAATAACTCTAATTTTTCAAGCTGATTATTTTGCATTAGCAGCTGAAAATATTGCATTCGGAGTTCAAAGAGAAAACTGAGGTCTCTTTGTTTAGAGCTGTGCACAAACATAAACTCCTATTGTTAGGTAAAAGGGAGACCCCAGCAGCCTCAGTCTGGTCTATCTCAAAGCAATGAGGAACTGAAATTAACACAGACACCCCTTGTTGTTGTTGTCTTTTGGGTAATAATCTACTTTCTTATCCTCTCCCAGTCCTGTCCCACTCGCCTTCCCTCCAGTTTACCATGCAGGTGGAAAGTTCATCTCCTACAATCTTCTGAGAGGTTTGAAGTTCTCTCAAGTGCATCTGAGCTGGGTTCAGCTGGTAAAGCACTTCTGGAAAGGTCTGGTAAAGCTCTTCCCCAGAAATCCACTCTGCCAGGTGCGGGGAGCCACCTTGTTTGGACTTTTTGGATTACAAGTCTTTTTTAGGGCCTCACCTTGTGCAAGACTTTTACAGCTACTTGTGCTGACATCCACATAAGAAGCAAAAGCTCTTTACACAGCTTTGAACAAGCCTTCCCAGAGAGGCTGTCATTTTTTTATGTCTTGGGTTGTTTTTTTTTTAAATTCATCCACCCCTTATCTACCTTTATTAAAAGAACAAAGTCGGGGGGGGAAAAGCATGCTTCCACAAGCTTCATTTGAAGTATGGTTCTAGAGCAATAATTGTTGTTTCAGAGATGCAATTTAGGACAATCTTTGGGTATTACAAAGACCAAATGCATTCTTTCATCTTTGTATTTATTTTTTTGTTTAAGGTTTAGGTTTTTTCAGCCTTTGATCTGTAACAAAAATAAGGGCTACCCAGTAAGAACATTTCTTATTGTTACTCTCTAAAGACTTTTGATTGATTCATCCTTCTTCTGACTCATACTATTAACACAATAGCAGGGTTTGAAAAAGAAAAAGAGTCATCTTAAATAAGAGATGCACTTTATCTTTGTACACAATCCTTAAGCCATTTGACGATACTTTTAACCAAAATAAAGAAATAAAGTCTTAAACTTTTTTGCTATGTAGAGTTAGCAAAGATCTACTGATACTGGTTTTGGTCATAGCATATACTGGACAAGACAGTTCAAGACTATCCACAAATATCAAAGAAATTACCACCTGTGCTGACCAAAGTTGTTTTCCCATCTTTTCTACAATGAAGAAGGAGCTAAAAATGTAGACTTCGTTTTCTTTTCAGAGGAGAATTACTGAGAACTGGTCTGAGAACTATCAGTTCTTTTTAATACCTGGACAACTATCTCCATTTAGCAGGAGGAAAAAGGTTAAAAAGAAAAAAATAATTGAACAGATTTTAAAAGGCCATTTAATCCTGTATTGTAGAAACTGTTTATGTTTCTTTTAGGACAGATAATTTCATTCTCCAGATACAAATAATTAATGGGGCTTGTCTCAGCTTTCAGCTCCCTCTTCAAGGTAAGGAGATATAAAAGGAAGTCAGGAATTAAATACTGAAAACAGAGGCATGATTTTCTCAAATTCTGTGAGTGTTAGGGAAGACAAAACAAACAAACAAATCCACCCCAAACCATCACTGCTATTGAGACATAAGCAGACATCAACATTTTCTGGTTTGCAGACAGGGGTATGAACTATTCCAGTGGCAACCAAACGCAAACATCCAGTGCCCAGGTAAAACTGGCCGGGACCTTCTCATGCCCCTTCCTTATACTTTCAAAATTCTTTCTTGGAAGCTCATGGAGGCCCCAGGAACTGAGCACACAGGCTGAGACACTGATTCCCAAAAGCTGATTTTGTCATGGGTGCTGTATATGAATGTTGAATTCCACTGCCTACCGAAGTTTTCCTGTTGGCCAGAATGAGGTACCTCTGCAGAGGAGAAATCACCTTGTCCTTCTGGATTCTCTGTGGTTTGACAAGGACTGTAACTCTCTACCTGCAGTTCTGCTCCCTTTACTTATTGCCACATTCTGCCTACTTAAAAGTCGGGGCAGGAAGGGCAAGATAAAATTACATTTAAAATTAACAGCTAAGATATGTCTCTAAGAAAAAAAAACCCACATATGATAAAAGTGAAGTTGAATGTCATGGCGATAATAATAAAAACTATGACAAATCTTAGTCAACATTAGAAACATTTAGAAACTTAGAAACTTTTTTTGTGTTTTAAAGTAATTTATCTGACTCCCAATGGCAACTCCCCAAATTAATCTACACCCGACTGCTCTTACTCTCTTAAATGCTGGACAATCCTGAACCACACCCTGATACTGAAAGCTCAGAATACACAGTTGTGGAATAACTTAAAACCATTCTAAAAATAATTCAGAGCTACCTTCAGAACTTTTAAAAGAGATATTAAGATCATGCAAGTAGAAACTATTTAAACTCTTGACAAGGCAGAATTCAAAGCAGTGCTGAGGGCAGTTCACTCTCTGGCAAATCCAGGTGCATGTTTCCTCTATGACCTATTAGCTAAACTAGACTGTCTAATTACTTAAATGCATTTTAACCTGCAATGATGTAAAGAGTTCTAACATTTCTCACTTAGCTCTATTACCTCCATTATTATAACTGCTGTAATATAAGGTCTAACTCTGTTTTGCTGTGTTTGTCATATAGACTCCACAGAGGAAGTCCTTCCACATACCTACATTTTAAATACTTTAGCTTTTACTCTAGTGGAAGCCTGACAAAAGGCAACCAACTGATGAAAAAATATCTTAAAGACTTCTCTTCTGTGCAGATTGCTCTTGATAGTAATGTCACAGATTTGCACCAAAGATCAGGTCATGCAAACACGAGTGATGTTTTTGGGTAAGTCTGCAAAGAGCAGGTGAAACCATGCCAGGTTTTCCATTTGGATGCTGCTGTCCAAATGTAGATTCCTGAACTGTTGTGTCAGGGTTTCAGCCCATCAGACCTCACAAGCACACAGACACACATATTTACATACACCCTGCCCTGCAAACTCAATGCTGATGAGCTCTATAGGGAGCCTCACTTAACTGGTTCAGAAAACTAAAGTAAAAAAAAAAAAAAAAAAAGAGAATGGGAAATAAAAGCATGCCAGACTTGCACACATCCTCAAGAACAGATACAGGTTATGATTTTCATGGCTATATAAAAACAATATAAGAGAAAGACTCAGGTTTGTAATTCTCCTCCTAAAGAGAAGCCAAGTTTCACTTTGGGGCACCTTGCCCCATCTGATGTTCTAGCAAAACAAGGGTTTAGGTAACTTTCCAACCAGCACAAATTCACTAAGGGCTGCCTGCATAGGATTTGCAAGTGCAGCCAGCAGTGGCAGGAGTCTGGCTGCTCCCCAAGTGAATTTCTTTTCCTCCCACTCCAGAAACTTCTTGTTATACTATACACTGAAGAATACTACACAGTGTGAGTGCAACAGCCTCCTGAATAAAACCCAGCTACACCATCAACAGGCTTTTTTAAACCCCAGCAGTATTGAATACCATCATAGCCAAGGAACTAAAAACACTTTCCAGGAACCCATTTGCCAAGTTACACAGCTCACCTGTCACAGAAAGGTTAAGCTACAGAAAAGGAAAAAAAAAAAAAACCTTTGACAGAGAATTAGAATGGAGAGAGAGAACAGTTCAAGAGACTGGAGATTTCTGGAGTAAGTACTACTGTGTTTTCTTCTGCTACACAGAAATTGAAGAGAGAAGTACAATTTTGAGATCATTTTGTTAGGAAAGGAAGGACAGGTGGCCTGCAGTTCATGATCACCTTTCTGGCCTGGAGCTCTACATACTGGTATTTTTCCACACTACTCGGATTACACACGTACATCACCCTTCACCATACATTAATTTTCAAGAGACTTGGTTCCATTATAACTGGATGGTGATCTGGGGGGTGTGACAGTGGCTTGTTGCAGACCTGATCTCACTTGCATCATTTATCAGAGTACATAATCTCCCCTGTCTAGTCAAATGAGTTACACCAGCGTGTTTGCTCAGCACACACCAAGATAACCAGTGTCACAACACATCATGTACTGGTAATGGGGTTCTTGGAGAGCTCCACACCGACACGCCTGTGTAAAGGCACAAAGACCTCCCGACGGGCAGGCCCCAAATTAGCCTTTTAGGATACACACCCTCCACAAGAGCCAAGAGTGCGATGTGCAGAGGTCTGCCCAATGCTTCCCCACCACCGGCGAGATCCAAGCAAGCAGCTCCGAAGGCAGCACATGACAGCCACGAAGGCCAAGATCCAATTACAGCCCGAGCCCCGGGCCGTGCCAGCCAGCTCCCCTGGCCCTGCCTTGCACACGCATTAAGTGGCCCCTACACCCCACTACGGCTGCCCCAGACCACCCGGGCTGGGGGATCCCAGCCCCACCGACCCCGAGGGCAGGCGGGCTCAGCCGGCTGCCAGCACAAGGACACCGCTGCCGCGGGTGCCCAGCACGGGACACGGCGATTACCCCGCCTGAAGGGGCAGGAGCCCGGGCTGGATGCGCCTGCTGGCGGCAGCGGAGCCGCCCTCAGCCCGCGGGCAGCGCAAACCCAGGGGCAGCAGCCCGGCTCCCCCTCCCCGGCCACAGCCCCGGGAGGAGCCGCGTTAACGGGAGCGGCGCGGAGCCGGCGGGAGGCGCAGCCGCAGCGGGGAGCGCGGAGCCCGGGATGGGCACTGCCGCGGGCAGCGGGGCGGGCAGGGAGGGCGCCCGTGCGGGCATCTCCCCGCCCTGCCCTTCCCTTCACCCGGCTTGCCAGGAGCCGCTGGGGCACCGGAGCTCGCCGGGCAGCGCTGCCGTCACACCGCCCGCAGGGAACAGCGGCGGAGGGAGAGAGGAGAGAGGGAAGAGGAGCAGGTCCGCGCCCGCTCACCTGCAGGGGGAAGGTGGCCGCCTTGTTGCCCACGTAGCCGCGGACGACGTGGCTCTGGATGGAGAGCACCCGGCACTCCGGCTCCATGGCTGCGCCGCGCGCGCCTGCCCGCGCCGGGCCGAGGTGGCGGCGCCGGGAGCAGGAGCGGGGGGCGGAGCGCGGGCGGCGTGACGCGCTCGCCCTGCCCGCCTGTCACACACCCCCCGCGGCAGCGAGGCAGGAAGGGAGGCGGGCACAGGCGGGCACCGGCCGGCTCCCAATGGCTCCCAAAGGCCGCCTGCCGGCGCGCCCGGCTGAGTGCGGCGCGCAGGGGTACCACGGCCGGCACCCAGCCCCGGCGCGGCCCCGGCGCGGCCCCGCCGCTCCCACACACCCAGCGGCGTCACGCGGCCACGCCTCGCCCGCCCGGCGGGGCCAACGGCACCGAGCGCCGGGCCCGGCCCGCTCCGCCCCGGGGCGCGGGCACGGGGTGGGTCAGGCTGGAGAGGAGAGCCGTGGGCCACCAGCTTCCCTCTTCCAGCAGTCATCCTAGAACACATGGCACGGGGTTGTTACCGAATGGCTCTGGAATATGCCCAGGGAAAATGGCAGCCTTCATAGTCTCTCTGGGCTGTCTGTCCCGGTGCTCGGTCACTGCACGGTGAAGTTCTTCCCTCGTGCTCCGGTGGAATTTCTGACCATCGGTTTCTGCCTTGCTGGGCACCACCAAGCAGAGCCTGGTCCAGGCTCTGACAGCTCCCTTTTAGATAATTATACCCATTAATGGGTAATTTATATATATATAAATATACCCTGTCAGTCATCTCTCCTCGAACCTGAGCAGGCCTCAGGTTTCCTCACAAGAGAGATGCTCCAGTCCCAGACTCATCCTCGTTGCCCTCTCCTGGACCTGCCCAGGAGCTCCACACCTCTCCTGTCCTGAGGAGCCCAGAACTGGACACAGCAAAGGAGCATTTTCTACCTGAAAAGAGATTGTAGTCAGGTGGGGGCCAGTCGCATCTCCCCAAGCCTACAGTGAGAGGACTAGAGGAAATGGCCTTAAGCTGAGGCAGAGGTGATTCAGATTTTTTCACAGTTTTAGAGTGCTCAGACATTAGAATAGGTTGCCCAGGGAAGTGGTGGAGTTACCATTCCTGCAGGTGTTTAAGAGACATCTGGATGTGACACTGGGCAATGTGGTGTAGGGGCTGCAGTGGCACAGTGGGGTGGACAAAGCATGCTCCCCTGTGCCATGCCATGAACCACCCACAGCTGCCCACATCCCGCTGGGAATCCAGCACTGGCACAAACATCCCAGCTGTGTGACAGCTTCCCTTCCTCGAGTGTTCAGAAATTCTTGTGGAGCCACAGAGAGCACAGGCAGCCCCACAGGCAGCAGTGCCTGGAGGTGGCACGCTGGCCCAAGCTGTGGGTGCCCTGACAGAGCATCGCCCTTGCAGCTGGGTTCTGAAGTGACTGCAATTGTGTGCTATTGACCCAAAAGAAAAAAAAAAAAGCCCTTCAGAGAGCTGCCAAAGAGTAAAAGAAGATGTATGCGTTGGCTGGAAAGTGCTACAATACATCAAGACTCTGCTGAGATGGGACTTGGTAATGTGTTTGGGAATTTCATCTTCCTCTGGCCATTTGTCATTATTGACCATCACAGGTCCAGTCACAGCTCACAACAAGAAGTGGCACCTGATGCCTCTTGTTCTTCTTCGTGGATACCTTTGAATCGACTCTTGAAATACTGTGATTATTTCTTAAAAATGTGAAAGAGTATTTTCCTCATCATAAGTAATCTGTTGGAAAATGATGGAACATACTGTTCTCTCTTCAGTTGTCACTTGCATTAAAAAACTTAGGGCTTATTCTAGGCTGGCCTTACTACCAATTGTTGCTTCAGCCTTTCAATACATATTTTTTTGAATTGCAGAAATCACTGCATCTCCATGGAGGGCCACAGGAGTAAATTATCTGCAGGTATGCTCCTCTAGCTTAGAGGACAATTGTTGGAATACAGATTTTTTTCCCCCTTTTCTCTGGTTTTCATCCTTTGCTCAGCATTAGTGCTTATTGCACCACTTTGACCTTGTAAGCAAAGATACACACATACCAGTTCTATGCCGGATTGCTGCTTTCTTCCTAATATTATGAAATTAGGAAATTTTATGTTTTCCCCAGAGGAATATCTGTTGATGGTTTTTAATTAAGGATTAAGGAGTAGAACCTGCATGCACAGAATGTGTGTGATTCAACAGTATCCAGCCGTAAGTATTTTTCAAAGTATGGGGGAATCCATATCTCCATACACTAAAAGAGTTGCCATAAGCAAAACAAAGGCCAGAAAATAATTCTCCTTCCCTTCCAGAAAGCAGCTCATCTAAAGGTGAATACACAATTTCTGACCAGTGGTTTTTAAACAGACTTTGCCATATTTATTCTTTAAGAAGTCAGGCCTCTCCCTCATAAAAAGGACTATGTGTCTCAGAAAAAAAGGTGAAGCTGAGCTTCAATTTCATAGTTATCATGCTTCCTACTCAAAAAAAAAATAACTCCTAGGTACTCCTTGAAATTTGGGGATTACTAAGACTGTTCAAGGAGCAAATAACTGTTCAATGGATGACAGAAATATTCATTAAGAGAAAAAGAAAAAGGCAGGGCAGGTTAGATTAAAATGTCAGCAATAGAGCAGCTGTTTTCAGCTTCCTACAACAGCTGCTGCTGTAGAACTGCTTGGGTGATACCTCCTGAAGCTCCTGGCCTCTCAATGGACTGTGCATGGAGTTCTGTGATTTATTTTCTTTAAGGTAACCTGACCTCTCAAACCAGATCCCCTTGGTCAGAGCAGAACATTTGTTGGAAATAATGAGATTTGAGAAGTTTATCAGCATTTGGTCAAGAAAGAGTATAGTCAAAAGACCACAGTTTTTGTCAACAACTGGCAATCTTTCTTCCACAAATATTCCTCTTATACTCTTTTTCTACAACTCACCTGAATGCTTCTCACATCTCCCTCACTCTCTGCTCAGCCTGGCAGTGCACCACAAACACACCCCGTGGCAGACCTGGGGCAAGAATACACATGAGAGTTGTCCAGCCAGCAATTCTGGAAGATACACATCTTCCCCTGCCCTCCTTGCTCCTGGGCAGACAGGACAAACACCCTTCTGGGCCAGCTGTTGCACAGGCTGCTGCCTTCCCATATCTCTGTGGTTACCCTTTGGAATTCCAGCTCACTGTGCATGAAGAAATTGTGAGATTGCAGTGATTAACAAGCTTAACATGGGTCTACAATGTCACAATATTGCAATAAAGGTCATCCCCTTTTGGACTGCATAAACAACAGCAGAGTTTCCCAGATATAGGGAGCCATCCTGGGCTCCTCCAGTCGTGCTCAGCACTGGTTGGGTCTCTGGGGAAGTGCTGCCAAGTTTTTGGAGTGGTGTTTTATTCAAAATGGAACAATGGCCCAGTGCAGGAGGCTGTGAGAAGGGTCCAAGGCTCAGGACACACAGCCTAGGAGGAAATGGTTTCTTTAGCTTAATGAAAGCTCAGCTCTAATCACAGCCTACAAATACATACAACACAGAGCTGTGAGGGAGCAGAAGGGAATAAACCAATTTGCATAATGGAGGGCTTGCTGCCATTACGAAAGGGATTATGAAATACACAGGAAGAGATTGCTTTAAAAGATTGAAGACGGTTCATTTTCAGTTTGTTTGTTTTCCATAACTACTGGAAGAAATATTTTATAAATATTGATTGCTATGTGTAAGTTTGTTTTGGAACAGGGGACAAACTTTACCTGACAAGGTCTCCTGAAGCCCAGATTTTTGATATAAGCACAATGGGAAAGATATGGGGGTGCCAAGAATATGGTACACTTGATAGAAGATGCATAGAGAGAGGGCCTTAAATCAGATTTTGTGCATTGTGTATGGATTCTATAAATCACCATAGATGTAACAGAAAATAAAATAGTCATGGTTATGTAAAAACAGTATCAATACCCACTCCTTTCCACAATAAGTCTTGAAGGTGGCAGAACTGGACCATCAGAGAGTAATAATTAGAATCATAGAATCTTTTAGGTTGGAAAAGACCATTAAGATCATCGAGTCCAACTGTCAAGTCCACCACTAAATCATGTCCCTAAGCACCACATCACATCTCTTAAGTACCTCCAGGAATGGCAACTCAGCCACAAGCAGCCAGTTCCAGTGCTTAACAACCCTTCCAGTGAAGAAATTTTTTCCTAATACCAGTCTAAACCTCCCCCATTGCAACTTGATGCCTTTTCCTATTGTCCTGTTGCTTTTTAGTTGGGAGAAGAAACCAACTTCCCGTACAATTTCTTTTTAGGTAGTTGTAGAGAAGGATAAGATCATCCCTGAGCTTCCCTTTCTTCAGGCTAACCACCCTCAGTTTCCCCAGCTGCTTCTCACACGGCTCATGTTCCAGACCCTTTTCCAGCTCCAGTGAAGAGTGTACCAGTCCAAGCCAGGCTTTTTCCAGAAGAATTCTGTGGGAAGTGGTGTCAAAGGCTTTGCTCACATCTAGACAACATCTAATTGTGCATTCCTCAGTCGGCTGGATTTAAGATACTAATTTTTGCTTCTGAGTTGAATGTTTGCTAAGACAGATTGCAAAGTACCAATTTATGATTGTGATAATTGCCATAAAGTATTAGCAACATTTGATGTAGGAGGGCACTGTTATGCTTGTTTCATGCCAAATTTTCCCTTGGCCTCATTAAAGTGGTTAACTTTGTCAGGAATTGTCAATATTAAGGGACAACATGATCAGAAGATCAAGTGGGCTGTGTATTCACTTACACTTTGACTCAAACCTGTTCTATGTCACTGACTTGCCAAAGCTTCATGTGTTCTGAGCATTCCTGCCTCCAAATGTCAGGCCCAGTCTTGCAATCCTCAAATCCGTTGTTTTACTGAGGTAAATGGAACTGCTTGGGGTAGCATCCAAAGGGCTGGGTGTCCTGGTGAGAGATGGGCCAGTGATAAAAAAGTTCTGTTTAAAATGCAGCTGAACAGCACTGTATAGCGTGGCATTCTTGATCCTTATCTCCTTCAGAAAGTGAAAATACAGCTTTTTAGAAAAACATGCAACACTGCAGGGCAATTCTAAGCTAAAGCACTTCTTACTCTGGTACAACTCCCCATAACTATACACAAATATTTTGTCTAGTGCTGATGCCTGCACACATTGGTCCTAGTGTCCATGTAATAAAATAGTCAAAGTTAATGAAAACCAGGAAGCCTCATTTGCTTGGCTGAGGGAGCTAAAGTTCTTTGTATTAGCTTGCAGTTTTGTCCTGAATTCTCATGCTTGCACCCTCAGGAGCCAGTTCCATTGCACTTAGTATTCATTACCTAATACTGGGGAAAAGTAACTCATTGCCAGTTGTTTAATTCCAGTTTAATTCCATTGCAAATTGTTTAATTCCAATTATCTCTTTTTGTCCTTGAATTTTAATAACTATAATTAATATAATTTAAGGGGTAGCCGAGTAAGTAGAAACACCCCTTTGTCAACAAGTATATTTCCAAGCAGCACCCAGCAGAACCCTGCTCTGGGAAGCAAAGAAGTAGGAGATGCAAGCAGTTATGGGGTGACAGTACAATACAATATGTGGTCAGGATACCAGCTTTAGGGAAATGCATACAAGTGTTTTTGTTCTGCTTCATTTTTAAGGCACTTTTGGGGAAAACGTGAAGAAATTGGTGATATTTCATTGCCTTTAATTCTTTGATTTCACAGACACTTCTGTACCTGGTTTTTGATATTTAACCTTGAAAATTGTTTGACTTAGATTTTGGGTCAGAAATTCTGCTCACACTGCATATTTGTTTTATGAAACTTGATAACAGCTGGAAAAGAACAAGGCCTTTCCTGGCAATGGGGATAAACCTCTCAGTCATGAACTGCATCTCTCAGCAGTTTGTCCCGTGTGTGTCTTGCATCACATGCTGTCGTCTTGCAGTCATGAGTCACTTGCTTCAGCTCCCACTGCTCTGGATATCAGCTTGGCAAAGCTGCACAGCTTATTCCCTGGGGAAATGTGCACACAAAGCAGTGGGAAGCCAGGCCACTGCAGTGCTGGAAGCAGAACAGATTTGCATTTGAGTTCAAGCTGCAGGATGTACATGCTAAGTTGACTAATGCCACATCTATTTCTAGTCCTGTTACCTGGGTAATGGTAATTTCATTTTGTTCTCTTCCTTCAGTGATTACAAGGAGATTTTCTACTTTAAATTAACCTTTAAACATCTGAATGAAATACAGTGAGTTCAGACATGAGCTACATAATTTTTACAGCTGTTGTAATTTCACTAATTAGGAAAATAGTAGTAATACAGGACAGATTTGAGGAGTCTGAGAGATGCTGGTTCTGTCCCAGGCTGGAAATTCCTTCTAATTTGCTCTTGGTTTTGCCTGTGTTATTAGGGAGCAACCCTCCCTACTCCTGTCACTTTGACCATTGTAATTAGTAGCAAAGTCTAACCTATGTAGTTCTGAAAGTTTCCTGGGTTTTTCTCCTTAGAACCAAAATAAAATGGTAGAATTAAGTCAGCAAACATTATTAGGATTTAATACCAAACTTTGAAACTTGCATTCTCAATGATTTGTCTCCAGGACAACTATTAACCTCTCCAATTAAATAAGCTAAACTGATAAAAAAGATACGAAAATTGCACGAGATAAATGAGCAAAAACGAAGAGTTGTCATCTGGTTCTGGCAGATATTTGAGCTGTCTAACATTATCAGCAGCAGTGACAGGTTCCTTGGGCAGATAACATCATTGTCCACAGCCAGTTAGTGATAATCAGCAAAAATGTGTGTGCAAGCCCTGAACGTGCCAGTGGCCAACTGCAAATTCCTGTGCCTGGCATTACAATGCAATACAATACTTCCTACTCTTGGCAAGCAACTCTGTACAGCTCAGACCCTCAGTGGCCTATTTTGCAGCTTGGGAACAACAAAGCAATTTCTTGCCCTCTTGCCAGAACAGGTGCCCAAGTGGATTTCTAAGGGAGAAAGTCAGCATATTCTGCTCTCTGATGGTCTGCTGGAAGGCAGTGCAGACCTTGTGAGTGATTTCTCTCCTCCTTTTCAAAGGGCTTAATTAAAGAGTTGAGGGCTTTATTTTCAGAAATAAAATTATTCCATGACAATATTCTGCAAAGGCAAGTACGCATTATTGGATTAGAAAAGTGTTTACAGTTCAAGCCTTAATTTTATAGTAGATGTCTCCCAGATGTTTACCGTAATGGCAAAGCCTATAAAAACACGGGGCAGCACTGGAAGATCTGCTTCCTAACTGAGACTGGAATTCATTTTCCTGAAGGGCCTAACTCCTGGCACTTGCAAATTTTTTCGCAGACTTGTCTCAGTGAGGTAGGATTTAGTCAGGGACTCTCTCCCCATCCCCATTCCTTACTAAAGAGCAAAATTTCCTCACAGAGAGATATTTTAGTATTGTATTCTCCTTTGAGCATGATCACTGAGAAGGGTCCAGGCTGGAACCTCACCAAACCTTCATTGACTGAGAGCATTCAACAGCAGAAGGAAACTAAGGAATGATACACTCACAAATCTTACTGGACTTAGAGAAGTCTGGCTTTCTTGTCATTAAGAAGATCTTGAACAATTATTTCAACCTTTTTCAGTTTAATTCTTTATCTTACTGACCTAGTGTGCATGTTTTTGTGCTGCTCTGCTCACAGGAGAGCTGTGGGTTTGGAGGGTGAGCTGTTCTGGGGATGAGGAATTGGCTGGATGGACACAGGAGTTGTGGGCAGTGGCTCCATGTCCAGCTGCAGGTTTGGGATGAGGGCTGTCCCTCAGGGCTCTGCCTTGGCCCCAGGGCTCTTGCATGGCTTCCCCAAAGACACAGACAGCAGATCAGCTCACCCTCAGCACGCTGGCAGGGGATGGGAAGCTGAGCAGGGCAGGGGCACCATGGAAAGACAAGGCCATGCACAGGGACCTGGACAAGCTTTGGAAGTGAAACCACAAGAACCTCACAAGGTTCAACAAGGCCAAGTGCCAGGTGCTGCACCTGGGTCAGGGCAGTCCCTGAGTCACAGAATCATCAAGATTGGAAGAGACCAGCAAGACCATCTGGTTCCATCATCATCCCAGCAGCACCATCACCACCCCTAAAGCACATCCCAAAGTGCCACATCCGTCCAGATGGCCAGGCACGGGGGTTGGTGCTGCAGGGATGTGTGTGCTGGGCACAAGTGTGAGAGTGCAGAGGGTGTGTGCAGAGCAGGAGTGTGAGCACAAGTAGGGTGTGCAAGCAGGGCACCATGGTGGGTACAAACAGGCAAGGCCCTGTTGTAGACAGCTGAAGCAGGACTGCAGTGTGGGAACATGCAGGGCACCACTGGGAGTGTGCAGGGCACTGCCCTGAGCTTTGGAGGTACTGGAATGTCCGGAGTCCGGAGCTGCAGTTGGCAAGGCCACCTGAAAGCCTCTGGGGAAGGACAGAGGGGCAAACCAAGGGAGCGGGTGTCACTGTGAGAGGCTGCTCTTGACCACCCAGCCAGGAGGTCAACACCAACAAATGATTCTTCAAGGAACCAAGGGGACACCTCCAAACCAGCCGCCCTTGTCCTTGTGGGGGAATTCAGATTGCCAGGTGTTCACTGGAACACCACACAGCTGGTCCACACAGCCCCAGGAGATTCCCCTGATGACAACTTTGGGCACAGGGACTCAGGGAGCCGGCTGGCAGAGCCCTCTGGGATTTGGTGCTCGTTCCCAGAGGGGCTCTCGTGGCTGAGGTGGGATTGTCTCGGCCACAGCGACCGCGCAGCCGCCGAGTTTCAGATCTCTGCGGCTTTGCCTGCGCCCGTCGGGCTCCCGAGATGGGCCCGGCACAGCTGAGCCTGCTGGAAAAGCAGCATCTTTTATCAGTGTGGCCATGGCAAAGCTGCTGTCCCAAACGGATCCTTTCACCCCTGTGCAAGAAACCAATCCCCACACAGAGTTCAGCTGTTTCCTTTATTTACAGTTCTGCACAGAAGGAGGTGCTGGGTGGCAAATCCACAAAGGCAGCACAGCGACTATCAAAACTTTTCCCTATTTATACATTCTAGTGAACAAAGGCATTCAAGGCATTGGCTACCAATTATATGGTTCTCTAACTAATTTAACATATTATTTCCTTTTAAAATTATTTTAATATTTTTATACTATAATTACAAATACATATATATTACATTCATATATATGCACTATATAATGTTCTATATAATATATACATTATATATACTATGATACTCAAAATATATTCATTATGAAAAATATGTAGAGATATTATAAATATTAAATAATATGGAATATTTAATTTTTGTGTTATAATAGTATTATGGTTTTGCTATTTATTAACTATTAATGTAATAATTTCTATTATTAGCTAATATTATTAACTATAATTTATGATTAGCTAATATGAATATCTTGATATTTTTTCTATTGGATATAAGATTCCTTTGCTTCTTATGCTAACCAGTCCTCCTCTATGCTCAGTCTTTCTTTTCTTTTGAAGAGGTTCCTTTTTTCTCGCTGGGTTTCTGGGGTCACTGGGCTGGGAGTTGATGGTCGCCGTCTCCCTGTGCCAGAGGTACCTTTTCCCCAGCTGTGGCTGATTTCAGCACAGTTGCTGAGGTGGCTTCATGAGTTCTGTCCTTATCTGGGAAGTTGTGCCGAGTGTCCTTGTGGCTGTCACTCCTGCATCCTCGGTGTCCCCTCCGAGCAGGAGCTCCTTCTCCCCGGCTTTGTGCACCTGCGCTCGGCTCTGCCATCGCTGGTGCCTCTCAAGCCCCAGGCCTCAGCCAGGCCGTTCTCCCGACATGGAACTGATGTCCCTGACCCCTGGCCATCAGAGGCAGCCCGTGTGGCAGCAGGCAGGCTCCGGCGCTGGCAGCGGGCCCGGACTGTCCGGCTGTGCCCTCAGGCAGGGCCAGCAGAGCAGCGCCCGCAGCGCCCGCAGCGCCCGCCTGAAGCGGGAGCGGCGTTTCCTGGGGGGAGCCGGCTGCTCCCTCAGGGCCTGGGCTCCGGCCTGGGGAGCTGAGGGGCCTGGGGGGCAGCCGGGGCTGGGCAGGGCCGGGCCCTGGCTCTGTGCCCCTGCTGCCTTCACCTGCTCAGCCAAGGCAGGAGAAGCCGCTGCCTCGGCCGAGTCCTGGGGAGCAGCGTCGAAGTCCTGCAGGAGCTGCGGGTACTTGGGGTTGATCCAAATGGTGCGGATGGTGATGCATTCCAAGTCCTCCTCTGACTGCTTTTTGTCACTGTCGCCTCTCTCTTGGAACAACTTTGGGTAGTCTCTGACTTCTCCTTCGGACAGCTCTTGGTTGATGGAGTGTTCCCATTGGCGAAACATTTTGTTGCTGTTGTTTTCTTCTTGGGACAGCTCTTGGATTCCTATGTCCAGCCACTTGTATAGCTCTTGGTGTCTCTCAAATTCCTGGCACAGCTCTGGGTCTATCTCACCTTCTGACAGCTCTTGGTCTCTTTTGTCATCCTGCTTGTACAGCTCTTGGATATTCACATCTTGCTTTTGGGAAGGCTCCTGGCACGTCACATCTTCTCCATAGGACAACTCTTCGTCTCTCTCAATTTCCAGTTGAGATAGATCTTGGTATTTATCTTCCCCTTGGGAAAGCTCTTCGACACTCTCCTTTCCCCACTGGGGCAGTTCCTGGCCCAAGTAGGGTTCGTTCTCTCTCTCCTCACTGGCCAAATCCCACTCCACAGTCTGTGGCCCTGGCAGCTCTGTCCCCGCTACTGCCTCCTGCCCCTGCTCCCTGAGGGCTTCCAGCCACCCAGGGCTGGGGCTGGGGGAGCAGCTGGGGCTGTGTGGGGCAGGGCCATGGCTCTGTGCCCTGGCTGCGGGGGAAGGAGGCGACTGCCTTGGCACATCAGGGGCCACAGGGCCCTGTCCTCCAGGCAGCTGCTCTCCATCCCCTCTCCCTTCATGCCTGGCCATCACCTGGGGTTTCATGCACAGGCCCGGCTGCTCCATGGCAGGGGTGGAGTTGGGGTTCACCTCCTCTGTGAGCGGCTCCATCGTGCTCTGTCACAGAGGCTCTCAGGGGAGCTGCTTCCTCCTGGCAGAGCAGCTCTCCTGGGAGTGGGCACCGCAGGGCTCTGCCCCCCCTAGATACCCTGTGACAGGGCAGGGCTCTGCCATGTCACAAAGGCCTCTGGGCTCCATCATGTCCTGCATCACCAGCGGCCCTGTGTCACAAAGGGCCACACCCGACATCCCTTCAACAGCCGACCCCACTGGAACTGGCATGGAGCAGCCTCAGCCTTGGGCACTTGTAGCCCCTGATGTGCCCAGGCCCCTGTGAGGCTTTGGACAGGGTCCCACATGACAGCCCCAGCCCCATGCTGCAGAGCCCTGGCTCTGGAGGCTGCACCACTTGGGGCACAAGCCACTAGCCAGATGGACACATCCAGGGAGTTGTGGGCAGTGGCTCCATGTCCAGCTGCAGGTCTGGGATGAGGGGTGTTCTTCAGGGCTCTGCCTTGCCCCCGGGGCTCTTGCATGGCTTCCCCAATGACACAGACTTGGTGACAGACTGCAGCTGTTTCAGTTTTTAAATTTCAGATCTCTGCTTCTTTCCCTGGCCCAAATGGCTCCCACAACGGACCAGGCAGAGGCAAGCATGGCTGGAAAAGCATCTTTTAATGTGTCCATACTGAAGCCACCCTGTGTTGCTCCCTTTGGATGCTGCACAGGCTCTGGGCCAGCCTCTTTTACACTTTTCTCTGAAGGAACTCTGTTCCTGTTTTACCTGAGTGTGGCATTCACATTCTCTGAACATAATTCCTTCGCCCAGGGTTTTTCTCCTGGGAAGCTGAAAGGCAGCGAGAGGCCTCAGAGAAAAGGGAAACAATTCTTATCTCATTTGCTTCTCCTGTATTGTGCTCATGTGGAATGTGTTTGGAGATTGTTTACCCAAGATGATTTCTTAATTGGACTCTGCTGTGAGTTGTTTTGACTCAATGGCCAACCAGGGCCAAGCTGTATGGGGACTGTGGAAAGAGTCACCAGTTTTCATTACTATCTTTTTAGCATTGAGTAAGTATATTTTCTGTATTCTTTAGTATTGTATAGTATTCTTTAATATAATATAGTATAATAAAGTAATAAATTAACCTTGTGATAAGAGAGAGTCTTCCTCATCCTTCCTTCATCGGTGACCCTGCATTTACAATACCTGAGGATTTATGGTTTAACTTTACTAGTGACACTGGTAGGAATAGATCAGTTTTCTTTGTCTGAATAATTACTTCTGCATTGCTGAAAATTATGTGCCTGCAAAACACTGTGATTAATTTTAACTGAGCAGGTGCAGGGCCTGCCACTACCCGAGATGGGGCTGCAGCACCCTGCGCAGGATTGGTCTGTACATGAATTCTTTCAGATGTGCTGCTGGTAACAAGCAGGCCAAGAGCTTTCCATCTCCCACCTATCCTGGCACATCTTGCCACATCATCACTTCAGTTATCAATTTTCATCACCAAGCAGTGACAGGGTGTGATCTACTAATTTCTCCTGAGCAACCTTTCAGGTGCTGCTATCTCTCACCCAGTTCCAAATGTATGAAGTTCAAGGTGCATGAACAGCTATGTCCTGTGCCAAGCCTACACCAGAAGTGTCTGAGTCTTCTTCAGTTTGGGCTCTTTACACTATCAAATAAAAGGAAGAGACAGATAGCAGGTGCACACCAGCAAGAACAACTTCCTTTGTGCTTTCAAGTGGCCCCCCAGATGTTACCCTCTCCAACCTCCCAAATCCATAGATACCCAAAATACAATGTCCACAAAAAATACGGTTTATTGACTAGATTAAATGATGTAATGCTTAGACATTGTATTTGTATTAACAATGCTCTTGCAGAGGAACATAAAATGATACTTTTTTCCCCGTCTCTAATGAAATCTCAGAGCAGGTAATTCATGACAAAGGGCACTGGATACTCTCCAAGTCACACAGCTTTGACAAACCTACTATGAGAGTTCTTGCATATTCAATAATTGAAATACAATTTCAACTTTTTGCCTTGCTGAATTAATTCTGTGCTTTTGAGTTCTCTTGAAGCTATGAAGAATTATAAACTACTACAGCTTGACAAAGCTGATCAGATTTGTAACAAAAATACAAAGACAATCATTAAAAACCACATTGAAAGTACTTTGAAAGTGAGGCCACATTATTTTTTACTCAGAGCATAGCTGGCAGCTAGGGAGCTGGAAGAACACTGAAAAAAATCCCATGAAGTGACATCAAACAGGTCAGATGAGTTTTCCTTTCTCTTTTCTTACCAATACATCTCTCCTCAGAGTACCATTGTGTCTATTCAGTGGATATTGCCAGTTACATTTCTTTTTTCTATTTTTTTTTTGTCTTCAATGTTTATTGGTATTGTCACTCTCCAAATAATTTGGGTAACGTATTCAAATGTAACCCAACAATGCTGAATAAACTGCATTGACAGTGGTCAGGTTTTGTTTGTAAAGTTGTCCTGAATGAAATTCCAGACTCCACTGAAAACAATACCCACCTCACAGGTATATTTACAAAACACTGCACCACTTTCATGGCACAGATGGATTATGGATGCATTGCAACAAGCAATCACATCACTAAAATTTTAGATAAAAACCTGACTGCCATTTCTGCCCTCTCCATTTAACACTGTGGGCAACAAAACACTTGGACAAACAACAGGTTCAGTGGATCTGCAATCAACAGAGAAAGACCCAGACAATCAATACATTTCCATAACATGTTATATGTATTCAAACCAAACCCCAGTGTGTCTGGATCCTGGATTTTTCTGTGCACACCAGATCCTCTGAGTGACTGTTTGCATCTCTATCCTTGGAGGAATTTGGCATCTCCAACCTGAGGCATTCACAACCATGCACATACCAATGGTTTTATGCATATTCCACAGGAGACTTTTCACCCACAGGACAAAGTAACAGTACAACATATTGACCAGGCTGTTACACCCTACTAACCATCATCTTGTCAATAAAATTCATTATGCTAATATACAATGAGTTTTTTAAAACATAAATGAACTATACTTGCATAAATGAATATCATTCATTTATCAATGTATTCTCCAGAGTTCTTTATTGATCACAGGAAGAGCTACAGCCCAGACCAATACCAAAACCAAATGAAATTCAATCCTTCACTATAAATGGGAAAAGTCAAGAGCAAAATTAATTTCTGGCAGTACCACAAACCATGGACTGTTACAAACTTAGTGAGAGAACTGGGACGGATTAGAATGGAGCAGCTGAGACCAACCAGCCATCTGGAAGTATCCCAGTATTTTGAAGCAATTCAAAGTAGATGAGGTACAAAAGGACAGTTTCAATACCGTTGCTTATGAGGAGTAATCTGGCAGAGTATGGGTAAAAAACAGCACTGAAGTATGAAATATGTCAGAAAATGTACTTCTGCTGGCTGAAGTAGCTAAATAAACCTGTATCAGTTTATTTAACTGATAATCCAGTTATCCTAAGAGAAGGTAATGAAGCAGGTTCACCCTTTCTCTTACAGGATCACAGGAATAACTGGTGTGAAGCTTCATGAATAATTTTGCTATGACACCAGGCTGTGCTTCCAAGCTGAGCTCTAATGTAGAGATCTGCAGCAAAGCCTCATTCACATAAGGAACATTTCCAATGAAAGATTTCAAATCTTCCAATTTTATAAAAAAATGTTTTATTTTAATTTACTCTTCCCTTCCTCCCTGTTCCCATTCAGATTACATAAATGATCTCTTGCAGCAATGCACCTCAATCTTTACCAGAGAAGCAAATTAATAAAATATCCAAATAAAAACTGAGAGTAGTAATAAAATATCCAAATTAAAACTGAACTCCAAGAAATGCCAAGTGGACATCTGATTCTACATCAAAACCAAAACCAAGCTGCATGGGCTGTGAAGTTTCACCCTGTACTGAGGGGCACAGAGCTTTCAGAGAGATGTGAACCACCCAAAGATGCACTACTCCCTCCAGCTCACTTCAGTCCAGGCAGCAGTTCATGCAGTAAATGGGGGCTGAGCTCTGGCTCAATGTGGTGACAGCAGCTGCTGAAGCAGAAAACCAGGAGTCCTGTCAGACCTTCAGGAAAGGCAGCAGAGGGGGCTGGGGGAAGACCTGGAAATATCAAAGATTTCTCCTGCGCAAGAGCACGAATTTCAGTTCAGTGAAGAGAAGGAGCCAGCTCACAGTGTGACAGGCTCAAGCCAGCTTTGGCACTTGCATTACTGAAAATAATGGGTGAGTTGTCCCCAACTCAGCAGGCAACCAGCTGTGAAAGTTTATTTGCACCAGTGAGCAATTGAGCTAAGGGTTTCTTATCCCAGGGAAAGCTTGCTTGCTAGCTGCAAAGCTACCCAAGTCCAGCTGTTATTAAACAGACACACAAGGTAATCATTATTTCCAGAAGCATTAACAGGATGCCAGGGGTGGCACATGATAAATGACAGAGTAAAATTTTAAAATACATGACTAAGTAGGCTTAAAATTTACATTGCCCTTTTCCAATTTAAACTCTGTCTAATGAAAGACAGTTTAACAGCATGAAGTGCAAGTTGTCTTACACTGGCTCAAAAAAAAAATCACTGGAACAATCAAACCCTGAACATTCCTTAATTAAATGGACAAGTCTCTTGGGAATGACATGGGCAGAGACCATACTTTTTGTATACCAAACCTGAGCAGAGATTGGGTTTTGTTTCTTTTCTGTAAAAAGATAAAACAACTATTTCAAGGTAGAACTGAAGTGGTTTCAAAATAGCAATGACCCAGGTCATAATCAGAATTTTGTATATACAATTTGTATTAACTTAAAAAAATAAAGAAGTTCAAAATACCTCCAGAGAACATTCTAGGTTAGCAAAATGTCCTGTACAAAAGTAGGCCACATTTGTTGGTTTAAAAGAAGTCCACAGCAGCTGGTCTCTTCTTAGCTGACATAGTAAATGGTCTCTTCATTTGGGGCTCTTTTGCTGGGGTCACTGTGGGTGACTTCAGCACCCCATGATGAGGTTTCTGTTCAGGATTGAAAGCCACACGGGAGGGTCCTTCTGGGCTCACTAATATACTTTTGTCAGTCTTTTTAAATTCTGTTGAGAAACAAGCCAACAAGTTACAAAGAAATGCAAGCCCTGGAATAACTGGGCCTGTCAATCAGCTGTGGAATTCCCCAGCCCTAGAAGCCTGAGTTAGATCCCCAAGCCCAGCAAGGCTCAGAAGCCTTGGCAGAGAAAAGAGATGGTGGTGGAGCACATCTCTCAGCAGAGCCCCTCGGGGAACAGGGTCTGCTGCAATCCACTGTGAACCCTCCCCGTGGCTCCACAGACCACCAGAGACCCTGGGCCTTTTCCTCAGACACAAGTGTTCCAGCTATCCTGAAAAACACCACACTGGACTTTAAAAGATGTCAGTGGGTAAGCAGTGTCTCTACTCTGCCTGCTGAACAGCTCCAGAGACTCTTGGCCATCCCTTCAGCCAGCAGGGAGGCACCTATTTTTCATTCTGTTCAGCTGTGTTATATTAACATGAAGACATTTACCTAAATACACTGTTCTCAATTTGAACTTTACCTTTTGCACACTTCAGAGAGTTAAAAAGTAGCCAAATGAATACATGGAATATAATTGTGTGCTATGGAGCAAGACATTTATTTAACAGGGAGAACACCAACTGCTTACAGAAGGGAAGTGACCTTTATCTACTCATGATCATTCATAAGCCACAAGCAGCCAAAATAAAAAGCAAACTTTGCTACTACAAAGTCTGATTTTCTCAGCATGTCAGCATCTTTGCCTTGGGAAACAGAAGTGAGCAATGAAGACTCTGAAGTGCACGTGTTTCCAGAGGAGCTCTGCAAACAGGCAGCTCAGGAAGGTAAGTTCAAACCCTGCTGCAGTTTTCCACCCATGAGGCTCCTTCTGCAGGGCACTAATGCAGCACCCTGGCATTGCTCCAGCCCAGCTGCAGGGCTGAATGTCCTAAACCTTACATCTCCTCTGGAAAGGAACTTGAGAAGGGTTTGTAAACCAAACACAAAAATAGTGAGACAGGAACAGAACCATCCTGTTTTAGAGGTGTTGCAGAGGTATGTGAGTGTGTACAACTTCCCCATTCCTCAGTTACCAGAGAGACAGTGGACAAACACACACACATCAGACTCACCTGCAGTCATGTTTTTATTCAAACCAAACGTGACTCTTTTGGAGCTGGGTGTCTGCAGTTTGTTCAACTATAAAGCAAAATAAAGACATGAAATAAGTTTTTTGAGGCAATGCTTTGAGTTCTTTCATTTGCACCCACTGATGTAAAACAGCCTACCTCTTCCTTTATTTTGCTTAGAACTACCTCAATCCTCTGGCACTGACTGCTGCTAAGACAGCACTGTTTTCCTAGCCAAAAGCAAACATATTCCATTTGTGCAGAAATCACATACTCTCCTTAATGTCATTATGTAAGTCAACAACAAACAAGAAGATATTTGTGTGTTAAACAGATTGGCCCCACTGCACTCGGGCCTCAAACTGCTAAGAGGACCTGAAAAGCTTTAAATGTTAAAAAGGTCTAGAGAAGAGGGCAGACTTTTGAAGCCCTGCACTGTTTTTCCACTTTCCTCAAACAAGAAATGGAGGCTCAAAGTCCCTTGGCAAGACTGAAATCAGTTTGTTTTTGCTTTCTTGTGAAATGAGCAGATCCATGAGCTGTGTGTTCAACAAGAAGGCTGAAAGCACAGGGGAGGGAAGGAGAGATTTCAGAGACACCTATAACTCATTTTCTGAAATTCTGGAGCCATGTGTGACTTGGTCTATAGCATCAGCATTTCCAGTTTTATCTGCTTATGTTAGGAGACTAACAGGGAGTGGAAAAGACATCACAGGGGATGAGGAGATTGCTTGGGAAGACATTTGTTCCCAGACTCAGCTACTCTTTGTGAGATCACCCCACCTGAATGGGTGTCCTGGTGGAAGAGATGGCGCTTCTGGCTTTCCTGAAGAACACTGCCTTTGGTGCAGTTGATTTTTCAAATTTTACAAAATCACTTCCTGGTTTTGCTTTCTTTTTCTTTAATGGTGACAGAGCAGTACTGCTTTCCTGTTGAGGAGGGAAAAGGAAAAATGCTTCAGTACAAAGTTCTGCATTAACTAATACCTAGTCCTGTGACCAGCACTCACATCACATCAGTTAATCACCATGTTTAGCTCCCAGCAGGTAATTTTGCAATTAGCATGATTCAAAGCAGAAGTTTAAGGCAAGCTCTGTGCAGAAATAGGAAAGTCATTGCAAAGCACAAAAGAAAGAATTTGTAATAGATCTGCCAAGCCCAGCAGAGTGCAAACACATTTTCTCCATGTGCATAAGGATACTTTCCAATTGATCCATCTCCTGCACACAAGTGATCATTTTTCTTCCTTCACCATAAGCAAAACCACTTCTGTGGTACCTCTGGATGAATAAGATAAATAACTCATGAACAAACACAGCTTTGGGCTAAGATGAAGACTTTGAAGAAAAAAATGGGAGTATGAAATCTGACTATACTTTCAGAAATCCAGCTATTGTATAGTGCTACTTGTTTGCTGACTAAAATTCATACTTTATTTAAATAAATAAAAAATTTATTTAAATATTATCATATTTAAAGCAATTCATGTCTCCAGTACAAGGCAATTCTTAGGACTTGCACTGGCAGAGCTTTCTAACCTGCTGTCTGTGGACTGTGGTGAGGGGAAGTTCAGTTATGCTTCTCATCAACCCACAGACATGGAATTCTGAAGGTATTCACTGACAAACTGTGGGCAATGTACAGCAGATATGGCCTCTTTTGATCTGAAAATCACTTCTGCTTCAAATAGAAGGAAAAACCACAAGACTTCTCGTTTTCTGAATTGTGGAGACAACCCTGAAATAATGCTGATATTGTCTGTTTTTTTTTTTTTTTCCCTTCTCCTTCTCCTTCCTCTGAATATTTGAAGCTAATTTTCTGGAGGTGTGTGTTGTCCTTGAAATCAAGAATCAAAACATGCCCCTCATTTCTGGGCACAAGGCCAGGATTACATAACTAATACAAGGAAAGAAAACAACATGGTATTTCTCAAGCAATGAAAACAGAATTAGCAAAGCTTAATTTCCTCCACATTTGTACATTTTAAGCTTTACCCTGACCTCTTCTTTCTTCCATCAGTATTCTCCCTCCCCTCCTGACTCAACTTCCAACTTTCCTTGTCTCCATCCCTTTTAACACACACAACTATGTGGACTGAACAAGAAAAAGCAAATGCCATAATTTCTTTGGGATTCCACATGAAGAGTGACCCAGTAGCCCATGCCCTGCCAGCCAACAGGCCAGTGCTGGGGTTGTGCTGCTGCCTTTCCCTCAGTCCTGCACTAAGCTGTGCCAACAATTCCCATGAAGTCTGCAGGAACTTCTTATTTTGAATCTTTCACAGGTCTTGGAACCTGTTGGGTCACCTGCAGCAAACTCTCACAGAAAGAGATGGGGGTGTCATAATCATATTTTCTTAGAAATTAAACTTTTATAGGCAAAGAAAAACCAGGTGTGAAACACGGAATACTGAAGGAGGGACAAAGCCAATGGTTCCTACTTTGGAAGCCCCACAGTGAGAGAAATGCAGTTTGAATAGTGGGGAGAGAGAAACCTTTTGGCTCCTCCCTCTCAGCACTTCATCATCAACAACCAGAAAATGTCAGTTATGTTATTACTGTTTAAGCAAAGTTTCAATATGAATTTTTTCTCCTGTGAAGGACTGAGTAGCTTTATCTCCATATACAAGGCTGCACTACTGAACTAATCCTACAGGTTTAAACAAAAATCAAACAGAAGTGAGCTCATAGGCTCAAAACATGAAGCTTCAACTCTTTTTTTGTACTCCTAAACTCATCTGTGCTTTATGAATTTTTTTCCACCAAAGTAAGACTGTCAGCAACACTTCCAAGAATGTACCTAAACTCCTGAATGTGTTAGGGTGAATATGCATTGGAAATGAGCAGTTAAAAAGAATTTCAGTAACAGGAGAGGGAAGAACACCTGCACTCTCTTTTTTAGCCACACTATCAAAACTATACAGTTCAAAAAGGTTTTTGATTCTCAAATCAGAGAAAAATCAACGCTATTCTACCTATTACAAAGAAGAAAATGGGGGTGCAAGGTAGAGAGATCAAAAAAATATGTTGTTGCCAAAATGGAAGGCATACATTTTTGAAGAAGACATTGGCTCTTCCCAGTGAACACAGTATTGCCTTTATAAAAAACTGGACCATTCATAAATGTGATCACACAGCCTGATGACATTAAAGGTCACAGTGTCATATTCTCTATTCCAATGTTCCAGTGCCTATTCCCTTTCCCAAATCCTTTCCCTAGACAGTCCCATCAGTTTTTTTAAGATAGAGCAGTGAGCAAACAGAAGCCACTCCTGGAATTGCTGTGGGCAGCTTCACAAGGAGCTGATCCTAATCTTGGATGCTGCTGCTGCCGAAGGGATGTTCCATCTTCCCATTTCTGTTTTGCCAAAATATGATGCTCTTTGTGAGTGTGCTGTAAAGCTCAGGGACCCAATGCAAAAGAATAATTAACCCAGGCACCAAAGGAAAAACAGACAAAAAAAGACAACTCCATCTTGCCCCCAACATCCCATTTTTCAGCTAGATGGGTTCTTCCAGCTGAGTGGCTGGCACAGGATTTAGTGTCATTGTACAGGAGGGTGTGACACTGTAGCAGTGTGTGGCTTTCTGGGGAATCAAATTCTTTTTTGATGATATCAGCAAGCAGCCCATGCAGCCCCATGCCCAGAAAGCTAAAGCCAATCAGAAAATGAGCCTGGCAGTTCCTGAAGCAGGCAGAGAAAAGAATGAGCTGTACATACCACCTTCCTGTTTTTCTTGCATACAGTCTCCAGAACTCCATTGGCTTCGACAGAGTTTAGCACCTCTTTCACTTTTCTCTTCTTTTTCAGAGCTCCTCCATTCTGACTGGAGACTTTCATCCCTTCCAAACCAACTATCTTTGTCTTTGTCTTCAGTGTGGCCTTTCTGGAGGGTGCAGATTCAGCCTCTGCCTTTCTTGGCAAGGTCCCCAGCAAATCCTTGCTGGGTTTCAGGTCAGTTTGCTGCACAGGGGGATCCCCATTCTCCAGGACAGCCCCTGCTTTCTGCTTCTTTTTCACAGCCTTGGGAGGTAACAGAGTGACAGAAGGGCTGACATCCTCTGCTGCACTGGCAGTGGCTGGTCCATTCTGACACGCTGGTTTTGCAGGAACATTCTGCACTTTAGGATTCATTTTCTTGAACTGCCTCTTTTTACTCTGCTCTGTGTCAGTCAGGCTGTTCTGCACACAGATACTGTGATTTTCTCTGGTGTCAGTTGCTACATCTGTGGTCTCACTGGCCTCATTTACTAGCAATTTCTTTCTCTTCCTCTCCTTTTTATTTTCTGGCACCTTTTCCTGGCTAGAAGCATTGGATCCAGATGTTTCAGCTTTTCCCTCCTCACAATTTCCATCAGCTGTTCCAGAATCAGCACTTGGGCTGTCCCTCTTCTTCCTTTTTTTCCTCTTCCTCTGGGGAACTGATGGCACCTTCCCACTTGACAGCTCTTCTTTATCCTCTAAATCCATTCCAAAAAGAATGCCACAACACACACGTGAAACACAAAGGTACTTAGAACAACTGAATTCTATTCTATTTGTGTTATTTTCTTTTAAAATAGGTGCACCATTTTCCTGTTATCAGCCTGCACAACAGTTTTACTGTTACAGCTGATCAGGACACTGCAGTCTGATGACGTCTGGCCTAATTAATATTTTGCTAATTTTGCCTTGTCACAGGTAAGATCTAAACCATTCCCTGTGGCAACCCTACTTTTCATAGCAACATCCCTAAAAAGTTATTACTACCCACCTGTTAAGCCCATCACAAGGGCAGCTCAGGGGTTCAGTATTCCAACAACCCCAAATTCTTATATGCTAACACTTAACTTAAGACTGACATGTTTCTGCTTTCTGACAGTAAATGCACCTGCTCACAGGAGCAGTGCAAACAGCTGCTTCCAGTTCTGCTTTTGACTGAAATTTGAGGTGATGCTTGCCTCAGAATTAGGAAGATGACTCCCCCCCACTTTCAACAAGAACTGAATTTCACATTTAACCTTCATCACAACAGGATACAAATCAGCATCCTGAACAATAGTGTTGCCTTCCTCAGAACAGCTTTTATCTGACACTTTGCCAAACTGCACAAGTCACTGCAGATTGTCTCTCTCCCAAATATTGATCTTGCCTTACCTTTTACTTTTCCCAGCTCATTTTGCTGCCAAGGCTTGACAGCTTTTTTCTTTCGCTTTCGCCTACCGGATTCATCATCATCATCTTCATCTGTAGAAACATCTTCAGGAATATCTTGGGGGAAGATTCCTGTTGAAGAAGGATAAGGTATCAGAAAACTGGGAGTCCTACTTCTGTGAATAGTTATGCTGTTCATACACAGCATAACTCTCACAGAAAGAAAAAAAAACTCTTTCTCTACCCAACATTAAAGCAAAGCATATGACCCACTCCTATTTGTTTAAGCAAAAATAATAATCTTTCATTTCAGGACAAAGTACTGGGTTGCTCAAATTGTGAAAGGAATTTGGCCATCTCCAAAATATGTCTAATGTGTCCTAATGAAATTTTAAAAATCCACAAACCCCCCAATACAATATTTTTGAAATGCACATTAAAAAAAAGAGGAGTAAAATAATTTCAATACACATTACATGAGAACATTATATATAATTTAATGGAAAATAACTACTGTCTCTGTCTGCTGCTCAGTCCTTACCTTCTGCTAAGTCCTGGAACCTACAGGTGAGAGGAAGGGAGAAAAGAAAAACCAAAACATTGTTACTCATTCAGTACCAATAATAACACAGAACAGCATCACTGCACTTACTAAGGTTTTGTCAAAAGAGGAACAAAATATTTTTGCATAGGAACTTACAAACTCCAGAATAAATCCACCTCAGTAACCTCCCTACTCAAACCAATTCACTGAAAGTATTGAGAAAATAACAATTTAAGACTTTTCCTGCATCTGTTCCTTGCCCCACATCCAACCTGATGTCCCATCCTGCAGCTCAAACCCACCCTGTGCAGATAAACCCAGCTGGCTGCAGTTGTCTGGTGCCAATGGGGAACAGCATGACAATGGTGCCAGGACAAGACGGGTTGGGCAGAAAGAAAACCAAAGTAGCTTAGGACAAGGTGCATTTCAGCTGAACTCACTTTTTGACCAGCTTGTACAGCCGCTTTCTGTTCAGGGAAGGTGTATTTTTCCTGCTTGCAAATTCGAAGATTTTGTCAGCAACAGCCTTGTAATCAAACTGTTGGAGGGAAGTACAACACAGCTGTTCTTAGTTTATCCATGCAAGATAACCCAGTGCAACTTGTGTTACAAATACATCAAGTATTAAGTTCAATAGGCAACTTGTAAAGATACACATCTTGAAACAGACACCTCCTTTAAACCCCAAATGTTTTCCTCTGTTGAAATTTACACCCCTTTCACACACTGACTTGTACAGATGGCTGCTTCATTAACACAACAGCTGAACTCAGTATCACTTTCTCAAACGTTCCCAACCTTAATTCCTACTCAAGAGAGAAGCCAACCCACTTCAAAACTCCCATAAATATTTAGCTAAATATCAGATTTAAAGTGTGCCATGTCCTAATTCTTGCTTAAAAGCCACAGATACATGAAGTGTATCCACCTGCATGTGTGTTTGATGGGAGGATCTATCAGAATCACTACACTGCACTGGCCCTGGGTCTAGAAAACCCAAACTGTAACATATTACCCTCTCTCCTATCCATCATCCATGTTCAATGAAAATTAGGCTGATTGCTTCCCCACCCTCACTGACTTGGCTTTTAGCACACACATTTTTTGACTCTTGAAACAGTAAGGGAGGAGCAGAAAACAGAAGGTAAGGGAGGGAGGAAAGAGGAATTTAGACATGGATTATCACTCACAGAACACACATTACATAAATACCACCTTACAATAAATCAGGAGATTAAAACTTTCTAACATGTTTATCTATTAACACACTTTATTTCTGCACCTCTTGAAAGGGATAGGGAAAAAAGAGAGCAGAATATCAGTAACAGAGCAAAAGAGCCACAAACCTGAAGAACAGTTCCGATCCCATCATCAGCATTTTCATTGATATCCTCTGTGCTTTCAGCATTTTGTGCTGATTTTCTTGACAGACATCTGCCTGCTATTATAGAAAAAAGACTCAATATTAATGCTTTGTCTGAGATAAGCGACTCCAAAAGAACAAGCTTCATTAAGCACATCTGAAGGGAAGACAGGAAAACACAACTTACAGCACCCTGAACATGCGTTTGATTGGTTGAGAGCAGAAATGTATTTTCAATAAACAGGTTCTTCCATCCTAGCAACTCTTACCAGAGCAATTTAAGTTTCCTCCTTACCTTCGGTTTTAAGCATCTCTTCATTTTCCTGTTTGCCTTCTTCAGACACATTCTCCTCATCGCTGTTGGTACCCAGCTCCTTCATCAGGTCCTCGATGGCGAAGGGGGACTGATCCACGATCAGCTCGAAGACACCGGTGGCCACGGCGTGCAGCACACGCCGACTGCCAGAGAGCAGGGTGAGCCCAAAGGCACAGCAAAAACACCCTCCCTCCCATGGTAAAAAAGTGGGAACTTGGGGGAAAATGGATGAGAAAGAAAGTGGGAGAATACCGAGCTCTTCAGATGATGAAAGTGAACCTGTCACTTCTTAAATTAAATCCTTTAATCCAAGCAGTGTCCTGCTAATGTGGCCCTCTTAAATTTCACTCTTTATATGCTGACCTATATTAGACTGCAAAGGAGCAGCTCAGCTGCTCAATGCATTAAAAAATTAAAATAACTGGGCAAATTAATCACCAAAGGTTGATATAGCTCTTATAAATCCATGGAGACTATCTATGGCTCTGATAAACACAAGTTATCTTCAAATGACTGTGCAAATTGCTGGTAAAATACCCTTCTTTCTCTACATTCTGCAATTATGATTCTTTGATCCATTTATTACCATTCAGAGTTTCTTCATTCTTAAAAAATATTTATCCTTTAATCAAACTTACTCCTTTGCTTTGGCAGCAATTTTGCAGAAAGGTTCGATGAACTTGAGATTCTGGTCTGCTGTGAGCTGTTTGATTGGAAAGAAAAAAAATAGTGAGTACATAAAATGCTGTATATGTGCACTGAAATTCCTTGAATATTGGTGTTTGTACAGGAATTGGTATTGGGGGATCTTCTTTAACAGCCTTGCAGCATATTATCTAATTCCAACTGCCAGAGGTATCCAGGGCCTTTTTGTTACCACTAACTTCAGATATTGCCTGGAGTATTACCAAAACATTGACTGCCTTGCAGACTTTATTCTGCTGAGTACAGAAATACAACAAAGCTTCTCACTTCAGATAAGGAACCACGAGGCAGAGAAAGCTCAAAATAATTTTGTGTGCTTTCCCAAAGGTCTGTAGCAGACAAGAATAGGACTTGGATTTCTCTTAACTGGGCTGCTTGCATCAAAACCCTCTCAGCTACAGCAGAGCTAAAGATAAAGACCCTTCCCTTCAAAATACAATTTGTGAGCATCATCTGTGATTTCAAATAGTCTGGGGGGACTCACTCCCCTCTCCAGGCTCCAAGTGAGTGGCTTAGCTACAGTTGTGTGACTGTGGAGCTGCAGAAATGATTTGGGCTCCAAATCTCTTGTGCAGACTTTATCTCTCTCTTGAGCCACAATCCAGAACCTCAAAACCTGCAGGCAGGATTGGTTTGAATACTGACTGCAAGGAATAGGAATGGAAAAGTGCTGAGAGCTTTGTCCATTGCAAGAAGTATCAGAGGCCAGAGGCAAGGGGAGGTAACTGAGGAGGAGCCTGGGATGAACTGAGGGCAGCAGGAAGGGTGGAGGGACAGCAGAGATGCTCCTTGGCTTTGCTGCTGCAAAACTCTGCCCCACTGGAACAGCAGCCAAAATTAAGGGCCATTAATTGTCACAGCAAGACACAGCAGAGCAAGGCAGATGTCACCAGCAAAACAAACATCTGCATGTGGGGGGTAAACTGCACAATGCACGGACAACAAGAAGCAAATATTAGACAACTGTGAAGGTTCACTTTCCTCCTCTATTTAGGTTTTACACAACAAGCCAAGAGCAGGCTTTATGTCAGCCTTTGCTTTTGCAAAGGCTGGAAAACATGCTCACACAAGGGAAATTAAACTGAGTCCCCTCTGAAACAAAGAAATGAGAATAGTGTAACTATTGTATTGCTATTTTTCCAACCTCAATTTGGAGCAGCATAGCAGTACTCAGGAACTTGACAGAAACTACCATATTCCCACTGTCAAAGACATGAACAAAAGTAAAAGCATAACTTGTGGTAAGTCACTTTCACTTTCTTCATGCTTACTCAGTGTTTTTGTGTTTAAAAAAAATAATTAAATAACCTAAAAATTAAATTTCCTCTAAGATGCTACACACCATAGTGAACATCAATCAGGAATAAAATGACAAAGTATTTTCTGACCTCCTTTGCACCAACTTTAGCCAATTCATCCAGATAGATATCAATGAAATGGAACTTTATCCCAGTGGGAGAATTGCTGTCTGGGTCCATAATTTCTTTCATTAATAGCTGCAGCAATGGTTGAACTAGACTGAAAAAAAAAAGAGGTATTAATATTCAATTGCTCATGTCTTGTTTGCCTTGAAAACAAACTCTTGTCTTGAAAACAAACGCCACTTCTTTACAGTTATGGACAGCTACCCAATTTGAATTTTTTTTCCTTTTTTTTTAACCCTGTGGCCTATCATTGCTGTCTTTCAGGAAAATGAAGTTTTGTGTATTCCAAGCTTTGTCACCTGGCATTCTTTAAGACCTGCTGCAATTTTGCCCAGAACAAACATTTCCAGTCCCAAAGAGAATTCAAAACACTGAAAACCCATAAACATTCTTTCAGTTTTACTTCAATACACCTTTCTTCAAAAGCATTTTAAAAGACAAGAGGGAAGAAAGTCATGCTAGGCAGCTTCTTGGCTCCACTCAGGAGGGAAAGGCAGTTCTTGAGCTCCCTCACTCTGCAAGAAAGGAATCATGATCCTCTCTTCCCACACTGCCTCCTTCCAGTGAAAGATGGAGGCCAAAGCCATAAGAAACCTTGTCAGAAATCAGTTTGGGTGACCATGTGTGTGGGAAGAAGGGCTTCAGCTTTTTCAAACCTCCTCCCACACCTCCTGCTCCTGTCAAGCAACATTTTCATCTTTTCAACCTGAGGGCATTTACCCAGTGCAAAATTAAGGTGGAACAGCAGGGATGGGATGTCCTTTAGCTCTGCATTCCTTTCTGTTTCCACAAAAACATGCCTGTGTGCATCCCACATTTCAGATGGTGAGAGAGAGAAAGGATAATCTTAATACTGGGTTATTGAGCACTTTCAATTAAAAGATTTAAATCTCTCCATCAATTTAAAGACAACGAGCTTAGAAGTGGCACAAGAGCTCTAGACAGAGCAAATTACTGCAATTATTTGCCTTTTAATAGAATATGGAAGAAATACAATCAAAACCACTGAAGTTTACAACAAACAGGAGGCTAGTTTGCAATTAAGGGGTCCTGTCTTATCAGAAGAGAAGTAACCATGATTAACCACAATAAAAATATACTTTAAAAAGAAAGTCAGAGCCAATCAGAAAACCATAAGCACAGAAAAAAATTCCTTTTCTGTATTTTCTGGGATGTAGGTGCCCTGTCTAGTCTCTCTGTAGCTGATATTTCATTGATAGCTCTTCTGTCTATATCAGAAAATGAAATACATTAAATAGTGTATTTAATTTAATGATGTGTAACACCTTACTATGTTACTAAACAAAGTGATATGAAGAATAAATAAGCCTTAATATGAAGACTTCATGACAGTGGCATCTAGGAAAAAATCTATTAAATGAAAATATATTTAAATACAGGTATATTGGGTGACTTGTTTATGATGCAACAACATTCAGAAATCTGCTTACCCCTCATCCCATTCATTTCTTTTCAGCACTTCAAAGGATTGCCTCAAAATCAGACGCATCAGCTGCAAAGCACAAAATCTGTTAAACATGTTGTTTATGAAAACAGGTAAAGGAGCCACTGTGACTGTAATATGAACAGATTTCTTGGTCAACCTCTGTAGCACAAAGTGGAAGCTGCCTCACATGAATGTTTTGACAGATTGTCTGTCATGTAATGCAACAGAAAGATGCTGTGAAGAAAAAAAGACAACAAACTATTCTCATATGCTAAGCACAAAACATCCGTGATCATTTGTCCTATACAGCTTTCTCTTGATTCACACCCCTGATTTCTTCATTAAGTACTGTTTTAATCAAAGAAAAGGCACAGCTTAAACTGGACACAACAATATGGGACAGATGATAACAATAATAATTTAATTTACTTGAAAATTGCACTAGGAGACAGTCACATGTAAAACAGCCACATTCGACTGGCTCAAAACACTTCACTTACTGAAACAACTTCTATCTACTAATATTGGGAAAGAAAAACCACCAGTGAATGTGCCTGCAATTAACTTCTTTCAAAGAAGAAGATAATGGGATTTTGTTCTTTTTAATATTTTAGTTCCTGTTTTAAAATTCTGTTTCCTACAGAAAGAATTCTGACTACTGAATGCACTACAGTGGATACTTCACTGGTGGAAAGTTGGGGTTCTAGTGCAGAGTCATAAAAGCCTTTAAATAGTCTGACCTAAACTACTGATGTTGATACAGCGTTCTTTGAGACATTTTATATTCCAGTATAGAAATCAATGAGAAAAATCACTATGTTAGAAGGGAAAGCACTTGAGCACAACATAAACTGTGCTGGCTTTTAGGTTCATGCAGTGGTGAGTGCAAGCCTTTGAAACAAACATCCCCTGCAAGGTGTCAAGAAGATGATACCCTGTCTTCTCTTACAATGTGCAGACAGAGCTGCCTTCCAGCACCACTTTCTAGGAGAAAACACCACCCAGAGAGGTAGAATTACCTCTTATTAATTACCTATGATTAATTTTACCACCAGAGGGGTATAATTACCATGTAGTACTTGTCCAGCCGCAGATTGTCAATCCCGTTCCACTCCCGGTTCATCGTCTGCCAAAACGTCTGGATGAACAGGTGTCCTGCAAGGGAGCAAGGAGAAACACCTGCATGTGGGGCACAGTGGGATGTTCTGCTGATCTGAAAGGGTCTCAAGACAGGGATGTACTTCCCAAGGATTCTCCTAGAGACAGGGACAGAGCTGTGGGAAGACAGGCTTGACACTGCTACAATGATCAATTAAACTTGAGAACGACACAAGAAAAGGCACACAGCCACTTTTAAAGGCAAGTTTAATTACAGGAACAGATTTGTATCTATTTTGTGTTATATACACACAAGCTTGAGCACAATACCTGTTCTACACCCATTTCTACCCAAGCATTTTTGGCATTGGCTGAGTACTCCGTTTCATAAACATTTTGAATACCAATGGCCTAATAGCTCATGAAACAAGGTTGGTTTTGAGCAGGAAATACACAGAACAGTCTACGCAGAATGGAGAAGTAAGAGGACAAGTTTGTTTTGCTTTCTGTCCTCAAAAATCTCACCTGTATCCCACTGAAGACACAACTCTTCTACAACAGCCAGAAAAAACCTGCAGCTGCTACCTCCCTCAATGGAGTAACATTGACCAGTTGGACAAAAAAGAAAGAAAAAACCACCAAAACACCCCCTCTGTCTGTCTGTCTTTATTCTGGCACTGTGACAGTAGAACCACCAAAGAGGGAAGCACCCTACAAAGCATTAGGTAATTCAATAGTACTTACGAGTCTCAGTATTCTGAAACACGTGGATAAGCTGGGAGATATTGGCTGCAAGTTCCTCCTAAAAGTAAATAAATATAGTTAGTGTAGCATGTTTGGTCTCCTCACTAAACATATGGCCAGCAAACAGCAAGAAGAGTGAATTTCATGAAACAACTCTCAAAATGAAAAACATTCTGTCAGCATCTGCTTTAGCATTGCAGTTATCCTTGCACTGGTACTAGGTCAGCTGGAAGAGAAGTTTCAAGGGTACCAAAACCTGTTCATTTTACCAGATCTCTTCACAAACCATCTTTCTGACAGCAGGCAAAATTAAATTAGGAGGAGAAAAACCCCATGTATTTGAATTAATAAATGATGGAAAACTTATGAGGCACTGCCCTCATACAGGTCTCTGTGGAGGGGTGTGAGCTATGTGTGACATAAACCTTGTTCATGCAGACAAGTGATCTGAAAATTGAGGTTACTGAGAGCTGGCACTCCAAAACCAGTACCTTTGGAAAGCAGGGAGACAAACTAGTAGAAGTTGACAAAAATATGCAGTAGGGACAAAGCTGGTAGTAGAGGAAGTGCTACTGAACTAACAAAGGAAAAGGAAGTGCGGAACTTTCACACCAAAATCTGCACAAATGTTGTCGCTGCAGCTAAGGGCAACCTGCTGTTACTGTTTTAGTTACACAAAATCAACATTTCAATAGACATCTATTTTAGCTCTCCTTTTGAAGTTTAAACAGCTACACCAGCCCCTCAGAAGGTGACTCCAAACATGATCTGTTCATGTTCAGATCACCGAGTTACAGTCACCTCTTCTCCTACACATGCCACAGATGGGCTGCAGGGGCAGGCAAACACACAAAAAAAAGAAGTTAATTTTCCCTATTCTAAACCAGTATGTCCCTAGAATGTATTTTAGAGGGCCCCCTCAAGCAAATACAAACCCAGTTACTATACCTGAAGCAGAGGTTTATCCTGCATCCACATACAATAGAAAAGGCCCTTCCATATTTTCAGCAGTTCTTCCAGACTGAAGCCACCTACAGCACAGAACAAGTCTGAATGAAAGGAAAAAAATACCAAGATACCAAAATATTTTCATGCAGTTCCCTCTGCTCCCTCTGCTTTCTCTTTTGTTTTTGTTATTTTAAGCACATTAAGTGGAAGGCAATTTGGCATAGAACAATGATTCAGTGACTGTAACCTTCTACCTTGTACTGAAACAAAGATTTCAAAGCAATCACAGGTAAGATGAATACCAAGATAATTCTGAAAAATGCCTCTGGCATATCTTTAATACCGAGTCTGAAAGAAATTTTTAATGAGAGTATCAGAAATAGTTTTACTAGAAACATGGCATTTTTTGTTTTGTTGTTTTTAACCAGTCTCACACTACCAATAGTTCTACTCCTTACTAGGGGTTTGTTTTGATAGAATAAACTTACAGCAATCAACACATTTATTTCTACATTAAACTTTACAGTCAAAGAGCCTGAGCAACTACAATGTAAGTTTTTCTGATACAGTTAGTCTTGGGATGTAGTAACACCTGAATTTAAACAGCAAAAAAAATATTTTCACATTCCAGAAGTAAAGTACTACATGGAAAGTCACTGATACCTGCTCTAGAACTGGGTTTTTCATTACATCAGCTAAATTTATTCAAAGTAAAATTAACAGTACATTGTTACAAGGCAGCTACAGTGACCTACTACAGCTATTTTCAAACTATGGCCTATTAAATACTCCCAAACAATCTCATGAAAAATCACTTTGAAAAGGGCATCATCTTCAGTAAGCTCAAATTTACTCCAAGAAGATCACTTTTCTCAGGGGTCTGCCAGTCAAAAAGCCTGAGACCCAGTGCAAGATATAAATTGTGCACCTTCTCTATGGACCAAGTCATTTGAAAACAAAATTCACTCAGACAAAAACACCTGCAAACACATTAGTCCTGCTTGCTTGAAAAGAAAGGAAGTGAGGAAATATGCAAAATGCTAGGTAGGAAGCAATGTGTCCAGTAATATTAAGCATTAATTATAAATTTAACTTAGATTTGACAGTACTGTTACTATAAAATATGAAACAAATTGATTCACTGATTTAATATTCATTGAAATATTAAAATTAATAACATTTCTTGAGGAGATTGTACATGACATACTGAGTGGTAAGAAGCAGTTTTAACCTCACAGGCAGCATTAACCCTAGAGGCATCACCTGCTACCTATAAAAGTGGCTCAGGAGTTCACAGAATTGAATCACAGAATTATTCGGGTTGGAAAAGACCTCTCAGATAATCACTGCAAGGCCATCACTAAACCATGTCCCCAAGTGCCACATCTACACATCTTTTAAATCCCTCCAGGGACATTAACTCCACCACTGCCCTGGACAGCCTTTTCCTGTGCTCAAGGGAAAATAGATTTCATGGGGTTTTTTTTGCTTTTCATACACACAGGGCTTTTTTAAAGGGTCCTAGGCAGTCCTGTGTCCAATTAAAGCAATTTTCTTCTCCTACTGCCTCAAAAGAGTAGTTTCAAGATTGTTTTTTCTGTTGTTCAACTTTATGTGCTGTCCCCAGCCCCAGCTAGCAAATAAAACCCACTAAAGTAAGGTTATTTTAAAACCTGAATGCATTATATTAGCAACCACAGTGCCCAGAACTGAAGGCTGCCTATACCTTGCACCTATCCTGAGAAATATTTTGGCTTTAGGGCTTGAATTGTGACTGTCCCTGTGCACAGCAACTCTGCTCTGTGTATTGTGGAGCTGGGATTAACATGTTCCAACCACGCAGAGCTGCTTTAATGCAAGCTTTGCCAGCCTTTCTGCCTGGGAGTTGGGCTGCTTGGACACTGTTATCATTGAATTTGTTACAATTTCTCCTATTCTAGATAATTGCAATGGGCCAGATCCACACAGGCACATTTCAAACTTACAAACTGGAAATTATATAAATTGGAAATTATATAAATCCTTTACAGATCCAGGCCCATGTAAGTGCAGCTCTGTCAGACAGGAACCCCCCCAGCAATCTGCCCTCTTTTACCAGAAGTTATTTCTGTTTACAATTCTTTCATTGATTCATTTGGTAGTTCAATGCTTTCCACAGAGTTTAACTTCTTGCTGAAAATTAAGAGCTCTGGCTCTTTGAAGAAGCTCCCTCAGCCCTAGCACAGACCACACAGGGCAGCCCTGTCCTCCTATAAAACACCTGAGAGCCCTGAACATCAGGTGAACTACAGCATCTCTGCCAAAAGTCAGCACATTCCCAACTCCTCAGGTCAGGGCATCTTACCTGGGCTGCCTAAAGTGTGAATCCCTCTCAGAATATTGGATGGGTATAATTATATATTATAATATAATTGCTAATTAATAAATAACTGCTAATAATAAATAACTATATATATAAAACTTTATATATATAATTATAACTGCTAATTAATAAATAACTTTAAAAAACCCCTCTCTCCTGAACATGCCTTTTCTCCAAGCCCAAAGAAGTTAAATCTTTGTTTTAATGCTACCAGTTTGGATAGTACCTAACAGCAAGCAAGTCTGAGAGCTCTGGAAATTAATCACCCTTGGTTCCTGCTCATTTGCATTCCATGGTGTGCTGATTTTAACATGCAAAATGTTCACAGCCCCACTGAGCTGTGGCTTTTCCTTGTGGTTTCATGATGTTTTAAAGCAGTGCCTGAAGCTGCAGCCTTTTCCCTCAGTTATGGGCACTCCTGTTGTTCCTGTGGCTGCTTCCAAGGAATCTGCACTTTGCAGTGAGATGCTCAGAGCACTGCTGAACACACAGCCCCCCTCAGAAAGTCTCCAGAGCTAAAAAACAGAAAATACTTGGGAGGTACATGATGTACACCATCCTAGTCCCCAGGCAATCCCAGATCTGTGTTGACTTCCAGGAATGGATAATGCCTGTTTGGCCCCCTGGCCTGACCCTGTAAGGCTGTTCTGGGTGTCCTTCCCTCTGTCAGATGTGCTTAATGGGTCAAATACTACTTGGAAAGGCAAGAAACAATATTGACTTTACAGTGAATACAGGAAGTCACAGAGGTGCAACCAGCACTCCAGTTTAGCTCTTGAGGTCAGCTCTAGGCTGGTTCCCCAAAGCCATATACATTATATATTCTAATATAAAAAATATAGATGAAATATGCAATAATAAATAATTTAACTACATGGTAATAAAATAATGTATAAAACAGCTTATAAAAATATATGCTTTATATAAAAGAAAAATAAAATATAGATTATACATGACATTATATATATTATAAGTAATACGAGGTATAGGAATAACACACATCCATGTGGAAACTGTGCACATGAGGCACTTTCAGGCATAGGGAGCTTCAGACTGGCCTTGCCAGCCTCAAACAGGCGCCAGGGACATCACTGAGCTCTTAGTTCTAAGGCGCCAATATACAGAATTTTTGGAAAAACGTAGAAAGAAAGCTTCTGATAGCATGAAGTGGAGGTAACAGGTAACCCAAATGGGTTACACAGAATCAGCTGCAATTACACACGTGCTGAAACATAACTCAGCTTTCCTCCATTCCCTCGAGTCTCCTGAGTATCAGTCATGGAAACAGACAGATACAACAGAAGGCAAAACTTCACGCTGCACACACCGGGATGTTTCCAGCCTGGATATTTTCAGTGCATCTACTCCCTGTTCCTTAGGAACGAGAGCACACGAGCCATGCTGCTCCCATCCCGGCTTTGTTAATTAATGCTGCCAGCGAGACCCGGACTCGCTCCAAGCCCATCCTTCCCGAGCCCGGAGACCCTTCCCGAGCGAGGATCCACCAGTGCACCGGGTAAAAAAAAAAAAAAAAAAAAAAAAAAAAAAAAAAAAAGGCAAAAAGTAAAGCAAAATTTAAAAAATTAAAAAAAAAAAATAAATGAAGCCCGAGAGGAAGCCGTGAGGAGGCGTGCCGGCGCACACGTGGTGCTTCCTCTGCTCCCCACGCCGTCCGGCCGCCGCTGCCCCCGCCAAGCACGGGCACCTGTCCCTGTCCCTGTCCCCGTCCCCGTCCCTGTCCCCGTCCCCGTCCCCGTCCCCAGCCCGGTCCCGGTCGCCCCCCGGGCCGTACCGCCGGGCCGCTGGCTCCGCACGCCGATGTAGCCCCGCAGCTTTTTGAGGGCGCGGTCCCGGATGCGCTTCTCGTTGGCGGCCAAGCGCTGCGCGAACTGCACCTCGGGCGGCTGCACGGCCGCGGGAGCCATGGCGCGGCCCTGCCCCGCTCCCACCCGGCCTGCCCGCGCCGTGCCGTGCCGCGCCGTGCCGTGCCGCGCCTGATGCCGTCAGCGGCGCCGGGCGCTGCCGTCAGCGCGGGAGGCGGAGCGCGGGGACGGGCCGGGCATGTGGAGTGCACCGGACCCGGCGGATCACAGAGCCATGAGGGCTGGAAAAGAACCTCTGGGATCGTCGGGTCCAGCCCCTGAGCGAGCACCACGCTGTGGACCAGGACAGCATCCAGCCCCACCTGCGCCCCGTACAGGGGGTAATCACTGTCCTGGTCCTGCTGGCCGCACTGTTGCTGACACAAGCCGGGTGCCATCGGCCTTCCTGGCCACCTGGCTCACGTCCAGCCTCTGCTGAGCAGCACCCCAGCTCCTTTTGCTCCGGGCAGCTTTCCAGACTCTCTCTCCCCAGGCTGGAGCTGCAGGGGCTCGTTGTGACCCAAGGGATGAGCAGTCGGCCGTGAACCTGCCACCGCTCGGTCCTTGCATCCCGCCTGCCCAGATCCCCTGCGGAGCCCTCCTCCAGCAGATCAGTGCTCCCTCCCAGCTTGGTGCCAGCCCTGCAGCCTCCGGCACCACGGCAGGGCCGGGCTGAAGCTCCGCACACCCCGCTATTGTCCCACTGCTACCCCAGTTTTATCCCGGTGTTATTCCAGCGTTATCCCGGGGCCGCTCCGGGCGGGACTGGGGGCGGAGCCTAACCCTCAGACCACGCCCAGACCACGCCCTCACAAGGCGTCTGCCCAATCGGAGCGGGCGTGGGCGCAGCGGGGGCGTGGCCGTAGCGTGTCCCTCCGCGCCTCACGCCGTCCCCGCTCCCGCCGTGGCCGCTGTGGCGATGTGGCGCAGCGCCGGCCTGGCTGGCGACGCGCAGGTATCGCGGCCGCCCGCGGGCCCTCGGGGCTGGCCCTGAGGCCCGGCCCGGCCCGGGGCTCCGTGCGGGCGTGGGTGCCCCGAGGAGCAGAAGGCGCGGGGGTTGTGTGCTGTCCTGGGCCGTACGGGGCGCTGAGGGGGCGATGGCGGGGCCGCAGGGAGAGGGGAGCGTGGAGGGGGCTGTGGAGGCAGAGAGGCACCCTGGGCTGGGGGGAGTGAGTGGGGACAGGGCTGGCAGCGATTCCTCATGGCCAGCTGGGAGCTGTGCCCTGTTCGGCTCTCCCGACCGGCAGGGAAGGGAATTCCCGTCCCTGGGCTCAGCCCAGGCAGGACAGGAGCTCAAATGTGGCACTGGGTGACTTCACCCCTATGGAAAAACTCGCTGAAGTCAAATTTCCTACTTCCAGGCACCTGCTGTTACTGTAAGGGCTGCACAGAAAACTCCTGTTCTCCCCGTCTGTATTTGCCTTTAACATACTCCTGTCATGCAGAGAGATGTGGAGAAGCTGCTTAAATAGAGAAAATAAAGTTTATCTGCTGTAACTGCAGTGCTGCAAAGAGCTGTGCTTACAGAGGGAACTACAAAGGAGAATTTTCTCCTTACTGCATATTTCATATCTCGACACCAGCGATTCACAGTGTGTTTTATTTGAATTTGGCTTCTGCTAGTGAGCAGAGCTATTTTTGTGTACCAGATTTTGCTCTGTAAGTCTGAGCAATGCTGAATTCTCTCTGTCATTCACGGTTGCTGACACACAGATGGCATTCCTCTAAAGACTCCTCTTCCCATGTGTTTGTTCCGTGCTTTCTTGAGACCTAGATGAGTGGAATTTTTCTAGAGTCACGTCATGTGGTGCTGCTTGGCCTTATGAACCTTGCCATAAGCATTGCAGCTTGGAGCTTACAGTTCAAAATAAAGCAAAATCTTTCTTCCCTACCTTCATTACATATCTGAACCCGCAGAGGTGGGACTGACCCGTCCTAAAACTATCTGGATTGGAAAGAAATAGAGCAGGAAGCAAAATTGAAAGGAAATGTTCAGTCTGAGGAAGAAGGGGAGCAGAAAGAATTGTGGGGAATGGTTGGAGAGGATGACTCCCATTTGTTTTGTGTGTCTGGTCTTGAGAGAACTGTGGGGATGGCACATTTTGAACCTGTAGGAGATGAGATTTTGGTTTGTTAGCCTTTTCCCTCTGCTACAAGATGTGATCCATAAAACATCTCATTTTGTCAGCACTGCTCTCAGTGCAGTGCAAAGCAGTACTAAGATAGAATTTTGCTTTTTGAAAGCCTATTAAGTGATTGATATTTTAGTCAAAACATGTTAAAACTTTCCTTTAGTTTTTATGTGTATCAGCCTTTTTAACATCCAGCAGAGTGCACATATAGGTACATCAGAAACTGGACTTTATCGGGGTTTTTTGTACAGAAATCGATCTGTCATTTTAAAATTAACACACATTCTGCTGGGATGTTGAGTGAAATTGTTCTATAACTATAGTTTGGCTGGAAAGGAAGCTAAGTAAACATTTCTGTCATACCTTGGGATTAAATTATTTATGTGAGATTGGATTGCAGATGGCTGCAAGTAATTTTTGCTCTTCACAATAGATAAATTGGTTTGAAAACTGTGCAGTTTCCTCCAAAAGAGTTGTTGTAATTGAGGACTGTGGATCTTGCAAATGTTTGAATTAATTAAGAAGCTGTGTAATCGCATCCTTTATGACAGTCGTGAAACAACAGCTTGGTGTGTGCTGCTCACATTTTAAAACGTGAGTGTTAATTTTTGCAGCATTCCCAGATGCATTGCACACATTTTGGGTGAAGAAACACATGAAGAGAGGTAATGCTATTTACTTAAGGCCACAGAAATTAAGATTACAGTGAAAGGGTCAACCTCAGAGACTTTTGGGTTTGATTGCTGGACAGTTCTCTTAAAAAAGTTACAAATTGGTGAAATGATGCCATAGAGAGGAATATTTTTGTCCAAGAAAAGGAATTGAAGCAGAAAAGCACAACAGGCCTGTAACAGTGTCTTTGCTTGGTTGTTGGTTTGTTTTTGTTTTGCTTTGTTGTTTTATTTCAGAAGGCTGAGACCAAAGAGGAATTCGTAAAAGTTAGAAGGAGGGATTTGGAAAGGCTGACAACTGAAGTTATGCAACTGCGGGATTTCTTACCCAGAATAGTAAATGGAGATATCCTGGGGACATTCCAGAAGCTGGATGCTATTGAATCAAGTGAGTAGCACCATCTTACAAGCTCTTGCAGTTTCTGCCAGAACTGCTTAGAACAAACTGTTGTGCTCCAGAAATAGCTGTAGAGTTTGTGGAGCCATTCCAGATCCAACTGTGTTGTTCAGTGACTGCTTCAGTAAATTAATGTGTTTGTAGTGAAGAAAATTACAAGCTGCCTTAGGAACAATCAGACATGTCAAACGAATCTTTAAAAATATTTTACTGTGGATAAAAACATATGTAGTTCAGGCAGTAAGGGAAGCTGTATGAGGAAGAAAAAATGTTTTCCCTTTGAGAAAAGACAGAAACATTTTGTTTTTCAAAAGGTGACTTTCACAAAAAAAAAAAAAAAACAACAAAATAATGGTAAATAGCAGTGGGTAAAAATTTGAAGGAAGAGTGAGTTAATCTTGTATTTGGCCTTTTTTTTTTAGCTTGTATGCTTTACTAATAAAAAAGGAAAGATTCTGTAATAAAAGTATTTTTATTGCTGTCCTCAAAGTCCATTTTTTCAATGTTGGGTTTCTCTGTGCATTTTTTTTTTTCCAAAAATAACTCCTCTCCCAACATTCCATCAGGGCCAAACAGGAGTCAGCTCCATCCCTGGTCTGTAGCTTACCTGCAGCTGCACAATTTACCTGGATTTGGGTTTGCTTGAAAAGCCATGGAACAAGAGACAGATTACAGAGAGTGTGTCTCTTCTAGAATACCAAGTAAAATATGGAAAATTAATTTGCAACAGGCAGTTAAGGAGAAGCAAGGTAGGGCCTCAAGGCCCATGTCTGACAAAGTAATATATTGGGGCAGAGCTTCCAGCTGCCTCAGTGATCCACTTTTTGGGAAGATTCCTCCATGTCACAAGCAGTGGACAGGATCTGGAAGTGTTCTCTGTGGCAAGACACCAGGGACTGTTTCCAGCTGCATTAAGTGTTCAAGATCCTCAATTAGTTTTTACTTACTTGTCTTGGGATTCCTCTCACTGATCCTTCTTACATTCCTTGTGCCAGGCATCAAGGAGACACTGTCCATCCGGAGCAGGCTCATGGCATCAACATGGGGATTTTAAGACTCCTTCAAATGTTCTGCTGGCTGCCCAGAATTCTCTGGGTCCTCGAGGGCAGGACCTGAAGCTGAGGGAGCTTTTGAATTCTCTGGAGTCTTTCTCCACAGTGGAGATTGCTCTTACAGGTGGTGAGGTCATTTGTATATTTATTTATTCAAGCTCTGGCCACTGTGTGCCCCTACAACTGGACAAGTCAAGTGGAGATTTTTGCTGCTCCAGTCTTCTCCTGCCTCTGCAGCACGAAATAAGGCAGACTGAAAGGAGGCTTTGGAGCACACAAATCACTAAAGGTTGGACATCACAGGGACACAAACAGCCTTCACTCTCAGAATGGTGCTGTTTGCTGCATACAGCTTCTCTGTGTGGCATGTGAAGCTCACAGGAGTCCTGGCAGCTCCTAGAGATATTTTTTCATGTTCTTACAGAAGCCTGATGTGTGATTTGTACATCTCCAGGCTTCCATCAGCTGTTGCAGTTTTCTGGGTACTTGAGCAGCAGTCTCCTTTCCCTCAAGAAGTGCAGATTACAGCCAGAGGCTTTCAACACCTCTGACCCATTCAGTTGTGAGATTGATGGGGTCTGGAACGGCTTTGAGAAACACTGAGTTGAGAAACCTTGAGATGTTTGCACGTTTCCCTGGTGTGTGCAGGTCAATAGGACACCCATTTCCTGTGGCTTCCTGGGGGTGATCTCTGAAGTCTGAGCTGGCAATGCTCACTGCAGCCAACACCTGCTTTTCAGGCTGCTGTCAGGGTCTTCATTAAGATTTTTGTAGTTGCTCATTTCTAAAAGAGGATTCTGTTTTGTTCTTATTACCCTTCTCAGGAAGAGTGCTTGGCTTCAGAAGTTTTAGAAATACAGTTCCAGCAATTCTGTATTATTATGGATATGTTTAGTGGAACTCACTCCACTTGGGAAGTGTTAAAAATAGCATTGACCATTGGTCTAGCATTTGGATCACTAGAGCTGGAGTTCCATCACTTGTTGGCAATCATTCCTATTATACTCAATTTTCCACCTCTCAGAGTTTTGAGATTAGATCTCTGGTCCAGAAAGTCTCCCAGTATGACCTATAACTCTCTGTGGATGAAACCAGTCTACCTCTCATCTGAAATGGGGGCCTTCTCTTCTTTCCTGTGCCCAGTGTCTTCGTCTGCTTTGGAGTCTCTATCTTGGGAGCAAGTGCCACTTCTTCCCAGAGTCTGATTTACCACTGCAGTGGTGAAGTTACATATTTCTTCTTTGTGTGAAGGTGCCATTCAGTTTTTTTTTGTTGCTCACCCAAGCTGGTAATGAAAGCTGCTTCTTTCTCTTCAGAGCAAAGGCACAGCTGGGAGAGCTGACTGGGCAGAGCAGGGAAGTTTCCACAAATGAGGAACAATGAGAAGTCTCTTTTCAGCAGCTTCCACGATTGTCCTTTTTGCCCCTTCTACATAAAACATTGTGATACCTTAGAGAATGTTGGCACATCCTTCTTTTATCTGAAGCCCTTTTAAAAGTCCAGGTTGCATTGTGTTAACAATAAGTAGTCATTATTATTCCCCTTCTGGCTCAGGTTTGGTTCTGGGACCTTTGAAGTTTGCTGGAGAAGGATGTGGCATCTTTGTGTGTCTGCTGGATTCAGGTTGGATCCATCCTCTCAAAGACTGGAAGCGATTCCTCTCTTTCTGGAGAGCTTGTTTTCTTGCAGGAACAGAGATTTTCACTGGATGAATTTACCTGGCAAGGCTCTTGGCCTGCTGTATGTAAGCAGAGCATGTTCTCCTCCTGCTCAAGACATCTTCTTAGGACTCACACCCACATAGTCAGAAGTGCATGAAACTGAATTTTCTTCACTTGACAGAAGGAAGGTTTCTTGCTGCTGACCAGAGTTATCCTCAAAAACTCAGTTTAATCCATTTCTGCCTTCATTCTTTTCCTTGGGACTGCAGATTGAAAAGAAGCAAGTTGCTCAGAGAGTGTGTCCTGGCACAGAGATGTTTGTCAGCAGTGAACCCTTGCCTTGCCTCTTTGCTTTCTGCTAAAATGTGTTGCTGGCTTGGAATCACACAAGGGCTGAGTGGAAATATGTTCTACGTCTTCAGATAAATCAGCCACAAACAGCTCTTCTCCTTTTTTACAGGCTACTCAAAGCAATGTGTGTATACTTAAGATGATAAACTTGTCAATTAGGGCCAAAACAGGAAAGTATTTATTTTAAAATCACGTGGAACTACTAAATAGAATGCCAGAAGCCAGGTCCTTTGTTTAATAAGAACATATTTGGATAATTTTTAATTATGTTGTCTTTTTATGATAGAATTTGATATGATTTTTAGGAATTACATTAAAAATCCTGTCACATATTGGGGAAAGTATTTCAAGTATGTTAAACTGTAGACCAAGCTGTCAGATTCAAGGGTATGGTGTTTGAAGTAGGGTATAATTTATTTTTTTCAAACTAACCAAGGTTGCAGTAGATGCTGTTTGGATTTTACTTTTTGGAACTACTTAAACATGTTTCCTTTTTTCAGTATAAATGCTAAGCCTCCACAACTGTGTTGTTTTAAAGCACAATATGCATCTATTGTTAAAACTGTCCCTCAAAGAGAATTTTTTTAAACAGGCATCATGCTGGTGAAGTGGAATACTTTTAACTTGATTTCTGTTCACTAAAATAAAGTGCCTAAATTAGAATGAATTTCTGATAACATCCGAAATTTCTGATAACATCAGAAATTAATTTTATAAGGGAATAATAAACTTTGCTTGTAACTGACAAAATGTTTAAATAGTTTATAATCATGGAATCACAGAATGTGTTGGGTTGGTAGGGATCTTAGAGATCATCCAGTTCTAACCTCATTGCCATGGGCAGGGACAGTGTTCACTAGCCCAGGTTGCTTACACTACTTTATAAATAATATTTTTAAATATTTGGAATAGTTGCTTTTCGTTCTTGCTATCCTTGTCAGTTGTAAATTGTAGATTGAAACACTCACTTTTGACTACTGTTGGTATTTTTCTTTTCTTTTTAATATAGTCACTGACTTAGGTGAAATTTCACTCACGGAGTTTTCATGGAAACCAACACGAAAACAAAATAGAAAATGGAGTAAATTTTTAAAAATCTTCTCAACCCTCAGTATTTAACAGGCAGATGTGATCCTTTTAAATTGGTTTGCTTTCTCAGAGCTGTTGCCACAGAGCAAATTGTGAGATTCCCGTTTGGCCACGGGGAGGTGATCTCGCACAAGCAAACGGCTGAGGCACCTCAGTAAAGTCACACTTGGTGGATTCTCTTTGCTTTTATCCCGGCCCGATGACCATAACGTGTTTGATCCTTCTTTCTTTTATCTGATTTATCTTGTCACAGGCCTGGAGAAGAAGGAGGAGGAAATAGAGCAGCTGAGGATGGATTGTGAGCACTTTAGAGCCCGTTTGGAAACGGCCCAGGCAGATTGCATGAGAGAGAAGAAGGTAGATGTGCTGCCAGAATATTGATATCTGGGTGTTTGAGTTCTAATAACAAAAGCAGAAATGAGAAAATTTTCATTTTCATATCACAAATGAATCCTTGGTCTCAAATCTGTTTGGGATTTCTATCCAAATAGTCATCCATATCCATATTAATGTGTTGAAGTAAAACACTGGGTAAAAATTTGGGGAGGTTGTGGCATAGCTAGAATTAAAAGATCCTCCACAGAATCAGTTCTTGTGAATTTAACATTGCTGTAACATATTTGCAAAGAGGACAATAGGAGATAGTTCCAGCAGTGCAATGTACAGAATGAAAGCAGCCTCTCTTGGTTTGCTGTGAGCTGTGTACTTTGTTTAGTGTTAATAATCTTTCTCAAAGCACCTATTGATCCAATTGCCATGTACAGCTGAGAATCAAGGAGCAATTTCAGGGCTCCTCTTGCTCTGTCAATATTATATTTAGTGATTATGAGAGGGGAGATTCTTAACAATTAAGGAATAGCAAAGACACTGACTCCTCAGTCTGTGAAGCCATTTGGGTTCAAATGATTCTCTGTGAGAATCAGTGGTGATTATTTGCTGCAGAAGTTCACTTCCTTGGAGCCATCTGCATCAGTTAGCAGTTGGGGTTGTACAGCTGGCATTTGCCAGCCTTGGGATTGCACAAAGACAGATGAACCACAAACCTTACTTCATTTTTGAAAAGGAATAATGAAGAGTTCAGAAATGCACTTTCAGTACATTATCTGTGTAGATGAAACACTCTGGAATGAAGTTTGGTATGATGGAATAGTTGTCAGTCTGGATATTCCTTATTTCAAAATAACTATCTTCTGGGATCAATGTTGCAGTTCAGCAGTAGGTACAGAGTTCATTTTGCTGTGCACTGAGGTCTTCATTGCCCGGATAAAATTCCTGTAAAATTGAGTGCTGATGCTTTAGATATTAATGAAGCAAGTCCCACCCATGCTTCTTGTTAATACTACAAATAAAGGGCAGGTGGTTTGAGTTTATGATTTCTTTAAAATGAGTTTCACTTAAAGCATTGGTAGTTTACTAGGAGCAGTTGTTTTGGTGTTTCTGCTCAAAGCTCTTCTCTTCATGTCTTTGTTGTGCATGTGTGGCAGTTGTGATAGGGTTCTGTTAAGTGCCAGGAAGGTGTATTTCAGTGAATTGTGCTCATGATGTTGTGAAGTCTTTTAGCTTTCAGGATACAACAAGATGGTGTGTGTATATGAGTGATTTTTGTTGCTGTTAATCACTTTTCTGGTGTTTTCTGATGTTTTCCATTTGGTTGATGTTCTGCTTTAGGCATCCTTGTGTGGAGTTTCTGAATTATTTTCTACAAATTTATCTTCTGAAGGAGAAGAAAATTACTCATTGAAACAAACATGGAAAAATGCATTTCTGGTTGAGCAGTGTCCTTTTCTGAGGCCATCATAAATCAACATTTTGCATTCCAAATTCTCTATGCAGAGCTGTGTCACTGATTAGGGAATTGCTGTGCTTTCTGAACCTGAGCAAAACTTGAAGTGCAGATGTTATTCTTGGCTGATGTCTCCTTTGTCTGTCTTTTTGCAGTTCCATACTTGGGCACTGCTGTGTTCTTGAGCCTTGACCTTTTCCTGAAGATGGTGGTGTTGCCTAGCACAGGGATTGTTGATGATGTGAGCCCTTAGGAGTGTTGCTTCCAGCCAGGTTATTTGCTTTTGCAGGCTCCATTTATTTTTCTGGCTCTTGCATGTACTATTATGTTTTCCTTGCCTCACATCTTTGTTCTGATGTTGCTTTTGATCTATTAAAAATGCTGGCTTTTTTTTTTTTCTGCTGGCTTTGCATGCTTTTGGGGGATCTAGATTTGGTATTACTGGGTTTTATGTCTTACTCAGTATTAGCATCCAAATGCAAATAAAATGTATTAAAGATACATTTCCCTAAGACTAGGACAGTGTGGAAAAGAGAGGAAGAATATAGGGATTAGGCAGGAAGATGCCTGAGGACATTTTGTGGATGCACAGGGTGGCAGAAAAGCTGATAGGCCTGGCAGTGAGTCATGTAAAAGATGAAATTTGGCTAATTTGCTTAAAAGTGATCAAAGTATTAAGAAATAAGAGACTTTTCCTGGGAGTTTCTGCCTATGGAATCAGCAGCAAGTGTCAGTCTTTTGCCTGTGTAGGTGAGAGAGACTCCAGAGGGTAAATACACAGAAAAGTCTGCTTGAGAAATTAAACTTGATCTTTACAAATCCTCACCTGCATGTTCCAGCAGCAGCAGTGCAAATCAGGCTGGTAGGTGTGGTCAGGAGGTAGCTGGTGACAGAGCACACACAGCTCTGTACTGTTTGATAACATATTATGTAAATTTTCAGAAGAATTTACATTTCTATTCTTTACAAACCCTCAACATGAAGCGTTGAGGTGAACCCCAAAACCAACAAGACACTTAAAGTCTTGATGACAATACATGATTGAAAGTCTTGTTCTGTTTAGCTACTTTCAAAATTGACATAGAACAGATTCCTTCTCATTTCCCCATACTTCATCCTGACAGCCAAGCACACTGGGCAGGCTGAGCTGAGGAAGGTGTTTTCTGCAGTGAATTTGAAAATACCATGTCTGTAAAATGGGCAGAGTAAGATCCTTCTGTTTTTTGACATTGTGCAATCTGTGATTCTCTCTTTTAATACTTGAGTTAGCATCATTTTTCTGGACTGGTCTTGATCTTTCCCTGCAGCACTAATACCACCCTGCCTGGATTTAGCTGGGAGCCCCCATCCCCCCTGAGACACAGACTGCAGAATCCCTGCCTTGATCCCCCTGTCTGTGCTGGCTCTAAACCAAGAAGTGCAGCAGCTTTGCCACTCCTGTGGCAGCTGGTAGGAAGCCAGTGAGACCTAGAGTCCTGTCCAAATCCATGATAATTCTTCCAGCCAGCTTCCCATGTGATTGGAGAAAATATTGCCAAATGGAGGTTGTGCTCTGGTTCTGTAGGGTTGATCTGTTCTCTCTTTATGCTTTGTGGCAAGAACCACTTAGCATCTCACTTAAATGATCATAGAATTGTTGTGTTACAGAATAGTTTGGGTTGGAAGGGATTTTGGAGTTGTGTTACCTCATTCCAGCCCCACTGCTGTGGGCAGGGACAACTTTCACTAGACCAGGTTGTTCAGAATCTCATGGATGCACAGCGGTGCCTCAGCTTTCTTGCAATGGAAGAAATCTTCTCAATCCTCAGTATTTAACAGCAGAATCTTGGGATGGCACATAACCAAACTTAATCCAAACTTCAAACCTTAGGTGTGTGTTTTGGGACTCTGTCTTGCTTTACCACTAGGACTATGCCAACAGAAAAGAGCTGGAAGAGACAAGAATATTTATCCTAGATATCCAGCAACTGTTCCACGTTGGCTAGAACAGAAGCCTGTTTTGAAAAACAAAACAACCCTCCCCTCCTGTAAGATGTTTCCTGTATCTTTTGGAAGGTGTCAGGGAAGGCTGGCCCCTGATGCTGAAATCCCCTCTCTCCTGAAGAGACGTGGAGCTGTTTGCTCAGGGGGAGATGTCTCCTGCCAGGCTTCTCTGGGTGCCACTCAGTCTCGGTGGGTCACTTGGTTTGACCTTGTGGACAGTTTCTGGTTCCTGTCAGCCTGCACTACTTAGAGGCAGCTCAGGAGAGAAGGAATGTGTCTGCAACTGCTCTGGGTTACCCTCCCTTTTCAGAGATGGCCATGATTGTCTTTCTTGTTCTGTCCCTTAGCCTAGAAACTTGGTGTGGCAGACGTGAAGTGCAACCAAAATTTCCTTACGCTGTTCCAGGAGAAACTGGACCTGCGGCAGCAGCTGAACGAGGCCAAGCAGCAGCTCCTGCAGCAGGCAGAGTATTGCACAGAGATGGGAGCAGCAGTGTGCACCCTGCTCTGGGGGGTGTCCAGCAATGAGGAGGCTGTGAAGTCCATTCTAGGAGGAGTAAGTATGGCAGGTGAATACTGACTCCTGGGAATGACCTCAGGCCTTTAAAACAAGGATCTTTAAAATAGGGGCCTTGCTGTGGAACACACTTTAAGGATGTGTTTCAGAAACTAACTGGACAGCAAAAATGTGTTCTGGTTTGCATGTTCTTTGGGAACCATCCATTCTGGTTTAAAAAGGGTTGGAGCTGTGAAGTGTTAGGAATAAATGCAGTAATTATTTCTTTTTTTAACAAATGAGGGTGATCTGTTTTCCACCACACACACCTGGAAGCAAGGCTATGGTTAGCAGAGTGTAAATATCTTCACAAGCTAACAGAAGGAGAGAATAGTTCCTGGGCACATGCAGGAGTTTCCATGCCTGTGGAGAGCTTGGAGGAGCTATTTCCATGGAGAAAAGACAGATACATTGATTCTCAACTTCTTTAAATCTTTCTGCTGCCTTAGTACATGAATGACTCTTGGAAATTGAGATCCTCACTGCTCGTGGGTCGTATGAAATCACCAATATTAAACATGGGCAAGTAGACTATTAAAAAAAACCAAAACCCAATAACAAACCAGAACAACAACAGTTAATGACAATGGCATTATTGCAGCTATCACAATTTCACTGCCAAGTGCAGCTGATGGAATTAGGAGGGACTAAGGAAAGAAGCCTGATAAAAATATGATTTTCATTCTTGACACAGCCAACATGAGAAGGAATTGCTGTATTTAATCTGAGTGAACTGATGCCACAGTTTCTTTTGGCTTGATTTTTCAGCAGCATGATGAGCAGCTGAGTGGATAGGATTAGTTCATTTTAGTAAGTGGTAAACCAATGTGTTTGTAAGAGTTGTTCTAGTTGGGTGTTCCAAAATACAATTAAAACTTTATATTGGATATTAGAGAGCTGCACAGTGATGCCTTATTAATGATAACTTCTGATTCCAAATCCAAGCAGCACTTACTAGGAAAAACATCTGTAAAACACTGTATAAAGCAGTTAGAATTTAAAGAACAAGGCTGGTTGTTGAAAGCAGTCTTAAGTATTAATATTCAGTTGGATTAGTTAAAAACAAAACTGTTGCCTGAGGATTTGTTTGAAGGTAAAAAACCCAACTGTTTGGGGGTGAGGTTGGTTTGAAATGCAAAATACTTCTCCTAGTCATTTCCAGCAATCATTAAAGCCTGTTGAACTGTTGTATTTCTGGTGAAGATCAGAAGAACATTTGGAGGCATCATTTTCTTGGGATGGTGCACATAACACCGTAAGAAACGTGCCTGGGCTTGGAACAAAACTCCTAGGAAAAGCATAAATGGATTGTGTGGCATTGTGTCAACCACAGATTGCAACTGGCAGTGAGTCAGGTCATTAAAAGATGATGGAGATTTGTCATACAACATATTTGGTTTGGGTTATTTTGGGACAAGTTGTACAGCTTGTAGCTTCTTCCCTCCTCCCCTGAGAAGGTGCTGTGAACTACGCAAATGCATGAGAACATCAAGGGTGCTTTGAAACTGTTGCTGATATTTAAGCACATGGGGAAGGTGGCATCAATTCAGAATCATGTCATGCCTTACAGAACAATGCCCAAGCTTTTTTCAGCCTTTGAAGCAATACAGAAGTAGGTCTTTCTTCCAGTCCTGTAATGCAAATGGACTGAAATGATGTTAGTGACCAATATTGTTTTGTGTCCATAAGGGTTGGGAAAATCAGAGCTTAAGCAGCAGATTTGAAATGTGACACAGGTAGCTCTCAAGGCAGCGGGGGGAGATGCCTGCTGGTTTTGCCCATGTTCTTAGAGAGAATTTGAAGAGACATCCAGAAAAGCACCATGAGAGAGTTTTCAAGGTTTCCTACCTGCATGTACCAAAAAAAAGAAGTACATTAATTTCCATGAGATTGTTTTGGATGTCTTTCAAAAAGCTTCAGCCAGATATGACAGGCTTCTCACATGGAAATACAACCTGGAGGTTTGATTTCAGAACAGCATCAAGGCTTGCTTCAACTTGAGAAATTTTGCATCCTACAAGGTGTTTTGCTACTTCAGTTGTCTGATATGGTGACAAACAACTTTATATTTTGTGGCAGCAATTTTTCATGTTACCTGGAGCTTTCACAGAGGAGTTCCACAGACAGCAGAGGGTTCATTGAACCATCTGAGCTCAAGCACCTCAACGGCTGCTCTCAGAACCATCCTTATCTCAATGTGTGTGGGTGAGACATTCTTCAGTCCCATAAAAATGCCATCAGGTTAATAGCAGTGTTTGCTATTTATAAACCTGATGGGTCTCTGCTGGAGCTCGGCACTAGTTAAGTAGTGGCTGTGTGGAAAGGAGGATCAGGAGAGAGCACCAGTGAAACCTCCAGAGGTTGGCAGATAGAAGATTTATCTTGTTTTCTGTGCAACATACCAACTACTCAGGGTGCTTAGTACCCTCATGTTCCCCTGTGAATATGTATTTTCATAATGACTTGTTGGGCTCTTCATTTTCTCTCACACCCTCTTGCTTCTTGAGCTATAGTCAGTGCTTCTGTTAAAAATGCTATCTTTGACGAGTGGTGTCCCTATAAAAACTACATCCAGCACATGCAGAATTGCACTCACCTTTCTCCTCTTTCTCCATGATGCCTTCATTCCTGTTGTTCTGGGGCCACAGCATCATTTATGAAGATACTGTGTTGACTGAGCCTGCTTTTTGTCCCCCCTTGCTGAAGTCACCCCACAAGAACAGTACATCTTTAATATGGTGAATGTGCAGCAGTGGAGGAATAAATAGATGTTACCACTAGCTTTGCACATACTGTCAAAGCAGTAATTTTGCAAAAGTATGAAGATTTTCAGTCACTTCACAAAATGAATAAAAGTTCAGGCATTTCTTGAACTCTCCCATTGGGTCACTGCTGAGAATGACTAAAAGTTTCATCTGCTTCATGAAACAATTGGAAAAATTATTAAAGACACTGGGAAATCCAGCATTATGGGCTTTCTGCCACATGATTTTGGTTATGAAAGCCTCCATCCTCTGTGTGAGATAGAGTTCCAGCAGTGTTTTACTAGTCAGAATTACCAATAAACAGAAACAGGTCTCTCCATCCTTCTTTGTGGACTCTGCACCTCAGGCCAGGCTCTTTGACCTGAGCTTTGTAGCAGGTGGTGCTCCCTCAGCTGAGATACCTCCAGATGGAGCAGGATTGCAGCTGAGGGGAAAAGACTGTCCCAAATTACAGCTGTGCTCCTTTCATGTGCTCTGCTGTTAATTTGCTATAATAATTTTTTCTCACATGATGTGGTTGACTTAAGTTCAACCTGTGACCCAGGAGAGACCTCCATTTCCTTTTCCAAAGAACTTCTGCATAGCCTGTTACTATTATTGAGCAATTAATGAGTCCTATTAGAATCCATTTGAATCCTGCTTTTTTTTTTTTCTGGGGACTTTATTGTTTTCTTAGGAATTTCATGTTAAGTTTACAATCTTCAGCTGATTTTGACAAAAGCTACTGCAGGAGGCCAGGTGAATGTGAAACACCTGGTGCAATTACTGCAAAACAAGGAGATAACATTCTTACTTCTGATAATAAGCTTTCATTCTGCTGCTTGATTCTATATTATTGTGTGCTTAGGAGGTAGAAATGCAATAGTTCAGTTTTATGAGTAAATGTGGCCTTGAGTGGTTTCCTGTTTTCTTCTAAGGTAATGGTTTCAAACATTAGGGGATCAAACATGTCACTCAGTGAATACATAGTATTTTCTGTTGTTTATTTGAAGTAACTGTATGTTTGAATAATTTGGAATATTGACCACCTTTACTGTAGAATCTAATAATTATAGTTGCTGTAGTCTGTGTAATCTTTCTTCTCCTCCTTGCTTGCAGAGTAAAGCAGTAAAATTTTTCACAATCACTGCCCAGACCATGGAGAGCTTTGTGAAGTCATTAAGTGAAGACATGAAACAGCAGGATTTGGATTCTGAGGAAAATCAGTTTGTATTAGCTTTGGCAGGGATTGTAACAAGTAAGTTAATGTTGTGTCTCAGAATAGCATTCCACACGTACTGGGAATGTGTACTGCCTCATAGGAGCTGCTGTAAATGCAACTTTTCAAAGTTTAGTTGTCACCGTTGATATCTTGAGTGACTTTCTGGTTTTCTAAAGTTCTAGCAAATTTTGTTACTGACTCTTCTGTTACAAGCACTTCTGTGCTGCCTGTGACATTGTTAAGGATTAGATGAGTAAGAGCCACTGAGTTCTGAAATTCCCTATGGCATCCCTCAGCCTGGAGTGAAACAAGGACCATTGTACCAGTTTTGTATGCTCCCATTAGTTTGTACACATTGAGCAGTTTGCTTTGGGAATCACCAGTGGTGTGAACATCTACAGCATTACAAATTACAGATGGTGCAAGTAGATCAGCCCCAGCTTAAGGCATGGACTAAGGATTCTGAAAGTGCTTAAAAATTTTGCTAGTCAGGTACACCACACTTTCACTGTATAAGAGAAGTAGAAAGTTATAAACCTGACTTCCATGCTAAGTATTTTTTTTAGGTCCAGAAAATAAGTAAAAAGCCACATATCTGTTGTAGAATGTCTGTGCTTGGTTTGGGAGGCTGTGAGGCTGAAACATCATCTGATTTTCTGTGAAACTGTAGCTATTAAAATTATACTAAAGACAGGATGCAAGATAGACAAAGCAGTGGATATTGGTATAAATAAGTGATTCTTGAATGAACAGCTTTTCTGAATGTGGGATTTTTAGATGTTGGGATGTCAATAAAGATAAAACAATAAAATTATGATGTGATGCGTTATGCCACTCTACTGAGTAGGGGGCAGATATAAGGGAAAATAATAAAGGAAATCTGCTTTGGAACAGTAGCCTTTGCAAATAATTTTGTCTTTTGGTTTGTGGTTGAATAATGCCACACTTGCAGAGAGGTAGGAAAAAGACTTCTGTTGAGTAGATGTTCATAAGAGTTTTGGTTGTGTGATGTGCCAGGTGTATTGAATTGAGTGGTTGTAAAACTCTGCAACCCTGTTCCCTTAAAGTGGAACCTATAATGATCAGCTTTGTTGCAGTCACCCATTACCTGCGGATGAATAGAGCCTTTTGTTTCACAATTTACTGTGTTGCTGTTGGGACACTGGACATTCTGAATAAATGCTCTGTTTACCAGTGCAGAATTTTGAAGGAGCTTGATCAGTGTTTGTTGTTCATTATTTGCTATATAGGTGAATGTAGACTGAAATTTATATCAATGCCATAGTTCATTCTTCACAGCAGACCAATCTTTTTAGTGGTCCTGATAATTAGCAGAAACTTGTGTTTGAAACATGATTGTTGGTGATGTTTTGGGCTTTCCCACAGATGTGGCTGCGCTGGCGTGTGGCCGTGAGTTCCTGGTCAGTTCCAGTCGGGAGTTACTGGACACGATGATGCATCTCCTGGGAGACATGAAGCCAGGACTCTGTAACAAATTTAAAGTGTATGTTGATTTTTCTTACCCATTTCAAATGCATTATCTTGCAGTGCAGCTCAAGTAATGACAGTAGTTTTCCCACTCTCCCATTATTCCTTTTCTGGAGGGGAAACATAATGTTTGGAAGCTCTTTTCCCAGTAGCATTCCTTGCAGATATACTGGGGTTGACTACAAAGCTTTATCCAGGTTTTGTGTCTCTTGGGAAGTCTCTTAAGCACCATAAAGGTGAGCAGGGGTGCCCTCTTCTAACTTGGGAGGGAGTCATGAGTTTAGTGTGAAATAAAGAAGGTGTGGGGTCAAGTTTTACAACAGAGAAGATGTTGGAAATGTGAGCTCATTTTTATTCCCTCCTAATATGAAGTTTAAAATGTCATACGTCCTTAGTGAAGAAAGTGAGTTATGGAGCTGCTAAGAGCAAAAATTAAATCATTTTAGGCTCTTTAGCAGCCAGACTCACCACACACTTCAGTTTGTAAGAGGCAATGCCTGTAAAGTGACCTTGCAATACAGCTCTAAAGGCAAGGCACTGTTGCACAGTTCAGCTACTACAAAAGTACTTTTCAGCTGATGGAGAGATTAAATAAACAATTGTCTTTGCCTTTTTCTCCAAGACCTTACAAGCTGAGGATATATGGCCTTGGCTGAGCAAATTACTGTGGCTTAACGAGTGGCTGAACTGTGGGCACTGGCCCTGTACACCTGGTTCATTTGTTCATGCAGGTGGTTTGAGCCACTGTGATGGTTTTTTCATAAATACACAAACAATTCATACCCCAGGCAGCTGTCCCAGCTCAGCTGACAAACAGCAGCCCTGTCAGCTACAGTAACTTGACCACGTCCAGGCACACATTTAGGCAGGTTGGATGTGACAGTCATGAAATCAGGCTGGGCCTCACTTTGGAGAGGTTTTATCTTGCCCAGCCCCAGTGTCAGAGAGGGGGATGTCAGGCATTTGCTGACTGCCTGGGCTCCTTCCCACACTCACTGGGAGGAGATGGTGCTGTCAGGTGATTGCCCATGTGAGGGGGAGCAAGGTGCCCTCTGAAGGTGTTTGCCTTTCCCTGTTGGGTGTGAGGAGAAAGCTGAGCAGCCTGTGCTGTAGATAGTGGCTTGGTGATTTGAGATCAGTTATTTACTCTTGTTTCCCAAGCACTGGGCTTGAAGGGCAGTGGTAGGGGCTTTTTGAGAACATCCCAGCTGAAAGAATTGTATGAGAATCTCAGTTTATTAAATAAAAGGTAATTTGTGCCTTCCTGTGTATAAAAAAATCAAACCAAGCAACCAAAACCAAAAAACAACCCTGAAAAGAGGATCCATACTGTTTCAGAATCTGTGAATGGGGGAAAAATAGAAGAGGATTTTGAGAGGAGGAGGCAAGATGCTCCTACACACACACTCTGAATTTCAGGTGGATACGTGTCTATGGGTCCAGATAAACTCTTTTTGATCACTTCATATTGTATTAATGTAATTGGATTTGAGGGCCTTTCTTTTGAGTTTATATCTTGGATTGCTTGTTATTATACTTCAAAATCTGCCTGCTTTGCAGAAGAATTACCCATGGTATTGTAAACTTGGCTGCCAGTACAGCACTGCTGGTAAAATATTCATAGAACAATCCCATGAGGTGGCAAGGAATTCAACAGGGGCCAGCTTGGTAGGCTAACAAATGGAGGGAAGCTTGGAAAAGAGCTTGCTCAAGGTGGTTGATAAGTGAGAAATATTAAGCATATGTTACAAGAGCTTGAATGCAGTGCAGTGATGATATTTCTGATCCCTACAGAACCAACTTTTTTTTTCCCATACTCTGAACTTGCCATTGGATTTTAAAAAAAGCTGTATTCTGTCATTAGAACAAATGCCAGAAAGGACATTTCTTCATGGCCTTGTCAGAGAATGAGGGAACCTGATTTGCTCAAATGTTTTAGTGCAAAATGTTTCCCTGTGTGTGTCTTTCATGTCCATAATTTTAAAAAAGCCCTTTTTTATGAGCTCTGTATGTGTCTTGTCACTGTTGAGTTTGAAAAACCTGTTCCTAACTAACAATATATTTTTTCCTATCCCTTTGGGGAGTTTTACAGTTTCCAAGCCCAGAAAAAAAAGGGTTTTGGGGGGTTGGTTGATTTGTTTTTAAATTGTTCTTTGCATGTAAGGCTTTTTAGCTGCTGGTTAACCTTAATCAGCATTTTCATAAGCAGATGTGTCAGAAGAACTCCCTTTTCTTCTCCCATAGGGAGCATAAGCCAGGACAAAATGAAAGACAACTGTGAGACTAGGAGATGAAGGTTGCCATAAATTCTAGTGCAATTTCAAAGTTAGGTGAAGATGGAATCTGCAGTCATCATAAATAATGTTTCCACATACATTTATATACATATTCATACAGACAGATACATTTTTAAAACTACACCTCAGAGATGAAAATGTCTGTTCATTATTCTGGAAATGCAATGTATTTTTCTTAAAGTATCACTATGGTGTTGCATGGGAGGACATCAACTTATAATCCAATCAGTTGAAGAAAAAATATGGCTTTTAATTTTAAATGCTGTGGTTGTCTTTTGCTTAGTTCTGAGGATTTATGATTATTTTCTAGCTTTTATTTTCAAAAATATTTTTCATTGCTGTGTGACAAATCAAGGGGCCAGTTGTACACACAGCAGTATCAAAGTAAGCTGATAAAGAGAGGAGTTCTCTTTTCTTGTTCTAGCAATCCTGTGTTCTATTTGGATGAATATATAAACAAAAAAATTACAGGGAGAACCTGTTGCTTACTCCAAAACTGCTGTGATATCCACTGTAGTCTGTGAGGATGGAATAAATATACCCCAGGCATCAACCTGAGTGCTGAGACTGAAATCTCAGGGGTGTCCTTGCCTTTCTGAAATAGCAGATGGGAAAGACTTCAGGTTTTCTTCTCACTGGTGTTGGGTTTGTTCAAGCTTTGTAATTGTTACACAGTCAATAAACATTTACATAATTGTTTGTAGCTGTAATTAAAGGGTAAGAACATTTAACTTTGCTTTTGTGGCAGTTGAAAGTAGCCAGTAAAGAGACATATTTAAACATAATAGTACATTTTATATACTAATCCCATGTATTAACAAGACAAGAAGGGGCTTTAGCTGTGCATTTAGTTCTAGATATTAAAGAAAGCATTGATAGATACAGTAGTACAAGATGTTAATTAAATTTGGCTTGTCTGAGATTATGAAATGCATTATTAAGACTCACTCCATATTTTGTAAAAAAACCACCAGAAAGTATTGTTTATCCAGTAATCATTTGTGTCAGGTTTGCTTCAATAAGCACGTTTGCAATTATTATTGCAAAAAATATTTACTAAAATGTGCTGATGCTGGAGGTGAAGGTGGTTATAAAGGGCCTGGAAGTGCTGCTCTGTTGTGCCTAGGTGAGTGTGTTTAATTAAATATGCTCTTACATATTAATATGCCACTGCACTGGCTTGTGGGGTGTTCCAGCACTCCAAAAACCTCAGCACTTCCCTGGATCACCAGCACCAGTCCCTTTTGTCTGCACAAAGCAAACAAGTGAAATAAAAATACAAACACAGCAGCGCCTTTTTACGTCACTTTATTTCTAACTGCAAATGTCAAACAGATTAAGGGTAAAAGACATTCTCAAGAAATGTTAACATTGCCATTATAAGATGATGGTTTATTGATCATTTCCATTCTGGCTGATTATAGGTTGTGCTGTGCTCTTTTGTCAGGGCTTGTTCTGGAAGCCCAGAGCTGCAGGGGCTGGATGAAGAGCAATGTATGGCCTTTACCAGCTGCAATTTGAGATCCAGAGCACCTCTCCCTGCTTGGCAGTGGCCACTGCTGCAGTAGATTTAATAAATCTGCTCTTCCTTCTTTCTCCTCCTTAATAATCAAACTCAGAGCACATAATTGACACCTCTTAAGACTCAGTTTAGCCTGCAGTGGTTCACTGCCTTTTCTGCTTTCTGAAGGTATCCACAGAATGTCCAAAAGTCTGCTGGTGGCACAGGAGCTTAAGCCATGAGACCTTGTTTGAGAATTGGATGTGAGGTGTGAAGCTCCATTTGGAATTATCATTTCCCTTTTGTTTGGACATGGTGGCAGTGCAGTGACACACAGGCATGAGAGAGAGCAGTAGCCAAGCTGGCTCCAGAACAGAGAACATTCCAGCCCCTCCCTGAGACCTTCTTACTCTTTTCCACGTGTTTGGAATATGTGATTTAACAGTAGAAACAAAGGTTTGCACAGCATTGCTTATATATAATTTGAGATTTATTTCTGTTACCAAAATAGAAATTATTAGCACAGGCTTCTGCATTGGTACATGCTTGACACAAATGGCAAAATGTGCTGAAGTGTGCAAAGAAATCAAAGGCCCTCAGATGTCCTTTCTTTCAATTCTAGGCTAATGCTAATGTCACTTTACAATGTGAGTATCAACTTGAAAGGCTTGAAGTACATCAGTGAAAATCCAGGTTTTATTCCCCTGCTTTGGTGGCTGTTGAATGGTAAGTTGCTCTAAGAACCTTGTAAACTGTGAGTTTCAGGATTTTGTAGACTTGTAATAGATTTTGCAAATAACAAACCAGAAACTTTTATCTGTAATCTGATTAATTTTTGACAAAATAAAAGTAAACATAAAGGGCAAATAGCTGGAGGGAGATGTGCATTTCCCACAAAATTTTTGATGCTGTATGTAATATTCCATTAATGTGAAGTTTAAGGCTGGTAGGTTTAAGAAGAGGAAATGGAGAAATTTGATGAAGTGGTTTAAAAAAAAAAAGCCACTTGTTTCTTGATACCAACTTTAAAATACTCCTTAAGGGGAAACCACATATCAGTTCACTACAACTAACACAGGAAAATGTGCACATTTGGGGGGAAGCAGCCAGGTCTGTAACTTCACTGACCCATTGCAAAAGTGTCTCTTTCTGAAGAGAGGCCCTGGGCTCTGATAGGATTTGGGGCTCCAGGGCTGGAGAGCCATTCCCAGCTGTGCCTTTGGCCAGTGCAGGACTCCAAGGACGTCAAGGACTTGTGTTGTCACTGTCAGGTGCACGAGTGACATCAAGGCTCTGCTCTTTGGGAGGCTCCAAATCCCTGAGCAGGAGCCAGCAGGGATTGACGTTGGACTGGGCTGGCAGCTGCGTGCACAGCTCGGGAGGGACAGCAGGGGGACAGAGCTGTGACACTGCCCTGCCTGTGCTTCCTCAGGATTTATGAGGAGATTTGGGTGTGCAGACAGGACTGGGGAGGTTAATTATCCCTCTGTGCTGCTAAAACCTTGCTGGAGTACGACTGGTAAATACTTGGAGCAGCTGAAACGAGGGAGATTGCATCTGCTTTTTCCAGACGTTATTTTGATGCTGAGTTTTTGAAAAAGCTGTGGTTAGGTTTGGTTAAACTGAAAGCTATTTGTATAGTTTATGGTTCCCTTAACTATTTTACAGAAAATGTAGCTGCTCAAGCTTTTTGTCAAATAATTTCCTGCTGTGAAATGCCACAGGCTCTCTCTTCCAAGGTCTCAGGAAATTAAGTAATCCTTGTAAGGGAAAATACCATTTCTATAGGAGTTTTTAATATATTTTGGTAAAAATGGGATCCTCAGAGAACATCAAATACATGATCCTTTGTTCAGCTGTGCTTTGAAATTTTACATGTCTTTGTCCAGGTTTACCTTTTAATTTATATTGGCTAATATATACATAAGCTGTTCTAGCAAAAAATACCAACCCAAAACACCCTCAAAGAATCCTGTCTGGCTGTGAGTTCCCAAATATGCCCTTCCAATTGTTGTGATAAAACAAAAAAGGTAATAACTTGATGCAGTATGTTGTCCAAAAAAGGCTCCTAGGTCAAGTAAGAGGATGAAATGGGAAACATTAATAATTAATTTGCAGCTACTAATGGAAATAATAAATGGAAAGGCTACTCTGCAATTTGAAAGTGCAAACTGGTTATGGCTGGGTTGTAGAAAGAAGGATGATCATGTCTAATTCCTTGTCTTTTTGATAATAAACTTCTCCAGTTACAGCAAGGGAGGAAGATTCTCAGATAAAGCAGTTCTGCAGGTTCAGATTCCTGACTTTGGGGGAAGTCTGCTTTCTGTCAAGGGAGAGCTGCCAGGTTTGGCTATCAGATAAGAGGTCAGATCCAAGACCTGATCTTGTTCCCATCATTTTGTGTGAGATCTCTGCAGTTTTCCAACATTTAATCTATTTCTAAATGTCTCTGCTTGGAAAATTCAGCAGCTTCCTCCCATTCTTGCTCCTCTCCTATTTCCCTGACCAGCATCTTCAGGTTCTGCTAGCCAAGATCCAGCTCATAAACACCTGGAGCTGCTACAGGATAAGGTTCTGTTTTTCCATGCAGGAGAGTAGAGCACTACCCTGTGCTGGCAGAGAATCCTGGATGTGCTGCCTGCCTGCAGGAAGCTTCTTCAAAGCCTGTTTTGATTAAGGCTTATGACATGACAGCTTTCCAGTTTTGTATGCTTTTGTCACCATTCCCACTAAGAGAGGCCCCAGAAATCATCTTCTGTGTTTTTTTTTTTTTTATTTTCAGGGAATCATCCTGTTTGCTTTTCCATTGTCAAGCTCCAAATGTCCATGACCTCAGCCTGTACATCAGGCCCATCTTTCTCCCACTGCCTTGTATGCAGCTGATAACTCCCTCAAATTCCTTCTCTGAGTTCTTGGTCTCTGCCTATCCTTGTCCCCTGAAGAAGAATGTCCTTCCCATTAAATGAAGAGAGGAAAAAAACTGACTCGATTTTCTTTATTTCCCTTTGTTGTATCTGAAGCAAAGAGGGATTTGATTCAAGTTGTCTCTCAGCATTTTTGAAGAGACAGAAATGTGCCTCAATGTTGAATACACCAATTGGAAGAGAAAAAAAGGGAAAAAATCTAATAAAGATTCCTAGTGGAGTAAGAAAGTTAACAGCAAACTGTCCTACTGTCTTTGGGAAACTTGGATGAGCTGGTTACACTTCATGTTCACTAACAAGAATTCTTAATAGCTCTTTCTGCTGGAAAATATCATAGGAGAAAACCAAATGTTTCTACTGATACAGGAGAAAACCAAATGTTTGACACAATGTTTGAAGACAATGCAGGTAGTTTTCTCACTTCATAAGGTGGGCTTTTTCTTCCTTTTCTTCTGCCTTTGTAAAACTTTCTGAAAGATGGACACCCTTTAATAACCAACCCTGCTCACTGAATCCTCTGTGTAGGTATCAGCTGTGCCTGCCTACACCTTCCCAGCCTGGCACCAGCATAAAGCACATGAATGATGACTCAGATTTCTGTCCATGGAGCAGCTTGTGGGATCAGTAGAGTTCTCCTCTTGTGGAGCACCATTTGTTTGCAGAGCAGCTGTTCCCATCTTGGACAAAACAGGCAGCTTTAGTTTCCTCCATCAGCTGCTGTCCTTGTGGTGGTGTCCTGGCTGAGGGTTTCACATAACTTTCAGATTTAAAGAAGCCCTGTCCTCAGCCACAGAAAAAGAAGTCTGTATCATATTGGGTAGAAATCCACTTGAGATTTGTCAGTATTTTTTTTTCTGCTGATTTCCATCTAAAGCTGCAATAAGACCTCCATTCTGTAACTCTCAAAGAAGTGAATTACTCAAGGATTTATTGAAGAACAAGAAATAACAATCAGCTCAGGTATTAATAATAAAGACTAAATTTAATGTCTTTTGGTTTTGATCATGCAGAACATCTGCCAACAAATGAGTGCTGGAGAACAGGAGTCTAGGCTCTTCTCTGCTTTCTGTTTGGTTGAGGTTTTTTGATTGGTTGGGGTTTTTTTAACACTGTATGTCTTCATTTTGGTTTTTTCCCCCCACTTTCCTTTTCTTTGAATGCAGGCAGTTTAAAAAATTTGTCTCTTTGGATACTTGAGAAAGCATGGAATTCAGAGACACTTTGTCAGTGACATTTCTTGTGCATAGCTGGGAAATTGCTCCAGGTACTTCATTAAACAAAACACAAAAAGAGAAATAGGACTAATTTTAGATCTTGCCCTTCAGTTTCCTCCACCACAGTTCCATGTGGAAATCCAGCCTTGTTTATCCAAATTTTTTGTAAATGATGGTCTCTATTAGAAATGCCTGTATGAAGCACATTCTCACTCTGCTGCCTGCACCCTCAATATTTGCTTTTCATTACCAACTATGAAGGTTTTCTGTCTGATTTCGTTATGGCTGTGAGAGCTTTTGAAATTTCAGGTTATTTACATGGCAGCATGTTATTTAAAAAAACATCTGGACAAACAGAACCATCATATTTATAAACTGATGTCTGTATTAAAACAAATTTTGGGTTATAAATCAAAACCAGTTATTCAAGTGCTCAACAATTTCATCCTCTTGTCATAGAACTATAGAATATGCTGAGTTGGAAGGGACCCATCAGGATCATTGAGTCCAACTCCTGACCCCACAAAACATCTCAAGAATCCCACCATGTGCCTGGGAATGTTGTCCAAATGCTCCTTGAACTCTGGCAGGCTTGGGGCTGTGACAACTTCCCCGTGGAGCTTATTCTAGTGCCCATCCACCCTCTGGCTGAAAAACCTTCTGATATCCAGCCTAAACTGCCCCTGATTCATCCTCATGCTGTTCTGCAGATGATGGAATTAATCTTAAGGGGAGCATTGCCCTTTAAGAGCACATCCATTTGGGTGAGTGCAGGGATGTCAGCTCTGACGCAGTGTTCCCTGAGCCTCAGTTATCTGGGAGGCTGGAAGAGTGGCCAGGGCAAGTCTGATGGAATGCCTGCCCTTTTCCATACTCAGCTGCTTGCCCAGATGGAGCTCTGGGCTGTCCTTGCCATCTGAGCAGGAGCTTTTTGACAGGGTCCTTGCCCTGCCTAACAGCTCGTGGAGATTGATGTTCTGTGAGGAGCACTGTTACCCACCAGCCACAGAGCTCTGTGCAGACTCCTGCTCACTCTCATCCCCTGAGTAGAGGCCAGGCAAATTGGGACTGAATTGCTGCTTCAGTTTGGATCCTGGGAGTCTCTCTCAAGGATTTCCCTGATAAAAGCATGACAAATATGTCTCTGTAGGAGATGGGGAATTCTCCTTAGCTGAACTCCCTGTGGGAGCAGCCACCCAGCCAGGGAAGAGAGTGACAGGAACCCAGCTGTAAGTCAGGAGCTGGGGCAAAAATTTTGCAGAGAGAAAGTGCATTTGTGTCTGTAAGAACTGCAGCAGCAAAGCTTGGTCTTTTTTTCTACTTTGGTGTTCTCCTTGCTCTTTCTCCTCAGAGCATCTTTACCACAACATTTCTTGTCTCCTCAGACCTATCAACAGCATAGAAATGTCTGGAAAACTGCTGCTGCAGATGCTGCCTCAGCCCTGCCAGCACTGGCAATGCAAAGAGATCTTCCTCGGGGGAAGCCGTGGCCGTGGCAGTCTCTGTTGGATGTGCTGTGAGCACAGAGAGTCTGACAGGCTCATTACAAGGAAAGGCTGAGAGGCAGATTGCTCCTTCCTGCTGGAATCAGACAGGAATTGAATTGAATCATAGCTACAGCAGTGGTGGGAAGCTTTTGAAATTGTGAAGTCATAGAATGCTTTAAATTGGAAGGGATCTTAAAGAGCATCTCATTCCAACCCCCCTGCTGTGAGCAGGGACATCTTTCCACTAGACCAAGTTGCTCAGAAGTGCATCCAACCTGAATGTGAACACTTCAGCAGGGATAAGGTATCCACAGCTTCTCTGGCCAACCTGTGCCAGTAACTTATCACACACATAGTGAGGAATTTCTTCATAATATTTAATCTAACCAGCCCCTCTTGCAGTTTAAAGCCATTGCCCCTTGTTCTGTCACAACATTCTCTTGCACAAAGTCCTTCTCCAGGTCTCTTTTAGGCACTGGAAGCTCCTTCAGGCACTGGAAGTGGCTCTAAGGTGCCTCTGAAGCCTTCTCCAGGCTGAACAGCCCCAACTCTCTCAGCCTGTCTCCATAGCAGAGGTGCTCCTGCCCTCTGACCATCCTTATGTCCCTCCGCTGGACTCACTCCAGCAGATCCATGTCTTATATTGTGAGCTCTGGGGCTGGAGGCAGCTCTGCAGGTGGGGTCTCACCTGAGCGGGGCAGAGGGGCAGAATCCCCCCCTCCCCTATTGCTCATGGTGCTTTGCATGCAGCCCAGGACAGTTTTGGCTTTCTGGGCTGTCAGTGCACATGGCCAGCTCATATCCAGCCTCTCATCCTCCAACACCCCTGAGTCCTTCTCCTCAGGGCTGCTCTCAATCCCCCAGCCTGTGCTTGTTCTTGGAATTGCCCCGACCCATGTGCAGGACCTTGCACTTGGCCTTGAGAACTTCTGTGCTCTTGCACACAGGCATAGCTATAAACAGTGTGCTGGCAATAAATCTTGCATTCAGGTGGCCAGGGGATGGTGGGGCCACGTGTAAATTGAGTTCACACAACCCAGAGCCAATTGTGGATAAGCTGTTCAGCATTGATGTAATGCAATTACTTAAACACTGCTGTAGGGGACAGTTCATCTGAGAGCCTGGTGCTAATGACAGATGTGACTAAAATCCATGCACGTTATCAGCTGCCTTTTGTCAGTGACTTAAAGCCAGTGACATCAAACTGAGCTGGCAGCTTGCAGGACGTCAGCCAGCTCCAGCAGTTTCAACACCTTGGTGAAATTACATCAGCACCTTACGATGGTGTGTGCTACGCCTGTGATCCTGGCTGAGGCAAGCAGCCTGATTTGTCCCCCTCTTCTCCAGAAATAACGGTGATAGTTTTGAAATTGTCGTTGGAGATGTGTGTGCCGGTGGTTGGGAGGATGTGATGCACTGATTTGATTACAGCTAAAGGATTTTTTTGATCTTGTACAAACAAAATGTTACGCAGCTAGTGTAGAAATGACTAAATCTGGAAGCTGTTGACATAAATATAATGCTGAATAATGAAGATTCCTTACATTTCTCTAAGTGCTTTGTAGACAGGGCTTTTAGAAAACGTCCCTAATGATATTGGAGACAAGAGAATGATTTCTCTGGTATTTTTTTTAAAATCCTCTTAGGAAGCATGATTATCCTCAATAAGTAGTATTCTCAAAACCACATGTAATCCTCAGGGAGTGTATTTTAAGGCATATGTATTTATTTAACTCAGAACATCTCAGAATACATTCAAAACAATGGCAATCTGAGGTTAAATGTGTATTAAGTCATCTTCTGGTGCAGGATCATTTCCTTCCTTTGCTGGATGCCCGCGTGCCTAATCTGTTCTTCATTTGAGTGACTCAAGCTGTTGAGCTTCCCTGGCTGCTGCTGGGGATTCTTCCTAGAACCTCTCTGCTCTTACTGGAAAACATTCTTGTTTGTCAAGCTGGAAATAATTTCCTGATCTCCTACAGATCCTCATTTTCTTGGCTCCCCTGCTAAGGCATCTCCCCCGATCGATTCTGTAATTTCTACAGCCTTTAAACACTTGCAGATAATACTAATATTGATTCCTGTAACAGTATTAATAACAAAGCTCTTTTCATCTTACATATATGAAGCTTCCCAGCAGTACTGCAAGCCATTAAAAGTATTAGTGGCTTTATTTCATGGAGGAATAATGTCACACAGAGGAAGATTGTAAATGAACTACATAGATTTCACTCCCCAAAGCTTCTTTCTTCTTACCTATTTGGGCTGTAGTTTGTGGCTGCTATTTCCAATGATTAAATGTAGAATAATGCTAAGGACAGAAAAAGGGGGAGGTGATTTGTGCAGAGTTTGAACATTGTATCAGGCAAAAAAATAGGCATTAAAAAATACCCAGTGTGGAAGTCATGGAGGCAAAAATGGAAGGCAAGGGAAGACAAATTCAAGGCTTTTAGTCATATTTTGATTAGGTCAGAATAAGTCTGAAAACCAAAACTTGTACCTAGGTTTTCGCAGAAGGATTCACCGAAGTGTTGCTGGCCAGGAAATTGGACATAAAGTCCTGCTGCCTGTGAGGCTGAGCTGCAGCAGTTCCCCAAGAGTTTTGAGTGCTCATCACTCAGAAAGTTGCACCTGCAGGTACTGCTGGAGGTGATGAAGGAAAGAGACTCCTTAGGGCCTTCAGTCTGGGTGTCAGCAATTGAGTGGCTGTGCCATGGGTCTGCAGCACTAATCACAGGGCCTTTATTCATCTGACAGGTTTAAAATTGTCCAGCATGCCCAACAGCCAGGATTGGCTGTTCTCATTGCACAGAAAAGGAGAAAATGCACGTTATTTTTTGGGTTTGGACAATACCTGTGTCCTCAGATTATGCCCCACTCTGCTGGTTTTCCAGGAGAAAGTTGAACTTTCTTAAGAGGTTAACACTTGATAATTTCCATTTTTGATGGAAAGTGGGGGAAGAGAGAGAGAGTACCTGGCTTTTGGGTGTAGATCAGATGCCACAATTTAATATTTTAAATATTAAAATCTTTATCATTGTTCTTTAGCTTTGTGCTGTTGGGAGTTACTTAAAAATCCCCATCTCAGCAGTGAGTTTCATGCTGAAATCCAGAGTCTTCTTCAGTGTCCATCACATGTTGTTCTCTGCCCCCCTGGGTGCTTTCAACCCTTATGCTTTAATAAATAATTCTCCTCAGTCCTTTTTCAGGTCACCAGTGTTACATGTGAAATAAGCCAGGAAAGGAAAGAACTTGCCTCAGCCCTACCAAATACCTCCTCCAAACTCAGGGCACTCTGGTTCATCACTGCTCCTTCAGTGAGATTTTGGTCTCTCTGGTGATTTGGTGCTCAAAGTGATCTGAATTAATTTTTTCAACCTTTCTGCAGAATCCTTTATCAAAAGCTTGCTGAAGACTAGGTATGCTAATGAAAAACGCATTAAAAATGCATGGCACGTGGGACAAATAACTGCTTCAGCTGTAAAAATATATTAGATGTTTTCATTTGGAATATGCAGAATAGGGAAGTCTTTCTACCACATGCTTTTGATAAAGCTGTAAACCACTAAATGCAAATGGGCCATTGCAAATGATTAAAATGTAATGCTCCTAATGTTTCAGTAATTAAAAATGCATTCTGTGTTCTTAGCAGTGGAGTTATTACATGTCTTCCTGGCTTAAGTCAGTCAAAGGTCTTTGCTGCATTTCTCTGGCACATTCCTGAGCAGCAGTGCTTCAATACCCATTTTAATTTTGTGCAGACTGAATTAAACACTCGAAAGGTTGATATGTGGTTGCTAGAAAGTTTTATTAAGATTAATATTTTATTGAGCTTTGAGGAAATCCAAAGCCTCATATAAAAAGAAATTAAAGAAAAGCCTGATGATTTACTGCAGATTGTTAGTCTGTTTTTTTAAGTCTGAATAATCACGGGATACAGTTTGTTCTGCTCTTAAATTGGATTGCATCCAACAGTACATCCTGGGTACTGACTGGATAAATTCAGGTTGATAAATTCCCTGCTTTACTGCAGTTTCAACATCTGAAAAACAAGAGAAAGGTTCCTGATTATCTCTCCTGCACAAACACTGCTGGGCAGAACCTGCTGAGGGAGGACAAAAATGTGGTTTTCAGGTACCTCCTAGAGCCAGCCAGCCAGCAGCAAACAGCACCTGGGAATTACAACACCTCTGTTGGAAAGATGAAACAGGAAAGCCTTATAAGTATGATTGCCTGGCAAAAGATTTTGAGAATATGGAAACTGTAAGCAAGATTGAAATTAAAGCAAGTTTTGAGATACCTTAGAAACTGAACAACTGGAAAACAATGGTATGGCTGGCTGAAGGTAATCCCCATTTGATGAAACCATACCCTCTGCTTGCAGACAGGCCCAAGGGTCAGAGCAGACCCTTCTAGCTTGGCAGAAGGGGTCCAAAGAGTAGTTTTTAAAATGTAACACAGTATGGTGATGTAATGATTCTTATAGGCTGTATGTAAATGCTGCAGGATTTGTATCTTGTATTAGATTGATTAGTGAGAATTAGAATATTCAGCACAGAAGATTTATGGTATTGCAACAGGAACTTCACTCTCTTTTACTCCTCCTCGCTCTCTCATCCTCTTTGCCACGCTCTTGCCTTCTTTCTCTTTCCCACTCTCTTTACCTCTCTCTCCCTCTCTGGTGCCTGCTCCGAGCTGTGTGGCAGCTCCCAGCAGGGCCCCTGCACCCAGGCCCTTTGCAATAAACCCCAAGTCCCAAAACCTGCCTGCAGAGACACAAAGGAGTTCCAAAACTCCTTTGCAGTTCCAAAACCTGCCCGCAGAGATCTCTCATCTCCATCCATCCCAACCATCCTACCCCGCGTCGCTCCCACACACCTCCTTTACTCCGTGTCTGCCTGGTGGATCCTTTCAGACCCTGAATGCTTCCCTTCCTTGCTTTCAGACCCGGACAGCGAGGTGTGCCTGCACGCCCTGCGGCTGCTGCAGTCGGTGCTGCTGGAGCCGGAGGTGCTGGCCCGGGCGGGCGCCGAGGTGCGCGAGACGCTGCCCTTGCCGCGCATCGTGGCCCTGTCCCAGAGCCGCCACGCGGAGCTGCAGGCGCTCGCCAAAGAACTCCTCGAGGATCTTAAAATATTTGAGTACGAGGCGTAGAAGAGCTCTACGACAACGAATGCTTACGTCTTTACTATATTTTTATGCTGCAGGAGTTGTTGGAGATGGGCTTGACTGGGAAAAAAAAAAACAAACCTCTGCCTAAGTTCCTGTGACAAAATCCTTTTTGGGAATTCAGATTAACGCAACTAAAATCCAACTTGGGAAAACCTGTTGGGTTTTATATACCCAAATAAAACTTGGGTGGTCTGGTAGAGATGGGGCTGGCTGAATTTCTTTGAGCAGAATTTTACTGATAATGTGTTTCCAAAATGGTCTGTGGTTATGTTGTGCATTTGCTGTGTAGACGGGGTAAAATTTTCTCATTCCTTGATAACAGTTCACTGCAGAGGTAAACAATCCTTTTGGTGCATCCTTAAGAATTACTGTACTGTGAGGAAAACTCTGTTGCCTTTCATAACTTTTCTGTGTCAGAATGCACCCCAAGTTCCAGTTTTATTGTTATTTCTCACCTCTCTCTTTCTATTGTAATAAAAGAAGACTGAAATTCTGTAGCATGTAATGGATTCTGCTTTCAAAATTTGTATTCAGATTCACTCTTAACTGCAAGTCAAGCTGATCTGTTGCTGCCAGGCATGCTAGAAATTGGGCTTTGTTTTTAGAAAAGCCCTGAGAAGGGAAATAAATTGCTGTTGTCTGTGGTACCCAGTTGTGTGCTGAAGAGGCTAAAATGAGCTGCTGCTCTGTCGTGAGCAGCATCACATCCCCTCACAACCCTGGGGTTTGTTGGAGCTTCTGAGAACAGCTTTGCTTATCTCAGGGGTAAATACAAACACTTGGTGCTAGATATTGGTAGAATTTACAATGTATTTAGAAAATAATAACATTCATTTCTGTGATGTCAGAAACAGAGCCAGTGTAGTGAGGCTATTCAAGGGAGCAGCAGATGAGAAGTGCAGGTATGGTAGCACCTTTTTCCTTACTAAAGTTATTGCAGCTTATCTGGGAACCCAGTGTGTTAACAGGATGCAGTGTGGACTTCAAATTACAGAAAACATGAAGCAAACTTCATAGGATTTAAATATTATGATTGGCAGGCAGCTTTAGAGGGAGACCACGGTAAAAATATGTAAGTTAAGGTATAGGGCATCTCCCTTTAGGCTGTTTGCAGAATGATGGATGTTCAGAGTTAGAAATGTAATAAATCAGCTTGAAATTACTTGGCTCAGATGCTGCAGATGGCAACAGTCTGATTTGGGGCTGTAAAATGAAGATTAAGATCTCACATACACGGGTGGATTGCACGGGGTTCTGCCATGTCTGATTCAGCACCACATTGAACTTACCAAGTGCAGATTTGTGGAAGGCTTTAAATCTTCTGTGAAGTGTGTTTTCTTTGGATTTGTTTTCTTATCTTGCTATCCTAGTTAATCCTCCTAGAGTTTAATCCTAAAGGGATCAAAATTATAATTGGTAGTTTCCTGGAATATCAACTCATGAAAGTGTTTGATTTTAAGAAACACTGAAGGGCATCATCAACTTTGCATTGAATTATCTGCTCACAAAGGACTTTCATCAAACTTTGGAAGCCAGTAAATAACAGAAAAATAAAAAAGTAGTTCTGTGAGCAGAAAAGCTGATGGAGCCTCAGCCCTGTGGATTTGAGATATTTCTTGAATATTTCCCTGCCCTTCCCAGCCTGAAACCAAGACTTTGCAAGGTCAGTGTGGTGTGCACAAGCTGGGGGTGACACAGGTGCTCATGACCAGGTCAGTAAACTGTGGTGAGGGGCCAAATTCAGCCTTATGAGAGGGCCTGGCAGTGCCTCTGCACCTCATTTTCATGTGAAATCAGGAAACAAAGCAGTCAGGGCTGTTCATCTTAATTGTGTGTCCACTGGCATGGTCTGCCATGCTCAAAGTGGTGATTTGAGATGCAGTTTTCCCCAGCAAGCTGCTCAGACCTGATGATGAGTTCTTTCAGTGTCTCCCAGATGACTTTATTTTTAGGTATAGCTTGCCAGGACTGTTTATTCAGAGCCAAATCATCAGTGACCCACCAACCTCGAGAAGACTTTTTTCTGTACAAAGTGTTTCATTATGCAAGACTGAAAAATAAGAAAAAGTCACCTCATCTGTGAAATACAGTGCATATTTAAAAATACTAGAGGGGACAAGTATCAGAAACATCAGAGAAGAACCTGTGTCAAGCAGTTTTCTAGGAAAGTCTTTGTGTTTTCCCTAAGCTTACTTTTTCTAGGTGTTCACAAGTAATTGAGTTTATGGAAAAGAAAAATAATTTAAGGGAAACTTACCACAGGGAAGCAAATTCATAATACTTTTTTGGTTGGGAAAAAGTGTGACTGGAGTCAAATGATGCTGAAACAAGGTGAGTGGATAAAAGCCAGGGATAGGCCTGACCCTTAAACATTCCAGAGTATTTGAAATGTTCAAGGTGTCTCATATTTAAATGTTTTAGTGAAATGAAATGGACATTAGTAGTTGCAGATTGTATGATGAGCTGTTAGATCATTCTGCTGTTTTTCAGATTCCTTCCTTCCCTATTCTTCATTTGATGGAGCCAGGGACAAGCCCCTCCTGCTCCTCCTCACAACTAGGGCTGTGTACAATTAATTGAAGCAAATCTCTGTGCAGTGAGACCTGCAGCTTTCCCCACAGGGGTCTGTTACACCCCATGCATGCTCTTGGACATGTCATGGTGGGATTCTCCCAGACCTTGGCATCTGGCATAAACTATTGATCTGTTCTCCCCCACCAGCAGCATCAATGCCTTCTTTGCTGTTCCTTTTTCCATCCTGAAATAGGAGGGAATCTCATGCCATTGGCCGTGGAGGAAGCTGCAGTGATTTGTTGAGATGAGATGCCAACTGTTTAGATGGCTTAAATTAGGTGAGGTGAATCCTACCCTTTGGTGTCTATTTTGCAATAACAGACAAGAGCAAATTTTCAGATTGCCCTACTGTTTGCAGACAGCATTTTATAATCTTGTGTGTTGATAAGTTCAAGAGATCCCTGTTGGAAGAGAAGAGTGTCTGAAGGCCTAATTTGTCTTCATGTGGTTAGTGCTAGAAATTAGGCCGTTAAGTGACTGTGGATCTCCTTTGAGTCTCTCCTTCTCCTGAAAGACATCTTTTTTTGACAGGTTATGAATAAAAGAAAGCCTTTGAATAACAGAGACTCTGAAAACTCAGAGTGTGCCAAAGCTTTGTGTCTGAAGTTGAACAATGGGTGGCACACAGGACTTGGTGTGACACGAGAGGCTGCTGCAATTAAAGACTGGTCAACAGATGCATTGTAAATCTCAGCTTTTATTTTCCTTCAGATTTGCTTAATTCTGAAACTCAGGACCATTAGGAAGCTTTATTGGTTTAAAATCAAGGGTTGAGCCTGGACTGTAAAAAACACTGGCTTTGGAGTGTTGCTTTTTTGGATCCTTTTGAAAAGTTGGGATTCTTCTGGGTAGTAATTGATTAACTGAAGTACCTAATTGATTAACTGCATTACTTGATTAACTGGCTTGCTAGCTTCCAGGAGTAAAGGGGGTTCACACAGGCAAAGCACGAGTTTCAGTAGCTGTGTTCAAAGTCCAGAGTTAGTCCAGCTTTGCCATTTCCTCTGTTGCACAATCTCAGAGCTCCGGTGGAGGAGAAAACGTGACTTTGCTGCTGCTTTGAGATTATCAGTTCCTCCAGACTTAAACCCATATAACTGAAGCTAAAATTTGACTCAGGCTAAGCTGTCCAAAAGATGAAAACACTTTTTTAACAACTTGTAGAAGAAAGTTCACAGTATCAGCTGCACAATTAAAAGTGAACTTGGCTCCTTTCAGTCTGTATACATCAGAGAGCCCTGGAATGATGCCTGTTTGCTGATGCTCCAGGGAGATACTGGGAAATACAGGGAGATACTCTTCATAGTTGATGCTGATGGTAAATTAGATGCAAAGGAAAAATAAATGAAGATCCCCTACACTTAATTCCTGCAGCTGGAGAAGTTTAGCTGTGTAATGTACTGCCCGTCCCACCAGTTCTTTGTGTGGTGGCCTTCTCAGGCTGGTGTTCAGGCTGGACCATGATCTGGCAAACCTCAGTAGAAGAAAGCAAGCTGGTGGCTCTGTACCCTGTGCTGAGGGACAGGCATGGCAGCAAGAGGGGCTGGCATCTCTGGAGGGCACTGTGAGAGCTTGGGTGGGAACAGCAAGCAGCTGTCCTGAGGGGAGGTGGTGTTTGGTTACATGAGGACACTGGCCCATTCCCAGCACTCGTGAGAGAGGCAGTGAACTGCAGTTCAAGGCACATCATCCTGTTGTGGCTGCTTAAGAGAGGGAAATAAGTCCCTTTTAAGGAAGAATTGGAGGAAGAATGGGATATGTGACAATTTGGTCTCGTGGCCACAAGTGAACTTCCAGATGATTCAATTTCAGCTGGTTGCACCAGTCATTTAGCTGCTCCTTTGAGTTATCATTTGCACTTGTGATATGTGCTGATTAGCACAAATTGGCTTTCAGAATTGATAAGATTTTACAAGTCTTGCAAATATTGTATGATTCATCTCCTCTACCGCCTCCAGTCCTGTGAGAACGCTGGAGGTGAGGAGAAAGGAGTTTTCCTGGGGAATAAGGAACCTCTTCTTTGCCCTGTTATCCCTGCCCAGTGCTCGTACTACAAGTTATGAGCTATGCAAAGCATGGCTGCCCCTTCATTTCTCTTCACAGCATTTCATTTGCAGCTGCATCTGGCCGTGTCTGTGTTGTTTGTAATTTTCTGGTTTCTATGCAGGAACTTTTGCAACTGCTGGTTGCTGCTTGAATATATGAGTTCCAAGTTAAAGCTGATAAAAAGTCATTAGAGAGCTGTGGAGGTCATAGAGATTTAAACTTCTCTGATGCTTTACAATGACCTTTACAACCTATAACTTGCTCAGTCGGAAGCCTTGAAAAGACTTTGACCAAATTGTAGTTGCGTATGTCATTTATGGGAACTATAATTTTTACTGTGGGCGTGACTGCAGTGAAAGCACTTCAAATGCCAGGTCCTTCCAAATGCACGTGTCTGTCTGTCCTGCTGGGCTGCAGGTGGGAGAGGCAGCGGCCAGGGAGGGCAAGGCTGGCATGGCTGGGGGTGGGAAGGGATTCTGTGACCTGGGGTGGATGGAGAAGGTCAGCTCTGACTGAGCTGCCTACGTGGCTTTCGTGCCACCTGAGTCTTGCTTTGAAGTTGTATGAAAAGTTTGAACTTTGAGTCTTGCTTTGAGGCAGGGGATTGGGTTGGGTGTTAGGAGAGCAGGTGAGCTGCTTGAAGCTCTCTGCAGAGATAAATCCCTCCTTGCTTCTGTATCACCACCGGGGTCAAAGAAAGTGCAGCAGTCACCCTGCTGCAAAACAGAGAATGGAGAATGCAGGGAAAAAAAGCCCAGTTCTTAGATCTGCACAGCTTCCTCCTGTTCAGGATTTGACACACACTCTCAATTCGTGTGTCCAAATCAGTTTCATAGAATCCCAGATGGCTTTTGTTAGAAGGGACCTTAAAGATCATCTCATTCCAACCCCCTGCCATGGGCAGGGACACCTCCCACTCGACCAGGTTGCTCAAGGTCTCATTCAGCCTGATCTTGAGCACTCCCAGGAATGGGGCTTCCCCAGCCTCACAGTAAAGAATTTCTTCCTAATACCTAACCTAAATTTCCTCTCTTTCAATTTGTACCCATTCCCTCTTGTCCTGTCACTACAGATTCTGACAAAGAGTCCCTCTCCAGCTTCTCCCTTGTCAGATTGGGCCCTGCTGCCTGAGAGTGGGCTGGGAGTCATTGCCAAGGGGAGTGAAGTCTCTGAGGCTGCTGGAGCAGGGCTGGGAGGCTGGGGCAGACATGCCCAGGGTTTCAGCAGTGCTCCAAGCTCTTCTCCCAGAGATGGGGCAGCATATTTGTGCTCAGGCTGGGGGCACTGTGATACACAATCCTGAGTGAGTGCCCTGAGCTGCCTGACTTTGGAGAAGGGAGCGAAAGCACCAGGGGGAAATGGTGCTGCATTTTGTGGGATGCCTTTTCCAAGGAATAAACCTGGGCAAAGGACAGGTGGCCAACCTGGAGGGCAGCCAGCCACTGAAAACCCAAGCACAGGCTCTCCTGCTGGCCTCCCCATGTGTCCCCTGACAGCCCTTGCTGACCCTGGAGGTGTGTGGGTCACAGGGAAAACGGGACTTCTGTGGGATCTGTAGCACATCATGGACCCACAAGGAGGGTGGGCAGGTGGTTACCTCTGCTTCACACGTGCAGACCCTCCCCAGCAGGCACACACAGAAACACACATGCTCTCATCACTGTGTTCTGCACTCCCCAGCCTGGCTGGGTGCAGCTGCATTTTGGAAAATGCAGTGGATGCATCATCCCGTGGCTGACGCAAAGGGAGCAGAGCTCCGCATGCACTCGGAAACTGTTCAGCAGCAAGCAGCTACCGACAGCGACTGCTCTTCCCAAACATCCTCTCTCCTCTTCATATTGCAGCAACTGTTTTTTCCTAGGGGTTTTCACGAGCATCATCCCTGCCCTGGTGCAGCAGGAGCGTGATCTCTTGGAGACAGGAGTGGCTGAGTGCGGTGAGTCACCCACATTCCAGAAAGGAAGCCCCTCCAGGAAGCCTCTCCAGCAGTGATCCTGAGCAGCCCTGCTCAGCTCTAACAATGCTGACAGAGTGTAACACTGCCCCGGAAACCTGCCCAGATTGCTTGTCAGGCACAGCCAGAGCCTCCAGTGCCCAGGCAGCTCAGCCAGCAGCAGACACATCCTGGGAAAGGACGCCAAGGGAAAGGAGGTGCCCTCTTGGCTGTAAGTGGCAAGGGACCAAACGGTGCTGGAGTCATTTCATGAGCACTGATGGCAATCTGGAGCACAGTCAGAAAAAAAGGGATGGCCTCTGGGGATCCTGAAGTCAGCTGAAAAGCTGAGCTGCTAAAAACAATAGTGCTGCTGTCAGTGTCTGAGGGAGAGGGGAGGTTTCAAGGGCAGATTACAAGCATGAGAGCACAGCGACACCGATGAGGGAGCTGCCACGGAGCCTCTGACGGAAGGCGTTGGTATCCCACAAGCTTTTGTCCCTGGAATGATACACATTTCTCAGGATTGAGAGAGGGAGAGAGTGCATTTGCCATTAATTTTTAATTATAATGGAGTGTTCTGTAGTGATAGGGAGCTTCTGCTGTACAGGCTGTCTGCGTCAGGGGTTGACCCACTGGCAACCTTCTCAGCGATAAAGCTGTCACAAGAGGAGAACAGAGGGAAGGACAGGAAAGAGGAAAGTGCTACTAAGGCACTGCTATAATGCCACAAAAAAAAAAAAAGGGGGAAACATTGCTACACAAAATAAGCATTTCTTCTGAAGTGCCCCGCTGCTATTAAATTTCAGATTCTTAGACCTGCATTCCAGTTTCTGTGGGCACAAGAAGATTGTACAGCTTGTGGTCTATTGGTGGCCAGGAGCTGTTGTCTCCATGGCTCCTGCTGGGGCAGGAGATGCAGCCCTGGGGCCTGAGATAAACTGCTGGGCTTATCTTGGACTTGGGGATGTGGATTCAGTCCCCTGTGCAGTCACAGACCTCCTGTGTACACAGGTAAACTAAGTGGAGCAAATTTGCTGAGGGTCTGAGCTTGTGTTTGAGCATTCCTGATGTCAGAGGGAGTGTGCTGGTGTGTTCAGTCCTCCAAATCAGTTTTCTGCTTTGGTTCTCTGTTCATTTCCCCTCCTTTCTGCCTTGACCTGATCATTTTTACCCGGATTGCAAAAGTCTTTGGGGTAAGTAAGTGAATTGTCTGGCAGGCACAAGGAGGATGATTCTGCAGTCCAAGTAATGAGTGGCTGAGGGAAGGAGAAGAGGGGGCCTGAAATGTTGAGGATACCCAGTCCTGCTCCCAGCCAGTCGTGTAGCTGTGACATGGCCTCTGCTGTCCTGATGGCCCTCCTGTGGCAATCAGTGATATCAGAATAGAGACCCCTGCAAGCTGCTACAATAACCCATCTTAAGTCCTACAAGTCCTTTCCAGCCCAGGAGATGTTGCTCCTGCCAGGTTACCAAGAACCCTGTGGAAAAAGAGGCCCTGGGCTTTCAGCTCCTGCCTATCTGCAGCCCAGCTTGCTCACAGCACTCTCAATTTGTGTGAACTCTCTTTTGCTCATGCTATGAAAGCCTAATGTGGAAGAAGCCAAAAGGAGCAGCTCCTCTATTGCCCAGAGTGTTCCTGCTCTCACTGCCATAGATTAGGGGAGGGAGAATTTCTCCGGGCCTGTGCTCCTCTGCCTCTCAGAAGGGAGACTGCTAAGATCCTAAATAAGGATGCAAAGATCCTAAATTAAATGCTAAAATCCTAAATGAGAACTAAACAATCCCTCCTGGAGATCTTGAGGGAAGACAAAAGGACAAAGGGCATTCTGGAACTAAGAGGAAAGGAAAAAAGAAGCTTGCTTCCAAGGACTCAGCCCTTAAGCACAGTGACGTAGAAAGAAGGAGATTCTGTTTACGGAGGAAGTGAGAAAGGAAATGAGGGTGGGGGAGGGATAAGCAGTTAGCCAAGGAAAGCTTGTCCTTGGGGACAGAGCAGAGAGGTGGGCCTGTTCCCTGGGGAGCTCTCCCTGGAGCAGAAACCTCTGTGGGTGGCTGCACTGCCTGTGGGCCAGGCTTTGAGGAGACCTCTGTGGGCTGAGCTCTCCTTCCTGCTGCAGCACAGCAGAGCTGGCTCCCTGCCCTCCCCTGGGGGAATCCTGCCTGGGTGCTTTTGGAATGCTGAACCTGTTCTTAACTTCCTTGGAAAATAAAAAGTATAGTTAAGGAGCAGGCAACCTAAGATTTGGAGTGTGTCTTAGGAACTGGAAAGTGTCCCATGTGTTTTGTTTCTGATGCTAGTGGGAGCCTGGAGAAGCTGCTTGTGTCTGCAGCATTGTTCTGCCTGTGGATAGCACCTCCCAGGCCTTCAGGCAGGCACAGCCTGTGGCAGTGCTGCTCCTACACCTCATCCCCCAGTCAGGTCTCAAAACATTCCTTCCTTTCACAAGGAGCCACCTCCCCATCCTGCTGAGCCCCCGGTGCCTTTGGCCTGTGTGTCTCATCAGCTGGCAGCAGGGAAGCTGCAGTGATGCCACCCCTGAGGGGCTGCAAAGCCTGTCTTCACCAACCAGGCTGGCATTTCAGCTCCTCTGCATCAGCAGTGAGCACGGACTGCAGCAGGGCAAAAAGGGAAAACAGCAGCACCAGTGCCCACAAAACAGCAGCAATAGTGCCCACAAAACAGCAGCAATAGTGCTGCCTAGAGTTACCTGGCCTGTCTTGGGCAACAGGGCCAGGGCACCAGGAGCTGCCCAGTTGTGGCAGGATGCCTTCTGTCTGCCCCGTGGCCACAGCCTGCAGAGGGGAAGGCAGGCAGACAGGTGAGTGCTGTGAGCTTCTCTTTATCCAGACCCTCTCCCAAGGGCTCTCTGTGGTTCCCTTCCTTTCTCTGCCCTGCAGGGGATGCTTTGTTTTTTTTACCTTAAAAATCTCACTGTCCTTGAATTCAGAATAGTAGCCAAGGCCAAGGATACAACAACAGGGGCAGGGAAGGTCTCTTCCTGATTGTTGTCTGATGATAGGAATATTTTTGCATTTCTTGCCCTTTTTACTCTTTTCCATAAAGACAAGCATCTTCCTCTGTTCTGCTCTCTTTCCTCCCATGGCCATAAACACTGGAAGATGTGGATGAGCCTTTGCAGTGGAAAAGGCTGAGGAGTGCTGTGTTGGCTCTGGTCAGCAGCACCTGATGCTGGTCTGATTTGGAGTTGTGTGATGGGCTTGCAGAAAGCACCTTCAGCATCATGCCCTGCCAGCTATCAACTGCAGGGCTTCAGGAGCCTGTGCCACAGGGGGCCAGGACAATGTCAGCCATGAAATGCTACAGGAGTAGCACCTAATGTGTCCTGTTTAACAGAATTTCTGCCCAAAGCCAGAACTAACCTGCAGGGGAGCTGTGAGCAGGCAGCTGGCTGGGTTTGGGGGTGACTCAGCTTGCTGAGCATGTGTGCCCTCAGATCTGGTCACTTCCCGCCTCCTGCCTGACTTCTCTATCTTACAAAAATATTTGAAGAACTAACTGAAAGTATGTGCTCAACAGCATGACACAGGGTTTCTGTGGACAAGCCAGGTAATTGTCTTGAGAAAACCAATGTGGAATGTTTGGGGAAAAAAGTTGGATTAGGTTTTACTCTTTCTCTTTTTTCTCATTTGCGGTGTAAGACTCACAGAGCAAAGCCAACAGCACAAAAGGACAGAAGTGGGACTTTGCCAACAGAGAACTGAAGCAGAATGTAACCTCAGCACTGATGAATGTCATTTTCCAGATGAGAAGCACTGAAAGGCATTCCCAAGCCATTACAAACACTGCTCCTCACCTGTCACTTAGGCAGAGCCAACCCCTGTGTGAGTGCTACAAAGCAAATCTCTGCCAGTGTTGCTGCTGTACCAAGGGCTCTGCATTTGCCTGTGCACCCTGGAGTGTATCTCTTGGCTCCTGGGGTTGGGATGCTCTGGAGTTCATCCCAGGCAGTTAAAAGGAAACTTGCCTGTCCTTCCAGGAAAGTCTCAGGGAAAGCAGTGGGAGGTTTTGAAAACTGATTTCTTTCTTTCCACGCCTTCTCTGTGCAGAGCAGCAGCTCAGGGCATGACTGCTGCCCTTGACCACACCAGCTAGTGGAATTTCCCTGAGCCAGAGTCCTTCTAGGTGGAAAGGTAGTGGGATAAGAATGAAACTTGTATGTCTGCAGAGAAAACAATTATTGGTGAGAAATTCACCTTTCGATGGGCATTTTTTCCCAAAACCTGGCTCTGTAGAGTTTTTCATAGTAGGTAAAAATATATCCCTGTGCAATGAGTGCAAATGCACTTCTTGCACCTCTAAGGTGCCTCTCCCTGCAGGCGAGGAAGAATTTGAAGGTTTCTGTAGTGTATCTCAGTGAGGATGTGCCACTGATCCTTGCTCCAGCAGAATTAATATTTGCTTCATCTATTTAGAGATGAATTGGGAATTCCAGCAGCTGCCATCTCAGAGGAGCACTGCAGAAGGGTATGGTTAAAATCCAACATTATGTGGAGCTCCTGGGAAGGCATCTCTCTCCTAATGATGACATTTTTTAAAACACTCTCAAGGCTTGATCTTGGTCCCATTGGGCATTTTGCCATAGATCTTAATGGCTCTGTGGCTGATCTCTTAATCTCCAGTGCACCTGTGCAAACTTGACAGTTTATTGCAATTTCATGCTTTTTGGAAATCGTCTCACACTAACGCCATCAGAGAGAGCAATTTTTAAGGTCATTAGCTCAGGACATAGCAAATAAGTACTGAGAGAAAACAATCTGTAAATGTCATATTTGTTTAACACACAAAGTAGCTCCTGAAGAGCAGTTATCCTTATGTCTAGAGACAGCATGAAAATTGCATCCTGTGGCTTGAAAATGTGGATTTGTTGAAAGAGAGAGGAGTATATATAACATGGCTGTTTGTCTTCACTGCTCTCTTCCCTATCTCCTCATTGTTCCCCATGCATCTGTTGTTTGACTTGTTCAACAATATTCTTAAATTTTTGGACTACAGACCAAAGCTCAAGGAATAAATAAAGACCTTTAGGTTCTGATGCTGAGATTTTATAAGGGGGTTGGGGTTTTTTTCTTCTTGAAGGATAAATAGTACTTTTTAACTGCTATTCCCAATAAAAGAATTGTGGTGAGTGGGAAGTGTTATCCTTTCTCCGCATCAGTGTAAAAGACAGGTCCACTGATGTAACCTGATGTAAATGCTCTCTGAACAAAAACAAAAAAAAAAGAAAAAAGGGAAAAAGAAAAAAAAACCACACACACACATTAAAAAAGCCACCAAAAAAAGGACAGAAACAGATGAAACTTTTACCAACTGAATCAAGCCTATGCCATCAATAACTCTTCTTTCTGTATTGTGTTATGATTCCATGGATAAGAGGCTTTGTTCTCTCTGTCACCATCTAGCCTTCCTCCCTCCCATTCTCAGCACAGGATCCATTTCCCAGCAGTACTGGAACATCTTACTGTGAGACATCACAGATTTACTGATTTAAAAGAAACCCTGACTTTTTTCTGGGTAATTTTTGGACTATCTGTGGGAAGTCACTTACAGTCCCCGTTGGTGAGACTGGAAGAGGGCAACCAAACCCTCAGCTCCTGAGATGAATATTTAGTAAATATTCACCCTGCCCTGCTTTAGCCATCTGACTTTATACATTTTTCAGCTCTACAAAGACTGACTGCAGCCCCAAGTGAGTCATTTGAAGCACCCAAGTGTTTCTGGGTTGATAGACTTGGGCCTCCTAGGGATTAAATACAGTGGTGTCCAAGATAAATGGGGTGAAATATGCACTTCTTTATGTGCTGCAGGAACACCAAGTTATCAGCAAGCTCAGATAAGTTTCAGTAATGGATAATTATTACAAGGCATTGTGTCACACTTGGGCTAAGCATGACAGGAATTTCCCCAGTGTAAGAAGATGTCAATGTTTGCTGAAAGTATGTGCATTTTTCTTGCCTGCTTAAAATATTTGTTTGCTCATTCTGGAGTAAGTTAACACTGTAAATTTACATTTTACAATGTAAACATTAGTCCACTAGCTAGTTTTTCTTTTTTTGGCCAAGTTTCTTTAAATATTAGCAACATGTTTAATGGTTGCTTTATTCATTTCAGTTTCATACATTCCTCCAATTAATCTTGTAACTCAGCAGGGTGGTTGAGGCTTGAAGCAGGGCTTCACTCCCGTTATGATGACGTCTGTTTGCTTTTATCAAGCCCAGTGACTCAGTTTCAATTGATTTGTACATCCAGAGTTTCAGCCACTCAAGGGTGTAGATGCAATTTCAAATCAGGAGACACAAACTGAAGTGAATATAGAAATGCTGCTGGTTTCGTCATGGCAGGGGATTCGGCCTCTTTGAAAATTCAGCTTCTGCAAAAGGCTTGAAGTTTTGTTCAGTGAAAGTGTGAAATGCCAGGACTGGCTGTTCAAGTGGCAAGTGCAAGAAATCAAAACCTTTTGGATGCTGAACAACCTGACACTCTGCCACAACTCACCTCAGCAGCAACCCAGACATTCCCACCCAAAATGTGAGACAGCAGCAAGAGCAGTCCTTGCACGGGCAGGTTGTTTCCATGTGCTGGGAATGTGCAGGCACAGCTGTGTCAGGTGGAATCACAAGCCATAAACCAGATTCCTGTCTCCAGCAGGGAACACCACCAACTGCTCTTAGGGAAAATGCTGAAAGTCTGGGAAATAGGGACTTTTCTTGGGAAGAGGAGGGAGATAGGATACTTGTTCCTGAGCCCTGTTGTTTGCTCTGGAGCATGAGCTGACCCCTTGGCTTTAAACAAACATTCCTTGGCCACTGCCCCACATTCTGCCAGGAGAAGACCCTGCAATGTCTCTCCCGCCCCAAAACAACCCCCACCATCATGCCCAGTGTGAGTGATGCCTTTTCAGGCTACCTAAAAACAGAGACCAGTCAAAATTACGGAATAAAAAGCAGTTGTATTTATTGAAGGGCCTTCAGGTACATTTAGGGTAGACAAATCCACCCAGGAGCAACACCCACAATGGACAATAGGTCATGGATTTTGACACTTTTATAAATTTGGTGCATTTGCACATTGGGGGTTCATATTGCAATTACACCTTCAGGTAATGAAGTCATTGACCCCAAATTTGCTCCCCTCCAACTCAGTTTTGTTTACATTTCTCAGGGCCTGAGACACTGAGGTGCCCTTTATTCCCAGGCCTGGAGAGGAATTGTGTTGTCTGACCAAAATGGGCAAGCAACAGCTAACAACACTCCGTATGGAGTTTAGAGCGATACACTGAAGAATTGCAGGATTACAAATACAAAAAATACAAAAGCCAAAATCCTAAAGCATCCTGAGGGATCCTGAGGGATCCTGAGGCCAGCCTGCCCCTGCTGTGTGCCCCACAGCCCTCAGCCGGCCCTGGTGCCGTCTGTCCCTGCCTGGGCCCAGCTCTGCCAGCCATGGCTCGGCCATGGAGCAGCCCTCCCCCTTGGGGGGTGTTGTAGATGCTGAAGTTTGTGTGGATCCAGGAGCAGCTTAAACAGCTTTGTGGGGGGAAATCCACTGAGCATCAGCAGAAGGGTTGTGGGCATTGCAGCTGGCTCGGGAAAGCTGGGACACAGGTGTGTTTTTAGGCCAGAAGGGCATTCAGGAGAGGCTGCCCTGTTCATGGTGGGCCAGGGGAGCTCAGCCAGGCTGTGCTTTCACACTGTGCCATCTTTGGCAGCACAGACAGGCGTGGACACCCTCAGCTTCTCCCCTCTGCCTCACACTGGGCCTCAGCTGCCTCCTGTGCTGCCCACCTGCTTTTGTCCAGCACTGCCATGACGCCTGAGCTGGGTCAAACCCCAAGGATTCTTTGCTGTGGGTATTCTGCACAATTTCCCTACTTGTTTTTCTGCTGGATCCGTCCCCTAAGCCAGTCCCAAAGGTGGCCCCACAGCCAGCAGGGCTCGGTGGTGTGAGGGAGTGGCACGGGGGACAAGGAGGGAGGGCAGTGTCAGTTGTCTGAGCCAGAATTGCTGCTGATGGCCTTGTATGTGGAACCACAGCCTGTGAGTCCTGGCACCCTTGTGCCCACAGGAACCTTTGCAGATGAAACCTCTGCAGACGGTAACAGCTGTTTGATAAAGTTAGGAGTTCTAATTTGCAGCAGCAAGCAGTAATTTTAGAGGCTATCCCATCGCTCCAAATATTCCACATCAATACTATCCAGCCTGAGAACAGGTTGCTGTCCTGTGGCAATGAGCTCTGCAGGCTGCCAGAGCTGTGCTGCATCATTTGTAGTCCTACAGGTACAGATATGGAAAAATATTTTCTCTTTCTCATTCTCTCTCTCTCATTATTCACATGAATAAAGCTAAGAACCTGCCATTTTCCAGATTTGAATCCAAGGTTTTATAAAATGCCTGTGGCTTTTTAAAAATTTAATTTCTCTGTTAAGAAAAAAAGAAAGGAGAAAATTTATTCCTACATATGTATAGACATGTGAAAATATGTTTATATATAACTGCTGAGAAGAATAAGTCCTGCTATCCAATTTTAAGCAAGAAATGGTCCTGTGAATAGCGAAGAACACATCAGTGAAAGAAATGCTGGTATAAAACAATTGCACAGATTCTCTGTGAGCTCTGATTGCTGTGCAGCTTTCTGGGAATTCAATATAGCCAGAAACTCAGCTTATGGATGGCAGTTTATGGCTCAGAACACTCACTCTGAATGTGTAGCTGGATTGGTAAATTAGTTCCCATAAAATGCAGAGATTTTTCAAGTGCTGAGTGCAGCCCCTGCTGCTCACAGATCTTCCTGTGTGTCCTGTGGAGACCACAGCACTCGACATGTGGCACGTGGGAGCAATCCTGCATGGACTGTGTATCTTGTCTGCTGTGCAGAGTGTGCATCTCCCCTCCTGCAGCCTGACATCCCGTGATTCATCAACCCTTGGGGGCAAAATTCCCCTCTGGAAGAGGAGCAGCTTTCAATGCCTCCAGAATCACTCTGGAAAGCAGAGAAGTTTGTCCTCACTGAGGATAACCAAAATGTAGGTCTGAGGGTTTGTTGCACCTGAAAACCCCAAACCAAGCAGCCACGTGCTGTAACAGTGTAGGGGGACAGGGTGGGACTGACATCCTGGCAGTACATTCCTCTCTGAATTATGGGCCTGAGGCACAGACCTCATTTTCTCCAGATGACTCTCAGGAAATACCCTCCCCATCAGCTATTATTGCTTAAATAATAGGGAGGGAAGTGCAACTGGCTTGGGCTATATCTGAGGTACTCCACAGGGCACATCCCAAATCTGGTACAGGGCAAGGCAGCTGAGACAACTGATTGTAAAGTCACTCAGTGGGCGTATACAGTTCTCTTTTTGCCTCAGAGTTATGAGGTCATGTGGAAAAATACAGATACTTGTTTAAAAATAGGTAATGCACTGAAAAGAAACGTTACAAAATCTGTTCCTGGTCAGCAGTTGTGCATTGATCTGACTTCAGTGATGGGGCCTCTAGGTAGGAAAACCCACATACAAATGTTTGCAGGATCAGAATCTTAAATGTTAAGTTTCCAGAAAGTCCAGTCCAGGAAGGGAAAAGCCTGTCGAGGGAGAGGTCTGCTGGGATTTGATTTATGAACAGGACATCCTGCTTAGTTCTGAGATCTTGCAGATACTATTCTGTGAGGCTGCTGGGTTATTGTGATGGCAAAGAAAAGGAGCTCACCCTCTCCCTTGTCTGCCAAAGGCACTCAAACCTGTCTGGGCATCATATCAGTGCTAAACATTTGGCATTTTTTGCCATGTTTCATCACCACTGTTTACTGAGGGATGTTAAAAATGCACGGCATGTGTGCAGCTCCCTGCTGGGAGGCTGACATGGCTGTCATTCATTAGTGACATGCTGTCATCTGTGCAATTAAGATCAGGGTTGATTCCATGACCCAGCCACAGAAGGTGACTGGCCAGAAAGTTGGGGTAAAAGGCAAAATGAGATAGAGCTCTTGTGAGAGTGTGAGGAGATGTAGGGTTCTTAGGAGGATATTTCCCAGTTCTTCTGGATCACTGCAGCTGCATTTGCACTTTCCACAGGCTGTGACATGGGTCTAGCTCAGCCTGTGCACTCAGATTTCCTCTGTGTGGGAACCAGGGTGCAATGGGGATGTAAGAAAGGATGTTTCACTCCCACATCATTCTCTAGTAGGAGATAAGAGACCTCCAAGACATGCTCTGGGGCAGTGATGTTGACACAACTTTAGAAAGCTGCTTTGTTCCCTGGGATGCTCCAGCCACTGAAGGGCTGGCTGCCAGGGGCTGCCTGAAACTGTCCCCTGGCTTTGGCTGGAGCTGCAGCACTTCAGCACCTCAAGCTACTCCTCTGCTACTTAATTAAATGATGCCAGGGCACATTCCCAGACATTAAGGCTGAGTCATCTATACTGTCCAAAGCACATCTGTGGTTCCTTCAGATGTTTCTCAGGCATGGCTTGGAAGCCAGCAGAGCCTGGAGACCATTCTTGGTAGACATTTGAGATGAAACTGCCTTCTTTTGGATGATAAGGAAGTTCAGTAGACTGGAAGCAGCTCATGTTGGCTGGCCTTGGTGCCAGAGGACAGACCTGGGCATGTCTGAGACACTGTTCTGGACATGGTCTGGGTGTCTCCAGCTGCCTGTCCTTAGGATAGAAGGCTCTTTTGTTTACATAGTGGTTGGAAAGGATTTTATGGTGCTTTAAAGGTCAGTGCTGGAGCTGGATGTTCAAGTGTAGCTTGATGGGAGCTGGTAGGGAAGGAGCTGGGTAAACTCACTTGTCTGGCTGCTTCCACACACACCAGGGAAGGAAATATCTGCATTGGAAATGGCTAAACTGTGCTACCTGTGTTTCCTTCTGGCCTTCTGACCGCTGGCAAAGCTAACTCTTTAGCTTGTTTTATTCCTGATATGTAATTTATTCACCTCATTTCTTTCTACCTGGCCCCATGACCCTGCAGAGGAGTGATGAATTTGGACACTGCAGAAAACCTCGAGCCCACCCTGTTGCCAGTGGATAATTGGGAGGCATAATTCATCCAGCTGCAGATGAACAGAAGAGTCCTCCAGGGAGAGCATCCTCCCTACCTCATCCATCACCTTGTCACTGGCTGAATCCATGCAGTTCATCTTCCTGCTTTGTGATTTTCCTGGGAGTCCTGGCACTTCACTTTTACCTCCAGATGAAGGGAGACCAAAGCAGAAACCCTGAGCACAAACCTAGCTGCCTTCTGGAGCTCTCTCTGTCTTCCCATTGCCAGGGTCCTGTTATAGCCGTGTCACCTCTGGAATGAAGAAACTCAGGGTGGGTCTGGCTACCCCGTTTTCATTGGAAATCCCCTGTTTCTAACCTTGTAAGTAGCCCCAAAGGTATGTGGGGCTGCTAAAATTAAGAGGCTGACCCAGGACTGGGATGGGTGACATGACAGCTGCAAAGTGGCCTTTGCTGAGGTTGTTAATCTGAGGAAGGGTGACTGGGCTGTGCCAGCCACACACACATGTGGGATGTGATCAGAGACCCTCCCCAGGGCTGGGACCCCTTCCCAGGGCTGTGTCCAACGTGGGCACAGCCTCAGCTGTGGGGCTGTGTGCTGGGGAGGTGGAAATTTGGGTTTAGAGCACTCTGTCCTGGGTGAAAGAGCACTGCAGCCGAGTGACAGAGTGCTTCACAGAAATAACATTTCTTGGCTCAGTCAGAGAGGTGTGAAAAATTCAAGCTGGTGTTTGCGCTGCTCTGTCCCTTCAGGGCTCCTGACTTTTCCCCAGGATTTTGCCCAGTCATCCCATCTCCTTTCCCTTCTCAGCTCTCCCAGAGCCGTGGCTGCAGGAGTTGCTCACAGTTTTGTGAGAAATGATACTCACTTCCAAAAACTTAAAAAGGTTTATTAAGACCTTATAAAAAATACAACAGAAGACTGAATATAGAAAATATTAGGGTGCTGGGATGCTGGGAGCAGAGGATCTTTCCTACCATGTGCTCAGCCGCACAATAGAGGTTTTGCCTTTTAACCCTTTAGCTCCTCCCAAAGTTCTGTCCATTGACTCCTTCTTCACCATCAAGTGGTGGAGCTTGCTTCCTTAAATCTTGATTAGATCAGGTGCTGCCATAGTAATGAGCTGACCCTCCCAAATGTCCCAAACCCAGGCCAGCCCCTAGTAACAACTCAAGGGGGGTAAAACATAACTATAAATCTATAAAACTTATCTTAACATGTATACATTATATTTGCCTTTTAATTCTGAGATTCAACCACGGCATTACTCATCTATGACACTCTTTAAGCAGGTTTGTGCTCATGCAAACCTCATCTTCTTCCACCCAGGGGCTCCTCTGACTCAGGTAATCCCTTGCTTCCAACTGTTTTGTGCCAGCCTCCTCTGCAGCCCAAAACTTGGCTCTCCTTCTGCTTGGTCTCATTGTACCCAAACTCTGGGACACGTTGTGGTGTCTCTACCCAAAAGTAGGCACTGGGGTGCAAACTCTGCTTTCAAAGCTCCAGGTGGAGCTTACAGAGTGAATTGGGATGGGTTAGGTCCCACCAGGGAGGCCATACAAAACCCCCTGTGTTCCCAAAACTGGATGCACTGGAGAGAGGATGGACGAGAGGACAAACTGTAGTGTCAGTGCTGGGAATGGGCAGTTGAGAGCCAGAGGGCTCAACAGTCCTCCCTAATCTCATGCAGGGAGCCTGTGGGAAATTGAAACAGCAACTCAGACTTCTCATGTCTGGGTCCCAACCACAAAAGAGCAGCTTTTGGTGTGATGAATGAGGAGAAAGCCCAGCACATGTTCTTTATCAGCTGTCTCTGTCTGGGACAGAGTGGATCTGGCCCCACAGAGGACGTCCTGGGGCAGTGTGGGTGGGAGCTGGTGTGGGCTTGGTGGGAGGCGCTGGGCTCTGGCAGGGACACATGTGACTGGTGACCGGCAGAGGAGCTGCCCCTCTTTGTTCACAGGTGATTTTAAGGCGGCTTTGAAGTAGTCTGTGGGATTTTGAACAGCTTTGTCTGATTTCTGAGAGGAGAGGAAACTTAAAGTGTCTGCCAGTGGAGAGTCCAGAAGTGAAATGACATGCCTGACAGCAAAGCTCCTGAGACAGCTCCCCTGTGGGTGTAAATCAGCACCGTCCCCTTGGTGCCATCAGAGCTACTCTGGCTCCCAGCCCGTGCTCCCAACCATCCTGGGTGCTCAGCAGCACTGGAACAACTTCAGGTGTAATTGCTTCTCACAGAAAAAAACCTCAAAACTGTAAGGAAAGGCAGCTGGCTTAGTGAGGATAAATCTAGGTCTCTTCAATCTTTTTTTTCCTTGAAGGAAAGCAGAGTTGTGATGCAGAGGCAGCAAGACAGGAATGCCATAAAACAAGCAAATAAGGGTGGAAAAGGGTTTGCCATCTCACAGTCTTTTTTCCCCTACATCCTCCTGCCACACAGCAGCTATCCAAATGGAGTTGAAGAAAACCAGAGGGGATGGCTGCATGAACAGCCTTTGAAAGAGCCTGGGCTAGTTCTCGTCCTCATTGTGTTGTTTTTTGGTTTTTTTTTCCACCAGTGCTACTACACTGATTTTGACTGCAGTGACACAGCTGTGAAACAGGCTTAATGTAGTGGAGAATTAAACCTTATGTATCTAGATTTGTTTTTCAGAGCTGTGCTTTTCTTACAGGGGAAAAAAAAAAGTGCCTCGAGTTTAAAGGTAAGCTCCAAATCTTCACTGCACCATGAAGATTTGCAGATATAAATCCCATTTAGATGACTTTTATAAACCACTGGAGTGCTCCCCAGCAGTAGGATTTAACCTTGGGATGTTCACTTGCTGTAATGTGATTAATGAGCCTTTCCCCATGCATAGCAGATATCTAAGCAATTTTTTGTGTATGGAAGTGGAACAATTGTCCAGCTTTACGCAAATGAGGAGCTACTTCAGTGTCTGCCCTGTGAAGAGACTTCAGTTTCAATGGGCTTCAAGATTGCACTTTTGTGTTAAGTGGAGCTGTGATCTTTTTCCAATGAGTGTTGCTATGCAGGGCCAATTTGTGACGTCCATTATTCTAAAATAAGTAACTTCTACACAGCAGAAATATGCTCCACTTGCACTGCTAATCTTTCACACAAAGGCGTGTTTGGAAGAAAAGTTATTTATTGCAAGTAATAAATGCAGGTTCTCAAAAGCATTTATAAGTTAGTTTCCAGAGCACTCCAGTTTGAAATAATTTCCTTTCAATTTTCTATATTTTCAATCTCTTTCCTGGCTGTTTTAGACCATATATTGCATACTTAATTATTCTCTGAAGGAGAATCTCAGCCATTGAAAATGGGATGTACTTAACAAAATTCCTCACACAAGAATCTGTTATTCAGGGTTCAACTATGACCTGTTCTACGAAGGGAAACGTGACTGTGTTAAATATGAATGTCATGTTGAGGTCTCCTCACCTGCTAATGGTTATAGATCTCACCTGTGTAGTTTATGAGCTCTTCTCAGTCATTGATATAATTGTCCTTTAAATGTCCTCTAGTGGAAAATGCAAACTGTAGTTAACACTCACACAGTTTTTCTGAAATTACAGAGAGCTGGGGTGCAGTGGGATTTGCAGTTGGCTCATCTGGTTTTTTATACTGTGTCTTTACCTCTAGATAAGCTGCATCACTAGGAGCAGAATTGTTTAAATTTGTGCTAGAAGGACCCAGAAACCTTAATTTAACTAGAAACCATGTGAGTTACCAGCTACTGAAGACTCCACTTACTTGAGGAATTTGCATGGGTTTTTTCAGGCTGTTCTTAAGTAGGTAAAATGCAAATATATCAATATTTGGGAGAGTTTCTATGATTAGCTGACAGTTCTTTGCAGCTTTGACCACCAGGTGCCATGGGACTGGGAAGTGCAACTGAATAACTTCATGGCAGCAGTAAAATGAGTGCCTTGCAGTCCTGTTTGACTTCTGTGTGAGGCTGGCTAAGAGATCCCAACCCTTTTCCCTGCCCTAGCAGCAGCTGGCTGTGGCTGTGCAGCTGCACAGGGGGACAAGGGCTGACTCCATCCTGGTTGTGCAAAGGGTTTGCATACAGGATGAACTACAGCTGCATCCCTCTCTTGTTTCATAATCATCAACGAATTTATAGTCCTCCAAGTAGGTCTGAGGATAATTAGCCAAGTGGAAATGAATGTTTCTAGCAAATAATTCATGTGCTTAAAATCCCTGCTTGTCCTGTGTGTTTGACTTGCTGATGCCCCTCAGGAACGGGAGGAGCTGCAGGTGTTCCTGTCATCTCTCTGCCTTTGGAGGGAGGGAGAAGTGAGAGTTCAAAGGCAGAGTTAAACCACTTTGGTTATCCTGAAGTCACAAAAAAATCTCTGTGTCTCCAGTGGAAATATCCACATTTCCCTCTCATTTTCAAAATGCTTCCAGGATTTCATTCTTTCTGGCAGAATGTGTTAGTCAAAAGAGGCTTTTCTCTGTTCTCTGGAAAACCTTTTGTTTGACTGCTTTGTCATCTGAGGAAACACTTCTCCATAACAAGTTTTCCTTGAATTGGTCTGGTTTGATTTTTATTTCATCTTACAATCCACAACAAAACTTTTACCCCAGTGTAACCAGTTTTCACGAAGTTCCCTAAGAAATACAGGGCAAGCTGTGCTGACTGCATGCTGTGGGAGTGGGAAATGAAAGACAGCCAGTCCCTTAGCAAGGTGCAAAGCCTGCATTGGACTCAGGTTCAGCAGCTGAGCTCATGGAGTGCAGGAACTGGGCTGTGAGATGGGAATTGTCCATGGCAGATCGTAGAGCACGAATTTCCATCTGCAGCCAACTCCAAGGCATCCATACATTGCTGGTTCAGCCCTTTCTGACATGTGTGATGCTGCCTGGCTGGGATGTGCTATTACATTGCTTATAGATGTTGCTGGGTGCCTCTGGAAGTCAGAGCTTTCTGGGGATCGTTCCCTCCCCAAAAATGAGGCTGCTCTGATCACAATTTAAAGGAAGGCTGCAAAAAGCTGTGAACTAATCTGTAAAGTCGTGGCTTGCTTCTCTTTCACCTCCCTCCTCGGGACACGTCTGCAGTGTGAAGCTGGTATTAGTGCATGAAACGCCCGTGCCCTGGGGGAGGCACCCTGAAATGAGTCAGGAATTTGCTGTGTGCGTGCTTAGCACACTGCAGCCGTGCCTGCTCCGTCTGCCATCCTCAATTTCCATTTGTGCCTCTGGGAAGAGAGGAGAAATCTCTTCCTCTGGTGCTGTCACAAGTAATATGATGTCCAGAGTGGCTGCATGCAGGAGGAGAGGGAATGCCTCCCCTCCCCAGGGCTTGTGCCATTCCCTGGGGGGCTGATGAGCATCCATGCTGACCTGGATACCTGGGAATGACACGGAGGAAAAACCTCACTGAGGTAACTGAAAAGAAAAAATCCTTTGAGCATCACACTGTGGTCACTGGTTGTTCCAGGAGTGGTTTGAACCCCGTGAGCAGAGGTTCCACACATCCCCATGAATATCTGCAGAATTGCTGAATTCTCTTATGTTGCCAGAGTTTGAAGTTAACTCATCAGAACATTTTTGGGCTTGTTCTGGAGGCTGGAAATTCAGCTATGCTCTCAGAAAGCTTGAACTCTCACCTAGGACTGAATTAGCAAGTATAAAGAATAGTTCAAGTTAGTTTGCTGATCCACTGGAGAGGTGCTCTGTTTTTTTTACAGCTATTTATGCAAGAGTGTGGACACATGTATATACACACAAAGAAGAAATACGGGCTGTTCCCTTGGCCTCATCCCACTTTCCATGAGCAGAAGTGCTGCCCTGGGAGCTGTAGCCGTTCACGTCTGCAATCTGCCACCTGTCAGAGCAATCTGAGATTTGCTGGTGACAACTGAGTGCTAATATCTGCCATCCTTGCCCTGCAAATAGCCGAGGCATTCCAAGTCCCAGGCCCCTGGTCCTTGCGTCAGCTCTCCTCCCTGGGATTAGTTCAAACTCAGCCAATCACCCAGTGGCCATTTGGAGTGATTCACTCTTAGCAGTATCTTCAACACTCACTGAAACTTCAGGGGGAAAATGAGTCATTTCACATTATAGAAAGTCATATCTTGCCCTTGGTATTTCTATGTATACATGAGTGATAATCATTTATTTTTAGATCGATTTCTCTAGCATTAATGCTGCTTCCTTTGGTAAAGGCCATCTTGAGAGCCACTGCTAATATTCTGCTTATTGCAGAAAAGCTATAGGAGTTCATTTATTTATTCATGCGGTTGAATGACAGGGAGCCACAGCAGTAGCTGATTGTTGGGAGTCAGCCTGCAGACAGGGGCCCTGTTGCTAGGCTTATCTGCCCAATATGTGTTCAATAATGCAGCGAAATCATCCCCTTTCTGGCATTTGCTCGCTGCTTGAATCACCCGGGTCTGCCTCTGAGACCGTCTGGCGATGACGCAGAAAATCCTGGCTTTTCAGGGGGAGCCATTAGACAAGGTATTTGTCACGGTGTCCTGGAGAAGATCTTGGCACTGGGTAACCAAGACCAAGCAAGGGGATAAAGCAGAGCCTCAGGCCTCATTAGCTCCTGTCAGCATCCCAAGCAGCCAAAGCGTTCACCACAGCAGCTGTGGGCGGACGTGGTTTTGGTCCAAGTGCACCCACTGTGCTTGTGCCACCCACAGCATGTCTGTGCTGGGACCTGTGGCTGGTTTGGGATGTGCCAGGTCTGATACTGCACCCAAAACTTCACCTGCAGCATTCTCTGGATAACAGCCTGGCTTTCTTTGTACCTAATACAGCAGTGCTCCTGCGCTGGGGTCACCTGGCCTCGCCTCACCCAGTTTCATCTGTGGCAGGTCCATCCCCTGCCGAGCCTGTGTGAGGAGGGCAGCACAAATTCTTTGGTAATTCCCAAGGGGTCCCACCCTTGGGCAAGCACAAACTTCCATCACCTTCTCATGCATCAGCAGAGAAAGGCAGGGAACACCATCTGGCCAAGAGAGGCATTTCAGAGCCCTGCCTGAAGGGACATGGGACAACTTTCTGCTGCACTTCAACGTCTTTACAAAAAGTCTCTTGGGTTTTGTACACATATGTGTGTAAATGTGTGTTTCCATTCCAGATAACATGCATAATGATATTTAAAAACCCAAATGCATAGCTATGTGTCACAGAGAGGAATTTGCAAATTTGCAATTTGTTGAGATTTTGCTTGCTGCCCCCGCACCCCAAGAATGAAGAGGATTTGGATGTAATTCCATAGTGAAGCAGCTTCCAGCCCAGTCTGAGATAATTTTATTAGTGAACCTAAAATAGCAGCAACCTTTGCATGAGGGGATCTGTGTGGGTCAGTAGTCAGTTGCTGAGCACCTGGGGGAGTTCCCCCTATGCCCATCTGGCCCCTCAGCAGCCTCTCTGGAAGCAGGGACAAGTCCCTCCAGCTGCAGTGGCAGGATCCATGTCACAGCCCCCAGCGGGAATGTGTTCCCTCTGTTTGGAGCCTGTCCCCTGAGTTTGGGCTCTATCCCTGCAGAGGAGATGTGCAGTGTCCTCAGGCACAGAGGGGAGCAGGGGGGAAGCTGAGCAGTCCAGGCAGGGCGTGCTGCCTGTGGATGAATTCCTGTCTCCTCCCAGAGCAGCACAGTGGGTCGAGCTGTCTCCTGTGCCAAGCTTGGCCAGTGCCCTTCTCACATGAGCCTCCTGCCCTGTAGCATATATTTTTTGGGAAATTCTAAGTGCCTTTGCCCTTCTGTATGGAGATGTTTTTCCCTCCCCACTCCTCTCCTGCCTCTCCCCTGGCCTGCAAGGCCAGAGGTCATCCCTGCTCTGGAGCCTCCCTCTGGGTTTTGTTCCCCAAGAAGTTCCCCAGAGGCAGTTCCCTCTGCAACCAATAAAACCTGGTCCAAACTGTGACTTGCACTCCTTCCCATCCTCTGACTGTTAAACGCAATTTTGGAGATAAACTATGCAGATTAAAGAGACAACTGAGACATTTTACTATCATGCTGGCTCCTAAGTTAGATAAATACTATAAATTGTGGAGCCAGACTCAGCTCTGACTGAACTTTCACATCCAGCTTTAGTTTGATGTTGAAATAAAGTGACACCCCGATTTCAAGAGAGCTGACTTATCCCCTATTGGTGTTTATGTAAAGAGAGTTCAGCTCATGGCCTCCTTCCCGCATCATGGAAATACTGCCAGTGTGACTCCAAGGAGTGTTTTCCTTCTCTGTCTTTCACTGTTCACCAAAGATTTGCCGGGAAAACGGGGCTCAGGCAGCATCTGTGTAGGAGCTGTTTGAGCACAGATGTTACATCACTTTGGCTCAGGATGACAGAACATAATTATCAGAAAACATTTCTAAGTAACAGGCTCATTGTCTGCTCTATTTAAAATGATTTCTGGCAAATGATCATATCACAGGCAAAAGACCAGCCATCTTCTTATGGCAGGAGAGATGTGTGTGATGAATGTGCATGGGAAGGGCCCAAGTGAGAATCAAGTCTGTGACCCCTGTCTCCTTACAGTGAAACTTTCTTGCTGCCTCTCAGAGAAAATAAGGAAAACCAAGGGAGCAGACAGGCTGTGGATGATGGAAGATGTGTGCCTGAAATGTGACATTCAGTGGTTTGGCCGTTTTTACTGCAGCAGCAAAACATATTCTCAGCTGGCTTAGGAGAGGAAGTAAGGCAAGTACTTTGCATGCCTCCATTAGGACATATTTATGTTTTATGTGACTGGATGACATAAACCACTGGTTCTCATCTCTTTCTGGAGCTGTGAAATCTGGCTGAGTTCACTGCACCAGGCCTGCTGGAAGTCAGCACATCGGTGAGGATCTCTGTTTGGCAACCATGGCCATAGAAATTACCAAAACAGACAGCACAGTGTAGTGCTGCTTGATATTTTCCCTGCCTGCGGTCCAGCTGCAGAGCACACTCTACCATTCTGCCTTTCCAACACTCCTGGCAGAGACAAAAGCTTTTCAAATCTTTTAAATTATTGCTTTCGTAGTCTTCAATGTTTTTAAATCCTTCATGACTGGAACATGTTGCCCAGAGAAGCTGTGGATGCTCCATCCTTGGAAGTGTTCAAGGCCAGGCTGGACAGGGCTCTGAGCAGCCTGGTTGAGTGGAAGGTGTCCCTGTCCTTGGCAGGGGGAAGATCTACAAGGTCTCTTCCACCCCAATACATTCTATGATTCTGTGATGATTCTCTGATTCTAAGATCATCTTGCTTGACCTTTGTATGATGGAAGACTTTGAATTTCATCCCCCAGTTCCAAAACCAAGCGAGCTTTTGGCTGAACAGGGTCTTCTGTAGAAGTTTTGCCAGATGTAAAGGAATCGAGTGAAGGCCTCGTTAATGAGTCCCTCGCCTGACTGTGCTCCGTATTGGATGTCTGCCAGAACACTTTTCCTCAATTCAGTTTCTCTGCTTCTTTGAGCAGTCCCTTGCCTGGTTTGATAAGGAACTATCTCCACTTTGTAGGGCTCCCTTGGTAAGGCACCTGGACACTTCCCTCTGGAGAGCTGGCAGCGATCCTGAACTCTAATGGGTCATTTTTATGGGACATAATGTCCCTTTGACAGGACCTGTTCCCACCACAACTTTACAGATCAGGGGGTGCCTCTGTGACTGGAATTCCACAGAAGGCTCCATGGCCATGTGCAGGCTTGTGTTCTTAGGGCTGGCCCTGGAGGTGCTTACCTTGTTTGTGTGGCATGAACACGCTCACCTCCTGTGGAGGTATCTGCTGGTGAAGGACATCCTGTGTCCCTCAGGCAACCTTGGGTTGATCAGCTGGTGTAAAAGGAATTTCCTGACACCTGGAGTGACCTGTCCCTGCCAGGCAAAGGGCTGCTGTGTTGAGCAGGCCATCCCAGGGGTTGCCTCTTGGCCAGCCAGCAGCCAGTTTGAAGGTAATTAAGGAATCCTGAGCAAACTGTAGATGATTTGTTGGGCACTTGTGATGGAGTAATACGAGGGAAATGTAAGGAGGGAAAGAGGACAGTATGCACTTAGAAATAATCCATGTTATTTATTTAATTAAAGCTTGTTTGTTGATTTTTGTTGTTTGGGGTTTTTTTCTTTAAAACAACGCTGAAAGTCTTAATTGCTAAGAAGCACGATGTATTTATCAACAGCAGAACACAGAACTGTTTGTTGAGCTGTGGCATTTTTAGCTTCTGCTCCCTCGAGCTGCTGCTGAGACATTGAGAAATACTTGTTTAGTGCCCTTAGAGTTGTGTGTTTTAGTCAACAAACTTGGCTGCTCTGTCAAGTTAAGGTGACCTTAAAATGCAATAACATTAAACTATTTGTTTTTGCAACGTTAATGTAAGTACTCTTGCTTATAAACAAGAAGCAGCTATAAAAAGGACTCAGTCTGTCCTGAGTGTGCAATTGTGCTCCTTCCACAGGGACAGCCTTTTACAGAAAAAAACCCTAAATTACCATCTGGCTGAAGCCCGTGGAAATATTTCCATTCACTTCAACCAAATCAAGATTTGGCACAGCAACAGAATAAATTCTGGGTGTCCACATTCCCTATCTCTCCCAGATGCACAGATATGAATTTTGGCCCTCTGTATTTATTATTAATGTAAATCCCCAAGCACTTCTAAACTCTATAATCAGAAAATCAAGGTGCCAACCCTAAAGCTCTCCCATTAGTTCAGATTTCCTTTTTCCTGTGAAAGACAACTGCCTGCGCTATGGAAGCATGTCAGCACCTTCCCTGTTGTATGGGTTATATCCTCTAATCTGCATAAATGTCCTTAAATTTAGGTCTCTTTTCCCATTAAAACACGGAGAAGGACAAGAAGAAGGAGAAAGAGGAGGAGGTCTCAGGACTCTGGTGGTCAGAGCATAAAAGCAAAAACAGACACAAAAGAGGGAAATCTATTTCCCATGGAAAATTATCAAAATGTAAGTTTTTTCAATCCCATTCCTAATGCATCCATAGTGACTGGAGAGATAAGAGGTGTGTGTGTGAAGGCCTTGGGAGGACTAAGGTAAAAAACAAACAAAAGAAAAAGCCCACCAAAACCCCCATAAAAAGCTGTATGCAAATGACTTCAGAGCTATTTGTGACATTGACAGCATTTCTTTACTCCTGAAACAATAATGGGAATAAAGTGGGAAAGTGGGCGGAAAAAAGAGGAAATGAAACAAATGGAATTTTGGCAGTAGAATATATCAGGAGCACTTAGGTACTTTTGAAAATGTTATTCAAATTTCCCAAGTAGCTGAGGCCATGGCTCAATGAGATCATAAATCAACTTTCAGTGCACTTAGCACTGACCCAAATCCATTACAACCACACAGCACAAGACATTGAGCTGCTACTTGAATCTCTTTGCTGCATCTCATTCACCAGACAGCACAGCTTTGGATGGGTTAATGCCATTAAAGCAGCTTTCAAGCAAACCAGGTGCTTTGTGTTCTCCTGAAGGTGGCACGAGGCCAGGGTGACAGCGTAGAGCTGCACAGACACTGGGCCATGGGTTGTGGCTTATGCAATGGAGAGGCACAGGGTGAGTGCTCAGCTCAGCTTTGTCCTGCCAGGGGAGAGCAATGGGGCTCTGGGAAGCTCCTTGGTCCCCAGCCTCCACTGAAATAAATGCATTGGGAAAGTGGGATCTCTTGAAAACCTCTTTGGGTGCCTGTCAGAACCCAGGACATCCCTCTGGGTCCTCTGGATGGCTCAAAATCCTGGCAGGGGCTCAGAGACCCTGGCAGGAAGACAAAGACTCTTGGGAATTCAATCTTAACCCATGGAGCAAATTACCAACTTTATGTGAAGAATTACAAGTTACAAAAGTTTAAGTAGCATAACAGTAGTTGTCACAGGGTGAAAAGTGGAATTTTGAAGGTTTTTACTATGGGGGTCTAGGAGGCAAGATGGAGGGACTTGGGCATTGTCCTGTTCTTCTTCCTAGCCTCCATCTTCTTGGTGATGGTGGCACTTTGGGATTGGTGTAGGGTAGAAAGTCACTGTCTAACACAGGTGATAGGTATTGGAACATAACTGTAAATATCAAATACATAGTTTATAGTATAAAAGACAACACCAGCCCCGTGGGCAGGCAGTGTGCCTCAGACTGACCTGCTGAACAGACCTGGGCAGGCATGACAGAAAATGTTTTAGATAAATAATAAACAACCTTGAGAACGACAGCCGAAGACTTCTGACTCCTTCTTCGACAGCTGGGTTGGGGAAAAGAGACTTTTAATACATCTTGGGGTCATCTTGACCAGAGGAGATCCCGAGAGGTGCCCTTACAAATGTGCCTCCTGGTGCTGAATTCTTACCAGAAACCACTCGAATTGTGAAATTTCTCCATCATTTCCACAGACTTGGACACCACCTTCCCCTGTGGTCCATGCTCCCTTGGGCTCATCCAACCTGTTCATCCCCTGGGGATGCCTTTGGCTGGCACTTTGGAAGATGCCATAAAGGACTTACCAAATTCATAAGGGCTTCCAATACACAAGTTCCAAGGATTTTCCTGGTGGAAGGGATGAGGAGCTTAGGAAGCTGCACCTGACTGAACCCCACCCTTCCCTGGCCCAGGGTCAGGGCTGTGGAGCACAGGGAAGACACCACTGGCAGAATCTGCATTCAGATGTGACCCCTCAACCTGGGACAGGCACTGTGGAGCCTCATAGAAGCTCAAAGAGGAAAAGGAGGAGCCTCTTTAATACCTAGCAGGAGGTGGGCAGCCTCAAGGTTTCCTTCAGCAATCTCTAGACCTTGGAAACTGGTAGGATGAATTTTGGGGTGCTCTGCAAAGCAGTTGATGAAGAGGATATGGTGATATGATATGATGAAAGATATGATGAAAGGGACCTTGGGTTAGGAACTTCAAACTGAAAGAGAGTAGGAACTCTAAACTCAAAGAAAGTAGGTTTAGATTAGATGTTAGGAAGAAATTCTTCCCTGTGAGGGTTCTGAGGCCCTGGACAGGTTGTCCAGAGAAGCTGTGGCTGCCCCATCCCTGGAAGTGTCCAAGACCAGGCTAGACAGGGCTCTGAGCAACCTGGAAGAGTGGAACATGTCCCTGCCCTTGGCAGGGGGTTGGAACTGGATGATCTTTGGTTCCCTTCAACCCAAACCATTCTACGATTTTATTATTCTAACTTGGTTTCTGTGAAAAGCCCCAAGGACAGTGAGGCACAGAGAGAAAATACCTCCTTCACAGGAGTTTTCTAACATGAAGCTGAAAGATTTTGCACTACAACAAGCTGAGGACGTTGAAAGAAGAGTTTCAAGGCAGGAAGCAAAGGCCCCTGAGGTCAGCTGAGGGCCATAAGAGCCATTTCTTTGCTGTGTCAACGTGGCAGTGATGCAAGGTCAGGTGAGGTTGGCTCTAATGGCACACAGCTCACGGGATGCCTGGGGAGCCGCCGTGAAAGGGGCACTCCAAGTTGCTAATGCCTTCATCTGGGTCAGCAGCTAATAGTCAGACACTGATTCACAGAACTTCCCTTCCCTGAGAGGTCCTGTAAATAGATGTATTTTTTTTTAAGCAGTGAGGAAGTGAGCAGCCCTGCTGAGGATTAAGTGCTCCCCATGTCTGACCTCAGGCATGCTGGCGTTGCCCCAGCCCTAGCTGCCTCAGGCACTCCTCTCCAGCTTTCTCCACATTTCCCCCTCATCCTTTCCCCCACTCCCTTCTCCTCCTTCCTCGCCTCATGTTGGCTATCCAAAATTGAATTCCTGTTGGAGTAAGGAACAAGTGTTGAAATCCCCTTTTTTTCCTTTTTTTTTTTTTTTTTTTTTTTCTGTGAAATGCAATTCTTGCTCCCTGGTCATCTTATTCTCAGAACATCCCCTCTGGATGGACCCCTTGCCCCTTTCCCTGATCCCAGCCCTGCACAGCTGCACAAAGAGGTCAGTGAAGTTGCAAAAACAGCTTTTCCCCCAAGGCTTGGTCTGGCCCTGAAGGCCCCTTGCTGATGCCAGTTCCTGGGCTCAGGAGATTCCTGCTCACCACAGCTCCAACTGGCTGGTTCAGAGGTTGGCTGGAGCCCACTCACACTTTCTGGGGGCTATTTCAGTTAGGACTTTAAATACTGCAAAAGATGCTCAACAAATGTCAGTAGGATCCTTTAATCACAACCATGAAATAGTGGAGTTTTCAGTTCTTGGAGAAGTAGGGAATGGGCTCAGCAGAGCTGCCACCTTGGATTTCCAGAGGACAGGCTCTGGTCTGCTGAAGAGTCTGGTTGGCAGAATCCCTTGGGAGGCAGTCCTGAAGGTCAAAAGAGTCCAGGAAGACACAGAGATTCTTAAGAAGGGAATCCTAAAGGCACAGCAGGAGCAGGCCATCCATCCCCATGTGTCAAAGGATGAGCCAGAGGGGCAGAAGGACTGGCCTGGCTGAGCAGAGAGCTTTGGCTGGAACTCAGGGAATAAAGGAGCATTAATGACTTTTGGAAGAAGGTGCAGGCAACTCAGGAGGACTACAAGAATGTTGTGAGGTCATGCAGGGAGAAAATCAGAAAAGGCAAAGCCCAGATAGAACTTATTCTGTCTACTGGTGGAAAAGACAATAACAGTTGTTTCTATAAGTACATTATTAGCCAGAGGACAGCTAAGGAGACTCTCCATCCTTTCTTGGATTTGGGGGAAAATACTTAAAGCCTTCTTTACCTCAGTCTTTAGTAGTAAAACCAGTTGTTTTCTGATTACCCTGATTTGGAAGACAGGGAGCAGCATGAAGACCCATAATCCAAGGAGAAATCACCAGCAAACTACTGCAAGACATACAGACATACACAAGTCTGTACAGGATTCATCCAAGGGTGCTGAGGGAGCTTTCCAAGCCACTTCCCACAATTTACCAACAGTCCTGGTTAACTGAGGAAGTTACACTTGACTGGAAGTCAACAAATGTGCTGCCCAGCTAAAAGAAGGACCAGAAGGGGGATCCTGGGAACTACAGGTCTGTCAGCCTGACCTCGGAGCTGTGAAGGTCATGAGGGAAATGATGCCAAGTGCCATCATGTGGCACATGCAGGACAACTAGGGGATCAGGTCCAGCTGGCATGGGTTTGGGAAGGGCACGTCCTGCTTGACAAACCTGATCTTCTGTGACCAGGTGACCTGCTTAGCAGGTGAGGGAAAGGCTGTGGATGTTGTTTGTACTGGACTTCAGTAAAGACTTTGATGTCATTTCCCACAGCACTCTCCAGGAGAAACTGGCTGCTCATGGCTTAGGAAGGTGCACTCTTTGCTGGGCTAAAAACTGGCTGGGTGTCCAGGTCCAGGGGTGGTGGAGAACAGAATTACATCCAGCTGGTGACCAGGCACAAGCAGGGTTCCTCAGGACTCAGTGCTGGGGCCAGTTCTGTTCCATGTCTTTATTAATTGTCTGGATGAGGTGATGGAGGCACCCTCAGTCAGTCTGCAGGTGACTCTAAACTGGACAGGAGTGCTCTGCAATGCAGGAAGGACATTGAGGGGCTGGAGCAGGTCCAGAGGAGGTCAATGGAGCTGGGAAAGGGTCTGGAGCACAAATCTGACCAGGAAGTGCTGAAGGAGCTGGGGGTATTTAGTATGGGAAAAAAGGAGGCTCAGGTGGGACCTTCTTACTCTCCACAACTCCATTACAGGAGGTTGTGGCCAGGTGGGGGTCACTGTCTTCTCCCAAGTAACAAGTGACAGGAGGAGAGGAAATTATCTGAAGTTGTGCCAGGGGAAGTTTAGGTTGGATATTAGGAAAATTGTCTTGATGGCCAAGCATTGGAACAGGCTGCCCAGGGAAGTGATGGAGTCACCATCCCTGGAGTTATTTAAAGGATGTGCAGATGTGGTGCTTGGAAACATGGGTTAGTGGTGGCCTTGGCAATGCTGGGTTAATGGTTGGACCTGATGATATTGGAGGTCTTTTCCAGCCTACACTGTTCCATGATTCCATGATTTGGGTCTCACTATTTCCTTCTTTCCATTCCCAGTCCCTGTCCTTCATAGCCCAGCCATTTCTGTAGAGGACATGTCCTTCAGGGCAATATTTTATGCCTTTCTTGATGTTTTTTATGCCTTTCTTCATGTTTTCTATTTATCCATTAATGTAAAATCTGTCTGTGACAGGCTTTTAGCATGACTGTTTCTGTGATAAGTTGTTTACTTCTTTTTCCTTTGGGTTTTGCCTGTAACAAAAATGATTTACCATTGGAAAGCCTTTCCTTGCCTGTTTTTTATCCCAAATTTTCTGTCTCTTGTCATCTTTTTTTTTCTTTTTTTTTTTTTTTATGTCTCCTAGACTTACCTCTTTATGCGTTTGCCACTGCATTGGTCTCCTCAGCCAAGCTGACATTTTTCTGTGCAAAAGGAATTATTTCCCAAACCAGGTTAGGTAGATCAGGAAAGCAAGAAGAGTAAGCAGAATTTAGACCAGCAGAAGAACACAGCTTTATTTTATTCAGGGAGAACATTAAGATAAATCTTCCAAATCACCCCCCTCTAAATATAAGCTGAATCTTCTGACATAAATCAGCCAATTTAGCTGCTGCTAAAGGCTTTGTAGTGTAGGCAAGTGCTCCTAAGTGGAGCTGGCTGAAGTGCTGCTGGTTTGACTCAGTTGCTGTACATCAGGTCGATAAGGTCACTGCCCTCCTCGTGCAGCTTTTCTGCAGGTTCATGCAGATCCCCAAGGCAGAGATGCTCTGCAGTGAACATTTCTGCATTTGTTGTTCTCACATCCTGGGTGTCTTCTGGCAGCACTCATCATATGCATCATTGCTCAATTCAAGGCTCTCGTGTTCTCAAGTCTCTTTACAGGCAGGGTGGGATGTGGCTGGTGGAGCTCGGGGTTGTCTGGGCTTGAGTGGAGTGAATCATCCTCACAGAGTAATCTCCCTCTGCCACTGATGCTGAACTGCTGCAAGCTGTTCCTACTCAGCAAAGCACATAAGCCAATTTCTGGCTCCATTTCCATTCAGCAGAACATTTAACTGTGAGTTTAATATTAAACTCATGCTCAAATCCCTTAGCTTATTAATGGGTTTAGGTGAATGTCCACTCTGCATCACTGAATGAGGCAGGGATTAATTGCAAAGAGAGAGGAGCTCTGCAGAGCTGGGTTCAGGCAGAAAACTGGTGCACTCCCACCTAAGGCTTCTCTCCCCACCAGCTGTGCATCCAACAGTTTATTCCCAGGGTACAGTGTTGATACTTTAATCTTGCTCATCAAGGGATATTTTTGTGGTGTTGGATCTGCCTGCTGAAAGAGCCTGTGAGGTGGCTCGGGAGCTTGGTGAGCCTCTCAGCTCTGCTGGTGTGGGGAGGGTGATGGCAGCTGGGTGTGGCATTCAGAGGCCATCCCTTAGACACCTGGCTCTTCTCATCTCCAGCTTCAGACAGCAGAGGTGGAGGATGCACACAAAGCACGATGGGCTGACGTGACAGCTTTCCCATAGCAGATGTCACACAAGCCCAGAAAGGGTAGGAGTTGAAATAGTCACTTGCTGTAGTGTGTTTTCATAGGGGAGGAGGTGACAGCTCCCTTTGTACACTGCACAAGTGCAGACTGGGCAGGGCACCTGCTGCTCTCTGTGAAGGGGATCTTCATTTCTGTAAAGCAGATTCCTCCCTCACTGTTTGCTCATTGTAGAAAATGCTGAATTGAAGATGCTTTTAGAAGCATGTTGTCTTCACAAAGTCCTATAATTTTGACATATCTCTTCCTCTGTTGCAGGAGATGACATAACATTTTTGAAAGCCCTGGCACATGTTGTCCAGGTGTTGTGGATGCCCCATCTCTGGAAGTGTTCAAGGCCAATTTGGATGGGGCTCTGAGCAACCTGATCTAGTGGAAAATGTCTCTGTCCATGGCAGTGGGCCTGGAACTGGATGATCTTTAAGGTTCTTTCCAACCCAAACCATTCTATGATTCTTTAATTCTATGGTTGATGCTGTCAGTCCCTGAGTGCTGACAAACACCACAACTCTGTGGGCACAGATCAAGCTCTCAGTCTTTGCACCCCACTTTTCCCACCTTTATAATGGGAATAACAATAGTTGTTAACCTCATAGCAGTGTGGTATTGGCTGTGTTTAAACAGAAAGTCTGAGCACACTTGGTGGAACTCCATTTAATTGCTCCTGGATTTAAATTTGGGGTTTCCAGTGTTCCCATTCTATCCATTAGCCTGGACACCCTCTGACATGCAGTGGCAGCAGGGGACTGATTGGTGACTTCCAGGTAACAAGGGACAGGGTCAAAGGGGATGGCCTCAAGCTGCACCATAGGATATGAGGAAGTATGGCCAGACATTGGAACAGACTGTCCAGGGAAGTGGTGGAATCACTTTCCCTGGAAGTGTTAAAACATGTGGTGCTTAGGGATTTAGTAGTGGACTTGGCAGCACTGGGTTGATGGTTGGATTTGATGATTTTCAAGGCCTTTTTCAACCTTAATGATTCTCTGATTCCAAGGGTGCAAACCAGAAGCCTTTCCTTGAGCTGAGTGGAGTTGTGCCATTGCCAGGCTGTGGTAAGGAGAGGATGTTTATCGCAGACTGTTTTGATTTGTAGAGTGAAAACACAGAGCTTAGTCATCAAAAACAGGGGTTAGTCATCAAAAACAGTTTACCTTCCTCTCAAAATACGAAAAGGCTTAAAAGTTTGGTGAGGTTTACAGGGCATTAAACAAACACTGCTATTACAATTGCCGGTGTTAATTCTCATCAGGTAGCCTTCCTTCCCCATTCGAGGGGAGACTCAGAGCTCCTTTTCAGCTGCCAAATGCTGTGACCCTGGTGCCCATAAAAGGTTTCTGCTGTAACTGTCTTGTTATCAGCCCATCAATGTCCTGACACTTCCTAGTGATTAATCCTGTGTTGAAATGAAATTAAGTTTCCATATATTTGGCCAGTGACCCCAGGACTTCCTATTTGGGGAATACAAAGAATAAAGCATCTGTAGCCTACAGGAAGCCAGAGTCTCTGATTTCCTGCAGAGGCAGAACAAGAACAAACAGGGAACACATTTTTCACCGCGGCAGTCGAAAGCGCACGTAAGAGCCCTGTCGGCCCCCATGATGAAAACAATTGGAAGGGGGAACATCCCTGGTCCCAAAATTATTTGTGGGTGTTTTGTTACGTACACAATATGCCATTAGAAAATAGATGCAACTCAAGTTAATGTTTTTTCCAGGTGACTATTAAGGTTTCCTTTGGCATAGGTCTTTTGGTTTCCATCAGTGAGATTGTGTTTGTTAGGCAAGTGAGTTTTACTTTGCCTTTTGCTGCACTAGGCTCTCTAAATCCATTTGAGATTAGGAAAATGCAGGGATATTTTTTTTTACAGCTTTGTTTAAATGAGCCAGGCCAGATTCAGGCTGATGTAAATGCCAGTGAAAGGGGCAGGAGGAGGTGATAAGGCAGCAAATCCTCCTTGCAGCCTAACTCTGACTTGTGATGAAAGGTATGTGGGGAAGTAGAGGCACCAGCCCGCCTGCTGAGGATCCCTGAGGGAGAGCCATTGCTGCCTCTACAATCCAATTCAGTTGCTTATACTCACAGATGGAAACACTTCTGGATGCTTCCAAATTGCTGGTTGTGTCTTGCACTAATGGGCATCATCAGCTTGGAATTAACCTCTCTCTGAATAGTGCTTCTACCTGAATACACATAATGGCACACGTGCATCTGCACATACAGAGTGTGTGTATTTACAGACAGACAAAAAGCTGTTCTGTTTACCCATCACCTTGTTGAGGTTGTCTTGGTTGATGGAGTGTTTCACCCAGCTCTGTTAGATGGGTCTCTGCTTTCCCAGGGTTGGTGATACTGTTGCTACTGGTTCTTGGTAAAAAGAAATTGCCTTGTTTCTGCCCTGCAAGGATATGATATTATCCTTGCAGGGCAGTGTAATATGATATCCTGTATTATCATAACCACTGTGTTTGAGAATACCTTGTTTCCTACAGTTTTCCATCAGTAAAGCCTCTTCTCCTGCTTTGTAACCCAGACTGGAGAGAAAGAGGAGAGCCAGGCAGAAGCTGCAGAATGCTGGGCTTGGTCTGACTGGTGGCTGGTTAACACAGCTGTCCTCCAGCAGGCAGAAATGGGATTCCCTGACAAGTTGCTTGTCTTGGCATTTTTAATAAATTGCTGCCTAGAGGGAAAATGCAAAATGTTGTTCTCCTTGAAACCATGGAGGACTGGCTTTGAAGTTTTGGACCTGAGAGAAGACTCAAAGTCTAACCATGATATTTGTCTGAAAGGGCATCTGTAACATTGTGTTTGAGTTGCCAGCTTTGGAGTGGGTGTTCCTGTTGCCCTGAAAGTACCAAGTGCCTGAGGAACACAGGATGTGGCTCACTGGTCCTTACTGTGGTGACACTGGGATGATCATGTTATATTAAACAAGTCCCAGGAGAGCTACAGAGAACTGTGAGTGAAGTAAGGACAAGTTTACACCACAAAGTGCTTCTCACCACTGGAATGCCAGAAGCAGTGGGAATCAAAGCTGGTCTGCAGCATTGACTGGATGCAGTCTAGACACACTGACTTGGCAAATGCCTGGAGTTAATCAGCTCTTTTTCTTAATCCAGGCTCTTGTCATATGGCCTTTGTTTACCCTGCAGTTTGGTAGAAGGCTCAAGAAGTACCTGTTTGTGCTGAAATCTGCAGGGATGTGGGAACGCAGCGGGGAACATGGGCATTCACAGGGAAAGACTGGATCCACAAGTCTCTCACACTGTGTCTGCAGCAATCTGAGCTGAACTACTTTTTCATTTTATTCTGTGCCCTGACTTTTGCAAGGCACCGTGTCCCTGTCTATGCCAGCGGGCTGGTTAAGTCTCTTCTAATTATTCTAGAATGAATACTGAACAGAAAAATCCAGGCAGTGCTGCCAGCTCTAGAGATTTTGTCAGTCTTGCAATATTTGCTTTTTGTTCTCGTGGCTTTTGCTCCTACATTCATGCAATGAAATTCCACTTTCCACTAGCAAACAAAAGGAGGGGAAAGAAAAGCACTCCAGGTGTCCAGTCTAGCTGGCAGGGAAGGAAAGTCAGGAGCAGTGACACAGGAACTCCCAGGCTGTCAGAACTGGGCTCATCAGCCCCATGAGGGCTCCATCACTCCACCATGGATATTGCAAATAATCCCTGCTCAATAAATCAGACTAACAAACTACTGCTCCTCTCTCTCACTGCTGCACATCACCATCCACATTATCTCATCACTCTCTTTTCTTACAATTTTCTTTCCTGCTGAGAGCTGCTTGTGGTTTTCTGCTCTTCCAGGGGAAAATCTTGCAGGAGAGTGCTGCCTTCCCCATACAGAGGTGCTGGAGCAGATGCAGCAGGGCCCTGGCTGAGCCTGGGCAGAGCAACCAAGGCACAGCTCTGACCTCCTTGGCAGCTCTGGCCTGAAGAGAGCCCAGTGGAGAGACCAGGGATACCAGATCCATGCGGGATCTTTCCTCAGCAAACGTGGGGTGCTGCCTGGGGGATGGACAGGTCCCCCCAGGAGTGCCCTGGTGCCGTGGGTGGGATGCACTGCTTGTGCCTCATCCTGCATGGGAGCCACACTCCTCTGCTGTTTCTAGCAATGGACACCCCTTCCCCATCAGTCAGGGCTAAGCTCCTCAGCCACCCTTTCAACACAGATTGCTTGTGCTACTCTCAAATGCCATGTCCTGCCTGAGAGGCACAAGGGACACAGCTTTTCTTGTGTTCTTTTGCCATCTGGCCATTGCCTGCAGCACAGGCTCTCTCTGCACATGTGACTCAGCAGCCCAGATGTCCCAGATGTTTGCAAACCCTTCCAGCACCCTACCCTGAGCCTGGTGCACTTTCTTCCAGAGCCCCCAGGCTGATAAGGCTAGTCCTTATCACAGCAACACTTCAGTGTTGGTCAAAAGGAGCACTAGCTCTCATGGGGGCACCTTAATCTAAAGATTTAAAGAAAGATCTTTCTTTAAGGAAAAAGCAGTTGTATTGCAAAGGTTGCTGTATACAAACTCCGATTATCTTGTTCAGAGTGTTTATACTTGCTTTTATTCTTCTCCTTCCTGTTAAAACCCACCATTGTGGGTGAGTTGTCATTGTGAGTGTGTAACTCATTGTCAGTGAGTTACAGACATGATGCATGTCTAGAGATGGAGAATTCATTTACCTGCTCCTTCTGTTGGTCAAACCCTGCTCCTTCTGTGAGAACATCAGGTGTAAGCATCCCTTTCTCTCCCACCAGCACCAAGCTCTCCTGGCTGTGGCTCCCAGATTCAGCTGATGAAACAGAAATCAGAGCTCTCCTGCTTCTCTTCCACACAGGGATAACCCCATGGAAGTCATCAGCACTGCATCTGTGCTAATATACAGCACAGATGGAAAACTCTGTAATTTTTTTTCAGTGGTGTAACTCTGCTGATGTAATCATTACCCAAGGATTTCATCAAAATCAGTGTTGTGTTGCAAAGGTGTCAGTAAACACAGAATCTCTCTGATATGTCAGGGGTGATAACGTTTTCCTGATACAGCACATAAATTGCCAAGTAAATGTTCTCCTCATTTGCATCACTTTTACCCCAACACAACTCCACGAATTTGACAATTGCAGGAGTTTTGGGTCTCCCAGGAGGAAGCTCACCTTTGCAGTTCTTGAAATTGATGATCTCTGGGTTTCCAGCCACTGAGCTGTGATTGTTCAGCAGAAATGAGCTCTACACAGAGCTGATGGAGCTGCACAGCAGCCGGGTCATTAACAGGCAATGAGCAACCAGATCTTGTTTGCATCATTTCAGAGGCCATTTAGACAAATGAAATGCACAAATGAAAGACAAGATCCTTTGAGGAAAGAGTGGGTGAAGCTTTCTATCCTTAGGCAGTCACTAGCCAGAGTAGTAGTAGAAATTTTGGGTTGTCTCTGATCCATCCTCTGCCCAGTGGCAGAGAGATCAGCTCAGAGGAAGGTCTGGCCTTGTTCTCTTTTCCTACCCCTCTTGCAACACCATGCAAGGGACATCTCTGCTTTGCCTTTTCACTGTGTGACAGAACCACTTGTATCCATTTTCACACCCCTTGGGTCTGAGAAGAAGTTGGGATTTTCTGCTCGTAGTTAGAAATCTGTAGATCACTTTAAAGCTTTTATCCTAGAAAAATGAACTCTAGGAGCCAAAAAGGTTGCTGGCTCTTGTGTGAGGTTGCTTGTAGTTTATATGATGCCTGATGCAGATTGAAAAGCTGACGTTTGAATAGGGAAACTTTTGGTCTGCACTGTAGGTTTGGCTGATAGGAAGCCCTTCTGTGCTTCAAGGCTTTCCTAAGATGTCAAACATTTTGAGTTAATTAGGGTTAGGAGCCATTTCACTGTTTGAATTTGTGACAGCAGAGAGTTAAATAAAGCTTTGCTTACAAAGTCTCTCACTTGGAAACACACACAAAGCTGCTCAGCCTTAATTCCCGAGTTTGCTTTATGGTTTTTGGTAAACATTGTCTCTTTTCTCAGCCTCTGTGAAGGAGCTCTTGCAGGTCTTTATTTGCCTTCCTTTCACAGCAGAGTTTGCCTAGGCTTGGTGGGGATTGTGCTAACTTTGCCACCAAGTCTGCAAGAAGACAAAACACTTTCTACTTGTGTACCAGCCCTTTGAGATGATTGCTAACAGAGGGCTGGGGCTTCAAACACAATAGCAGCACTGAGCTGATGAGCTAAGAGTTTACAGATGACTTCTGGCAAGGCATTCAGAGCATTAAGGGAGGCTCACCACTTAGAAGTTGAAAAAAGCATTCAGGATTGTCACCTGAGCAAGGTGGTGGTGCCTTGGTTAGGTTTATTCTTGACATTTTCACTAGCCCTGTAAGAATTTTGCATAAAAGATCTGCAGGCTTTTGTTAGGATGTAGAACATTCTTCCATGGTTTTATTTTAATAATCACTTAATAAGATGTTAAGGTCTTGTTTATGCTGGAAAATTTACAATAAACTGTTTCAATATCAGCAAACCAAAGCAGACAGCTTCATGCAGACCCTACAATATGACGTTAGACTCTTTTATCAATTTCACTTAAGCCTCTTGGCAATAGCTCACATTTAAAGTTAAATATAAAAGGTCATTTTTATACTGGGCTAAGGGTATTTCCATGGGGAAGAGATGATGGTGTAAATGCACCATATATGTTATAAGTAACTTCTAACACTTTGATAAGTAGACAAGGTCTTTGAGATTGCATGAGGGAGTGATTCCAGACCTAAATCTTGGCCCAAAGACAGGCTTGAGGCTTATTCCCACACATCAGGGCTCAGGCCCTCAGCTGGGGTAAGCTGATGCCTCTCTATTGATTTCTGAAAAGCTAAACTAATTTCCAGCAGAGAAGAATCTGCTCCAGATTTCCCAGCTGCCCTATCAAAAATCTTCTCAGAGCATTGACTGGGGAAAGAAAAAAGGCCTCAGCCTGATTTGAAAGAACATAATAGACCTTTAATTTAATTGACTTAATTTTATTGGCAGCCATTGAATGGTGAAATGAAAACAGATGATCTGGATGAACAAGAAAAGGTTATATGGGAGTAACCCATTAGTAAATATCAAGGCATCATCCCATTGTCCTCATTTAATAAAGGAACGGGTCAGTAAGTATAATCATAAACATTTTTACATTTTAGTGAAGATTTATTTGACATCATTACTAGCAGAAAGATGGATTCTTGGAACAGCAAAAGATGAAACAGTCTAACAGATGAGAAGTTATTCCTTTAGCTGGCAGAGAGTGGCACAGCTCTACAGCCTGACCTATTTAATTCCACCTTTTTAGCAGCTGAGCTATTACTTTGGACTGCTGTGGGACACATGATATTTTTAAAATGTTTTCTTTGACAAATCTTCCATGCTTACATCTTCTCTTGCCCATTTGGCATTGCTCTTGCAGGCTCCTCAGAGCCAGCAGGTCTGGAGTGGCAGGACAGTGAAGCTGGACACAGGGCTCTGTGGAATGGGCCAGCAAAGCAGATTTCCCACTGCCCCCCGAGCCCAGCAGAGCAGGGGAGGGGGGAGCTGCTCTGGGAACCTGCACAGCACAGCTCAGACCTCGTCTGGAGAAGCAGCTCCTCATCCCAACAGTCCTGTCCTGCATCCTGTGCAGCCGAGCTTTCAGCTGTCTGGGCTGTCTGGAAGTCCATTCAAACAGGATTTAACAGCCACAGCAAAAACTCATCCAAGGACAGGAGTGCCCTGAGGGGTAGAACAAGTATGATATGATGTGAAAGAGAGAAAATTCCGAGTAGATGCAGGGAAACCAGACCTGACTCCTCACTCAATTCCTTATAATTCATGAGTGGTGGGTGCCCCTTGTGTGGGAGTTTTAACAGAACATTGTCCAGACCAACTTTGAAGAACCTTTTTTTGCATTATTATCTGTAAATAAATAATTAAACAAACCCTAGAAGTAAAAAATTTAAAAAAAAAAACTTAGATTTTTCTTCATTTTAAATGGAATTAGTTAGAAATATAATACTTCAGGAGTGAAGACATCTTGTGAAGATGGGACTGGGTTACCCAACCTGGAGCTCCCATTGAGGACCACCTGCCTCACTTTCCATCTCTGGCAGCTGCCTGAGGGCTGCCCCACTCCCCTTGCTTGTAGAGACAGCCAAACTCTCTATGAGCACCCTGGGCACTCAGGAAATATCCAAAATCTTGCACCACCCCTCTTGCATCGGTTGCCTCAGTCCCACCCCCGTGGGATGATGGATGCTGCTCTTGTCCCTGTGCCACAGGGAATGCTTAGGCTGTGCTGTTTTCTGCCTTGATTTTCTTCTGCCCCCTTTCTCCAGCTCCACTGAAGTGTCCAAACCTGGCTCTGTGCTGCATCCCCTGCCAAACCTGAGGGGCAAAAAGACAGAGCCACCAAGAGTAAAGAACATGGCAGCCCAGTGACACCATGCAGGCTGGGATTCCACAGAGCTGATCACACAGCAGGAACTTCATTTTGCAGTGCTCCTCTCCTTTCTCCCTTGGGTTTGATAAGCAGAGCCTTCTCAGGCTTCACTGTATGCTGGCTTACAGAGGACTCACAAAAATCAGTGTTCATCATTTGGAGTGAGGAGAGGATATGAAGGGCTCTGGTTCTGGGGAGGGACACTGGCAGCTTCTCTTGTCCCAGAGCAGTGGTGAGTTACAGGCATATCCTCTCCTCCTGGGGGGCAAGACTGCTGAGGGCAGAGTCTCTAATACTGCATTCCCACAGGGCATAGCCCAAACCACAGCAGGATACACCTGCTGCTGTGAGACCAGCTGTCAGAACAAGCCAGTTTCACCTCAAGGAAACTGGAAAATCCAAACACTTTCTCTAGATATAATCCCAGATCCAGCCCCTTCCCCTAAAGAAAACCCCAAATACAACCAGCCCCATTCTAAATGTTTTCATTCTCAGCACTTTTCAACAACAATAGGAAAAAAGAGGTGAAAAAAATTAAGGTCTTCCTGGGGAAACCAATTCTTGGTGAAATTTTTCAGTCTGGTCCAGAACAGAACATCTTGCAGGGGATCTCCCTGTTTGAATTCCAGCACCAGCACCAGGCTGTGACTCAGAATCAGGACTACTTTGCTTGGCTCCCAGGGCTCTTGAAATCTGTCTAAGCACCACAGACTGTGCCTGGCGTGGGGTGGGCTCCACAGAGCTGTTCCCTGCACTGCACCCTGCTACAGAGGAAAAGCAGCTTGTATCTTAACACATTTTGCCTGGCAAGCATTTCAAAGGCTTCTCCTCTGAATCAGGGCTGCAGGCACTGCCTACATTTCCTCTTCACAGGACCTGGCAGGTTGAACTATGCAAAATTCCTTAATCCTGTTTATCTGCTGTCTCCTTCCGAAGAGGCACAATGCTCCTGTGGCCTCTCTGAGCTTTCCTCTGCTCTGTTACCAGAGTTACACTTGCCTGTTTGAAGGCCAAACACAGGCAGGATGAGAGCAGAGCAACCAGCAGCCCCTCAGCACACCAGAATTTGGGATTTCAGTGTGCAGTAAGGCAGGCAAGTGCAAAGGTACTGTGCCCATTTAGCCTTTTTTGGATTAATGAAGTCCACAGTCTCCACAGCAGATTCTGAGCACATAAAAATTATCCATTCTGAGCTACAAGCTCAAAACAATGACCTTAAGGGAGGAGGAGGGGAGGTCAAACTCCTCCTTGCCTGTTTCTCCTGCCCTGCAGTCCTGATGGGGCAGGAGGATAGTGGATTGAGGATGCAGGCAGGGGAGCCAGGGTTACTTGTCTTCTGGGTCAAAATCTTGATCTCAGTGCTCTGAGCTGCTCAGTGCAGGGATGCTGTTCTGTGCAGCTGAACTTTGTATCCCTGAGGGCAAGGAGAAAATAAATCAGCTCTGTCCTTAACCTTTGCACAGTGAAAATCACTTCTCTTCTTGCCAGGGAAGAGCAGTGGTCTGGTCCTCAGGGTTTCTGCTGGTCTGGGTGTCCATGGGGGACAGAGAGTGACCTGGAAAGCCGAGCAGGACCCGAGGTGGGGATGGTGACACTGGGTCAGGTTGCAAAGGTAGGAAGCAAGGCACTGCTGGAATGGAGGAAGAGGAAATGCTCAGGCAAGGCGTAAGGCACTAATAAACCACCTTGATGAGCCTTTTAAAAGGGCTTAACAGTGATTCATGTACTGAGTTGGATGCACAGGAGAAATACCAATGAGATATTCTTAAGGGGTCAAAACAACACTGAAGACTTTACTGATAAAATTCAGAAAATCAACAAAAGTTTGGCAAAAGGTTTGGTGCAAAATTCAGTCAATATAAAACACTTCTCGCAGCATTAACTTGGCCCATTCAACTTAGCAAAATTTAAGCCCATTTGATGTTAAGTTACTCAAAATATTCAAAGCAGAGGGAATTAGAAGGAGAAAGAGAGAGAGCCAGAAAAGATATGGAAAAGCACATATATAACTACCAACTCCTGGCTTCCAGTGGTGATAGAGGAGAGGTAGGGTCTGGATAAACATGATGGCCTCACGTTCAGCCTTAAATATCCCTTGGCTTTCCTGAGCCCTTCTCCCAGGTGGGACTTCTGGTCACTTTGCCACTCAGGAGCTGGGTCAGGGGCTCCAGGGATGGGTGTGGAGCACTGCCCGTGGCTGGCACTGCTGCAGGGCTGGGACACAGAACCCAGAGGGGTGGGGGTGAGGAGCAGGGCACTGCCCCGCCAGGGCAAGGCCCCGCCTGCCCTGCCCCACACACCTGCACCCCAAAACATCTCACATCAATCTTTCCACTCTCTGGCACAAGGGCAGCATGGAGGAGGAGGAAGAGAGACCTTTGGGAGTGGCCCAAGCCCTGTGGCACCGGGGGCAATGCTCACCTCCTTGGCTGGGCCCGGAGCGACGAACGCGCACCGACTGCTGTGGGGGAAGGCTGTGTGCGAAAGCCCTCGGCGTGCTCGTGTCTCGCCCCTCTGCCCTCCTGGGGTGTGCAGGTATCCCTCGCTCCCCCAGGTCCGTGATGGGGGTCCAGTGATGAACCTGAAGGTCTGGATCCTGCTGTTCAGTGGCTCAGGGGCTGGCACACGGCTGGCACACGGTCCCAGAGTGGGGCTGGTGGCACACTCATGTCCAGCCGGCGTTGGTGCCGAAATCGTGGCTTTGCAAAGTTTGTGTGTGGGTATTGACTGAGCCAGGATCCTGCCTGGATGTGATTCACCTTCCTTCCCCCTCAAGGGAGGTACATTTGGGGACCTATGACCAGGTTGGCAGCGGCTCTGTGAAATGCTGACTGTCTCTTGTGGGGCTAAGGGGGGAGGTCACCTCAAGCTCATTTCTAGAGTCAGCCTCTTTCTGTTATTTACGACATAATTTTGCCTTACGAGGGCTGCTCGTGAGCCTGTTCTCTAGGATGGCAAACTGAAGGACCATATGTCATGGTTTGGACTGCCAACACATCAACATTGCAATCATTTGCAGACTGTTTTATACTTCTTTGATTCGGGAATGTGTGTAATTAGCTCCTCAGAACAGCCGGGTAGAGGAAACGCGGTCTGTTATTTAGGCAGAATTAACATCCTTGTTCTCTGCATTGTGATCCTTAGTTTCCTAGCGCTGCTGCCAGAGCAGTGGAGAGATCAGTGCTGAGACATTCGTTCTTCGAGCCTGCCTTCGTTGCAAAACTATTTCTGTTCCTTTTCTAGGCTATCCCGATGACCTACAACTGGCACAAGACGTGCTGATGCTGTAATTAGTAAATACCCTCTGCAAGTGGCAGCAAAAGATTTATAGCCACCATTGGAGGCTTTGCTTTCAGCAAAAGGAGAAGCACCGAAGTGTTTGTTGCTGTTTACTGCATTTTTCTGCAGATTCCCAGCAGGGTCCAGCCAGCACTTCGTGCTGCAGGCCTGGTAAATAAATCTTTACTGACCTGTTGTGGCAGAAGCCACATATGAATGTGCTGGTGGGGCAAGAATTATGTTATTTTAATAGGTTAACAAACCCATACAGGCTTCTGCACTGTTAGCATTTGGCCTCCTACCAGGAGTATGATCATTCTGCTATGCTTTCCATTTCTGTCCCGGTGGTTTATGTGGGTTGGTTTTTAGCAGTGCCTGTGGACAGCCAAAAAGCAGGAGAGCAGCCCTGCCAAATGGCCTCCCAGTCACTTGTGCTTTGGAGGCAGGAGAGGGCTCTGTCCCCAGGGAGAAAGAGAAGGAGTGAGGAGGAAGGATATCAAAGACAATTTCATTCTCATATTTGCCCTGGTATTGAAATCTGTGGTGCACCTGCAAGGAAAAGGGAGCTTGTTTTTTGCCATTTCAAGTAGAATGTCTTCCAAAGAATTACCAGCTCCATACTGTGTTTAGTGCTCAATTGGCCTCAATCAAGAGAGCTTGGCCAGAGGTGTTTCTGGTACTTGGACACCTCTCTTGCCCTTTTTCTTCCTCACCCCTTCAGAGGCTTGTGCACCCATGGGTTCTCTGTTGCTTAGAAAATTGGGAGGTTATACTGGTCTCTCAAATAGGAAAAATTCTCTTCTTTGCCTGGCCTGACAAACTCTTACAGATATCTTTGATATCATTGCCTCTTAATAAATTCAGTAAAATTAACCAATAGGTTCAAAAGTTATTAAAGTCAGGGGGAGGGTGAAAAGTTCTTTGTTTCCATAAGAAAACATGCAGAAGGGGGCAATGTGTGTGTCCCAGAGAAAATGAAAATAACTAATTGCAGTCTTAACATGCTGTAACTTATCTTCCCTTCCTTATTGTTTCCTCCACACGTAAAACAAATAATTAAACTTATCATTTTATCTTTCCATCCACCATTTCTGCTCCCTTAACCAGCTCCACAGGCAGCATGGACAGACTCCTTGGGTCATTTGGAATGCTTTCCTCTTCCCTGACACTTTTTCTCCTTAGGATACCCATCCCCACTGCTTGGAGGGACACATTCAGCTCCTGTTCTACAAATGCAGCCAGGTTAGAAGAGAGGGAGTTTGTCAGGTACCTCTTCATGGCTCCTGGCTCCCACTGCTCTGCTCTCAGGATTTCTTCTGGTCAAGGTGACCCTGAGGTGTATTAAAAGTCTCTTTTCCCCAACCCAGCTGTCAAAGCAGGGGTCAGAAGTCTTTGGCTGTCGTTCTCAAGGTTGTTTATTATTTCTTATCTAAAACATTTTCTGTCTGGCCTGTCGAGGTCTGTTCTGCAGGTCAGTCTGAGGCACACTGCCCTCCCATGGGGCTGGTGTTGTCTTTTATACTATAAACTACATATTTGATATTTACAGTTATGTTCTAATACCCATCACCTATGTTAGACAGTAACTTTCTACTTTACACCAATCCCAGAGTGCCACCATCACCAAGAAGATGGAGGCTAGGAAGAAGGAAGAAGAACAGGACAATGCCCAAATTTCTCTATCTTGCCTCCTAGACTTCTATAGTAAAACTCCTAAAATTTCTCTTTTTACCTTATAACTACTATTATTATGCTATCTAAACTTTTGTTTCCTTTAATTCTTCATACAAAGTTGGTGATTTGTTCCATGGGTAGAACTCAAAGCCGCAGGGGTCTTTGGCTGCATGCCAGGGTCTCTGACCCCCCCTGCCAGGGTTTCAAAGCCCCCTGCTGGGGCTTGGATCATCCAGGACTGTCAGAGGGATGTCCTGGGTTCTGACGCTCTCCCAGTGATCCCCTTGTCCCGCTGAAAGGCGCTGCAGCCCCGCTGGATGGCTGGACACAGCGCTGGGCGCGATAGCTGGGGACAGAGCCAAAGTTAGGTCAGCTGGGTGAGCTGGAACACGTCCCCTGGGAAGCGCCTGACTCGGCTGCAGGAGCTGGCCTGGAGCTGACCCTCAGACTCGTGGCGTTTCTGTTGGGGGATGCTATTTTGATGATGCTTCTGCAGATTCAATGTCATTTTGGCCTTGCTCCCATTGACGTTGTGGCCATAGGTCTGGACATCAGCTGGCCACAGCCTCTCCTCTTGCTCACCTCCTTTCTGCTGCCTTTTGCCTCGCTGTCCTCAGCCCTGGGTTCTGGGCTTTGCTTTCAGTTGGGAAAGGGCTCAACAAACTGCTTCTGCCTGCAGCTCTTCCACCTCCCTTCTTCTCCCTCATGTTGCTACTTAGCTTCATGAACTTGAGGTGTTTTCAGACTTCGGGGTATCCTTTTGTTATTTAGTCCTATTTCTAGAAGTGTTTTGAGGCTGTTGAGCTGGTCACCCCTCCTGCTGAGAATCATTCTTGTCCTCAGCCATCATCCCTGTTTCAGTCCATTTCTTTTCCATTTGGCTGCCACTTAACCATCCAAAGGTTTTGGCAGCTGTAATGGTATAAGTAGGCATGAATTTAACTCCTGTAAAGGATTGGGAAATAATTGGGTTCTGGGTTTATTGGGAATTCATTTGATCAGTAGAATAGGAAGGGGAATTATTTACTGTCACCCAGAGGATGGCATTGTGATTGTAAATAGTGTGAAAGGCAAGAAGCACTAATTGTGCTGCATTAACTTGTTTGACCAGAATCTGCTTGGAAGATACAGAGGTTTTCGTAAGTTTTTTGGTAAGAATGAGGCTGCTGCTGCTACCTATTTATAGATGACTCTGACCCTGAAGGTTTCTAGTAAGATGCTTGCAAAGCCACAGCTATCCTGTGAACATTCACGTAAATGAGTTGGCATTTCCCCAATGATAAAAGGCCATCTCCAATATAGAATCATAGAATTATAAAATCATTTAGGTTGGAAAAGACCTTTAAGATCATTGAGTTGGTGCATCTGATCTCTTTCTGACTACATGTCACAGGGTATTTACAAATGAATGTAGAAAATAGATATCTGGGGTCATAAAAGGGCATGTTTGAGAGATTGCTTCTGGGGCTTTTCCCAGGGTGATACTGTCTGCCAAGCAATGGAGACTGAGCATGGAGCTGATAGCCACTCATTAATATGGTTTGTTTTGTTAAAAAAAGACCTCTTTGAGTCAGTGGTTAAAATGTTCCCTCTTCGCTTGGCTTCTGCTGGAGTCAGCCTCTGACTTTCAGTAATAATTTTAATCTCTGTGTTAAGAATTTAACCTCAAAAGCATAACTGCACTGCATTAATTAAGCTTTATCTAATCTCCAGCTAAACTCCACAGTCAACAAACAAACAGAGCTCTCTCGGATGGCCTTGTCTTGCATTTACGTGATTCCCAGCACGGTTTCACCTCCTGGACAAAAAGGTGTTCCCCAGTCATTGTGTGGTGCACTTTCTGGGAGGAATGAATCCCCTCATTACAGCTTATCTATGTCAACCATAAAATATCTCTAAGCCTCTTGTTCCAGGAAATATGGAGGACAAAAGAGACTGCACAACATCCTTCAAGCATCCACAGATATGACACCTCATAAAGTGCTCAGTGGTCTTATTCTGCAGTTTTATATTTCCTTTGTTGCTGCATCCACTTGCTCAACATACTGTCTCTTTGAGGAAGGTATGGATGTCCACTTCCATCATAGCCAAGCTGGGAAATATCACTAAACCTGTGCCTTACACAGAGGTGTTTACACAGAGTTGTGAGTACATCCCCAGGACTGATCAAGATTGAAGTTGGTTTGCTGTTTGCTGGCAACATAGGCCAGATGGGCATTTTGAATTGAAATGGAATGAAAGGCAAGAAATGAGGTAGTGACTATTCATATATACATTAGTGGGTGCCTGAGCAGGTTTTCAAGCCATACCAAGTTGCTATCACAACTGTTTTCATTAAAACTAAACCCATCAGGATGTTATGTTTTCACAATAAGATTCTTAGGTTCTTTTTATCTGTAAGACAATCTCACTGTTATCCACATCAGAACATAAATGTCCCATTCTGGCTTGGTTTTAGTTCAGAAGGAAAGTAATGAAAGATCTGTTAACTCAAGTGTTGTGAGTTCCAGTGAGGCAAAGGCGCCTGGTCTTCCCCTGGCTCTAGAGTCAGAACTGAGCAGCTCTGCTGCAGGAAGAGAGCCAGAGAGAAAGGGAAATGTGCAATAGTAAGGTCCATGGGTGTTAAGAGAGCTATGAGAGAACCTGAAATCATAAATGAAAAATCTCTTCTAATTCAAAAGGAGATGCATCACCTTCTTCAAATGAGTTTTCACCCTTGAAATCTTCCGTGGGAAGAAACACAGAAGGAAAAACCTTTTCACTTGTACATAATGGGATGCCAGCATGTGGCAGCAGCTCCCTGCCTCACAAAGTGGCTGTCCACATCTCACTTGTTTATCTGAAAACAAAGCAGCAAAAAAATGTGCACATCAGAAGCTCTTCTGACACTGCTGGAGTAGCTTAGCCCAGGTCTGGCTTGAGGAGCTGCAAGAGTGGACAGAAAGCAGGGGGAGAAGTCCTGCTCTGATCCCTTTGTGGAGAGCTCCAAGGAGACCAAGTAGTGTGGAGGAAAGGAGGGATGCGGGGTTTAGGAAATGCGGAATTCCTCTTCTGCAGGAGGAGCTCCTGTTGCTATTCTGGTTCCTGTGTCTTCAATCATCAAATGCAGCTTTTGTCTTTTGATAGGACAAAGAGGAAAGTAGTGTACAATGGTGTTCTGAGAGCCTGGCACACCCCAAATCTGTGCTTTAAAGCTTTCTTTGTGCTGAATTTGTTCTTGTAGTGCTAATGACCATGTTGCCATAAATAGCCACTAAATGGGTCTGACACGGTAAAGGAAAGTGAAGGTCACTGTTGGATCTTGGGTTGTATTTTAGATCTCTGCATCAAAGAACTTAATAAGGAAGGAGAAGGTGCATTTTCAACTTGGGTTTCCTTTTAGGTACAGAGGGGGAAACTGAGGTATGAGAATGCCTGCTTGTCAGAGCAGGATGGGGATGAGAATGGAGGTGGGCTCTGCCTGACGTTCTGCAAGGTCACAGCCAAGCAACAAATTATCACCACACAGGGCAAAATTAACTCCCCATTGAAATGAAAGGTAAAACTGCCACAGAATTCAGTAGAGGTGGGATTTGCCTGCAGCCCAGCTCCAGCAGCCTAAGATTTGAGCCAAGTATCCCAAACTGAACGCCTGTGTGGGGAAGGAAGGCAGGCATATTTGGCATGCTGGGATGAAGGTGCTGTGCTGGGATGGAAGGGGACATGGAAGGTGCTTGTGTGTGAAAGCAGGTGCTCACTGCATGGCCCATACTGGGCTGATAGCTCATTTTAGGATCCCAGCACTTGACAATGTGTTTTCTTGATGTCTTGGTCGCTGAGCCTGGCACCCTGAGAGGACATCACCCTTTTCATGGGTGCCAAATGGGTGGGAAATGCATCCTTGTGAGGAGCCCAAGTGCCCTGCCTCTCTGCCTCACTAACAGGTGCAGATGCTTGTCTTGCACCTGGTGTGGGGAGCAAGTCACAGGGCATTTTTAAAGATGGGCAGTGCCAGAGGTTTGGTGGCTGCATTTCCTTAACCTGCCCTAAGCCAGGCTTTGAATGTTACATCTTAAGCATTCAACCACACCACTCCTTGTATCTATCAGACCTCACTGCTGGCCATACAAGCTCAGTTATGCCCCAGAACTAGGGGAATTTAGGATGTGCTTCCCTTTTCAACCTGCCACAAGAGCAGGACCATCAGGTCTGCAAGCGGCCAAACTGGAAGGCATTTCACTGAGTGGAGATAAACCAGAGCCTGGCTTGGATGCAATCCCTTAGTAAGTCTCTGGTTGCACAAAAATAACAAAGTAGGCAGAGCAGAATCCCTCTGAGACTCAAAACACATTCTTCTGGGTACCAACGAAAGGGAGAGCAAGGCACAGTACAGGAACCACCAGGAACACCAGCTCTGCTCCCAGTGACTATCAATATATACATTAGTGGGTGCCTGTGCAGGTTTTCAAGGAATACCAAGCTGCTATCACAACTTTTCATTAAAAACAGGGTGCCAGAGGGCTCCTGGATATCTCTTGCAAAATCAAGTACAGTTCCTGCTAAGGAGGTTGGTTTTCATTTGAAGGCTGTGTGAGACTGTTCTGGGTTGGCAATGCTGGCACATGCCCCACTGCCACACTTTGGAGACCACACTGGCACCATTGCTCAGGACTTTGTGGGGCTGGGCAGAAAGCAGCTTCACTGCTGTTGCTGCAAAGGGGATCATGGATGGGTAAGGAACAAGGAGCTGTCCCATGGAGAGCTGGCACCTGCTTTATTACACAGTAACCACAGCAATTTTTACTGGTGGGAGGACACAGAAATGGCATGTTACATCCATGGGGGCAATGCTAGACAGTGATGGCATCTGCCAGCCCCTGAGGATCTGTGTTTAGTTTGCAGCAGCTCAGGAAAGACTCCAAAAATAAGAAAAAGAAGGAGAAGTTGTCCTGCAAGAGGCTGTGGCTGTGCTAAGAGGGTCGAGCTCATTTCTGGGCAACTCTCAGCAGCCCCATCAGTTCATGTGTTTGTGAAACAGCCTGTACTGGCTGGCCAGCCCCAGAGTGACCCGTTCCTCTTCTCTTCCAAAGAAATTACCATTTTCTTTAGACATCTCTGTTTTCCCTAGTCCCTGTGCATGCCCAGAGCTTCCCTGCCTGGCATCAGCCACTGTTAGGAGCTCAGGTGACAGAAGCTGAGCCTGAGAAGGCATTTTCCAGAACAAACCACTGCCCAGTACAGAACCCTCTTTCCAAGTAGGACAGGCGGGGTTGGAGCCCAGGGAATGACCTTTTCTGTGTGGCATTCTCCCACGTAGTGTGACCTGATGTCACTCAGCTGCTAGGCAGTGTTGTGACGTTGCAGCCCTCCCCCAAATCCAAATCCAGGCACTGCTGGTAAACCACACAGCATGCCAACCAAATTTTGCCATTCTTCACTTAATGTTGCTTAAAGTGAAAGTATTTGACCTTAAATTACTCTTCCTTTTTTGAGAAGGGAGCTTGTTTCTCAGAAAAGACGGGTTTGATTCTTTGGTTTTGGAATAAATCTGGTATGAATCCCCACACAGTTTCATGCTGCCTGTCCTTCCCACCCAAACAGGGGCACTTCTGTAGTGGCTGGCATCACATGTCTGTTCAGGTAGGGAGTCTGAACCCTGCTCTGTGCTCTCAGGTTGGGATCAGGCAACCACCCAGGAGCAGGGACATTCCTGGCTGCAGAGCAATGCAGGCTGTGTACCCGGGGTAAATGGAGTTTACCACAGGCTGGTAAACAGCTCTGTTCAACACGTCAGCTCAAGCGGGAGACAATCCAGTGTGAAATGCTTGCTCTGAGATGAAATCACTTCTTTTCCACTATCTGGCTTCATCCTGATAGTACTCAGGCAGGCTTGAGCCCGTGCTAATCTGCAGGGAGGGTGAAATGCAAAGAGGTAGAAAATAAAGCTCAGAATCTGCCACTGGCACTGCACTCCCTGACCTCGTCCTTTGCAGGCTTCTTGCTACCAGTGCAAAAAAGCAGAGAATCATGGAATGGTTTGGGTTGGAATAGATCTTAAAGATCATCCAGTTCCAAGCCGCTGCCATGGGCAGGGACACCTTCCACAATCTCAGGCTGCTCCAAGCCCTGTCCAACCTGGCCTTGGGCACTGCCAGGGATGGGGCATCCACAACTTCCAGGGCAACCTTTCCCAGTGCCTTACGACCCTCACAGCAAAGAATTTCTTCCTAATATTGAATCTAAACATGGTCTCAGTTTGAAGCCATTCCCCCATGCCCTTGTCAAAACCATCCCTTTATCTGTAGGCTCCCTGTCAGTACTGGAAGGCTGCAAAATGTAAAATATATTCCTCCTAATTTCCCTATCTGACTTGTTTGTTGTCACACAACAGGTTTGTTTTGCTTTGGGGAGTAGAGAAATGAGATGGAAATGACAGAGGTCTTTGATAGAAATGTAAAGGTGGGAATACCCATGAAATCAACAAAGTCAAAATGCAAAACTGCCTTCCAGAGAACTGCACTCAAGAGTTTAGGATCTGTTGTTGCTCTAGTCAAAGGTAAATTTTTGGACTTAATAAAAATACAACAAAAATGGACCAGTTAAATAAAATAACATGATTTTTTGAATCTGTGTCAAATGATAGTATTCAGTGTTAGTATTTTGACCTAAAAGAGATCAATTAATAAAATGCTCATTTTATAAATATGGCAAATTTCTAATATTTATATATCTTGCTTTCCAAAGTCAGCTCAACTATTGGGAAGAAAGCTTGCTTGGTGGTTTTTTTAAAATTTACTGCTGCTCTACCTTGTGCAAATTCTATCCGCAGCTTTTTACTTTTCAGTGCTAATGATGGCTCTGTAAGCAACCTGGCTGTGCTCTGAGAATGCAGGTGGGGTTTGTACCAGGAGCAGTTTAGCAGACCTTCCTCCTGACCTCCTGATGCAATTAGCTGTGGTCGTGCTGTGCTCAGAGAATCCCCTCTGAGCGCAGCTGCACTGAACAAGCAGAAATTTCTGAGGCAGCACAAACTTGCAAACCCTTCCACAAGATTATCAAATGACAGCAGGTTGGAGGTATGTAATGAGAAGCACGGGTTCACTGACTAAGCAACCCTAAAGGGACTGCTGCTTAATCCTTTCCTACATGGTGCCCTGTCACCCTTCCCTGAAGGAGCAGGAGGAGGCAAATGTGCTCTGTAATTGAGAGGAAGGTTGATTTACTGCTAAATGAGAATAATATGCAGTTTGCCTTCTTACCGATCTGCCTACAGAAGATCAAGCAGGCTGCTCTGTAGGATCCTTGATTTGTCCCCACTCCTCTCTTTTGGGAGGCCAGAGAGAGCTCCCACTCAGCACACAGCAGTGGGAATTCAGCAGCTCCTGCACCTAAGCAAGCCCATTCCCCCCAGGATTAGCAGCTCTGGCTGTCACAGCTCCACAGCAGGACGTGCATGTGAGTGTATTAAGGTAACCTTGAGGGTTTTCCATTTAGACACCACAGGGGCAGGGGAAAGTTTGAGTACCAAAGTCCTGCCCAGGTTTGTACAATCCATGCCAACAAGCTTGTGTCAGTATTTCACTGATATCTCTATCCAGGATAGGTCTTGTGAGACAAACGTGTGTAGGTATGGAGCTGCATTCCATCACACCTCCTGCCTGCAAACATCACCCTGGCATCATGCCAGTGCCTCCCTGGAATCTCCCTGGCATCAGCTCCGCATCTTCCCTGCACTGCCCTGGCATTCCAGTGACTGCACACGACTGCATTATTTCCCTGGCTGCCGGGAATGTCCTGAGAGCTGAAGGAGTGGCAGCTGCTTTGGGATCCTGTGAATTCCTCCTGCTAATGTCCTCTTCTGTCTCCTCCCTGCCCTGCCTCACCCTGCCCCTGCCCTCTTGTTCAGTGGCAAGGGGGATACACAGCAGAGGAGGCATCACATGGATTTGTCTGGCAGGTTTGTAATGAGAGGAGTGTGATGACCCTGCACATTCATCAGATGGTTGTTTTCAGCCTGGACCCATCTGTGATGTTTTTATTATTTTTTTCCTCCCTCTGCTCGGCTCGGGCTGCTCCGGGAGAAGTGGCACGTAGGCACATACGTCCTTGCGCACACTATACTTGTATAAACTCCATCAGGAAGTCATCTGGCCAAACTTTCCAGGGCTCTGCTTTTAACTCTTCCCTAGGCAGGCTGTTCGGTCAGCCAGGGGATTTCCAGGGAGCATGGACATGTGCATTCTGTTCTCTTTACTGATTCCCACTGCTCTCCTTCCTAACAAGCCTCGAACTGCACGTGGATGAGCAGCTTTTTTAGCCATCCTACTCTGAGTTCCCACCAGATAAAAGCCCCTTCAGCTCTACTTATGCACTCATGCACCCACAGGGCTTTGCAGTAAAACACTGCCTTGGCTTTTCTGGAGAGTGAAGCAGCAAAAGCAGTTACCAAAAAGTGCCCCAGTGGGGCAGGAGGAAGGAGTGTTGGTGGGCTGTTGGCAGGGGCAATTCTTCCCTGCAGTTGTTATTTCAGAAGTGTGTCCTTGCTAGACACACGAGTAGCAGAGGAAGTTCTCACAGCCCTTAAACATCTCCTGTGGTCAGGGAATGATTTAAAAAATGCAGCCCCTTCAGAAGTGACCCTGTGCTCAGTGAAGACGTGTCTCACTGTGCGTCCCACTCTGCACAATTAAACACCCACCAACGTGCACAGAGATGTTTCAAAGGGCTGAGAAAATCCCTGTGAGATGGCTCACGTAGCAGAAAGGCTGCTATTCCTCCCCAAGACATGTGTGGATTAATAGCTAATTGTTAAATGCAAAATAAGTCATCCCGTGTTGTTAGTGCCTGTTAACTACCCACTGACAGGTTTCAATGGCTCTTACAAGATTTATCCCTGGAAGTGTCCCAGAAATGACTGATGTGGCACTTAGTGCTATGGTTTAGTTGACAAGGTGGTGATTGATCAAAGGTTGGACTCGATGATCTTGGAGGTCTTTTCCAGCCTTAGTGATTCTGTGATTCTATTCTATTTTGGAGCCTACTGCACAGGGGTGAATAACTGGAATTGCAGGAAATGTTATCCCCTGCAACTGGGCATGGAGCAGGGATGTCTGAGCTCATTTGCTGTTTGGCCAGTGGCTCCAGCCACTCTTTGTTCATTCTTGCCTTGGAGAAAATACAAAATGTGTGTCAGATCAGCGCTGGAGATGTTCCACCAGTGGTAACGCTGCCTCTCTTGACTTACACCACTATAACCAGCCCAGAAAGTAACCATTTATCCATGAAGTTGTTCACAGGCTTTGTCTGTCCCTGCTTTACTGCTTAGTAATCTTCTCCAGTGTTACAAAGCCATGACATGATAAAATAGATAGTATAGGTCTTGATTTTTCTCCTGGGTGCACAGGTGAAAAAAAGAAGTGGCTTAATTGAAGTTAATTCAGTTATGCAGGCATTAATTTTGCCTTCTCTATCAGATTTATGGACATCTCTATGGAATAGAGGGGTGTAAGTCTGCACTCAGCCTGGCTCAGACAGCTGTAGAACAGAAGGGATTCTACTGCCAGAAATTCCTGAAAATTTAGGTATGACTTTTATGACAGACTCATGCAGACATGTTTCTTTTCTCAAACAGCTGTTTGTGTGCCATAAACAGCAAAGGAGCCTCTGTTTGTCAGTCCTGAACTTCATGAGGTGCAAACCAGGACTGCTCACCAGCTGGAGTGAGGGGTATTTACAATTTAACTTGGTCACATCTTCGACTGCAGTTGGAGGAAGCAATCAAGCTCTCATGGTCCCTCAAGGAGGTGGAGAAGCTGAGAGCTGAGGAACAAGCAGGCTTTCAGCCAGGCAGAGTGTTTTCTTTTTCTCTTAATTTCTTTCTTCAGGTCATTTTCAACACGGGTTATTCCTCTGTCTCCTCAGCTGGAGGATCATAACTCTAATTTCTGCACTTCTGCAGAAATTCAGGAGACCCCACCTGCACCTAGCTCCAGGTCCTGAGCACAAGAAGGACAGTGTCCTATTGGAGCAAACCCAGAAGAGGAACATGAAGGTGATCAGAGGGATGGAGGAGCTCTCCTATGAGGAAGACTGAGACAGTTGGGGTTGTTAAGCCAGGAAAAGAGAAGACTTTGGGATCCCATAATTGCAATCTTGCAGTGCCTAAAGGAGCTACGAGAGAATTTGAGAGGGACTGTTTGAAAGGGCTTGTAGTGATAGGACCAAGGAACAATCGCTTTAAACTAAAAGAGAGTAGTGTTAGATGAGATATTGGGAAGAAATTTTTACTGTGAGGATGGTGAGGCACTGGAACAGGTTTCCTGGAGAATTTGTGGACGTTCCATCCCTGGAAGTGTTTGAGGCCAGGTTGGATGGGGCTTGGAGCAACCTGGAGGAAATACCTGTAATGAAATGGTTGATGGTGCTCACCAAGGCCTTAATTTTTGTTAGATGAGCAGGAGCAAATAAATTACTGAACAGCTAAATCACAAAACCTCCCTCTGCCACCTCAGGTAAGCCAACACTCACCAAGTGATGAGTTTGAGGCAGCAGAGATTTGCCTTCTGATTTTAATGCACTGCATATCAATCATGTGTAAGGACTGAGGGATTGTTCTCAAAATTTCCAGCAAATAAGACAGACCTGTACAGCTCAGGGAATTTGAGCTGCATGGGCTGTGAGCTGAAAGTGGCACCTTGTGTGGCCCCTGGTCACAGCTGGGACCACCACCCCGGGATCTGATTTTTTAGTGTGTCTCAGAACTCCCTGGGCTAAGTCAGCACAAGGATAAATCCCTTCTCAGCAAGCTTTGAACCTAAACCTCAAGCAGGAGGAAACTGCCTCACATCCCATGTGGCTGCTGGGCTTTGTGCTCAGGGGTAACCTGACAGGCAGACTGGAGAGAAAGAATCCCTGTAGGTGCATTTCCACCTCTGGGACAGAGGCTTTGGGATTAAATGTCCAATATTTAGGACACAGAAGGATGTTCAGTGCTCAGTCCTGACCTCGCTGTAACCTGTGGAGAAGCAGCAAAGATTCTCTTTAACCATGTATGGCATAAACAGCGAGGAAGGCGCTTGTAGCAAAATCAGGAAGGAATCTGATAGAGAGCCCCAAAGATAAATGCCACTTTAGGCAATGTTGCTTTAAGCTGTTGACAGGAGCACCATCCAGAGAGGAACTGTGAGCTTTAAGTGCTTCTCTGCTTCTGGGTGGGATAAGGTGTCATGTAAAATGCATTTTGTGTTCTTGTTTCATCTCCCTCTCTCCACTCTTCTCCTGTGAGAGCACACACGCCGAAAGCATTAAAACCAGACTGCGGTGAGTTTGCTTCACTAATACATCTCCACATCAAAGGCCTTGCTGGAATCTATTGATTCTGGCACAGTTGCAGAAACCAGTGACGTTTTCAGTGAGAAATCATGCACTTCTCGGTTGATTTCGGGAAAGGTTAAAAAAAAAGGGAAGAAAAAAGCTCTACCATGTGCAAATATTCACCCTACAGAGAGGCTGATAAACCGTAAAATGTTTGGTCTGGCTCCCTTGGGGCCAGCAATTACTCAGGGATGACTTTATTGACAGACAGATGAGCTTTAGCTTACATGATGTTACAAAAACCTGTCCTATTTAAGTTTTGTTTTCTCTGCTTGTAAATAACATGTGACAGTTCTTGTCTGACGTATTCTTCCCTTCCTATTTCTGAAGCAATGCACCCTGTGCCAGTGAGTAGCACTGGGACACAGCCCCATGACTTATCTCAAAAAGCCCAGAGATTATCAATGGCCCCAGGTCAGAAGCACAGAGCAGGTTGTTGTTATGCTTTGGGAGTGGCCCAGGCAGATTAACCTCCAACACAGGTGTACCTTGACAGCATTCTCATTGGAAATCTACTTCTGCTCATGAGATCCATCAGCTATTTCTACTGAAAATACTTCTGCTTTTAACTTTGCCTCACAGACATGAAACCATTGTATTTGTATGTTACTTTAACTGAAACTGCTAATTTTCTACTGAAAATCTCTCTCCTCTGTAAAACCTGTGTTACCCTTGTGTTTTGGTGCAAAATCTGAAAATGACACAGGTTGAACCAGAGTGGGAAGAACAGTTTTGTTCTTCTCTAGTTCTGGAATTTTAGTATTTGTAGGACTCTTTGGTTCTACTTTGTTTGCATCCTGCCCATGAACAGCTCCTGAAATGTAAAAGCATTAAGGTGTTTTCAAAAGGTGCCTGGTGACCACATATTTTCCTTAGAAACATCCTCCTTGAGGCCCTCCCAGTTCCAGCCACTCACTTATTTCTTCAAACAGAGCCCCTAAACACAAGCCAGCAGCTGCAGCCCGCAGGTGTGGGCTCTGCTGGTGGCACTGCTGTCACTGCCAGCCACAGCTTGTCCTGGCAGTGCTGTCCCCTGGTCACTGAGACAATGGGGCTTCCTTCTCCTGTCTGCTCCTCCTGGGCTGGACCCACAGGACACAGAGAAAACCCACCCTCACCCCCTCAGTGGGAAGAGTATCCTCCTGGGCACCTAATTATAGTGAGATGGAAAAACGTCCACGAAAGGATGAGGTTAAGTTTTCCAATACGTAGCACAACAGTAATCAATACTTGCATCAATACTTAATTTATCTATGTCAAGCAGAACAGCTCCAGCAGGAGGGAGTGAGATCATCTCTTCCGACCCACCATGTGCCACAGCCCAGTTACATGGGGTGGCAAATTATGGTTTAAATCCCTTCACTCTCAGGCCTTAATTCTCAAAATCTTGGATATGAGGGTGCTGCTGCCAGCAAGACTTTGCCAGGATGGCCTCACCCTTAAGTCCTGCACAGAAGGAACACCTTAACCCCTCTGTGAGCCTAACCCCAGACCCCTGGCCCCTGAATAAAAACCCTCTGGGATCAGTGTGAGTCTTTGATCTTGGGAGAATTTTCAGCTGCCCTCTGATGAAAGGCATTTTCCCTCATGCCCACTGAGTCAAGCCTCTGGAGGACTTTTCTGCTTCTTATGAGGAGCTGCAGTTTCAGTAAGAGGCTGCAGCACTCCCCAGATATCATCCCCCATGAACGTGTTCTCCCTTGCACTGCAGCAGCTGCTCAGCCAAGGTATTTGCAATGTTCCCCATGAGATATTCATTTTTGGGCACCTCCCCGCAGGGACATCAACGCTGTGACTCAGTGACACTGAGAGCTTGCTGGGAAGTGGGGGAGAGCTGCCTGCCACGCACAAGTGGTGACATAAGTGGTGGGCAAGTCAGAAACAACAACTCCTCTGTTGCAACAGGAGGTGAAGGTTTCATCTCCCCGTGAATGGTTCCCCTCACAGTGACTAAGCTGTTCCCCTCATCCAGCTCATGGAGAGACTGTGCCATGTGCTGTGTATTCCTGTAAACCAGCCAGCTTCGGGTCATCCCATCCCAAGCCTTCTCAGAAGGGATCTCTCAGTGTGCTGGTTTCATGAAAGGTGCTGAATGCAGACTGAATTGGATTTCAACCACTCTTTCCTTCCTTGTTAAACACTTCCCGTAGGAGTTGCAGCCCCTGAATTCAGCTGACAGGAAGGAAAGGATATCTCCCTCTCAACCCCTGTGTGTTCATGTGTTCACAGCTTGGGTAATAACACACAGCTGAACTCTGCTGTGTGTTATTACCCCTTTGCCTGCAACACGAGATGACCATCAACATTTTCACCACGCTCTTCGTTTTCACAGAAAATCTATCTGGTGTTAGTGACAGCTGTGAACTTCGAGCACAGTGTCTACTCCTGGGCACCTCAACCAAAACTGAAGAATTGAGTCACATGTGCACTCTGGGACAGGGGTGCTGGCACACAGGCCTGTCCAGAAAAAGCTATCCCAGACCAGTTCCAGGAATCACTGAGGAAAACTGAAGAAGAGAAATTGATCCCAGTGGATTCAACAAATCCCAGATTGCAGAGAGATTCCAAATGAATTGACAATCCTTCTTTCTTCAAGGGTTTGTGTTTCTAAGCTTTCAGCAGACCACGAATGCCTTCTGTTTATGGTTACTTTGGGTTCAGACCTGCTCTGAAGGCCTGTTTTATGAGTATCTCACTATCTGAGACAGGTGCCCAGCACCCAAACAAGAGTCTCCTGCTGTCCAAGAAATTGTGCTGTCCCTCCTCTTTTTGGGGACTGGACAAGAGCACGTGCCAAACATCCATCAGACAGACGAGTGCATTGCCGGAAGGGGCTCAGACATTGTCATGGAAGTGAACACAACAGCCTGCTCAGAACACAATAGAGTCTCCAGTTTATTCCTAAATTATTAATGTTCCCTGCGGAGTGGCTGCACGCTGCTGGCTTGGGCACTGTGGGAACACAATCTCTTCCCAGCGAGGCAGTGGGCTCCTCCCCTCGGTATCTCCAGGTGGGATCACAGTGGAGCTTGGCCTATCCCAGGAGTGTTATCCAAGGGGGCAGGACGTGGCTTTCAGTGCCAGCTGGGAGAGGGCACCCACAGCATGGGGTGGCAGCCCCATGGGTTGTGTGCTGTGAGTGGCAAATGTCCTCTCCCCTTGTTAGCAGGCTGGCAGCACCTTTCCCCATGGAAAACAACATCCTTCACTGCCTTGGGGTTTGTCATCACCACTTTTTTGAATCTCCGTTGTCTGCTCTGTACACAGGAGGATAGCAAGCCAGGAACTGGGCTCCCTCACCCCACAGCCTGTGATTCTGCTGTAGGGTGACACCCCTCAAGGGCTTTTAAAGGTGTTTCAGCTCAGTCTCACTGTAGCCTGGAGAACATCCCAGAGTGCATGAGCACGGACACAAAGCTGTGGGACACTCTCCAGGGGGGCCTGTGCAGACCTCAAAGGGGAGTGTTGTGGGAGAGCTCCTATAGATTTGTTCCAACCTCCAAGCAATCCAGATTCCTCCATCTCCACTCAGGAGCTGTGTCTCTCCCCTGGACAGTGCAGCAGAGGTATCACCAAGGCACCCCAAGGACAGGATGCTGGGCTCTGGCAAGACATGGGTCTTTTGAAGGAGAAGGAATGGCACAAAATGGTCACAGCAGGGATTCCCTCTGTCAGGTCCTGGTGCTGATCCTGTCTGTGAAGGGGCCCTGGTTTGGCTGCTGGAGTAAAGAGTGATGCTGAAGAAAGTACTTCTGAACCCTGGGGAATCATTGCTAAAGCTAACAGAGAGTGAAACCCATCCTAAAACACCCACCATGACAAACAGCCTGGAAAGAGGGAGAAATAAGTGAATCCCAACAGATGGAACCTAGGATGAGCTAGAGCAAGTGAGGGAAGAGGAAAGGTAGGGAGAAGATATTGAGACAGCCTCTGCATGGTTCCACTTCCCCTTTTTTCAGTCGTGTGGCAATGCCATTCATTAGGAAACATGAATCAGTGGCTTTTCCCTGCTCTGTGCTTCTCAGGGAGCTGCTGCAGTACTCCACAAGACCTGGAGGATCTTCTCCCTGCTCCTGCACTGGCATAGGCTGAGACCATGGAGCCACCAAGGACTTGCCCTGCCATGGCCAAGCCCCAAGGATGTCTCACATTGTTTTTGGCAAATGTCAGCAGGAGCGAAGGTTGGCACAAACACAGCACTGCAGCAGAGGAAGTTGAGTTGTTGTGCTCACACATCTTTGCCCAGCAAAGGTGGAGAATGGCATTCATGGCATTTCAAAAGCACACACACAGTTTTGGCACCCCTGTCAGCCTGAGGGTTGTCACTGCCATAAAACCTCCAGCAGCATCAGGGTGTTGGCTTCACCAGAGCTCTACCACATCTCCTCACCTTGTCTGCAAGGAGCCAGGCTTTGTCCCTCCTCTCAGGAGATACAACTTTTCCTGGCTCAACAGCTTCCTGGGGAAGGTGCATTTACACTGACCCCAGCCGTGGGTGGTGAAGCGTGGATGCTGTCAGGCCTGGAGATTTCTGTCACCTTCTGTCACCTTCTGTCACCTTCTGTCACTGGCTCCTCACTTCTATGCAGAGCACAGTGAGAGCTTCAGCCACAGGGATTATGTGTCTGAGTCACCTGCATGGGCTCTGAACCTGGCTGTGTCCTGTGGGCCATGGCAAAATGTCATGTAGGACATCTTGTAGTAGATAGAGAGGTCCTCCTCCTTGGGCACCAAAGTGACACTGCCCCAGGCAGATGAGGCACCTGGGTGCCAGCTTTGGAGGTGGGTGGCAGTCACACAGGAGAAGGGAAACCATAGCCAAGGTCACTGATTTCAACAGCAAATGGCACAAAACTAGAGGGGAAACAGGATCTGGGGACTCTGCAGCCATCAACTCTCTTCCAACACCTCAAGAGCGAGCAGCCCCCAGTGGAAGAGGAGGGTGGCCCCATAGCACTACTAGTCCCCCTACTACAACTCCCCTGGCTCTGTGGGTGGGTAGAAAAGCCACCCCACGTGGTGTCACCTCCAAGAGCCCCTCAGTCCCCATAGAGCCCAGTGGTAGCTGCAGCCACCAAGCCCCGTGGTGCCACAGCACTGTCCCCACGGGTCACACCCTCCCCTGCACTAGGGCCCTGCAGGGTTTGGTGTGGCCACCAAGTCTGCTTGGAAATGACATTTCAGTCCTGCTGGCAGCCTTCCAACTTCAATGTTCTTTTTTTCTTCCGTGAAAAAAAAGTCAAAGAGAGAAGTGAGGTCAGGAGGGGTCAACACAGAGACAGGAGGGGCTCAAACCAATGGCTCCTGACACTTTGTTTTGCTCAGGACTCCTGGAAAAGGCTTGTTTGGGAATGGGACATGTTGAAATGTCCTATTTAGATGGAAAATGCCTTATCTAGTAAAGAAAGTTAACCTCCCTCTCGTCTGAGACGCCTAAAAAAATTTCCCTTGGCTTCCTTCCACACAGCTGATGGACGACCCCATTCCAGCCCTGCAGCTGCATGCTGGCTGCACTGAGTCCTGTGCAGGGGGCATGGTGTCACTCCCCTGGGGCCTGGGATAGCAGCCAGGGTCCCTGAGGGTGGTCCTGCTTCCCCCAGTGGGGAGCTGAGAGGATGGGTGTTGCTAGAGGCACAGGGCAGCTCCCTGTCTGCCTCTGGCTCTTCATCCCGATGAGTTTTGGCAGTAACTGTCTGCAGAGTGGAGACAGGCTTTAGTTAAAGGGCACTGACCTTCCCACTGGTCATTGTCAGCGTGCTCCATTTCGTCTCCATCTCCATCATCTCCATTTCATCTCCATCATCTCCATTTCATCTCCATCATCTCCATTTCATCTCCATCATCTCCATCATCTCCATTTCATCTCCATCATCTCCATCTCCATCATCTCCATCATCTCCATCTCCATCATCTCCATCATCTCCATCATCTCCATCTCATCTCCATCATCTCCATCATCTCCATCTCATCTCATCTCCATCTCTATCATCTCCATCATCTCCATCTCATCTCCATCATCTCCATCTCATCTCCATCATCTCCATCTCCATCATCCCCATCTCATCTCCATCTCTATCATCTCCATCATCTCCATCTCATCTCCATCATCTCCATCTCATCTCCATCATCTCCATCTCCATCATCCCCATCTCATCTCCATCTCTATAATCTCCATCACCTCAATCTCTCCATTTCCAAGGCAAGCCCCTTCCTTCCTCCCAGGAGCACAGCCATGTCCCCAGCTTCCTCCCAGTGCCGCCCCTCGGGGATGCAGTCACAAATCCATGGGCTGTCCTCTCCCATCAGGGTAATGACTGCCACAGTTCTCTGGCTGCCTGTGCTCAGTTTGCCGGTGACCCACCTCTCACAGTTCCATCTGGGGGGCTCAAAGCCAGCTCCAGACACTGATGGGCAGCACAGCCATCTGTCCTAGCCATGATCCACCACCTCAGCAGGTTATCCCGAGGGGCAGGGGGACCAGCCAGGCTTGGGGAGGCTCTGATCCATCTGAGCAAACACGGCGCGGTCCCCGCTGCTGGGAGCAATAAAGGACTTTCTGCAATTACCGCGCGTGTTTTGGAAGCCAGGATTTCAAAGCAGCAATCAAGCCCTAATTGATTAAATGCTCACCGCATTCCCGGGAGTGAGCTGCTGCCCCCCGGGTAAATGGGAATAAGTCACAGGCAATTAGCGATTTGCCTGAGGTGCTTCTGCTTGCTGGTAATGTCTGGGCTCAGGCTCCTCTGGCCCTGTTAGTCATTAGACCACACATCCTCCATCCTCTCCTGGTGGCATCCCGGCAGCCCTGGCAGGCTGGAAAGAGCAAAATAATCTAACTTCACGTTTATCTAGGAAAAAGTTTCCCACAGTCCCTTCTGGCTCTTTTTGTTTTGATTCTGAGCTTTTGTTTTTCTGCAAAGTTAAAATAAATCTTGAACTGCAACTGCTGGGCTTTTTTGAACACAGTTGGTTGCTAGAGCATCGTTTGAGGAAACACATTAAAAAGCAGAACAGTGTGTTTATTGCCAGAGCCAGGCTGGCTGGACAAGGCTGATCAAGTATTTTAAGCACCAGATGACATTTATGCATTGCAGAAAGCAGTTGTGGTCTCTCTGAGCTTGTGGCTGCTGCTTCTCTTCCCTCTGGACAGAATCTTATGGCCTTTGTCTCCAAGATTTTGATTTGCTATGCAATACAGGTCCCAGTTTTCTGTCTGCTTACCCTGTGCTGTTCCTGGAGTGCAGGGGGACCAGGGGACATCTCCCACCCACCCCTGCTCCCCACTGACCTTCTCTTGTGCCCCCATCAGCAGTGCTAAGGGCACTCAGTTGGTATCAGTGTCCAACAAGCACTGAAAGACATCTCAGTCATCCCCAGGCCCAGCCTGTGATTTGGGAATCTTTGTTCTTTCACGCTTTTCTTTCTCATTAAAGCCACTCTAAAGCACATGTCATCTTCTTTAGGAATGTGGTGTTTTTGAAAAGCTTTTGAGATTGTTTTTGCCTTCCTCTTTTTCCCTTTGTTATTCAGTACTATCAAAAGGGACTGCTGGAGTGACATTAATGGAAGTTAAACAGGGGTTTGACCTTCTCTAGGATGTCTAAGCCAGCACTTAGTGTCTCCATCTTGCTTGCATGAAATCCTTCCCATGTGATGGTTGGGATGAGCTGGCTGGTAGGCTCTTTCCAAGAACGCCCTGAAAAAGCACTCTCTTTGCAGGAAAATGGATGTTTGTAGGTAAATGCAGCCCTTTTCCCCAGACTGGCTATTTCAAAGCTGTGCAGTAAGCACCCAGAGAATTTCTTCAGCTGCATGGACACCACTGGTCTGTAAAACCCTGAACTTTGCTTTGACTTGGTGTCTGTTTGTTTGAGAGTATCTTGACCTGCCTCTCTGGCAGTGTGGGATGGAAATGCTCCACTGCTAACCTGGAAGCTGGGAGGAAGTGACTGCCATCCCAAACTGTACTGCCCATGGTGCTGGGGCTGATGTTATCCCAAAGGGCAAAGCTCCTCCATGTCCAGAGCCCAGGGTGGGATCGTGGCCATCCAGCACTGAAACCCAGCTTCAAATGCTTCTCCTGGACCGAAGGGTCTAATTAAGCCCCAGAGGGCTGAACATATACCAAATTAGCACTTCATTTTGGGATACTATGGATTTTTCAGACAGAGAAAGTGATTATGTTTCATTTAAAGATGTGGCCTTTAAATTGCAATGAGCTGTATCTTCACTCCAATCAAAGCTGTCTCATAACCAAACAGTGTCCTAAAAGCTGATAAAGCAGCATTCCTGACCGCTGCACACATTTTTTTAATATCTCAGTGATATGGATTTCATTCCTTGCAGTCAGCGGAAAAACCTCCAGTGACTCACAAGGGATAGGAATCCTTAGGAAAATAATCCGTGCTGGAAAACCAACACTTCCCCTCCACTATCTCTGCCTGCTGCCAGCGGGGGTGAGAGCAGCACAGCCAGACAAGGACTTCTCCTGCCCACCCTGGCTCGGGTTACAGCGGGGTGAGGAAGACACCCGCAGCCCCAGCAGCCCTCACTGCCAGCTCAGGGAGCAAATCTGGATGGCAGCAAAAAGAAAGGCCCTGTGTGACTGCTCCTCAGAAGCTTCTGAAGTGTCATTCCCACTTGGTATCGTTTACCACCCCTCACCTGGCCGTGGAGATGTGACCCCAGGGAGATGTGCTTCCCGGGGTCAGGAGCTGCACCCCAATCTGCTCACACTGCCATGGGGCACCCCCAGTTTGTGTCTTCTGTCATCTCCTGTGCATTGCTGCTGCTCGTGCACAGCCTCTTCTCATGGCTGCTGTCACCGTCCTGAGAGTGGGATCAGATAAAGTGGGATGGGATGGGATGGGATGGGATGGGATGGGATGGGATGGGATGGGATGGGATGGGATGGGGTGGGGTGGGATGGGATGGGATGGGATGGGATGGGATGGGATGGGGTGGGATGGGATGGGATGGGGTGGGGTGGGATGGGATGGGATGGGATGGGATGGGATGGGATGGGATGGGATGGGATGGGATGGGATGGGATGGGATGGGATGGGATGGGGTGGCGTGGGGTGGGGTGGGATGGGATGGGATGGGATGGGATGGGATGGGATGGGATGGGATGGGATGGGATGGGATGGGATGGGACGGGGGTTGTGCAAGCAGAGGAAGCCATGCCAAGGTGGGAGTGGCATTGCCACTGTTGTATCGTGCTTTTTGTTTTATTAGTAGGTTTGTGGTTTGATTTGTGATTTGGTGGTTTTCCTTGGTGCTGTTTTCCTTTTGTCTCTGCCTTTTCCCAGTTATTTTGTCAGCCAGTTTCTAGTTTCTATTTCTCCAAATTTTACCCGTTTATTGAAACCGCTTTTCCTCCCTTGGAATTGTATTGGTTCACTGCCATTATCTCCACCTAGATTTTTACTCCCAACTCTCCTGATTTGTTGAAAGTTGTGCCTACCCCTGAGACCTGCCCACACTTATAAATCTTTGTTTGCCCCTTGATGGGGGTCCCAGGAGAGGAAAAGGGGAAGTTTACCATCAAATAAAGTTTCCCTGGGACCCGTGTGCACTGCCTGTGTTTTATATTGCGCCGAAACAATTGACAACTGGGATTCAACAGAGCAGATTCCAGGGGGAACCTGCCGCCCCCCTCTCTCTTGTCATCAGCTAGCCGGGGAAATAAAAGCAGCAGCCACCACAGAGGGATGGCAGCTCCCTGGAAGAGCCCATTACAGGGAAATCTTCTCCTTTGGTGGCTGGGGTATGTGCAGCTGATCTCAAAATGCTGACAGGAGTTGTCCTCCCGGGGAGTTGAGACGAGGGAGGCTTGTGGCAATAGGATCTGAGCATGGAGAAGGTGTCAGTGTGATAACAGCATGGGGGGCTGCACCCACACTCCTCCTCATCACTCTGTGTGGTGCTCTCTGGCACAGGATCCCAGCAGGATCCCCCTCCACCCATGGGCTGTGCTTCCCTCAGGACTGGCTGCTTAACTGCAAGCACACCCTGGTGTCCCAAAGACAGAGGAAATCTCCCTTGAAACTAAGAGGCCTCTCTGGCTGCAGCTTTATCTGCTCCTTCCTGTTTACTGCGAGGGCCCTGAAGGGGCTGCTTGTTCCCACCATCACAGGGCCCAGCGCCTCTCAGGGATGTCAGGATGCCTTCCACCACCCTGGAAGCCCTGCACTGGCACCTCCCTTCCCCTCTCCACTGCCCTCACCCTGTTCTGGGCACTGCAGGTCCCCTGGAACACCCAGCAGTGCCGGTGCCCTCCCTGCCTGCGGGGCTGCCCCTTCCCTCCACTGCCATCCCCCTTCCTTCCTGGCCATGTTTGGTCAAGCTCTTCATCCTGACATTTAGAACTCCGGGCTGAGCAGCCTCTACTCACATCTCAGCTCAGCTTTCCTCCTACTCTTCCTCTCCTCATGGCAGCACCACAGCCTCATCTCTTCTGCCACTCTCTTCACCTCTGGCTCCTGCTCCTGCCTCCCACTGCCCATCTCTCCAGGCTGCTCCCTCTGGTCTCACTTTCACCTGTTGAGCAGCTGGCCCATCTTCCTTCCCCACACTGCCCCAGAGCTGCCTGCCTTCAGCTTGCCTTTCACCTATGCTCCCTGCTCAGTATTGTTTGTTCCTCTTTTGGGCCTTAGGACAAAAATATCTCCCCACCCAAGCAGCCTGCGCTGCTGGTCGGATTTCCTCGTGAGCTGTGTGAGCAATCTTGTTTCTGTGCTGGGCAAATACACTGACCCAAGTGCAGGCAATTCCTGTGAAAATGTGTTCTTTCATTACTGCTTTTCATCTACCTTTATAAATTTTTTTAATAGGTCATTCTCACTAGTTTAATGCTTGATTTTTATTTCTAAGTGCACAGGCACATCCCTCCCTCTGTTACTGAGTGCAGGAGGTTATTGCAGTGTTGCAACTCTGTCAAAGAGATCTGCCCCCTCTACAGAGCAAGACGTGCTGAAAGCCCCAAGGTCTCAGCCATAAATGCTGCTCACTTCCCTCTCTCTTGTTTGCTCTCTGCTAAGGTGTGTCAGGCGCTGCTGTGCCCCCTTTTCCTTCCTTCTGGAGGTGCCCATCAGTTTGTCCTTCTGGCAGTAAAACACAGCAGCAGCTTTGGCATGGCATGGAGCCCCTTGTCTGCTCCTCAGCAGGTGCCTGTCCCCCTCCAGCTGCAGATGTGGCAGGACACAGGGCAGGAGGTGAGGGCTGTGGGTGATGCAGATCCCTCTGCTTCACCCCTCGAGGCAAACTCACACCTCCAGCCTCCTCTGGAGCATCCTGAGTGTATCTCCGTGTCTTGGGGGGTGGGTTACTCCCAGTCCCTCGTGCTGGAGTTGTCCCACTTTCCACAGGCTCTTTAAATAGTGAGGAGCAAGAGAGAGGATGACCTGGGAGTTGAGAGGCTTCCTCGTGTGGTGGGACACGTCTCTTCCACAGCTTGGGCTGAGAGAGGCAGACGGGTTTCCCACAGCTCTGTGCCCACAAAGTGCTGCTGCTGCTGCTGATGGCTCCCAATGGCTTTGTGCCTTCCCCCTGAAATGTCAGCTGCTGAGCAGGAGCTGCAAGTTCCACGGCTGCTGGGAGCTGTGTTTCTTGTGGATAAGCTCTCAGCCAGAAGAGAAACCCTGTGTTAATAAAGTTGTAGCTTAGAGACGAGCGAGAGCAGATACAGCCCTGAGGGTCCCTGATGCACAGTAGCTCCCTGCAGCCCCCAAGGTGAGTGAGAGGATTTCTGCACTGTCTCATGTGAGAGTTATAAAGCAGAGGAGAATTTAGCTCAATCTCCATCCTCAGGGCTCCTTCTTGAGTCACTGTGGCTGGCATTGGCCACAGCATCACAAAACCATTGACTCGAGTGTGTCTGGCAGGTCTTTGGATGCCATCTGGTCCCAGCCCCTGCTCAAAGCATGGCCAGCACAGTTCAAACATCTCAGGGACTTGTCCAGCTGAGCCCTGAGTAGCTCTAAGGCTGCAGATTACACAGCATCTCTGGTCAGCCTGCTGCACTGTGTGACCACCCTCACAGGGAGAGAATTTTTGTAGGACTTAATCAGAATTCCCCTCTTGCAACCCATGTCTGTTGCCCCTCTTCCTGTCCATGTGCACCTCCACCATGACACCCTCTGTCCCCCTGCCAAAGGACTCCAACTCCTTGGCTTGTGCTTTTGCAGTTCTGGCCACTGAAAATGCCAGCTGTCATCGTGGTATTTGCAAAGAACCAAAACAAGCTTCACTTTTTGCCTATGAGACACAACCCCTGGCACAGGAAGTTTCTGATTTGGAAGAAAGATTAAATTCATGAGCCTTTGTGTCCAGCCCATTAGTGAAGCTTGCATGGTGCAGAGATGTGCCCATTTCATGTGCCAGTCCTGCAGGAGTATTGCACCATCCGGGCTGCATTCCACTGCCCAACAAGGTCTGGGTGCTGTTAACACATCCATACAGGAATATTTTGGGCATCTCCATCTGCACTGGGTTCTCTGGGTTCCTGAGGAGCTATTGAAAACATTGCAATGCTCTTCTGTGTGGTGGTGAAAGGACTGAGCCCTGCAGAGTGGTGTCAATAAGAAAGAGGTTTGGCTTTTGTCACAGAGGAAAGGGAGCAGAAGGATCAAAGTCAGTGACAAAAGATGCAAGCTGTGCATCCAAAGGGTATTTCTACCCCTGAGAACACAGGCAAAGCAATAAGCCTGGCCTGGGGTTCAGACCAGGCACAACTTTGTACAAAAAAGGGAAAACAATGGATGACAGACTCAAAATTGCAGCTCTACTGGGCTCTGTCTGCTCAGAGCTGCACAGGATCCTCACAGCTTGGACCCCAGCTAACAGCAAGATTGTCTTGGACTTACCTCTCCTTTGACTCATGGTGTTCCTGCAGGATGCCTTGACTGTAATGTTACTCCTTCCTGAGAGCAATTATCAGGGAAGCATTCATTCTCACTGTTTAACACAAAGCAGTCATTAAACACTGCCTCGTGTGCAGGGGAGGGGAAGTCAGCAGTCAGCGCTGGGTCTGCTGAGTCAGTAAGGATGTTCTCTGGGATGTGCATCACATCCCAGGGGCCAGACCCTGAAAACTGGATGCTTGCCCACTGCTTTTGGCTTGGGAGAGCACCTGAGCCCCTGTGGCACTCATACTGACCCAAAACCAAACAAACAAAAACAAACAAACAAATGAAACAAAGAAAAAATCACAAAAACCCCACACCTCACCAAAAAAAAAAAAAAAAAAAAAAAACACCACAAAACAAAAAAAAAAGTCACAAACTGATTTTATGGAGCACTTGCTCTGTCATTTTTCCACTGTGCAGAATTAAGCCCCTTTCAAGCAGGCCTGGGTTGGAGACACCCAGCTGGAGCAGCCCAAAACAGACCCCAGAGTGAGCCAGAAGCACAGACAGGCAGGTCTGCATGCCCTTCCTCACCTGCAGGTAACCTGTGAGTGCCCACCTGGGGCTCACTCACTGCACTGGGCTCCTCCACACAACCTGGGACTGAGATCCTTGTTTCTTCTGCACAGACTGTGTCAGGGAAGCCTGGTTCATGAATCAGTCTCCTTCATGCTTTCATGGAGTAGAGGGAAAAAAGGATGTTCTTCCCCAGTACATCTGTGTCAGTCCCTTGGGCCAGCAGAGCCTTTGATGTTGGGGTTGAGGTGGAAGCAGAGAGCTCATACTGTTCTTCACCTGTGTTTGTTCAAGCTCTCCAGCCATTAAATCAGAAATTCAGCCTGTTTGCAGATTCCTGTATCACTGCTGTTTTACTGACCTGGCAAACACATCTTTGTGGTGACATGATTGCTTGACATAAAGGCTCTTTTCCCCAGGAGCTGGGAGAGAAGGGAGGAGAATGCTGGATCACATTGGTCAGAGAGGTAAAAAGTGCCCGTAATGCAAAGTCTTCTGTTTGTTTGTTTGTTTGTTTTCTTTTTGTGAGTAGATTAATTGAAGTCAAAACCTAACTCTGGTCACTGTGCAGAACACCTAACGCAGTGGGTGGGCAGGCAGCCCTCTCCAGGCCCACCACATCCACTCTGTGAGGGTCCCCAGAGCCCTACCAGAGCTTGTCCAAATCCTGTGCACACACTCTGCCAGATTTTGCAGGCACTTCATCTTTTTAGCAGGGTGAATAATGAGGATGCACGGCTGAGCTGCCTGCGTGGGGCTGCTTACGCAGAACGGCGCTGCAGTTTTGGAAACTGAAGATCACACCACCACAATCTGTTCCCTGGTGGTGATGTCCACCTTCTTTCATTACCTCTGAACACAGGATGATGCTGCAGCCTGAAGCCCAGAGGCCTCAAATCAGGCAGAATACACTGCCTGTGTTCCCAGCAGTTAGCACACAATTCCAGAGCAGGTAGGGGGTTTCTTTGGATTCAAGGAATGGAGACAGCAGAAGCAGCTGCACTGCCATTATCACCTACAAAAACCAGCTCCCAGTGATTCCAGGAGAACCGGGGAGATGAGGTAATCATGGTTTTGGCATGGTTAGCACTGGCTGAGGGCATTTTCAGTCCAGCCAGGACAGAGATCGTGTTGTTCCTTTCCAAGGCACTGGAGACAACTGTGCACGTTACAGGAGCCCCTTCTCCCCTTTGGAAATCCAGCTGTTGCACAGCACATGGAAACACTGAGCAGCTGCTGGGGGCCATCCACCAGAACCTGCTGGGCACTTTTAGGTGGACAGGATGCAGTTGTCCTAAATTATTTTGGACCTGGAGCACAGCAGCTATGCTGGCTCCAGAGTGAATGAAAGACTTGACAGCTGCGAGGGCTTTCGAGGATAATCGACTGCATCAGCCAGGGAGCCACTGGGAGACAAAGATGGGCCATTTGGGAACTCTGGGAGGAGCCATTTGGGAGCCCTGGGAGGAACACTTCCCCTTAGACTCCCCCCAGGGTCAGGAAGGATGGAGGAAGGGACAAATGTCCAGTGGGTTTGGTTCTGCCTGGACATCCAGAGCTGCCTTTAAAAAACGTGAAGGAAAGTTTAGGATGCCTTTAAACAAAGCCTCCTGCTGTGAGGAGATCCTGGAGACAGGAGCAAGGACTTTTGCTGGGAGAGGCAGCTGGCAAGGTGCACAGAGCTGCCCGTGCTTGGCAGGAGCAAATGGAGCCCCCAGAGACAGCAGCAGTGAGGGAAGGGTCACGGCTGCCAGGAAAGGGTTCCTCTGGAGCAGGACCCTGCTGCTGGGCACGCTGGCCTTGCTGGAAATGGCAGCAACAACTGAGGTGGAGGGGGAAATGTGAGATTCCATAGAGCTCTGAAACACACAGAAACAGAGTAAACACTACAATTTTAACTTTTAACTTTCTTCCATTTTTTTTGTTTGTTTGTGTGTACAGTTGCTATTCCTCTCCCAAGGGCTTCAGCCAGGCACACATTCCACTGGCACTTGAGCAAGCAGGAAGCCCGAGAGGAATACCTGAGTCTGTGTCCAGCAGGGGTCACTGATGATTTTCTTGCTTTTGAAGCTTTTCCCCCCCTTCTTTCTGTTTGGTTTTTTTTTTGGGGGGGGGAGGTCTGCCATTTCAAGAAAGCATCCATGTCACAGAAGGAATGCCCTGCTGGAGCCAGACAGGAGAGTGGTGAAATGTCCTCTCAAGGACACCTTGAGCAGAATTGCAGCAGTGGGACAGATACAGGAACTGTGGACAGACCAGTGCAGCATCCCCCTCACACTGGGACTGCTCTGGGACAGTGTCTACAGTTAAATTCATGGTCAGCAGATCAGCTCTGGCTGTGAAGTGTGTCAAACAAGACACACTGTGCATCCAGCACGAGTCTCCAGCTCTCTCAGCTGCTCCAGTGAGGAAAAGTTGCTGCCATTCCTCCAGGATAGGACCCAGCATTTTCCATCTTAGTTTATTAGGACGACTGGTTTATGGCCGTCTGTGTTTTTATTGTGTTCACCAATGGATTTTATGCAAAACAATTCACTGATGAGGCTGTAAAGGCTGGCAGCCTGTGGTCCTGATGCTTCTGCAAAGCTTCCCTGTCCTTCCTGGTGATATTTGCTGGGGAAGTTCAGGAATGTTGCTCCCTCTGTGTCAGAACATGGTGATACAGCTGCACATAAACTGCACTCTGCTCCCTTCTAACACCAGGAAAACAGTTTGCCATTAACAGTGTCACCAAGAGAAGTTGTCTTTCTGTCTACTGCTGAAGCTGGATGCAGAGAGAGTTTGTTATCACAGGAAATTCCTCAGTGAATGGCTTCAGTGGCTGGCACTGCATCACCCAGTGAACTGCACTCTGATAATGCCTTTGCTATTCATTTCCCTTCAGGTCTGGCCTTGGCATTTTTTTCTGATTCCCAAACCAGTATTTCCTTTCCATAAATGCTGCTGCATGAGTAAATTCTCTCTGAATGCTGATGTGGCTGTGGTGTTATTTAACAAGACTAATTTCATGAATAAAAAAAAAAAGAAAGAGGAGTTTCTGAATATCTTTCTGTCTTGTGAAGGTGCAGTAATAGGTGTTCTCACCACAGCCCCATCCTACTTGTGGTGATGAGTGTTGTTCCTTCCTGTGCTTTGTCCCAGCTATACTTCAAGTTGGTTTTTATCCAATTTAATGCATGTTCTGTAAGATAGATTATTCCACTTTCCCAACAGCATTCCACTTTCCCCAAAAGTACTTCTACTGCTAACAGAGAAAGTACATATCCCTTTATAGCTTATCCCTTTGATTTCAAAGGTGAGAAACTTTTTTGTCTCAAGAAAATATTTATCAATATTGCCAGCAGGCTAAAGCCTCAAATCCCAGGTTAGACTGCCTTTGATATTGCAAACCAGCAGAATAATTTCATGCTGTCAAAGGAAGGAACATGAAAATATATTGACTTTCTTATCTAGTATCTCTTATTAACAGATGAGTCTATGGAAAGATTTGGACGTCATGTTAGTTTTTATTGGCACACAGTGAAGCAAAAAGATGTATCTGGATGCCGTGCAGACTCCACACCTTTTTACAGCAGCTCCCTCAATCCCAGGTCATTCCCCCAGATGGGATGTGCCATCTGCAGCTACAGGGTGGGGTGTCCCCCCACAGACCCACCAGAAGAGGTTTTGCACTGGAACCCACTGTAAATCTATGCCCATTTTGTTCTCCTTCTTCACACTCTTCTCCCTTCCATTATAAATGACAGAATTTAGAGATTTTCAGCCCAAAAGGCCCTGCTGCTGACATGAGTGACATGACACACCACAGCAGGAACATGCTGACTGGGGGAATTCACGTCACACATCTCAGCTCCTATGGAAGCGCCTAACCAACATTTTCAGATGGGTTCAGCTCCTGACTTTCTCACCCTTGCTTGCAGTGAGAATTTCTGCATAGCTAGGTCTCTTCCTAATCTGACTCTCTACCTCTTATGCATCTAGAAGTGTTATTCTTTAAAATAAATGCCCACAGAATATAATCTTTCCATCCTCACATAATTTGAACACCTTCTAAAAGGCATCTTTTCAGACCAAGACACCTGTCTATCTTCACCACCAAGATGAACAGAGGCAGATTAATTGTAAGGGTTTGCTCCTTGTACGTCCAACAAGACTGGGGAGCCATCTGCCCAGCTGAAAAGCATAAATTAAGCAGGGAAAGAGAATCTGTGTCACTGATCTTGTGAGAGGTGACGGGTATCGACAGAGAGGAAACAGTCTGAGCCAACTCAAAAAATTATCAAGAGTGAGCAACAGGAAGACTTCTTGAAGACAGCATGTCCTGCTGAGTGTGAGGACAGAGCCGTGTGCTCTCTGGTTGTATCAGCTGCGTAACCAGGAGAGTGGCTCCAGCTGAAGCAGGAACATCTGGTTTCCTATTTGAGGAGTCACAATCAATCTGCTCCAGTAGCACAAACTGCTTACTTCACCCCAAACTTAAAGCTCTTGTGAAGCCATCACTGGAGAACCATCTGGTTTTGAGTTGTCTTGTCAGTATCTGTCTTGTGAAAGATATTTTCAGGATGTCAACAAACAGCCCCATCCAAAAAGTTCTTCCATGTTTCTTGTCATCCATGACGGCATATATTTAGATGCCATATGCCCTGTACTTTTTTTCCCTGGAAACTCAGGGCTGGCTCATGCCAAGAATTGCACATAAGACACTTGCCATGTGTTATGGTTCATAGGCTCTTGCTCAGCCCCAGGACTGGAGCGTAGCACACGTGTGCACGTTTGAAAATAGATTGTCTTGGTGTCCCACTCACAAACTGTGAGCCCACCCACCTCCCCCACTCGTGCTTCACTGGAGCAATTTCATCAGCTGGGACGCACAAAGCAGGAATTTTGCTAACCCTTTGTCTCTGAAACATTATTTATTCTCTTGCCCTCCACCACAGCCCACGTGCAGAACCAGTGTGTAAGAAGGCATCACGCATGATTCAACGCCACGCAAAAATTCTGCTGAGCTGCTCACACCCGGCTCCAAAGGGAACCTTTGTCTGGTGTGTGAGTGCAGAATGCCAACCTCCCAGTGTGTAAAATGCACTCAGATCCAAACACCCACGTGCACACCCAAAACGCCAGAGCACTCGTTACATTCGTGGTCCATGAGGGGTGGTTTTGTTCTGTGTCCCGGCTCTGCCTGACTCGGGGTGAATGCAGTTGGAAATGCCACAGAGGCAGCTCCCAAGGAACGTAAGAGCAGGATTACAGTTTTCCTGACATCGGAGGGGGGTGACAACAATGCAGCTGACGCAGGAGGGGACGGATTACAGCGCATCTGACAGAGCTGCAATTATAGGAAACGTATTTGCAGGCATGGATGGGTGGAAAACGAACTGAATATGCCGTTCCAGAGGAGGACAATAAAGGTGTGTTGCAACAGTCCTTCCCCCCGCTGGAAAGCCGCATTTCTCACTTGTGCAGCAGCACAAACAATCTGTGCTGCATGGCAGGAAATATCCGACGCAAATCTCGCATCAATCTCTGAGGAAGGATACCTGTTTTCGTAACTTGCTCACTGACGAAGGGCTCCTGGTAGTGGCTCAGACAATAGGTGGATATATCAGGTTTTCCCTGTGGAATAACTGTACCACCAGCACCGTGCTGTAAACGCAACTTTTATTTTGTTTCTGTTTTCTTTCAGAGTGAGCAAAGTGGAGAAGGGAGAGGGGGAGGGGAGAATCTCCTGATTTTTTTGGTATGCAGTAGAAAAATGCCATTAAAACTCTCTTCAAAGGAGCCAGTGCACATCCCCTTGCCTGGCAGACGAAGAAATTACCTGGGACTCTGGGGAAGAGATTGCCTTTCCATTTCAAACTGCAGCGAGAGCACAGTGAATCTCAGACTCTAATGCATGAATGTAGAGGAAAGGTGAGGGGGCCCTTATTCATTTTATCCCCAGGGAATGATTTGGAGCTTTCTGCATGAATCACTCACCAAGAGAGGGGAGGGGAGCGGAGGCTGCAGCGAGGGGACATCAAAACTGCCTCGCTCAGGTCACTGTTTCCAGCAGAGAACATCCATGTGCACTGAATTCCATTGTCTCAGGATGCTTCCTGCTGGGCACACGGCCGGGGCCACCCCACATCCTGTGTCACTCCTGTAAAACTCCTGCAACAGGACACTTGGGACAGTCAGTCCAAAAGGAACGAGGCTGGATTCCCTGCCTGCCCTCACAGATTGTCCCTCCAACCCAGCACGGAGCAGACATCCAGTCCCTGCACTGGCTGAAGGATTACTGGCAGGTCTTTCCCAGGTGGGAACACCTCCTGGCAGCTCCAGCAGCACTAAGGATGAGAGGAACAGCCTTCAGCCTCCTGGCCTGCCCATGGGAAGGTTCCCAAACTCGTTGGACAGGGGCTGGCTTCCCAAAACTCCCATCAGGCTGGCAGAATTTCCCCAACTCTTTTGTACAGATCCCAAAGAGAAAAGATCCCACACAAGGAGAAGGGGATGGATAATTTCACAGGAATGAAACCCCATGTCAAATGGATCACGGACATGCCTCCCTCCCACCTCTGCTCTCGTATCTGAGGTCTGCTTAGCATTTATTTTTTGCTTTGGAAGTTGGCAGCTTCCGACTGATCTTGCACTTCTAAACTCCCCTGATGAAGTGTGGCCTAAAAAAACCCCAAAAAACAAAGCAACACATGAGCTACTAGAGTGTGTAGGATGTTTCAGGGAGCAGTGAGAAGCAATACACACTTTCCACAGAAACTGCTGGCACAGAGTGACAAAGCTTAGGAAAGCAGCTGCCTCTGTTTGACCTGCTCCCTGTCCACATTTTATCTGGGAGTGGGAGGATAACATTAAACTACAAGTACTAACCTTACAGAAAGTCCAGCCTGATAGAAAAATCACATATAAGAGCTGCCTCTTGTATAAACTGCATTAAAACCAGTATGTACATAACTGTATTTATACCAGCTGTAAGATTAACAATAATCACCTCATTTCAGTGTGAAGGATCTAGTTAAAGCAAATTGCCTGAGCTCAGGACACACAAAGGTATTTCCCAGCTGTGTCACAGACTTGCCTCATCACCACCATGGGCAAGACCCTTCATCCCTGTAGTCTTTTTGCCCTCCCTGTTGCAGGGCAGGTAAAATGGGGAAAGTTGCATCTTTTCCTGATCTTTTGTGCCTTTTCTCTGTGAAGATTGTATGGTCTTGGTGGGAAAGTGCCATTTCCAAGTGTTGGTCTGCAGGCATCTCAAGTCCAGGTGGTTCTGCCCTGGGAAGGTCCCTGCAGGCTGATCCTGATGCCAGCACCAACAGTAGCTCAACACAGATGTGCTCAGACCCAGGGGATTTTGGCCCTCTTCAGTCAAATTTTGGTAGAATGAGCGCTTTACCTTGCAGGATACCTTGAAGATGGATGTTTTAAGAGACGTAAACAAAGTGACTCTCATCTAAATTTAAATAGGCACAGTTGGATTACAGATGTGTATTCACTTTTACTACCCTGACAACCTTTGGCCATTAAGCTTAATTAGAAAAAAACCCTAATTCAAAAGCTATTGTTCCATATTGGCACTGAATTCTTTTTTTTTTTTTTTTTTTTTTTTTTTTAATCCTGGGCAATGGAAATAACCTGTCCCACTTCTCCTTTTCTACTTATTTGTTTCATGTATTTGTTGCCAGTTCAGTCAGGCTCACCTGTCCCAGCACAGTGGAGCACTGTAACAGTGACAGACACAGAAAAGAAATTATTTCAATGAAACAGAGAAACTCTCAAGGGCACAGACCACCTTGTTAGTTCTGTTCCTTTATACAAACAAAGACACTCAGAGCCTCAGCATGAAGGCAGATTTTGTACCCCATTATATTTAGGAGGCTGAAGAACCCACACACACCTGGTGGTGACCCCTCCAGAAGCCATTTCCTAGCCCTAGATAAGGAGGAATGATGAGTAGAAGGTCTGTGTCCCTTCATCCTGCAAGACAAGCTCCATGCATTATGTCAGTGAGATGTCATTGCCTCGTTAGTTATGAAATGTCATAAACCTTAATGACAAAAGATCGTTGTTGTGATGGTAATTATGTAACCGTGATGCAATGCTATGACCAAAGACATTCCAGTGGTCTGAAACACATTTGTGGATGCCATTGTGGTGCCTCAGTAAGGACATCCTAGCTTAGAAGTATTTTTGCCAAAATTGCAGTGGCAGCCTGGATTTTTTCAAATTCAAAGACACTTTGAAGTCATATTAGAAACAGTCATGCACCATTTTTTTTCAAGATAATGCTTTTGTCTTTGAAATAAGCGTACAAGTATTTTAGTTGATTATCTCATCTTCTTTACTTCAAATGTCACTATACTTTTTGCAGTGTGACACCTCCCATTTCACTTCTTTTTAAGCCAGAGTTTAACTTGGTGTGACCGGAAACAACTCTATTGACTTCAGCAAGGTTTCACTCAATTAAGTTGTGGAAAATAATTCCACAAATCTGACTTTCAAAATAATCACACTGGCATTTTCTGGGGAAAAAAAACCAAAACAAACAAACAAACCAGACAACCCCAAAACAAACAACAACCCCAATAAGCAAACAAAAAACATCAAGCCACCCCATCCCCCAACCCCTGCCAAAAAAAAAAAAATAAATAAAAAAGAAGAAACAAAAGCAAATAACTACAGCTGTACTGCAAATAGTGACCCAGTAAATCCACCACAGAAAGCCAGGCTGACTTTAGCTCTGGAGGGTGAAATGGGTAGAAAGGAATGTCTCCACTTCTTGGTTTGTTTTCTTTTTGCCCAGCGAAGAAAGTTGCTATTGTTGTTAGTTTGTTTTGAAACTGATAGAAAATGCTGAGTGAAATGACTAAAGACTGAATTGCTGGAAATATCTGCGAGATGAGTTCTGGAAGGCATCAGTCTCCATTCCCATCCACAGACCATGCTGCCCTCAGGGAGGGAGCACAGAGCTGCTGCAATGGAAAAACTTAGCAGTTCTGTCCTCCCAGCTTCTCCCTCTTCCTCGAGGACTCCAAGGAACATCCTCGTGGATATGCTCTGAAAAGTGCCTCCACACTTCCCTCGCTTTTCCTCCCTGATTATGAGCAAGGCAGCTCTGTAATTACACCTCTCCCGAGCACGGATATCATGGAATCATCCAAGGTGACTCCTCGTCCAGGATATCTAAAACAGCAGAGGGCAGCAGAAGTGTTAAAGCAGAAACTGCAAAAGCCTCAACCTTCCCAACAGCAGCACCTCTCTGAGCCGACAGAGCCCGATTGCATAAGAGGTCCGTGATGCCTCCACAGCATTCCGAGTGAAAGTGGCAGAAAAACTATGTTAATTATGACACTACCAAAATTGTGCGATGGTTGCTTCTGAGCAGTGCTGCTGGAACATGCTTTTTACCTGCATGAATGAAAATGGAAGAGAAACGCCTAAAGGTTGCTGAGAATAATAAAGGTAGGGGGTCTTTAATTCCCAGCAAATGATACAACAGTGTTTTAACTTAAAAAAAGAGGTGCTCCCTCCTTCACTGCAGATGCCCTGGAACAGAGATCACTGTAGGTACCTTTCACAGGGAGCAGCACTTGCCAGTCCTTCTTGCCTCTTTCATCCAAAGCAGGTAATGCAAATCAGGACAGTGGATTCTCCTCTGGTGAGGTCTTACACTGGTCCCATGGCACAAGTGTCCACTTCTTCTTAGTATGGGAAAACCATGAGATGTTCTGGAGAGCACCAAATCCAGCCATCCTCTCATCATTTTGGAAGAAAGAAATTCTAAAGTCCTTTAAAAAAGAATAAAAATGTTCCACTCCTAGCTGGTGCTGGATGTCTTTGAGCGTTCTTTCTAAAAAGACCAGCTCTGTTTGCCATCCTAAAACACTTAATCAATTTCAAATGAAAACAGCAACTATAATTAAAGGGAGGAAAATCCCACCACAGCAGAGGAACCATTATTAAGGTAATTTTTTTTTTTATAACTCCTGGGGCACTGTTCACATGCAGCTGCTACTGTATGTGCTGTTTGTGCGTCACCTCCTCTTTGTGAGCCCCACAGAGAATATACTGTTAGCTTAATAATAACAATAATAACAATAATAATAAGTCAGCTTTTCATGTGAGTTATTCAAGGCACCGTGTGAGCACTAATTGAATGCTACAATAGCCTGGGCTGGCTCTGTGCTATTCCCCTCTCTCCAGCACATGCCACAGCAGTCCCGTGACTGGGGTGACACCGTGGAAGCAGCTCCTGTCCTTCAGCTCCTGACCACCAGCTCTGTCCTCTCCCAGCTCCATTCAAGCCCTGAAGAATGCCAGCCTGCCTGCTCACAGAAAGCAAGCATTGGGACAGTGTGGGTTCTGTGTATAAACAAAGTCTGGGCGTTCATTTAAGGTGTTATTTCTGCATTTTTTCTAAGAGAAAAAGCCTGCAGTATGAACACTAAAACTTCACTCAAACATCCTGACAGATCTCTCTCAAGCATGTTGATGATACACAGCTCATGGATCATGTAACTTGATTGTGTAGAGCCCCACATCTTCCTCATCACAACTTTAAATTTACAAAAATTGACAAAAAAAGCTTGCTTTCCTCCCCTAGCATGTCCACCTTGAACCCTCTAGAAGTCATCCAGGACTAAGGATCTTCTTAAGGAGATCATCAACCAGTGAAAATCTCATAACCACAGAACTGTCATGGTTGGAAGGACACATCCAGGTGGGTTTGGAATGTCTCCATAGAGGGAACTCTGTGTCCTCCCTGGGCAGCTCTTCCAGAGCTCTGCCACCTCCATGTAAAGAAATTCTCCATGTTGAGGTGGAACTTCTTGTGGTTTATTTTATGCCATTGCTCCTCATCCTGATGCTGGGCACCACTGGAGAGTCTGGGACCATGCTCATGGCTCTCACCTTGCAGATATTTGTATGTGTTGATTAGATCCCCTCTCCTTCTCTTTGAGGACACTTTTACCAAGTGGTTTGAAATTTTTAGCATGAAGCTGAGCTGTAACTCTTCTACCTTATTTCCAAATCCAATTTGTATGGTGCCCCTGGATGGAAGAGGAGGGTCACCTCCCAGTGTGCCATGGGCTGCGATGGTCAGGGGAGAGACTGACCATGGAGAGTTTTCCAGTCAGAAACCCGTGTCCTGACTGAAGAACTACCCATCTGGAAAGAGCCTAGACAGGCTGTAATAGAGACGATAAAGCTGAAAAACAGATATGGAGGCATCATTGAAGACTTATTTTTGAGACTAGATTGAAATTTGACTCCAAGTGTGCAAACATTTTGGTCACCTGCTGCGTGGAGGCTGAAGATCTCCCTGTTTGAACCCTGTGCATCTGCTGTTCCACATCTGACCTTGAGAGGAGTCTCTTGGCTGAGGTTCAGTCCTATACAACATCCCTAAGCCTTGGTGTGCCAAAGGGAAATTTCCCTAGACTTGCCAAGCCTCCCTTCCACACTGAGCAGGGATAATGGCACTGCAGGTGTATTCGGAGTGCTGAGCTGCAATAGCATCACAGGGCTGCAAATATATGGGACATGGAGACTGGAGAGCCCAGAGGAGAGCACCAACATGATCAGAGGGATGGAGCAGCTCTCCTGCAAGCAAAGGCTGAGAAAACTGGGATTGCTCATCCTGGAAAAGGGTGACCTAATTGCAGCCTTCCAGTACCTGAAGGGAGCTGACAAGAAAGATGGAGACAGACTATTTACAAGGACCTGGAGTGACACACAGGGGCAATGGCTTCAATTGACAGAGGGTATGTTTAGGTTAGATATTAGGAAGAAATTATTTACTGTGAGGGTGGTGAGACACCAGAACAGGCTGCCCAGAAAAGCTGTGGCTGCTCCATCTCTGGAGGTGTTCAAGGCGAGGCTGGATGAGACTGAGCAAATTAGTCCAGAGGAAGGCATCCCTGGCCATGGCAGGTATTGGGACTGAAGGATCTTTAAAATTCCTTTCAACCCAAACCATTCTGTGATTTTATATATATATATATATATATACATACACACACACATATATATACACACACACTCTTTATTATTACTTTTGCAGCTGTCAGCGCCCAGCTGGTGGACCCAGCTGGTGCTGCTGTCCCCACATCGCAGTGTCCCCAGCCCTTGGGGGGGATACTCCGCAGCATCCCCTCCATCCCACCGCGGACAGCGGGGACAGGGAAGGCGGGTCCGTTTCCCGCTGCAGGCACCGGTGCAAAGGCTGCGGTGCCTCCGCAGCCCCCCAGCGCCTCGGCATCGGGGGAAACGCTCCTGCGGGGCTGCCGCCGCACTTTTCCCGCTGCCAGCGGGACTTCCCCACCCCACGGCGCTGGAGCCGCCCCGCCGGCTGGGCACACCGGGGCCCGGCAGCAGCGGCGGTCACCGGGGGGTCACCAGGTGCTGTCGCCGGGGCGGCGCCGCAGTCGCGACATCCCCGCGCTGCGGGGCCGCCCCGTCGGGAGCCGCCGCCGCCGCCGCTCCGGGGAGCGACCCCGCCGGGAGGGAGGGAGGGAGGGCGGGCCGTGCCGTGCCGGGCCGGGCCGGGGGGAGGGCAGGAGACCCCCGGAGCCCCCTCTCCATCCCTGCCTCCCCCCGCCCTGACGTCACCGCCCCCCCGGGTCTCCCGGGCGACGGCTCCATCAGCGCCCGCGTCAGCGCCGCGCGTTCCCTGGCAACGTCCCGGTGTCTCCGCTCCCCTCCAGCCCCGCGCCCGGCCGCGCGTCTCGCTGGCGTCAAAGTGACGTCAATGGGCCCGTCTCGGCTTTCGGCGGTGGGCGGGGGGAAGAGGCGGGCGGGGCGCGCATGGAGGCGCGGGGCGGGCGGGGCGGGGGGCCGGGACATCCCGCGTGGAGCCGCCTGCCCCCCGGAGCGCGCCGGCCCCGCCGCACTGCCGCGCTCCCTCACGGGCTCCTCGCTCGCTGACTCCTCACTCGCTCGCTCGCCGCGCTCCGCCCGCCAGGTACGAGGCGGCTCCGCGGGCGCGGGGGGACGGCGGGGCCGGCGGAGCGGAGCGGGGCTGACGGTGCGGTGTCCGTGCGGTGTCCGTGCGGTGTCCGTGCGGATGCCGCCGTCCTGAGGCGCTGCCCGCGCCCCGCCTGAGCCATGGTGATCATGTCGGAGTTCGCCTCGGCGCCCGCGGCCGCGCACGGCCAGCAGCGGCCCCTGCGAGTCGGCTTCTACGACATCGAGAGGACCCTGGGGAAGGGCAACTTCGCCGTGGTGAAGCTGGCCCGGCACAGGGTGACCAAGACGCAGGTGGGTGCGCGGGGCCGGCGCCGTCGGGGCGCGGAGCTCCGCGGGACGGGGCCGCGAGTTCTGCCGCGGACGGGAATTAAAACTCGGCAAGGATACCCTCAAAAAAACCCCAAAAAACCCCAGCCGGGTTACTGTGGCTCCGCTGAGTTGCTCTCAGCTTGCTGAAAGCGCCGTGCAATTTAAGGATCTCTTGAAGGCTTCAGGCGTTTTTGTTGTTCTTTTTTTTCTTTTTTCTTTTCTTTTTTTTCATTCAACGGGTCTTCAAGAACAAAGAACCCGGGGTCTTATTTGCAGAATTAATTTTTTTTTTTCCTGGGCGTGCAGCCGTATTTATATTTCTGGTGCGTGTCAAAACCGTCTCAGTCACTAGAGCAGGAGATAGTCTGTTACAGGGATCTGTTTTTCACTGGCATGGGACGGATTAAAAGATTTGCAGAATCCTGTCCAGTGCTAATTTCTGCAGTTCTGTTCGCTACCTTGCGTGTAATCCTTTGACGTAGAAAAGAAAAGCGAAAATGTTCTGTGCCGCGAATTCTGTGCGGTTCAGAAAAACAGAATCAGCTTTGTCAAGTCCGTGCTTTAAAAGCTACTTTAAAAGCTACTTTACTTGGATTTTGTCAGTGGTCTGTTTGTGTGGGGGTGTGTCTTTTTTTTTTTTTTTTAAGATCTCTTAACAGTGAGAGTACCTGTTTTGTAATACCTGGGGTTTTGTTATTATTTAAATTTGCAGGTTGCAATAAAAATAATAGACAAAACGAGGTTAGACCCAAGCAATCTGGAGAAGATTTATAGAGAAGTTCAGATAATGAAGCTTTTGAATCATCCCCACATTATCAAACTGTATCAGGTAAGAGTCCACCTTTGAAGTGCAGCACTTAGTAGATAAAATATGCTTGTGGTCTCTTGCATGTGATTTTTGCATCTAATATTGGTAGAGAGAAAGCGTATTGAAATACTGAAATACTTTTTGAAAAACGTTTGGAGTTAACTGCATGTCTTCAAAGTCATTCTCCATTCTTTGAACAAGATTCTGGTTTTAGACGGCTTTTTGACAAAATGCACTGTGAAATTTACAGTTGAAGCCGGGCTGATGTTTGTTTCAGACTGAGGAACGGGTCAGCTGAACTTCTGTGATTAACTTGCTTTTCCCATCTCGTCTGCTTTTCCCAGCTTAGAGGACTGGAACTTCTTACGTGCTTTAGATAAGAGCAAGACTTAAACTCACACTGGGTGGTAGAGAAGGAAGCACTAAAGTTGAGTTTGCCTTAAGTGGAAGGGATTTAAAGCCACCAGCAATTAAACCAAATTAATCTGAGTAGAAAGTCTAAGTGGAAACTTAATCGAAAAATTAGATTAGTGAAAAAGGAAAAGGTGGTAAATGTTGGTATCTTAGAATATGTCAAAAAATCACCTGTTTGGTTGTTCTGTTGCAGTTTGTGTAGTTTTGAAAGTGTATTTTAAGTATCTTTTCCCTGCAGAGTTTCACAACATGATTTTTGGTTTAGATTTGTTTAGTTTCAGCACTGATGGATATTTTTAACCGTGGGAACAATTTATTGTGTTGTGCAGAAAGCAGGATCACATTTGTCTTGTGAGCAAGGACTGCTTTGCAATTTTAAACGTTAGATCTGAGTAGCCTTTGGTGCAAGTGGCTCTTAATCATTTAAACAATGCCTGGATTTTAGAAGAAAATGACAGAACAGTTTGGGTTGGAAGGGACCTTTAAAGGTCATGTGGTGCAAGCCCCTGCCATGAGCAGGGCAGAGGTGTCAGTCTTTCTGGACCTGTCTAAAAGGGCAGGGGGGAGAAAGGTGGGGATGGATGAGCAGCAGGTCTGAAAGTCCATGTGCAGTAGTAAACACTATTATCAGCTGTGATCTTACTGCTGGGTTTGTTAGCTTAAAAAAAAATAAAGGAAAAAAAAGTTTAATTAACGTGTGAGGCTGAAGAGCCAGTAAGGCAGGTGCTTAGGCAAGGCATTATTTTAAAAGACCTTGACACACATGAAGTGTTTGTATTTATAGTGTTACCCATCATAACAAAAATGATTCTGTGTTAAGGGCTGACGTCAGGGTTGCCCACGGGGCAGTATAGGACATACAGAAACATTCTAACAGTTCGCTTGAGTTCATTTCGGTGGAATGATGTGGGTGAAAATACTGTTTCAGAGCATTTAGAGAAGCAGGTTAAATTCCATCTCGTTGAACCACTTCACTTGATGCAGCAAATGACGTTGGTGGTGGACCATAATTTCTTTTCAGTGAAGTTTTCTTTTCTTTGTTGTTGTAACTGATGCTTTACCTGTTTGATGGAGGCTGAGAAGCAGAGATGGAATTAGATGACATACCAGTGCAGGGTGTGTGTTCTTGTATTATTTCATCATTGTTTTAGTTTCAGCACCGTGTCTTAATTTCATTCAGCTGGCAAGTTTCCCAGAACACTTTCCTTCAGTTTTTTAAACTGGGAACCTCTCTTCCTTTGCTCATTGTTTGTTTATTTTCATTTCGTGTCTGTGTGTACTTGTAGTGAGGGGAGGACAAGAGTCTTTGAAAAAGGTTACACGTTGGGAGCCTGGAAGTTACAGCCTTTGAAGTGGAATTGAGGCTTTTTGGATTGTTAACCTGTTGTGAGCCTCCTGCTTCCAAAACAAAGTATCTGCTCCGTGAGAGGGAAATGTTTCCAGGGAAATGCTCTGTTCTGAGATCTGAAATGCAACATTTCAAAGGTGTTCTGTGGCACCTGAAGATGAACTTGGAAACGCTCAGCATTTCTCATTCAGCATTTGGATTTTAGTTATTTTTTAATTTTTCCTCCAAAGGCAAATATTGTGAAATATCAAAGCAAGCTGATACTAGATTGATAGGCAATATATTGACAGCTGTTGATGTGCATCAAGCACTGCTGCTACACAAACAGCAGCCTGTTATCACTTGCACAGGAGGCTCCCCATGTCCCAGCCCACTCCAAACAGGAGCAGGGGATCTGAAACCACTTCTTGCTTTGTCCAGCTTGCAGCTATCTCTGCTGATCTGAGTCCCCACTAGCCTTGAAACAAAGACAACTTTAGATAAACTTCTGAGTTTCTTTGCACGTTCAAAATATGTAATAATATATGCATATTTTAACAAAAGGGGAGTGTATGAAATTATCTAAACACTCATCTGCTCTCTTACAGAGATTAGGTATCTTGGTAATGGTGAGAAGAACAATGGCCTGGGAAGCCATTGTATAATGTAGGCACATAAGCCTTGATTTGTTATCTTTTTCATTACCAGTTTGCTTGGAAAGAACTCTGTGGTGCAAAATTAGATGCTTTTACTGCCAGCTGCTGCAGCAAATACAAATTTGAATGGATATGTTTGAGAATTCACATAGAAAAATAAATGAAACTGTAGAGCTCTGGTTGTTTTTATTTTTTTAAATTGTATCCTCTCATTTCTTCACAGGTTATGGAGACAAAGGACATGCTGTACATTGTTACTGAGTTTGCAAAGAATGGAGAAATGTTTGGTAAGTCCTCACTGATGGAGCTCACAGCTCCTTAGATTTAGAAACCATGGCTTTATTTGTCATTCCTGAGTAACAGATACATTCTGATTAAAAATCTGGGGCTTGTGTTGTCAGCTGTCAAACAGCAAGTGCAGCACCTGCAGGATTATGAAGAATTTCCTCGGGGTGTTTCTGAATCCTCCCTGATTTTGTCTCGCAGATCACCTGACCTCCAACGGGCACCTGAGCGAGAGCGAAGCACGGAAGAAGTTCTGGCAGATTCTCTCAGCTGTGGAATATTGTCACAGCCACCACATCGTGCACAGGGATCTCAAAACAGAGAACCTCCTGCTGGATGCTAACATGAACATCAAATTAGCAGGTAAAAGGAAATAGGTCACTTTATAAAGAGCATCAGGCATGTTGTTTAGACATTGGGTTTCCCTAGGATGATCTTGTAAATGTGTTTGTATTTCTGTAAGTGAAAATAAAGCAAGAGTTACAGATATTTCTCAGAACAGATTTTGTGAACAGAAGGGAATAGCTTAAATGGATATGCAGAAAACAAAGCAACACATCTGTTCCCTTCTCTCCATTTTCTGCTACTTCTGAAATATTAGTATGTGGTTGAGTGTTGTTGTCTTACCCCAGATTTTCACCTTTATTTCAGACTTTGGCTTTGGAAACTTTTACAAGTCGGGAGAGCCCCTCTCCACTTGGTGTGGGAGCCCACCCTATGCAGCTCCAGAAGTTTTCGAAGGCAAGGAATACGAAGGCCCTCACCTTGATATATGGGTGAGCTTGCAATTCCCCAGAAAGTGCCTTTCACACCTTGTGAGGCTCTGTGGGCCTTCAGAACCGTTGTTCTTCCTGCAGTCACTCACGTGCTGTGCTGTTTTCTCTTGGTAGAGCCTTGGGGTGGTTCTGTACGTCCTTGTCTGCGGTTCTCTGCCTTTTGATGGACCCAATTTACCAACTCTGAGGCAAAGAGTGCTGGAGGGGCGGTTCCGCATCCCTTACTTCATGTCCGAAGGTGCTTCTTTTTCAGATCCTTAATGTTAGAACAGGTGCTATAAAGGACTTGCTATCCAGTTTGCAGCTGGCAGTTATTTTGTTTTTTATGTATCCAGTAGTTTCTGTAGGGCAGAAGACTATTTCTTTTCTGGGATCTGCTTTGTGGTGCATCTAAAAAGCTGTAGTTTCCTTTCTTAGAATATCCCTATGGATTACAAAAATACTTGACTCCCTAGCTGGAGAAGTAATCGCTCAGAAAAGAGAGAAAACAGGATTTTAATGAGACTAGCCTGCAATGCTGACATAGGTGTAGTTCTCCTAAGATATTTTAGCTATGCAGAAGGGGTGTATTCCAGTGTGGCTGTGCTGCCAAGGAGAGCAGGAATAGTGGGACTCAGCAGTGTCTCCTGGGAACTCCAACAGTCTGATGAGAAACGTGAAACTGAAGAGTGTTACCAGCTCTCTCTGATTTGGTTTCAAAACCAAGTGAACGTGCCTCTGTTGTCACGTGGAGATTGTCTGCTGAAGTCTGAAGTTTATCAGTTATAGCCATGAACAGCTTTATTTCCTGGTTATAAGTAAATAAGCAGTATAGGGCCAGGACCAGGAAGTTGTATGTGATGGGGCTCTGTACTAAGTTCTGACATATTTTATGTGCATGTAATGCCATCAAACCTGCATCCTCTCTAAACCAGCTCTTGTACAACGGGCAAGGCCACCTGGCATCCAGTACAGCTTCATTTCCTGCACTGAGATATTGTATTTATACATGCACGTGAACATCTCTTGTGCTGTCTGGAATATCTGATAGTCAGATCATCAGCTGCACCCAAACCTTTAATTCCTGTTTTCACAGGCATCTCACACTGTTGCTGGGAAGTGTTCTTAGCAGTGACCTGGGGCTGGGCTGTTGCATTTTTGCCCCTTGCTCACGAGTTTGTCTTTGTCACCCAGACTGTGAAACACTAATCCGACGGATGCTGGTTGTGGACCCAACCAAGCGGATAACCATCTCCCAGATAAAGCAGCACAAGTGGATGCAGGCTGACCCCTCCCTTCAGCAGCAGCAGTCCTTGTCCTTCTCCATGCAGAACTACAACTCCAACCTGGGCGACTACAACGAGCAGGTCCTTGGGATCATGCAAACCCTTGGCATCGACAGGCAGAGGACTGTAGAGGTGAGTTCTTGCCCTTTAGATACACCTCCAGTGACCACCAGAATGCCAGTGGTGCAGTCACGGGTCATTCAGTGACTGTCCTTGGTCTGGTGTCACAGCATAAAATCTTCACTGCCCTTCTGGATCTTGCTTGGTTTTTTGAGTGTGCTACTCTGAGCCCGTAGAGATGAGTTTTGGCTGCTTACATCCTGAGTTGCCTGTAACTCAAAAGGCCCTTCCAATGTCTTGCAGTCCCTGCAGAACAGCAGCTACAACCATTTTGCTGCCATTTATTACCTGCTCCTGGAGCGGCTGAAGGAGTACCGGAGCAGCCAGGTGTCCACTCGGCCGGCGGCCGGCCGGCAGCCGCGGCCCCGGAGCGCCGAGATCACCAACGCTGAGGTGAGGAGCTGTGGGAACCCAGGACATCCCTCTGGGTGCCCTGGAGGGCTCAAAATCCTGGCAGGGGCTCGGAGACCCTGGCAGGAAGCCAAAGGCACTTGGGATTTCAATCTCAACCCATGGAGCAAATTACCAACTTTATGTGAAGAATTACAAGTCACAAAAGTTTAAGTAGCATAACAGTAGTTGTCACAGGGTGAAAGGTGGAATTTTGGAGATTTTTACTATGGGGGTCTAGGAGGCAAGATGGAGGAATATGGGCATTGTCCCATGCTTCTTCCTTCTTCTTCCTAGCCTCCATCTTCTTGGTGATGGTGGCACTTTGGCATTGGTGTAAAGTAGAAAGTCACTGTCTAACATAGGTGACAGGCTTTGGTATTGGAACATAACTGTAAATATCAAATACATGGTTTTTAGTATAAAAGGGAACACCAGCCCCGTGGGCAGGCAGTGTGCCTCAGACTGACCTGCAGAACAGACCTGGGCAGGCATGACAGAAAATGTTTTAGATAAGAAATAATAAACAGCCTTGAGAACGACAGCCGAAGACTTCTGACCCCTGCTTTGACAGCTGGGTTGGGGAAAAGACACTTTTAATACATCTTGGGGTCATCTTCACCAGAGGAGATCCCGAGAAGGAGAGGCACCTTTGCATCTCCCTTTCCATGTAGCTGCCAAGCTTCTGAAAACCAGTTCTGATAGTGGTGCTCTCTGACAGGACACAGCCTGCTGTTCTTCAGCAGGAGGCTGAGTGAATATTAATGCCCTGTTTCCTAGGAAGTGACCACGGGTCATGGTCCAAAGAATAGTCTGCCTCCAGTGCAGGCCAGTAATGAGCCACAGGATTAGACTTCTCATGGAAATCTGCCCTTTTAGGCATGGCTTGGTTGTGCTTCTTTGCTGCATATCCTGTAGGTTCCTCAGAAGTACTTCATGAGTCACTTAATGTGTTTTTCTGACATTCATTTTATTTTCTTCGCCCCCACCCCCTTTAAAGTGTGGTTTGGGTGCCTGTGAAAATTGCTCTTCCAGTTAAATTGCCTAACTTAGGAGGAGGAGTTCTGTGTTTGTGTTGGCATTGACAGATTAGCTTTGTTCATTTTCATAGAAAGCATGAGGAGGGAGCTTGCAGGGAAGGTGTCTCTGAAATTCTGTGGCTCTCCAGTATCTGAAAAGTCACGTGGAGCTGCAGTGTGTGTGATGGCTTCTGTGCATTGCTCTCTCTCCAGATGCCTCAGGACAGTCTCACTAGTGAAACCCTGCGATCATCTCTGCTTTACCAGCAACCTCAGAGCCTCATTCAGCCATCCTTGCAGGCAGAAATGGACTGTGACATAAGCAATCCATTACAGGTTGGTGTTCCCTGCTAAACTCTGTGTTGCTTCTTTTTTTTTTTTCATTGTTCTGCCAACCCACAACAATGGGGGTTGTGACTTTTGTTCTCGCCCTCCTACGTTTTGTTTGACATTTGGACGCATTGTCACATAGCCCCTCAAACAATATTCCTACTGAAGGAATGCCACAGAATTGTGGAGAGTATTAAAAGATAGTGCAGAAATAAGGAAAAGACTCTGAAGTCTGTGATCTGGCATGTTTTCCAGCCTGTGTTCTTCCCTGTGGATACCAACTTCAACGGGCTCTTCCGGAACCGCTCCATCTCCCCGAACAGCCTGCTGGAGACCACCATCAGTGAGGAAGTGAGGCAAGAGAAGGAGCTGGAAGATGAAATTAAGGCATACGACCACCCCATCTGCATCCCTAGCAACACCAGCAGGAGGCACACCCTGGCTGAAGTGACCACCCATTTCTATCAGCATGTCCCTCCATGTAAGTAAGTCTGGGAGGGATGAAGGGTGTCTGTAGGTAGGGGAAAAGAGCAGAGAAGGAGTGTCATAGAGCCTGAGTGCTGAGGGAGAATGTGCTCATTTTACCTTGACTGGGGTAGGAAAGCCTCGAAAAGAGGTTTGTACTCTGCTCTCCCCAGTTCTGTCTTCCTACAGATAAGCAGGGCCCTTAGGGAAGAGAAGCTGTGCTGTTGTATTTCACCTAGATCTCTTCAGAGGGGAGCGTGCTCACAAGCAGGTCACAAACCTGGTCTGGGTGCTTCTGCTGTTGTACTGGGGGAGGAAAAGTGCCTGATTTTAACAAAAAACACCTCACTGACTCTGTTTGGTACATACACAGACCCTATGAACCAGCTAAATAAGCACAACTGTTCACAAAACAATCATCCTGGTTGTGCTAAAGAAATGCTGTGTGCCTGATCCAGCACAGCCTGGTGATGCTGGTGTTGCTGGCCGAGCCCTGCCAGCTGGACAGGAGCCCGAACTGAGGTTATTTGTTGATTTGTTGACCCCTTGCTGGAGTCAAGCCCTGGGACAAGAGGAGTTGCTGGACACCTCTCCAGCTTGAGGCTGTTTATTAGTGCCAGTGTAGGTGGGCAGAAGGCTCTGATGTCATGTTCCTTCCTGTACTCATCTTGGGAATGTTCTTTCTCTCCTTCCTTCCCCTCCACAGGTATAGTCATTTCCTCCTCTGCCAGCCCCACAGAGGGAACTAGCTCAGACAGCTGCCTTACTTCATCTTCAAATGACAGCTCAGTGGCCCTGAGCAGCTGTTTGGCAGGTCAAGTGATGACGGGGAGCCCGGCCACAGCGAGGATGACGTCGCCTTTCCTCGCTTCCCAGTCTGACGCTCCCGTGCTACAAGTCCAGGGCTGCATGGGAGGTGCTTCTCTCCTGCCTGTCAGCTTCCAAGAAGGAAGGCGAGCATCAGATACCTCATTAACTCAAGGTAATGCCTTCCTGGCCTTGTTGTTGAGGAATTGCACCCTCCCAACAGCCACTGGGAAAGGGTAGGGTGCAGGGAGACTTGAGGTTGGACACCTGGATATTCTGCCTCTCAGGTTCACAGGCCCTGAGGGAGGGTGGGATGCCCTGGGGAAGGTGCCTGGAGGAAAGGTTCTCAGACACTGATTCAGCCTGCCCGTGGAGATATTTCTGCTGCCGTGAGTGGGATGGCAGGCTCCACCTTCCTCCTAAAATATGGAGTGTACAACGTCATGATTTCTCTCAGGCTTTTCCTTTGCCATGCACGTCCATCTGCACAAGGGTGCAGCTGCCCCTGTTTCATTGCCTAAATCCTGCTCTGACCACCAGGCAGAGGGTGAACTGGAGTCTCTTCTAGCCCAGGTCTCACACCCAGGAAGGCAGTGCCCAGAAAGGCTGATCTGTACTGCAGGCAAACGCCGAGGAGGATTAAAAGTGCATTTCTTTTCCTCATGTCCCACAGGCTTGAAGGCTTTTAGGCAGCAGCTGCGGAAGAACGCTCGAGCCAAGGGGTTCCTCGGCTTGAATAAAATCAAAGGCTTTGCTCGGCAGGTGTGTCAGTCCTCCTCCTCTCGGGCAGCAAGGAGTGCCATGAGCCCTTTCCAGCACACGCAGCCCAACACCTGCATGTACAGCAGCAGCGGGAGCAGCAGAGAGGGGAGAAGCCTCCTGGAGGAGGTGCTGCAGCAGCAGAGGTGAGGGAGGAGCTTTGGTGTCATTTCATTGCGTTTACTTTGGGTTATGGGCAAGCAAGGAGGGGTAAACACAAGAAGAGAGGTTGGGGGTTTGGTCGCTGGGGGTTCCTGTCCATCTTTGCCCTGTGGCAGTGGGTAAACTGCTCGGGTTCCTTTGTGGCTTCCTGCCCTGGCACACGTAACACAGGACGTGCAATTCCACTCAAAAATCTCGACGTTCAAATATTTGGAGGTTGCTGAATTGAGAAGCAGTTTGGTGGTGTGGGGGAAAACATTGCTTCTCCCTCCTGCAAGCTGTGTTTTTCTTTGTTAGTTTTGGGAATGATTTCTTTCCTCCTCTGCCTCCTCCTGTAATTTTCCCATGGCAAGGAAGTGAGACCTTGTAATTTGGAAAAGTTACAGCCCACAAAGGAGGCACAGTTCCAGTGGCCTCAAATGTCATGTGTGGTGGCACCTCTTCATTCCCATAGAAGCGAGATGGAAAATTGAGCTTCCGGTTTATCTGCACACATTGTCTCTAGAACAGCTATTATTAGGTGGCCAAATCGTGACCAGATAAACTTGGTTGTGACAGTTGCCCTCTGCAGAATGAGGCAAAGCCTGGCATGGGCAGCTTGCTTGGATTATGCTGGCAGGGCTAAGGAGAGGTTTGATAGAGAGAAGGAAACAAAGGGGAAGGTTATGATCAAGGTTAGGGGCAAGAAAGGATGGAATAGAACATGAAATTATCCTAGCAGTGCAAACTAACCTCTTTCCCCCTTGGATTTTGTTCAGAATGCTCCAGTTCCAGCATCACCAACTACTCCAAACTTGTCCCCAGACCTCCCAGACACCTGCAGCAAGCAGCATCCCCTCCTCCGACGGAACCCGCAAAGCCTCCAACTCCATCCTGCTGTCGGAGCTGCAGAGAGAGAACTCCTTTGAGCTGGCCTTCGCCGGCAGCAGCCAGCTGCTCCAACCTCACTTCTTCGGGGTGAGCGTGTCCCCGGTGTCGTCGGCCGCTCACCTGCTGGACGCTCACCTGTACATCAGCAGCAGCAGCAGCAGCAGCAGCAGCGTGGCCCCGCTGGCCGCGCCCTTCTCCCCGCAGCAGAGCTTCTCCGCGCCCAGCCCCGGCTTCGAGGCCGTCGCCCTGCAGCACGGGGACTGCGAGATGGAGGACCTGACCTCCAGCCAGCTGGGCAAGTTCGTGCTGGTCAAGTGAGAGCTTCGGGCTGCTCGTTTTTGGGGGAGCTTTCAGCACTGTTCCGTGGCTGGCTGGGGATGAGTGACTCTCAGAAGCAATAAATTTTGAAGTATGTGAAGAGGCTGTCTGGCTCAGAAAGCTGGCAACTTTATAGGACTGAAACAAGCAATATGTATGTCTTTTTGCTTCTACTATTCTTGCACTGAACAAATACGAATAGAAACTGATTTTTTTTTTTTTAAAAGGAAAAAAAAATAATGATGGGGCAGATGGGTGGGGCATTTGTGGGGGCAGGGAGGGATGTGGTTGGGGAAGAACTCTTCGGTACTGTACTCAAGTCAGACCAATACAGCTCTGCTGTTATGCAAGATTAGCAGCTGTCAGTAGTGGTGACACAGCAGGGAGAGGCTTTTCAAAGAAGGGACCAGAGCCTCCCTTTTTCACAATATTCATTTATGGGTTTGTGAAGATGATTACCTCTTTTTAAAAAAAAAATATAAACAGAAAACCAGTGGCATGCAGCATTATGCATTCAGAGGAGACAAAAATGGAAGCATTGCCATTTGTTGTTTTTCCTTTTTCCTCCTGTTAACACTCATTTTATTTAAAGGAACCAACATCCCCTTCCACACCTCCCAGATATACATACTTTAAATGAAAACTGTGAACTTCTTGCTTGATACATCAGCTGGAAAAGCTCAGCATGCCCTTCTAATTAGTACAGAAGCAGTAACTATTGGAAATGTATCCCTTGATAATCAGGATCCAAATTGCATAATGCCTGGTCTTTTGCAGGGATGTTTGTTTGGGAGTGGTGTGTGTGTACAGACACACAGGTGCACACATGCCCATGTTTTGTTGGCCTGGGTAATCTTTAGGAATCTTTTTATAAACTCTTAAGTTTGTTCATATTCTTGCCGAGGCACTGAGGAGGGAAGCAGCAGCACCTGTGGGGTAACGGGAAGGGTTTTCTTTTTAAAAAGCCCTCCTGGAGATTGCCTACAAAGTTGCCTGAGGGGTATTTCTTAGTGCTGCACATTGTTATTTCCGCTGCTAATTATGTTTTTATGCATTTCATTATCAGGGTCCAAACAGAACTGACTCTTGGGGAAATGTGCAATATTGAGGTTATAATTATATACTGACAAAGACAAAAGGAATAGGCTAGAACAGAATTCTCCTCTAACGGAGTACAGCTTTTTCTGAACAAAACTGTATTAAAAGTGAGTAAAACAGCACAATCTTTGGGTGTTTGTTTTTGGTTGGTTTGTTTTTTGGCATATTAGCAAAACGAGGTTTTGCATTAGGTAGGTGTTTTTTCGTATGGTTTTTAATGCTGTATATGTATATAAATAGGAAGCAGAAAACTATATAACACTAGTTATTTTTTATATTTTGTAATATGCTTCTGTTGTGTTTCTGGTATAAACCCCAACTCCCCTCCCGAGGCAGACCACGACTTCTGTTGGTGTCAATAGAGGTTGTGCTGAGGTATAAGGGGAGGACAGGCTGTGCTCCTACAGACTTGAGTTGGGGAGTGCATGCAAACTTTGGAAGCAGGTGAGCAGACAGTGAGACAGCTTGGCTGGGAGCTGCTGTCAGAGTGTAGCTGCATTCTGTCTAAATGCTTAAAGGACCCATCTCCCCAGTATGACACAGGGTGCCTTCAAGTTACCTTGGCTTCATGCAACCTGCAGTATTACACATTTGCAAATAATATAGAGACCTGTTTTGGGGGTTTTTTGGGGTTTTCTTTTTTGTTTGGTTGGTTTAATTTTGTTTTGTTGGGTTTTTTTTAAAGGAAAAAAAATAAAAAAGCCAAAGATTGACCAGGTTAATTGGTGGGAGTAGGAAGAGTTGAAGATGTCATGTGGCTCTGTCTGTGGCTCTCCATAAACAACCTCTTTATCTGTGTGTTGTATCTGTGTGTCTGTATTGGTGCATCTCCAGCTTGCCACTGCTGCTCCATGGGCTGGAAGCTTCAAAGTGACAGAAAATTGCTCGAGTTGAACTCCTGTTAATGAGTGGTGCCTTGCAGCAGAGAAAACACCAAAGTCTCATGCTCATTTGTAGTGTGGGTTTAAAAGAAAACAAACAAACCCCCCAAAAACCCAACCCAAAAAAGAGATTGCATGGAGATGGCTGGAGAGGAGGGCAAGAAGAAGCCAGCTTGTCACAAAGCAGCAACTTGGCCTTCAGTTCTGTAAGGGGTAGCACAAGTACTTAAACCACAGGACTTCCTCCTCAGTTTGTGTTTTGTTTAATGCCATGGATCTAAAGGCCACAGATTCTTTTGTTTCCTGTCCTGAGCAATGACAAGCACTTTACTTTCATAGTATTTTTTTTTTCTTTTCCAATTGCTGTAGAACCTCTTTGGAATTATTGCTGGAGCAGAAGAGGTCATTTTAAAAGTCTGGGGTTTTTTTTGTAGATATCTTGACAGTGCTGTTCTGCAGACTGCAATGCAATAGGGTATTTAAAGACACTACGTGATTGGTTTAATTGAGATGTATAGTTTATTTTTTATCATGACTGAACAATCATTTTATTTCTTATGTTAAAATGAGAGGTGTACACCAAAATGATTAGCTGATGTGTTTTATTTAATATTTAAATAAAAAATGTTTTAAAATTGTTGTGATTCTGTGGAGTATCTTCACCCAGTACACTTGTGATTTGCATAGTCAGGACTCATTTTCAAGCCAAAGTCCGTAGGACCTTACTGACACTTTCTATTACATCCCAAATGAAGAGGGAGGGAGGGCCCACAAATCTGATAATGGGATATTGAGCGTTTTGCTGGTAGGCAATCTGTCTGAATTTACCAAGTCTGTGGTAATCGGGTTATAAAATGCAGCAGGACCACAGAGAGGTCTGGGCAGTGAGGATGGCCCGGCGGGGAGGGGTGTCAGCAGATGGGCACTGCTCCCTCCCTCCCTCCCTCCCTCCCTCCCTCCCTCCCTCCCTCCCTCCCTCCCTCCCTCCCTCCCTCCCTCCCTCCCTCCCTCCCTCCCTCCCTCCCTCCCTCCCTCCCTCCCTCCCTCCGTGTCACCTTCAGCCGAGACAGCCCCAGCCAGCTTAGGGCAGTTCCTGAGAGACAGCAAAGGGAGGGAGTCAGTCACAGGGGGGAGTGGATTGTGTCTTATAACAATAACAACTTAATAAAATATAACTTGAGAGTTAAATACTGAAAAGGCTTTGTATTCAGCTCGTGCAGTCACAATGAGAGCAAGGAAGGATTTTGTCTGCAAAGGGAGCCCTAAATATTGACAAGTTTTAGTTTGACCTGACAAACATTCAAAAAAACCCCCCAGAAAAACAACAAACCAAAAAAAAAAAACCAAACAGCAAACAGGGGTGTTTTTAAAAAAGAAATTAAGGATCAATTTTTCCCCTTTTTTTCTATCCTGAAGTTTTTATTTTAAACTCCACCTATCACATTTTGAAGTAGAGGGAGAGTGATGGAAAGGTAAATCCAAGAAGTTAAACAGAAGCTTGTGGGGAAACAGATAATATTTACTTATTTTGCTTTCTAAAGTAGTTGTTTGCTGAGCTGGAATTTGTAGAGCTCTGTGCATTTTCTGTGACTGCTGAACTAGTAGAAAAGTGTCACACACATGTTTTGCCAGGGTTATGTTTTCCATGTGACCATCCAAATTTAGGAATTTTACAAATATAATGGACGCATTCTAAATAATCTTTAATTAGGTTTTAGTATGACCTGACTTAAGGATAATCCTAACTGTTGTTTTCAGCTGGGTTCTGAAATGGGAGGGCAGTGAAGAGGAGCAGAGATAGAAAATATTGTGAAAGGAATCAGGGCATTATTTTAAACTCCAGTAATTCTGGGAAATTTGAGAAAGTTGCTTCTTAATGGATACAAATCAGTGCAGCTCCACCAACTTTCATTGACATCACTGACCCTTGGGTATAGAGGGATCCCGCCAGCATCATGATTTCTGTGAAATGGTAGGAAAAACAAGTACAAAGAAACCCTGGGAGTCTGGACTCAGTTTCCATGTGTACACTGTTTTCACTCTTGCTGCTTTAGTCACTGTCTTCCTTCCTTTCCTCTGAAATCTGTCTCTGCTCCTGTTCACAGCATTTGTTTTTGTCTTTAACATCTCTCAAGATGCTGTTTTTCTTGTTTTCATTTCTCACATTACAGCTTGGTACCTTCCCTTTCTCTCCCAGTCCAGGATCGGTGTTTTTCCCCCGCCGCTCAGACGGAACAGATGCTGGCAAGTTTAGCACAACCCCAGAAGTGAATGATCAAACCTTGGTTGTTTTTTTCTTCAGAAAGGAAATGCCTAGAGCTGGCAGGAGATGCCAGACTGGTAGCAGTGAAAAACACAGGCTGTTTTTGCACTGAGCAGGCTGAGCACAGACACCCAGCCAAGCGCTCTGGTGCCAAGGTCCAGCCACGGCCACGAGGGATTCTCACCTGCCCCTCTCCTCCTGCAGGTGACCCATAACTCATCCCCACCACCTTCTCCTTCCCTGTGCCCAGCACAGCAGCCACACCTCAGCAAGGAAAGGAATCCCTCATGGCAAAAGCCATGGTTGTGTAATGCTGGCCTGTGTCAGCTGGAAGGGGGAAGCAGCAGAAGGGAGAGCAGTTGAGCGAAAGAAATTATGGAGCAGGAGATGGAAAGTGATCGGTGCTTCCTTTTTACTCATCCTGCGAAGTGAGAATAAGGCACACGTCACGCAATGAAGGAGAATTAATTTAAAACTGATAAAAGGAAATATGTGCCTCGGGAGGGCATTGCTTCAAATGCGCTTGCTGGCTTATTTCATGACTGCTAACTACTTTTAGTGGTGACAGTTAAATCAATGATAAAGGTAATCCACTGTCATGGTTTATGGATTTAGCAGAGCAGCTGTGGGAGATCAGGAAGGAGCTGGTCTTTGGTACAGGCTGCCAGGGGCATGATAGATTTTTAGGATAGAAATGCCTTTCTCCCAAGGTATCAGATATTAGCACCTGCCAGAGACAAAACTTTCATGTGAGGTGAACAAACTTTGCCAACACCTGCAATAAATACCAATTTCTTAATAAACATCTTATGCCATGTGTAACATGTCTTGTGCAGTGATAGTGGCTCTGAGCAAAGGTCCAGCTAACTGGGCAGCTCATTCCAGCAGCAGACTGTGAGGTAAAGGGTGTAAGGACAGGGCAAGCATAGCACAATTCCTCTGTGATATTACCAGCTCAGTAGAGAGCAGACTGTGGTTAAGGGAATTTTTGACTGGCATTTGGGTCATTGTGTTTAACAGCTGCAGATGGGTCAAGCCTCCAAGAATTTGGCTAACCCTTTTTGGAATTCTTTTATAATTCTGGTCTTCACAGCATCCTGTGACAAGTGCCATAATTCAATTTTGCATTGTGTGAAAGAAGTACTTCCTTTTCTTCATCTTAGACCTCCATCCCAATAGATTGGGTTGTGCTGCCTTTCCCTTGTGACAACAGGCACAAATAATGGTCTCCTGATCATATTTCCATGTTGAATTGCCAGGATCTCTCTCACATCCCTCCTCAGCTGAGGTCACCAAGAAGAACTCAGCTGTGGTTCTCATCTCTTCTGTGTCTTCATGGATCATTCTAAATCCTCCTTGATGGGCACCCTGAGTTTAAGGCAGCGTTTCTAGAAGGAAACATTCTCATTCTCTTTTAATTCTTTACTCATTCCTAAAGCTCTTCACCTGTTGAGGAGCAAGCTGGAATTTGCAGCAAACTCACTGACTGAGGTTTCCTTCCTGCCTGATGTTAATTTAGTGCCCTTAATGGTCTTAGTAGGCTTGGGTTAGTATTTCTCACTTTTCATTTGCTGCTGGTGAATTTCATAGGTGATTTCATCAATCTGCCAATAAGTTTTCTGACATTACTCTCCACCTTGTTGCAGCTGGATTTCTTACAAATACGTCAAATTGCCCAGGTCTTGACAAGAATGGATTTTCAACGCCTGAGCTCTCACTCAACAAACTTTGCTCTTTCCTATTCTACCACACTTTCAGCCATCCTGCTTTTTGTCATGCTTTCTGTCAATCTGCCTTGCCTGGCTTCCCAGCCCACAGGTTTCTGGATGACCTCTAAAAGGCCCTTTTTAAGAATGAATGTAACATTTGCCACCTTCCATTCCTGTGGTGCCTCGCCATTTCAACAGCTGCTGTGGTATTGTACTGAATAGGTCAGCAATTTCGAGTCTGAGTTCCCTCAGAGCTCTTGAGTGAAACCGTCTGGTCCCAAGCAATCTTTTAATATCACTTTTACAGTTTTATCTAAAAATCTCTCCTACTGGCACTTGGAGTTTTGAAGAGTTTCTGAGGCTTGTCCCCTGTGCAGCTGGAGTGGGGCACAGCTGGAGTGAAGTCAAGCAGAACTGCCAGTACTGGATGGATGGGTCTGCAGAGCCAGAGGCTGAGCCACACAGACCACATGTCCCTTTTGCACCTCTCACAGGTGACAAAGCTGTGACAGCAGGGTGGGCACTGGAAAGTGCCCAGGTCACCCTTTCTTACGTCCTCCAGGGATGACCAAGCCTTTCTTCCTTCACTGTATTTACATTTGTGGGGCTGAATTTACAGATGGCTTCCTCAGCTGATGTAAACTGGCGTTGCTAAATCAAAGCTAATGCAGCAACGCTGCTTTATGATATAAACATTATTAGCAGCACATTAAGGCTCCGATGTCCAGAGCCAGACAATCTTTTGTTTCTTCAGCCACTGAGGCAGTGAATTTAGATTCATTATTTTTGATGGAGCTTTTCCTGTATCATGCCGGGGTGCTTTTTTAGTTCTTCTGTCTTACATCCCTTTCCGCTACCCTGGGAAACTGTGTTTTTTTAACAGTCCTTGGTTTATTCTGTGACAAGAAAAACATCTTAGTCAAGAGCTGGAAGGGATTTCAGAAATTCTAGCTAAGTGCCTGGTTTTTTGCTTAATCTTGCTGATCATTTCTTCCCCATTTCCTGGTAAGGTAACAAGATGTTATCATTTGGTGAGCTTGTCTACACACTTGATAGGTAGATGGGTATTTAGGGCTTCTTGCAGCCATTATCTCCAGGCATCTGCTGGATTTCCAAACAGACCTGCTCCTGCAAGAAACATCTTGCAAAAACTGAGCTTTAAACCTTCCTGTTCATACCACATTAAAAAAAAAAAATAAATAAATAAAATATAAAAAAAAAAAAAAAAAAAAAAAAAAAAAAAAAAAAAAAAAAAAAAAAAAGGAAAAAGCCCAGCTCATTAATCATTTGATTTTAGCTGCTTTTTCCTGGTTGCCTAACAATATTACTCGTACATTTGCTGGGATACATTCACACTTTCTGCTCCTCGGACCCAGTGAAGGTAATTGTGCAGTGGTCAGCTAAGTGTCTTCATGGGTTTTTCCTGTTCAACTCTTGTTTGGTAGCAGATGATTTTATTGAACATGTAAAATTAGATTTCCAGGAACAGCTATGTGCACGCCTCTGAAATCCATTTTCCATGAACATTTCTGCTCTCTGCTCATGAAAAGTGAGCACAACAAGAACGAGGACACAGAGCCACCAAACTGACTGCAATGCTGGGCAAATCAGGCAGTTATTTATATGATCATTGCTGCTTTCCCTTCACTGGTATGTCTGAGAAAAACTGGGGTATTTGTCTTAATTCTAGGCTAGGGAGGTTAAAAACTCTCTGTGCCTCTTGAATTTTGGGAGTGAAAGGGTGTCTCTCTGTCCCAGAGGGAGGAAAGTCTTCCCTATGGATTAGTTGAGGTAAGATTGTTTTAAAAGGCTACAGGGATGTCTTCATAATGACTTTGACAGAGAAATGTAGCTTTGGCTCTTAATTACTCAGATCTCTGTTGCAAAGCTCCAAAGTCAAACATGATGAGTCGCAGGCATCCAGAGGATGTGGCCCTGGGGGTTGTGCTCACACAGGAGGGGAGAGGAGCAGAGAGGAACAGGAGGTCTGACAGGACAAATGACCTCAGGCCACTCAGCCCACCTTGCACACTGACTGCTGCTGGGAAGCAGATCCCATTCAGCAGTCCAGTGTGCGTGGTGGGGGCCATGAGCTCCAGAAAAAAAAGGAGGGAGATGCTGTGGGCTCCTGGAAAAATGAACATCAGAGTGGCAGGAGGGAAACAGGAATCGTGGTTCCCCCCTCGTGCCTCTTGTTTGAGGAAAGAGGCTCTCTGGGCAGCTTTGGTGCATTCAGTGTCTCTTCTATCCCCAGCCACCTGCCATCAGTGGCACAAGAGGGGGGAGATGCTGGGATGTCCCAGGCAGCAGGAGGGGGGTCCTGTGATGGAGGTGTTGGTGCAACTGGGTACAAGTTTGTTCATGCTGTTGGACCTGTGGGAATGGGGGGAAATTGTTTGTCCTCAGAAGGAAGTGAGTCATGTTGCTGCACAGAGGCCCATCTTGGCACATTTTGGGGTTAGTCACACACTGCAAAATCCACTTTCTCCCAGATCCAGGTAGCAGACACAGGGGTGCAGCAATGCCTGGTTGTTCTTCAGCACAGATTCTGTTCCACAAGCCCATAACCACCCTCCTGGTCTCCAAGTGGATCCACTTCTGTGCATGCAGGACCCTACTAATTGGATTCAATAACTGGCTTAACATTGTAAATGCAATCAAGTCACTGGCTGCACTCGGCCCTCGAGCCAGCAGGATTAACCAGTTCCTCAGGGCAGGATGTGCCCTTAGTCCTCAATTCTCCACACACACAGCAGAGCAAGACCCAGGCACTCCAGCAGCACCTCTCCCACTGGTTTAGCTGCCTGCTGGATTCCAGCTGCCATGGATGCCTGCTCTGCATGTCACAGCCACACTGGCAGACCACAGGTCGGGTTTTTTTGCCTGCTGTGTGTTGGTATTTGGGTTTTTCCTAATATCCAGCACATTTGTCCAGGGTTTAGGCTTTAGGCTGCTTGGGAGCTGATTGCAGCAAGGCTAATGAGCCACCACCAAACCTTGCCTGTGAGCTGAGCTCGCTCTCACCTGAGCTTGTGATCTCTGAGATCATACTTTCAGGTGCATGTTGGTTGCTGGAGGAGCTAAAAGGATAAAAGCTTCCAGTGTTACCAGTTTTTTCCCCTGTCACACCAGCCATTACCAGAGCTGATGAGGAAATCACAGCAGCTTCTAATTGCTCTCTGCAGAAGACCTTGCATGTCCAGACCATCCCAGTCACTCCCTTGCCCGCTCAAGCCCAGTTTCATCATCGAAATAGGACTTGGCTCCAGTGCCAAAGAGGAGCCTTCTCTCCCTTTGCAGAGATGAGCTGTGTTCTTCCTGACATCCTCGTGTGCCAGCAGCAGGGGCTGTGCTGGAGCAGGAGCCAGGGAGAGCTCCCCAAGCTCATCTTCCTACATCTCACCCCTGGGGCCAAGCAGGTGCCTGGTCTAGAAGGGGCTGCCCTCTGAAAGGATTGGAGCTCTTAAAATTCCAGACAGGTGGGAACTTTGGAGTGGGCTAACCCAGGCAGGTTAGGGGTGCAATTCCAAAGGGCTCCTGAACTGTTTTTTAAGCACTTGCAGGAAGCTTTGCTGTTCCCTCAGGGGCAGTGAAGGGAAGGGCTGAGTTTTTGATGCTCAGGCGAAGGGGTGTTTGTGTCCTGGTGGCAGCAAGGGGCTGTGGCAGGGGAATAGGAGAGCTGCCACTGCAGGATGCTGCTCGGAGCTGGTGGCTGGCAGGGCAAGGTGAGGGATCAGGTGGGACTCTGGCTGTAGAAGTGCCCAGTCCAGCCAGAGCAGCACAGAGTAACTCACCTCTGTGGTGATAGGCATCACCAGAAGTGGGGATGCACTTGTACATCCGTGCCTGTGTGCCTGAATACATGGGTGCATGGAGTGCTCTGAACTCCCTGGGCTGTGTTCAGAGCCTGAACCAGTGCCATTTCTCTGTACCACACAAAATTATGTTCCCAGAATTAATAATGGCACTCTCAGGAGCTCTTTCTTTGCCTAAATGACGCGTTGATTATTGCTTATTGTCAGTCCTGCCAGGTAATGACGGCCTAATAAGGCTTTGCAAGACTCACTAACAAAGAGGAAACTTTTCCAGGGGTGAATGATGGGAGAGGGAACCACAGGCAGGATGGATGGATGTCCTTTGCTGGAGTGTGATGGGCAGCTGTTGGTACCCAGGGGTTCCTGATGCTCTCAGATGGATGGAGGGTAGGAGTGGTGCTAAATTGGGGTGACAAAGAACACAGAAAGGCTTGAAGTGGGGTGCTCCATCTCTCTTCCTTGGAGAGCTAAAGGAGGGTGGGAATGGGAGCTTAGAGAAGTTGTTGGTGGGTTTGAACCCTGACTTTTGGCTGAGCCACCAGAAGTGATGTGCAGGCATATACATGCATGGGTATGAATGAGAGCTTCATTTTTCAGGTAATAAGGAAGAAAATGTCTCATGCTTAGTCTCCCACATCCTGGGAAACAGGTCTCTGCTTCTTCATGCTGATATTTTACTCATGTGAGAAGAGCAAGGTTTCTTTGAGGATTGAAATCCTTGAAGGGATGAAGTTGATACTAAGAGTATTAAAATCTAGCAGGTGGATTGTGTGCATTATTATAAACCAAAATGATCCCAGGTTTTTTAACCATTTAATCTTTTTGGCTTGTTTCTTTACTTCTGTACTGTGATTTTTTTAAATTTGTGGAGCTAGGAGAAAGGCCTACATTTTGTTGATCCTGGATTCAGATTAATAGACTTGTGAGCCCTTCCTTCCCACAAAAAATCCCAGATGGAGTTCCCCATAAGTCAAACACTGGAAGAAGAAAAAAGGGAATCTGGAATGCCCCAGAAGCCACTGAGCCTAGATGAAGTATTTTAGCTGTGAAGAATAACTAAGTGATACAGATGTCCCAGGTTTCTTCCCTCAGCCTCTAAATAGCACATGGGCTGGGTGATGAGATGCACCCACAAGTCAGATCCCAAATCCATGGGTGGTGGAAAGCAGTTTCCACACTAGAATATGAGCTGTCATTCATTTAACACATAGGTCAGTGTGGTCACCCAAAGCTCCCACGTACATGGATATGGGTGTTTCCATTTGTGATGTTGCCCCAGCCCTCTTCTGGCTCAGGCCTTGTCACAGAATCCCAGATTTATGGGTGGAAACAGCTTCTGAGGTCATCTGAGATGTCCCTCTGCTAATGCAGCTTGACTCCCTCCTGCCCATTTTCCAGCCCTTGGTCCAGTCTATTGTTCAAATGACTCAAGCCTCCACTGCTTCCCTGGAGGGACATTTGGGAGCCTCACAGACCTTGCTGTCAGGATTTCGCTTCCCGTCATATTCCTCCTAAAGGTTCTTCTGCCTAATTTAGTTACTTACTCTCTCTGCAGAGCAGTGATGAGGAACAGGCCTGTAGGAAGAGGACATTTATGTCTTACTTATTCAGCTAATTCCTGTTATCCTATTTTTGATGGCCCTGCCAGTCCTGGTGTCCCTGGTGTTTATCACCTCTCACTCCTCTGCCCGGAGTGCTCCAGCTTCACCTGGGATGGGTGGCAGAGAGCCTGTGAACTTTGGAGGGGGCAGAATGGAGTCAATACCTGCACAGATGCAGATTTCCCCACCTCATTTTCATTCTGAACAAATCCCTTAAGCCTTGGCACGAACGTGGTGCATCTGCAATGATGTTTGAGAGTGAGACTGTTAAATTTGAGTGGAAGTGGAAAGAAACAACCATGGGTAAGACATTTTGACGCTGTATTGAAATTAACATTTCCCTCCTCTGCCTTTCATTAGCTACAACTAAGTGATGGGAAAGAAAGAAAGAAAAGGATGCAAAGTTCAGCCTGGAAAAGGAGCCATGAGGAAGTCAGGAAATTTAAAAGGAGTGTAATAATAATAATAATAATGGGGTTTCCCAAACAACATGAACTTGGAGTTGTTCCACAGCCCAAGTACTTCAGGTTATAACAAGAGTTCTATCTGATCCTGGTTTTTACAGGATGAGATCCCTCTGCAGCCAAGGCATTCAGTTTAAAAGGAATGAGAATTTTGCTTGTTCACTGGGCATTTTACATCATCAAGGTGGAGGAAAAGGCCTCCATGTAGAGGACAGCCATGTCCCTGATGTGTAGAGGTTTAACTTTACTGAGTGACAGAATGGGAATTCACACTCTGATCCCTCCTGCTCAGTCCATGCCTTCTCTTTGCCAGCAGTTCACCACCACTCCTGTTTCCAAAGGTAACCCCCCAAAACGTCTGGGGCACCAGCCCAACGCTTTTGGTGAGCATGGAGGGAAAAAAGCTCTGCATTGTTTTAGCTTACCAAAACTGTCACCAAAAAAAACCAACAATATACCCAAAAAACCCAAAAAGAAACAAACAAACAAAAAAAACCCAAAACAACAACAACAAAAAAACCAAAGCAAAATCCCACCAAAATACAGATTTTTTTTGTTGTTGTTTTTGTAAACCAGGTAATTTTTCAAAGTAATCTTAGAACTAAGAGAGGCAAACAGAGACAGTCACAGCTGAATGGAGGGAGCTGCATGATGTACAGCAGAAAGGAGAGCAGGAGGAGACCTTTTAAGTGAAATCTGCTTCCCCAGGAATTGCAATACAGAAACCTAGCCAGAGTTGATGTTTCCAGGTCAGTTTTAGATTCGGCAAATTTTTTGTGACTTCTAGGTATTTGATATAATGTGGCATATTGACAGTAGTCATTTCAGCATACAGAGCATCCTGCTACAGTTCAGTACCCACCCGTGACTTATTTTCTAGGCTGCAGGGTTAGAGAAGGATGGATGGATGCTCTTGGAAAGGCTTCAGGGAAGGCAGGGAGGAGAGGAGATGAGGTTACACCACCGGGTCTGTCACAGCTCCGCGTTCCTGATTACGCCAGTGGCACTAAATACAGTAATTAAGGAAGAAGCTCGTGTGAAAGGCTTTAGTTATTGGCTTCATACATCACCAGCCTTTTATGTGTGTTTTCTTTTGTTCCTTTTGTCTGCATGCGCCACAAGGTTCCTGTGTTCCTCCACCTGTGCTCTGTAGGTCTCTGCCATCTTGTAGCCAAAGGAACAGAGAAAGGTGAATGGAAAAGTCAAGCTTTTATGGGGAGGGAGGGCTTGGGGGAGTTTTCAGCACAGATTTGGACTGTTTCAGACCTGCAATAAAGCAGGTTTCTGTCCATCTGGTCCTGCTTTATGGAACCATGTGACCTAACTATCTCTATTCCAGCCTTACTTTTATGTGACCCTGCAGTCTTGGGTTTGCATGTTGTCTTCCCTACAAATCCTAGTAAATTTTTTATTGTCTTTTTTTTATGTTATTTTCTCACCTTGTCTTTTTTTCCTTTTCATCTAAGGAAAAAAAAAAAGCTTAGCAAGAAAGGAAACAAAATGTTGCTTGTTCCCTGGAGGACATTTTACATTGTCAGAGTGGTGGAAAAGACCTCCACATAGAGGACAGTCACATCCCTGATGTGAAAAGGTTTAAGAGTAGCATTCTGAAAAAATGTCCCTTTGGGGCTTTTTGCTGAATATATCCTAACCTAGTTTTGCCCCAGAAGTTTTCAACAAGAAAAAAATTCATTTTCTGTGTACCTGTACACATGCCTACAAGGAAACTAATCCTTTCTACCACATCACACCAAAGTCATCAGCTAAACAATCTTTGCAGCACAGCCTGGTACACAGAACTGGAACCACTGTTCTCCAGCACAGACCTGAACAAAAATAAAAAAAAAAGATTATGCATGACCTGTCTTGGATCAGACTGTGAAGAATGAAGCAGATCTGATTGATGCAAGCTCCACGTGAGAGGTGGTGAATATGTATTAGTTCAGTGCATTACCCTGTTCGTGGTTCTGAGCTCCCCCTTGTCATTACTGCAGGCTTGAAGGTGGTTTGTGATTAGAGCTTTCCTAGGCTCCTTGGAGAGATTTCCTAAAGTACACATGCAAATGACTTTCTCTCCAGCTTTTCAAGGTCACCTGCACAAACCTTCAGCTCACCTTTCGCAGCCTGGTGCTGTCAGCTTGGTGTGGCAGCACTTTGGGAGATGGGGAAGGTATGACACCTCCACTGCCTGTCTGGAGCCACACGAGCAGCTGGACCCAACTTGGCAGCTCTGCCCCAAACCCACAGATACCCACTGGGATGGTGGCACCTGTGCTGAACACACCAGGGCTGGAACTTTCCTGCCAATACCTGCAGCCACAATGAAATCATGAGTGGTGCTGCAGGCATCAACCCACCTCACTCCACTCCTCTCACACCCCACCAAATCAATCTTTTTGTTTCAGCCACTTTGCTTCAGGCTGCCAGCACATGGCTATAGTAGAGCAGTGTGCCTGTGACTCCTTCCCACTGACTTGGCTCATGGGTGGCCACAGAGAACAGTGAGATGGGGCTTTCTGGGTAGCCCAGAGCCAGGTGCCAGCATGTCCCCCAGCTCCTCAGAGTTCTGAGGGAACACAGCAGGGTACAGGTGCTCCACAGCAGGCAGAGGGGGCCTTTCCCCAGGAAAACAGGCTGATGGTGGGGAGGGAGACAGCCTTGCTTCCCTCCCTGGGCATGCCATTGCCAGGGACAGCACCAGAAGGAAATCCTTACAACAAACCACCTCTACCCAAGAAAAGATCAAAGAAATCAAAGATTCTCCGTAGCCCTGAACCAGAACACAGATCCAGTATGTGGATGTTTTGTGCCCTTCAGAAAACATTTATTCATGGGATGAGATATGCAGGCTTGTGCAGGAGCTGGCTTCTTTGGGAATGGGTAGCAGGCTTGGAGAGCTTGGCATGGTCCTCCCAGAGGAAGAACACACCTCCTTGAGGGCTTCCTGAGGAGAGGAGCTGGGCTCTGCCATTCCCACCTTGGAGCTCCATCCCCAGCAGATTCCTGCTGCTGTCAGGGGGTGATTAGTCAGGCTTAGCAGTAACATACCCTGTTGAGGGAATGAGCTTGTTTTCCATTTGTTTGTCCTGCGCCATGTTGAGCACCTTAAATAACGCACATTTCTGCAGAACACACCGTCACTTCTGGGAAAACAATAGTACCAATTGCAGGGGCCTTTCAGGACAACAAGGGCAGCACAAAGAACCCTCTGTGCTGGTCTGCTGGGTGTTGATGCCTGGCATTGAAAAGAGGGGCACAAATGACAGTGGAGACCCAGGTGTGGCAGACCTGCAGATCCACATCTGCGGCAGAAGGACAGCAGTTGAGAAACAGGAGGTTTTGTCCCTGTTTGCCTCTGGATCCTGGTAGCATTTCCCTTACCAGCACAGACAGTAACACAGCTCACTGCTGACTCAGAGATTTCCATTGCTCTCCCCCCTTTTCCCATCCTCCTCCTCCAGGGAAAGGTCTCTCCCCAGTGTTTTTCCCCAGGACTGACCACTCACATCCTCAACCCTGTTTTCAGCTGTCCCTGATCCTCCTGCAGTACTTTGAGGGAGTTGTACTCTTCCATACCCTCCTGTCAGATTTTGCCTGATGGGCTCACCCTACCCCTTTTTCCCTGCAGCATCATCAGTGTTGCTTCTTATGACTCCAGATATTTGAGTTGCTTGATCTGACTGAGGCACTGGAGAGAAATAAGATGTTCCTTGTGATCTCTAAAAGTCTCTCTCCCAAGTTAATACTGTTACCTAAAGGACTTCTACCAGTTAGGCCCAGCCAAAAGCTCAGGAAACTTTTCTGTTTGTTTTCCCAGCCTTTACTGTGTGACCACATGTATTATCCAGGTCCTCTCCCCAGAATATTTTTATTACTGAGGAATTTGCACAAATATTTTGTGTTGCATTAGTGCCAGACTAGTGATCCTTTCTGAGGAAAGTCAGTTTGATGGCATGAACTGATTGAGCTGGACAGGTCAGCCAAGCAAGGTGAGCAGGCTCTTGGTAAATGTGTTTCTCATACTGTTTTGGCTCAGCCAGAAGTCCTGAACACAATGACTCAGAGAAAAGGAGGAAACAAACCCAAACTTTGTGGTGACCCTTTCAGCTTGTGGGACTGTCTGGAGATCAGCTAAGAACACTATTTTATCTGCACTCATCATAAAAGCAGGATCAGAGCAAAAAAACAGGTCCTTTTTTTCTTCCATCACTGCTTATTTCCTTCCTGAAGCGATAATCCTCGGAGCCATCACAACTGGTTGCTATGGAAGTGACGGAAAGCACAAAAGCACAAAGAGAAGATTATGGTTTCAGGTGAGAAAACAGCATTGGGCACAGACAAGCTCCTAAAATCTAGTTTGGCTCTGAGAAGTAACAGTGCAGAGAGGCATTAGAGAACTCTCTCTGTTTTGTTTGCCTTATTTATGTGTTAGCTCCAGCTGCACAAGAGCAAAGTAGCAGATTAGAGCTAAAGAAGTCACACACAGGTAAATAGAGAGGGGGCTGGAAGGGCTGAGGCTCTGTGGGGAAGCTCTCTGCAATGCAAAAGCACCCTGGAAATCTGGGCTGATTTCTCTCGCACACAGATCTCACAAAAACCAGTGAGAAGCTCCTTCAATCCAGCAGCCAAAGCTAGATCTGGGTTTTCTGGGCTTTTCTGCAGAATTCCTGCAACTGATGCAATGACAGATATCCATTGATATGTCCTTTGTCACCAAAAGAAGTATCTAAAAATTGTGAGATCTTGGAATATCCTGAATTGGAAGGACCCACAAGGGTCATCGAAGTCCAGCCAAAAGGAGGTGGCTTTACTGAAGAAGTACACTTTATTCAACCCAAGGATGTACTTGAGAAAGATTCCCAAAGAGTGCTTATGTGAGGTGGGGGATGTCTTTACCAAGCCCACAAGCACAGCAGCAACCCTGGAGCCCAGATCTGTGGCAATCAAGGAGTTTTGGACAGGTATGGCAACTGGGAAAGGCAATCACAGTCAGCTGCTCAAAGAGCTTCAATTCTTTCCTTTCAGTTCAATTCAGCCTTGCCAGGGCACCGCTGTGAGTTGTGGCAGTTTGATGGAAGGGAGACAGCCTCGACAAGCATTTGTGCATGGTCCTGCTCAGCAAACATCTCCCTGAGAGACAGCCTGTGCTCCCAGCACGGCGGTACCTGAGGAGCAAAGTGCTGCTTTGCACGAGGAGACGTGCAGGCAGCAGGGCCAAAGTGGCTGGAGCCCTGTCCGTGTTCTCAGTTCGTGTGGTTAAGGCCAGGTCAGAGGGTAAAGCCCCAGAGATTATGGTAGAAGTGCTTTACGAGAACTCAGGTCATCCTTCCTCCTCCCCACAGCCTCATCCAGGGCCTGTAACACTACACCCGTCTCTAGGTGGAGAATATAGCACTCTTGGGCTAGATGGGGTCTGAAAATATATTTGTTAAAAAAAAAAGAAAGAAAAAAAAAGAGCCTGTTGGCACAGCTCAGGGAAACTGTGCTAGAAATAACTGTGCTTATGCAGAGCTGTCAAAAACAGGCTGTCGCCGGTGCCGCTCGGACGGGAGCGCAGCCAGGGCCGCGCTGCCCGGCGGGAGCAGGGAACAGGCCGAGCTCTGCCTTTGTCTCCACACCGAGGAGGACACCTTCCATTAAAAGCCCGGGAGGTGTTTTTGCTGCATGCAGAGGAATTTCCCCACTTGGCAGGTCCGGAGGATCCCGGCCCTCCCAGCTCCGGCCTCGGCCGCGCACAGGCCGGAGGCGGGAGAGGGCGGCCGAGCACCCGCGGCTGAGCACAGAGGGAACCCCAGATGAGCCCTGCGGGGACATTTGGCAGAAAACTCCTCAGTGGATTTTTCCACTTACACAAACCGGGCTTAATTAGGCCGGACAATTTTAGGAACTCTCAGAGGTTGGCTGGCAGTTTTCTTGGGCCAGCAGCAGTAGCACCTACCTTGTGAAATTACCCGGTCAGAAAAGGCAGCTACAGGGTCGTAGGTGCTAAGCTGAAAGGGGGAAAGAACTGAGCAGCCTTGTAGAAATTTGAGTCATGACATGGTTAATTACACAGACCCAACAAAATAGTTAATTAACACTACAGTTGTGAAATAGGTAAAATGAATAAGGATGTTTGACACTGATATAATTGCAGGAAAGCAAAGGCTTATAAACCATAGCAGTTCACATGTACAGTTTCAGGCTAAAAAGTGAGACCCTTTTCATCTTCCGGGTCTTATTAAAAAAAAAACTCTCAGAGAGAGCAAAGATGACTGTGACTGTATCCCAGGGTACAGGCTGTTCCTTATTTCCCAGTGCTGACATACAGTCGTGACAAGGAATTATATATTGCATTCATCACGCCTGCTCTCCAGGCATGATCCCCAAATAATTAATCCTTTTAGCTTGCAGTAGCTGCCATCTGGCCAGTTTCCAATCAGCCTGGCTGGTTTTACTACGGAGTTGCCAGTTGCCTGTGCTCATGTGGGCATGGATTGCAGTTTGCTTGCCTCAGGTGCCTGGGATTTGTATTTTTTAAATTGTAAGTTTTAGATATGCCACGTGCTGCCCCAACACGGAGAACAAACCAGCCTTTGCCTCAAAGCACTTAATGTCCAGAGGGAGAAGGAGGGGGAGTTGTTGTACATAATACACAGAGCAAGAATCAAACAGACCTTTTTTGTTTGTTTTGTGTTGAAAAACTGACTCTGAATAAAAGGCTCAAACAAAATCCAGCTGTTTTTTTCTCAGTTCTCTTGATCCTACAGCACAAACAAGGCAAAGAAATTAGAAAAGGGGAGAAAATTATTTTGACACTACAAGTCTGGAGAAGGGTGATGAAACTGAATTCAGTTTAAAAGAAGAAAAACTGTCTTTGCTCCAATGTGTCTGACCTGCCTTAGGTGTGGTGGGCAACCCTGTGGGTGCAACTGATGTTCTGGAGCAGCTGTCCCACGATGGGGACATCTGGAACTCCTTGGAAGGGAATCTCTAGAATCATCCTCAGACCCCACAGGGCAGAGGATCCTCTCAGGACTTTGCAGGGACCTGTGATGAAGTTCTAACACCCATAAAGAATTAATGCCTGTACGTTTTCTGAAAATAATCTGGTTTATGAAAAGTTGAGAGTTTTACTTTAATACTCTCCCTCTTTGCTCTGCCACTGGTCCTGGATCAGGCAGAAGGTGGAGGTGACCTTGGCTCTCAAGCTGCTCCCTGCTGTGGTCAGTGTGGAGCCACATTTGCTTGCTGTTTTAGAAGAACTCTACAGCAGACCTAGCAGGTCTAGAATTCTCTGTGGATCTTTCCAGGCTATGAAACTGCTTGGATCCAAGAGAATTTGGGTAGCTGCCCAGTGGTGGCATCTACTGTACTAAAAGCCAGGGTCCTGGTTAAAGGGTACTGAGGGAATGTAAATAAAAGGAGTTATGGAGAAATGTTTCTGAAAATCTCAGGACTGGAGGAAAAAAAAACCCATATAAATGTAGCTAAATGTTTTGTGAACATACTCCCAAGTGAGTATTCTCCAGCCTCCATTACTGGAAAACCTGCTATGGTTGTCCATGGTGTAGTTCTTTTCTAAAAAGGGGCTTTTGATACAAAAACTAAGATTCTTTAGAGACCATTTGGGTGAGAAGTGAAAACAGGTGTATTTTCAAAGCTGTTTTTCTGTCTCAGACTAAAATTAGAACCTTCTTTCCTTAGGCCACCTGGCCAGTGGCTAGAAGCAAGGTACTGCTGGATAAATCAGGCTCCTGGTGACACCTGAAGAAGCCACTGTCACCAGCACAGACTCTGCTAGGGCAGGGCTACTGTGGAGAATTTCAGTAGGTAGTTCTGCCAGGATGCAAGTCAAAGATATTTCAGCCTGCTGTCTCTGGGGTACTTTATCCCTCTGTATGGGAAACAGAAAAGAAGCACCCAAAGCTTTGCTCTTCATTGCATTTTTACAATCACAGTCTCCTAGCAGCATTAATTCCCATGGGAGGAGATCAGCAAGCGTCTGTGCAGGTCTGAGTGACTGGGACAGAGCAGCTGTATCAGAATTCAGATTAACAGCTGCTTTGCCAAGGTAAGCCCCTCTCTGAAGTTTGCTTATAATTGGAATAGTTGGAGTAGGTGGATAAAGCCTCCAGATACAGCAACCTTCTTTTTTTCCTCTGAAACTTTTTGCATTTCCATTGAAAACCCTGAAACTTTTAACTTTTTAAACCTCTCAGTGGCCACCAGTCCATTACCTGAATCAGTATCAAAGCTGTTCAGCCTAAATTGTCTCAGAAACCAACTTGTGATGCTCATTTCCTTTGAATAGAAACAATTAAAGATTACTCCCTTTACACACACACACACAGAGACACTTGTACTTCAGCATGTGAAATTCCTGGTTGTTAAATCCCAAACTGCACAGCAGCACTTTATAGGTATCAGATGGGCTGTTATATAGCTGAATAACAACATTTCTCAGCTCAGGAACGCTGTTGAGTTGGGTGGATGTTGGACATCCTTGGTCTGAGTTGGCTGCAAGAGTCTTCTGTGAAAGAGATCCTTTATTTTTAAGGTTATGAAGGAACAGGGATTAAAAACTAACTATGAACATGCTAACACCACAAGAGCAACACGTTCTTCCAAACAAAGACATGAACTGGTCAGATCAGCAGTGCCATTAACTCTTTTCTCCTTCTAACACTCAGATTCCTGCTTGGTGAACCCTGTGCTGTCAAGAGACGTTTGGAAAACAGCCCTAGGATCCAGGGCTGCAGAAAGCAGCTCACAGACAGGATGGAGTTGCCACCCAGACCCTGGGGATGGCCAGGCTTGCCCATCCTTCAACCCAACATCTGATTTGTCTGCTTTCCTCCCGTGGAAAACTTTATTTTGTAGTTAAAATAACCCTCAAGGGTTAATTCTTTCTTGTTTTCATGATTCATCTCCCAAATGTGGGTGTATTACCTTGTTTTCCCTGGATGGGATACTCCCTTCTTTTTTCCCCAAGCAGAGCTTTGCTGTCATTTCAGTCCCCACTGCCATGGTTCTCACAGCAAGTTTGCTCACCTAAAAGTAAAATACTCTTTAAGGAGCAGAAATCCCTTTTCAAGAAAAGAAAAGAATAAAGAAATAGAGTTTTACAGAAGTGAAGATAAATTATATTTACAAAAAGGGCCTCACAAAAATCTGTTCAGCAGCCCAGTGGTCTTGTAGCCCAATACTTTTTTTTGTTGCTGTTGTAATATTGGCTGGAAACAACTTTAGGCTCTTAAAGCTTTAACAAGCACCTTCAAACATCTCAGTGGCTTGTCAGCCTACTTTGGTGTTACAGATTTCTTCAAAACTACTGATTTTTCTGGTAGAAAGAAGAACTGCAAGGTGCAAACCCAGCACAGCCAGAGGAGCAGGTGAGAATAGAGCTTTCACAGGTTAAGGTTTATGAACACCCGGGCTGTGAGAGAAGAAAAAAAAAAATTAAAGAAAAGTTTTGGGATGTTTTACAGTATCTAATGAGATCTCCATCTCTGCCTGAAGGTAAATGGGTCATTGCTGGATGAGGAATTTGGCTGCATTTTCACACTGTCTGACAATTGGGAAAGTGCTGTGTGCCACCCCCTCACCTTCCCAGACCTGCTCTTCTGTAAAAAATATAAATGTAGGGGTGAGAAGGGGAGGTTTTCAAACCTTCTCCTTCTCCTTTTTTGGGCAATCTCTGACAGTAATCTCAAGCAGGAGCTCCCTTCTTTCCTGAGAAGTCCCATGGAAAGCCGAACTCGTGCTTGGGAAGGAGGGGGAGCTGGAACCTCTTAGCAGCAGATGATCTGCTTTATGTTTTACATGAAGTAATGAAGGGGTATAAACAAATTACCATCGCTGTCTGGGCCTTTGGTGTGTGTTTCAGCCGGGGCTGGATTCTCCCCATAAGGACAAGCACAGGCGGAATACCCGGGCGGCAGCAGGAGCAGACAGACGTCGCCAAATCTGTGAGAGAGGGTGTGGAGCACTGAGGCAATGGGAGCAGCAGGAAAAAGCACTAAGGAAACGCTGGGGCTGGCGTGGACATACGGATTAACCAGCCAGGAGCTGAGTGTGTGTCCAGGGCTACAACCCTGGTGCAGGGTCGCTGCAAAAATGAACTGAAGTAGCGAGTGATTAATGGGGAATGTCAGATAACAGCCTGGGAATATTTATGTAACTGGCAATCCCTTGTAAATAACTCCCATTATCCTCGAATGCTGAGCTACCTTCCTTCGAGCCTAATTGAACGGACATTTAAGATGTTTAATTTAGTGTTTTCCCCATATGACCACGGGATATTTTCACCCTCTCATTCTCTGGGGGGAGGAAACTGAGTCAGCATCTTCCCTTTCTCCAAAGCGGTTCCTCCCGTTTATAAAGTGTCTGGAGGCCACAAGGAGTTTTCCCGGCAAAAATGAAGGAGCTGTTGCTACAACAAACAACTTGTTCCCTTTTTGCCTGCTTAGGCCCTCGGATACACTTTGAATATGAAGGCATGTGGTGGTGATGATGATGCAAGAGGTCACTAATAATGCTCATGCCCATTAATTACAGAAGTAAAAATAACATGTAAGTAATACGTCCTTGATCTGGTAGCCGAACTGCAATAAAGAAAAAATAACAAGAGCAAACCTCTGGTGTGAAATGTTTCAGGGTTTGGGTTTATTTTCCTCATTGTGACCCCAAAACAAACACTACTTTGTTCTGAGTCAGCAAAAAACAGGCTCAGACCAAAGACTCCGTTTCATCTTCAGGGCAAAGTTTTTCCCTACATCTTTCCTACTTGACATGTACACAGTATGAAACAACAGCTCTATCCTAAAATTAACACGCTGCCTAATTTTTAAAACATTAATACTTTTCAAAATGTTTTTCTCCCTCAATCATTTTTAAATATAATTTGTCAACCAGAGTCAAGTTTGTAAGTATTTAAATATGTAAATGATACTTATCTCTCCTATCTCCACTTTTATTATTTGTCATGTTCAAAAAATATTTTCTTCAGCTCTGACTGTTTGTTGCTCAACTTCTTGTATATAAATGTGGTGGTCTACTCCCAGAACAGAGTGTCCCTGGGTAGGAAACAAAATAGGAGGTCTGGCCTTGCTTCCCTACACCAAATAATTTCACCCCAAGACCTAACCTTATTAGACAATATGTGGAACTCATCTGATGCAAAAGAAAGAGAAGGGAAAAAATAAAGTTAGGGCTTTTTTTTTAAAGTTTTCCCTATGAAAAACTGTTGAAAATAATATATTGGATGCTTTGAGGGTTTTCAATCAAACACAGAAAATCATACCCTGAATGCTGACCTTTCAGGGAAGCATTGGTAATAACAAAGCGCTTTTTGCACAACTGACATTTTGGGCCAAAGGAAGTGTTTTGTTTGGTTTTGTTTTGTTGAGTTTTTCTTTCCTTTTTTTAAAAAAATCAGTTGAAGAAAGTGTGGAGGTTTGATGACCAGTTACAAATATTACTCTTCAAAATTTCCATCAAGGCAACCAGATCAGTGCTTTACAGGCCACAAATCCCATTATTGCTCCCAACCTCAGGCCTTGGACAGCAGAGGTAAAGCGGAAATCCCAGAGGAAGGTGCTCACTCTGTTGCAGGCAGTTCAGAGAGAGAGTCACAGGCTGAGAGAGCATTTGAGTGTTGGGCTCTGAGGAAAAGTGAATTGATTGCAGTGACTGGAATTTTGGGTTTTGTAGAGAGATTGGGAAGCCTCTGAGGCTTGGGAAGGTGCAGGAGCCCAGTGCTGACACTTTGGAAGTTTGTGCACGTTGGGCTGCCTCTGTCTTGAAGAATTTCCCATCCCACCAGAGCAAGAGTGCAAAGGGGAGCTAGAAAAATACAAATGGGAGGTGCAGACGAGAGGGGGTGGAAGGCAGGATCTGTGTCAGACTGGCAGGAGCGAGGCCAGCCGCGGTAAGAAGTGGGTGCTCCGTAAATTCCCCGTAGATGCGTTTTGGATGGGTTAATAGCTTGACTCAGCACAGAGGACAGACAGATTTCCTTCTGCAGCACAGCTTACGAGCACAGACCAAGCTTTTGATTCACACTTTGAGTGGGTTAGTTTCACAAGTCTTCTAGTGAGCCTTTGAAATTGGATAAGAGCAAAACCATAGTAAAAAGGGCTTCTTGCATTTCTGAGCACATAACTGCTGCTGTTTCATTATGATCTAATGTTTCATTGACCAAACCGTGGCTTGGGAAATAGCAGAGACGTGGTAAAATACGATCCCTGAATGACTGATATGTCGGGAAGAGGGGAAAAAAGCGACAACTGTGAAGCAAAAAACCTGGTATTTTTATAATTAAAGTGTGACCTTTTCCCTTTAAATTTATTACTGCTCTGAACCTGAAACTACCAAAAACTAAACAGTAGCAAGCACAGCGCCTGGGTGCCCCAGGAATGGAAATGTGATACCAAATCCCTCATCCCACGCTGATTTAGTCCAGGCTATAAATCTGGGCTCTTCATAGGTGGGATATTCTTGGCCACCTCTCAGGCAGCCCTTGAAGATGCTGAGAATGGAGCAGATAAACTGGATGGGCCACTCGGATGTGGCCCATCTGCACAAAGGACTGTCCAAACTTTAGGAAAATTCAAACCTTTTCTGCTTCTGAGTCGTTTGTGGTGGCCTGTTTCGCAATGGGGACTGCCACCAGATACCCCAGTATGGACAGCTTAAATGCAGTCCAGAAAACCTACCCACTGCACCTCTGACTTTTTAAACAACAGAAAGCTGAAACTCTTTGCAAAGGACAGATGAGGTCAGGAGAGCTGGAAAGTGGCTGTTTTGTGATGCCATTTTACTGCTAAATGCCCCTGTCTCTGGAAAAGCAGTAGCTGGCTCCGTGAGCAAGGCACACATTCCTCTAGATAAGCTGAGAAAATAATCTTCCTGAAACCTGGCCAAACACATTACAACTACTGCCTCGGTTGGTGTTTTAAAAGCTACCTGTATTTAAAACTTTCATGCAATGCCTTCACAGAGCAAGATCCACCTGCAGCTGTGCCACCCAAGAGGGGGGAGCTGCAGGACGAAAACAAAAGCTACATGAATTTCCAGCCCTCATGACCATGGCTGGGAAGTTTAGAAATTTGATAGCACGCACTTCAAGGGCTCAGAAGGTGGGAAGCAAGGAGATGATCTGTTTGTCATCTTCTAATATTTCCTAGCTTTTAAACCAACAAGGAGCCTTGCTTATGATTTTGCAGAGCTGTCCAGCTGTTTTAAACTCTATGACGAGCTTCAGAAAGCGGCTGAACCCGCCAACAAACTTCACATATCTGAAGAAATAATGAAATAAATCAAAAGCCTGCCCCTAATGCCCAGGTTGAGGCAAAATAACGTTTAAAAAAAAAAAAAAAGTCTGCAAGACTGAAGTAATGGGTACAGGAATCTTGTTGTTGTTTTTTTGTTCCTACGCACATGCCTTTGGTGTGAGGTAGTGTTTGTACTTCGCTCACGGTGGCTGGGAACGTCACTGTCTGGCACCGTGCAGGTAATGAATTCAGGGCAGCTTACAGGTGGTGGCACAAGGCTGCGCTTGTTTTTCTTCCCTTTTTGATTAAGGGTGTTCATTCTGCCACCAAGGTCATGGCGTGTGGGAGAGGGAGAAAAATGAAAGGGGGAAAGAATGGGCAGTGAGAGGTGGGAATTAAGGAGTTCTGGAAAGTGAGTGAAGCACGGTGCCTGCTGGAGGAGCTGACTTGGTGCCTGGGGAACTCAGGAGCCCTCCCTGCCAAAAGCCAGGTGCTCTCAGACCTTGGAGGATGGAGGCTTTCGGGGTGGTGAGGGGAAGAGCCAGGAATGTAGGTACATGGTGTGGCCATGGGCTGGGCTCCACTTGTGTTTCCTGGCTGCTCTTTGCATTCAAAATTGGGGTATCAGATCACAGAATCACACAATATTCTGAGTTGGAAGGGACGCACGAGGATCAGCAAGTCCAAATTGTAAATGAATGGCCCATATGGGGATCAAGGCCACGTGAAGCTCATCAGAACTAACCCAGGTGGGGTGCAGAGCTGGGCTCAGTGACTGTGCTATTGCCCCCACCCCATTTACAGCCCTCACCTGTGGCTCCCTGTGACACGGGACTTCATACTTCAGTGTCTGAAACTTGTAAGCTGTATGTGCAGTTTTTCACATTTTTTCCTCACAAATAGAAATTTATTTTCTTGATAGATACTCTATTGGAATTTGGAAGGTCATTCTTACTGAGATTTGTGTCTATGGTTGAGCTTGGGGGAAAGGGAGGAAATTTTGCTCAAAGAGAGTAAAAAAAGCACTCTACTTTTTCACTAGTTGTTGACAAAATCCAGAAAGTTTCCTTTAATCCAAAAGGTGCTCATGATTTCACAGCAGTTTCCTTGTTAACAAATGGCTGGCTTCCTGCATGGGTTTTGTTGTGCTGAATTTATTTGTTTAAAGAGTACACACCATGAAAGAAACATAGGAAGCTGAGGACACTTTACCATTAAAGAAATGCCACCTAACTGAAAGGGAAGTAGTTTTCAGTCAGGCTAAAGTTTACTACACTTTAATTAACGTGGTCAAATGTAACTCAAGCAGCAGAAACTGCTGGGGCAAAAGGACAAACTAACCTGGCCCATGTGGGAAGGATTCAGCTCCTTTGCTGCTGCTGTTGAAGCCCTTGGGAGCTGTCTCAAGCCACGTTGCTTAAAGGTTTTTTTGCAGGCTAACTACTAACAAAATGTAAAGAGGAACCTGGAGCATTCCTGATAATTTCAAGGTAAAACAAACAAGTGGTTTAATAAGCAAACAGAAAAAATTTAACCTTTCAGGGCTATATCATAAATAATAAAAATATTATTCCTTCACTCAAGTCTCAACACTATCTTAATTTTTCTGCCAGCATTTGCTTTTCTTTTCATGGCTAGGACTCACAGAGTCACCTGGAAAGATTAGACATGACTTGTACACAAATGAATAAGAAATTATTGGCCATGGGGACCACTAAAGAGTACCTAGACAGCCCTTCCCTCCTCACATCTCTCTTCCACAAATCCATGCTCTGGCAGATGAAAACACCTCAGCTCAGGAGCCAAAAATGCTCTGAGCTTCCAGAAAGGCAGGCTAAAGAGAGCAAGTCTTCAGTCCCAGTGGGGATCCTAGGATGGGGATGATGCTCCATGCTACAGGAAAAGGAAGGGGCCCTATCCTCTCTCCAGTCTCACCTTCAGGGTAGCAGGAGGGCTTTCTTCCTTTATTCTACATCCAATAACCAGCTTGACCTTAAGTAGAGAACAAGAGAAAAAAAAACGTGGAGATGTGCATGTCTTGCAGCCCCACATCCTCTCTTGATCTGTATTCCCCCATGCGAGGAGGTGGGGCAGGGAAGGGTCTTGGGAAGAAAGGTGTTTTCCAGGCTGTTGTAGCCAGTCGTCAGAAACATGTGATGATTTAAACTGCAAACATCAGGTGCTCACAAATACAATCAAGGAATGGTATACCTTTCTTTGCTTGAAACCTGGAGGGAGGATAAAAAAATTGTGTCCAGGAGAGGTTTTATAAAGCGCAGATCATTTGTGTACAACATGCTGGAGATTTAGGGTCTTCACTTTTTATGAGACTTGCAATATTTGGTGGTTTTGGTCACTGAAATGAGAGAAGCCTGCTCTGGAATTGTCAGTATTTCTGCTTCCTCTCTGTTCAAAACTGGAAAGGTATGTGGAGGAGAAAAAAAAAAAAGAGATTAAAGGTGAAACAACACAGGGCAGGATGAGAGAGGATCATTAAAGTTTTGGGTGTAGTTTCAGGTTGTTTTTTATTTTATCTGAACCAGTTGTCCCACCCCTAATTACAAAGGTATTAACACATTCCTGGGTGTGGTCACTTGAAATTCTTAAGTGGGCAAAAATTTTCAGCTCTGCAATATGCCTAAACTGTGTATCAGCAGACCACTTTAAATGGTCTGGTGTGGTCCTGCCAGCTTCTTCACCTGCTTCTGACCCCGTGTTTGTTGTAGCTTTGGCACAGAAATGGTCACGTCATTGCTTTTTACTGAGCCCGAGCCTTAGTCAGCACCTCAGTGGGCCCTGATCTCCAGCCACAGCTCAGATGCTCAGATAAAGCTCTCCAGCTCCTACACAGCCCCACAGAAGGAGCAAAGGGATCAGAGCAGTTCCCACTGCATTTTCACTGAGATTCTGCAGGGTTTGTTTACCTCAGGTTGCACTGCTGGTGGTGTTTTCCATCTTCTTGTTGGTGGGTTTTTCTCAAGGCAGGTGAAAGCATCAGCTCACAGAGGAGGTGGTGCAGTGAGACACTCTGGCTAACCAGGGGCTTTTATCTTGTGTCTTGGGACCTGCTGCAAATCACAGTTCATGTGAGACACCAGTTACAGCACAGGAGTGCACAAAGCCTACTCTGTGGGAGCTCGTTAGCCACCAGCAGACTAATCTGACTCCAAAACAGAGATTCTGCCTCTTCTGACTCCACACAGAGCAGGAACATCTGGAAAACTTTCCCAACAAGCCCACATAACCTGCTGCTTTTAAAAATTCTGCTTGTTTCCAAATATATGGATATTTAAAATTTACTGTTAACATACAGACATTCAGTGGAACTGGACTGAAAGTCAAGAACAACTAATGCATCATCCAACAGCACAAGCTCCATGGCTGGTTCATACAGGATGCGTACAGGAAGCCTCAAAAATTCAGGCTCTGCATTTGTTCTGCTGAGCATCCCAAACTTAGATTGGATATTATGAAAAATTTCACCACAAAAAGGGTTCTCAAGCATTGCAAAGGGTTGCCCAAGGTAGTGGTGGTCACCATCTCTGAAGGTATTTAAAAGATATGTAGATGTGGAACCTTGTTTAGCGGTCGCCTTGGCAGTGCTGGGATAAAGGATGGATTCAATGATCCTAAGGGTCTTTTCCAACTTAAACAATTCTATCATTTTATGATTCTGTACTGCAGTGCTGTGTGGGAAGTCTCTGGGGGAACTCCAGGTTCGTCAGAGGTGTAGCTGTGTCAACACAATGTGAATATTAGGTCAAACCAGTACTAAACCAGTACTAAACCAAGCATTTACACCCTCAAAGCAAAGCCCAACTGCATGGCTCAGGTCTGAGTTGAGCTCATATAGTTTGAGCAAAAACCCCAACAGCTTTGCAGCTAAAAGCCTGGAGGGTGAGCAGGGTGGAGAGCAGACTTGGACAGTCTCAATTCCATATTCAGAGGGGCAGGGATGAAATCCCACCCCAGTGACAGAGCTACACTTGTGCCAGAGGGGATGGGAACCCTCATCTTTGATTAAGTGGAGGTTTTAAGTTGTCATGCAAAGTGAAACGTCAGCAGGAGAAACTGAGCTGTGCCCTACTTGCTCCCTTTGCTCCTGACTGTCATCTCATACGTTCAGGACAGTCATCTAAAGGACACAAGGTGCAGGGTCAGGCTCTTTTGCATGGAGAAAGGGAAAATATCAGATCTCCTGCGCTTCAGATAAATGATGTGACTGCTGGGCCATTAGATAAGGGAGCACATCTGCTCCTCAAGCATCCCAGGAAACGAGTTCTTCACTGCCTTCGTGCCATAGAAGAAAAATATTTTACCTGGGACAGATGCAATATTGATGTCCAGCATCCAGCAATTTTTCTGGTTTATTGTGTTGCAGGAAAACTGAAAACACAATGGGGTCTGAACACTTTCCTCCACTTTTTTTTCCTGGTCATCAGAGGAGGGGAAAAGTGTTCATTCACACTTTTAAAAGGTAGATAGGTAGTCTTATGCTCTAGGTGCTAAATAAAAAATCCTGTAGAAATTCTAAAAAGAATATCAAAGAAAATCAAAGAATAAGTGAAACTTGTTGCTTTCTTTATTCAACTTCTCCCTACATTTTCTATTCCAAGCTGTTTGTATTAGTTAAATTCTGCAAGCTTACAACTTGTTTTTCAAGGTTATGCTTTGAATACTTGGTGCCAAACACCTGATAATTTAGACCTGTGATTGAGACTGGCGTCATTAAGCAGAGGTACTGGGCTCAAGGTTGCACTGTGCTTTACACAGACCTATAAAAAAAATCTGACAGGTGGGAGGGTTTCAGGCTGCCTAGAGGTGCTCCAATTTGCTGCTTTCAAAATGCTTGATGGTGATTTTTATTCAAGAAAATAATTTGCATGAGTTTCTTCTATGAAAGACAAGGGACAGCAACATAATAAAGGAGACAGAAACATGGACAGCTCATTGTGGTAAACTCCTTGCTATTAAAATAAATAAAAAGGTCTGAGGTTTGTGGGACTCAACACTTCACAAGATTATTCTGGCAAAAGGCTCACCAAGAACAGCATATTAGAAAACCCAGAGCTCTTTCTTGTTATGGCAACAAGAACAGCAACACGTGAATTCAAGCTCCAGATAAACCAGGAAGGTTATCTTTCTTTTAAAAGCCATCCTTGCCGTAGATCACAGAATCACAGAATCATTAAGGTTGGAAAATACCTCTGAGATCTTCGAGTCCAGCCTGTGCTTGATCACCACTTTGTCACCTGGCCCAGAGCACTGAGTGCCACATCCAGTTGTTCCTTGGACATCTCCAGGGATGGGGACTCCAAGCCTCCCTGGGCAGCCCCTTCCCAGGCTGGAAATTGCCAAGGTTGAATGATACAATGCTTGCCTGGCCAGTGAGAACTCTGTTCACCAGAAGTGTTCAAGGTGTACAAATAACATTATCAAATGGATGAAGGTCAGGATAGAGTAGATGATAGTGGGGGAGGTCCTGGCTAAAACAGGTTCTGGGAAGTGTTGAGTCCAGACACTTGAAAGCCTTCCTGTGGAACCAACCAACGCCTGGCCTGATGAGTTCAACAAGATCTGCCTGCTTTGTGTCCTCCCAAGGGCACCCAAAGGCTGCTTCCCAAGGCCCTCAGCTGGAATCCAGCCCTACATCCACACACCTGCTCTCCTAAGGAGCCAGAACCATTAAGGGATGGATTTGGCAGGACAGTTGCTGTCTAAAGCACACCACCACATTTCCCTTAGAGCAGCACAGAGGTTTCAGCTGCAGTGCTCTTCTTCCTGCCCTCTTGCTGTGTCCTGCATTTCAATCCAGGGAAGGAAGTCCCTAGGGATGAGGACAGGGGAGAGCCCAGTCCTGTTCAAAAGCTCCCCCTCCTCTCTCTTACCAGCTGTTTTCTACATCCTTTCCATGGGCTTTGTCCTGCCTTCACCCAGTTCTGGGAGAGGATGCAGTGCAAGGAGTTCCCAAAGCTCTGGGGCTCTGCCATGCCCGCGAGTCCCGCTGCTCTCCCAGTGACGTACCAGGGCACGTCAGACAGCTCAGCCTGCCACTGCTTTCCTCCCCAAAGGTTATTCAGCAGCACAGAGGGATTTCCTTAAATGACTGCTACAAGTCTCAATTAGCAGCTTCTGAAGCATGAAGGGCTTTTTTCCGCTCCTTTCTGAAGGGGGGATTTGTGTTACTGTCAGCAAGGTCAGAGCCTCCATCCTTTCCCAGCAGAACTTGTGACTCTGCCCAGCCTCCTCCCAAACCAAGGAGACACAGATCTGTCAACTGCAAATTTTTCCAAGGAAAGCCTAGATACAGCAAAAGGTGACCCTGAGGACAATTCTCTCGTTGTGTATGCTTTCTTTTTAATCAAACCAATGTGATTCAGCCTCTTACAGGGACTGCAGGTGGGGTTTGCAGCAGTCACTCTGGGCTCCCGTTATCGTCAGGGAGGAGAAGCAGGATTTTCCATGGTGTGAGTCATCTGATCTCTGTCAGACCTCTACATGAGGATGAGACAAACTGTGTCCCAGAAATGCCCCCTTCTCCCCTCTTTCCAGAAGCAGCCAACTCAGCTGTAAATGTCCTCTTTTGGTGTTTGCTTTCAATTTGTTCCCAAACACAGATGCTTTCAAAGAAAATAGGATTTTTCCTCTCTTTCTCTTTCCTTTCCCTTATTTAAAAATCACTTCTCATCTACTGTTGCTTGGAAAATCTCTGGGTCACCTGTTGGATTCCAGCCTATGAAATTTATGGGATTAACTCTCTGCCTTTTTCCCCCTCCTGTTGTGGTATGGGAACCCCAAATCCAGGTGACTGGTTGCCATTTGGTTGCATGGCATTCTTTGGAGAAACAGGTATTTGAGCCTTGCTACAACAGCTATGTTTCAGTTGGGAAAAAGAAAATCTTGTTTGCCTTGAAGGATTTTGCCTCATTGAATACGTAATTGTGTTCTGTTACAAATTGGGGCACTGTACAAAAATAAATTGCCACTGTTGGCAGTCAGTCTGTTCCTTCTCATCCCCATCTCTGTGGCAGACAGCTGGATCCTTGCTGGGAGCCTGGTGAGCTTTAGGACAGGGTTTCCACCTTGTATTTACACATTATTATGTCCATGATTTAGTGCTGACCCTAACCCATGAGCTTCTCATGAGCTGAACCTTAATCAGAGGCTACTCGTGAGCTGGGCATGTTTTGGGAGCTGTTGAATGAGGACCACCATGCAACTCCTCTTTTCCTCACTGCTTATTGCTGTCAGTGTTTCTACTCCCCACGGGTGCTGGGAAAGGCATGTCCTTGCTCTCAGTCAGGAATGATATCACCTGCCCTTAGCAATGTTATTCCCTTTCCTGCTGAGCTTAGGCAATGCTCTAACATGCCTAAACAGTGCATCCACAACAAGGAATGGCATCATCTTGCTTTCAAAACAAACCTGTGGTGGGTGGAATTAGCTATGCCAAATGATGCTGGGCTGATTGATAAAGATCAGCCAAGAAATTTCTTCAGCTCTTCTGTCATTCACCTCTGGTCACCCTTGTTTTAGAGAGGGTAGGAGCTGGTTGTGCTCTGGCTTCACACTGCTGAGGCAAAGGAGAAGCACTGGTGTTTCCATGTTTTTTTAGTCCAATGTTAATTTAAATGGATAATGAACCAGGGGGGAAAAAAGGGGGCATTTCTACATCACCTGATGTGATTGTGCCTAATCTGTCTACTCAGTCTACCTTTGTGTCTGCCCTTAATGCAAATCTATCTGCTCCTGTGAACAACAAAAAACCACAGAACACCTACCTGTAGCCTGTCCTGTGTACATTCAGACACAATATTTCCTTCCTAAGCTGAAAAAATGTCTGAGTAAAGGGAAGAGCATTTGCTTTGTGTACAGTTTGCATGAGTTTTGCTGCCTGATCTTGTATGTGTGTCCAGTTTTTCAGAAATATGTGACTAATTTCAAAGACACTGTCAGCTCATCACACCACTGCCTGGGTGGTATGGAACACCAGGAATGAGTACACACCTGGGATATGGGGTGTGGTTTTCTCTCCCTTTTGTGGAAAACCCACTCAAATTGTGAAGCTTGCAAAGAGAAGCCAGAAGGATGAGGAGAGGAATCTGGGCAAGAAGATGGTAAGTGACATCTGTAAAGGGAGCAGAGTGAGGCCTGGGAGACTGCAGGGGAGATTAGGAACATGAGCAGGGCAGGAAAGAACACAGGGATTAGGAGGATAGCTCAGGAAAGCCAGGCAGAATGGCTGGTCTGACTGTGAGCAGGATGGAGGAGGGGTGCCTAGGAAAGGTGTGGAGTTGGGATCACTGGGACAGAGCTGAGGTTTTCCCTGAGATTTTGAGAGATGAACCTGAGGATGGATGAGGACCAAGACTGCAGAGTGCAGAGGTTGCCCAAGGAAGCAGAGATATACTGGTGTTCAGTGGCACAAGGGTGACAGAGCCCAGTGATTGCAGAAAGCCTGGCTTGTCTTCTTATTAAAATAACAGGAGCTGGTTTGGGCATGCCTCTGAATTGAGTGGCTATTCCTCAGCTTGTGAGACCTTAGATGGCAGAGGGAGTCAGTGCAGGCAGCTCCAAGGCTGATGGATCCGGCTCAGGAAAGGATGTCTGGAATGGTGACGACTTTGGCTCATCTCAGGAGAGAACAGCCAGGGAGCTAAGAGGGAGAGAAAGATGGGGCTGAAACAAAGATGTGTGCTGACCTCTCATTCTTCTTCCCAGCTCCAGGATGTCAAACCAGCAGAGAGCATGAAGAAAAGCATGTAATGCCCTGAGAAAATAGCACTCCTGGGCACAACACAGCCTCCTGAGAAATGCTGTCCAGTTTCATTTTTCGGTTGTGTATAGCTCTGTACCCAAGAGTATGAAATACATGTAAGTGTATCTTACAGTGTATCTAACAGGTATCTTAAAATACATATAAATGCATTAATTCCCTTGAAGGAAGCACTCAGAATGTCAAACATCTTTTGTCCAGGATCATGTTTTAGTAACAGATCTCTGTTGCAACCTATTCTGCAAAGCACTTGTTAAGATGCTAAAAAGTGGCTGAAGCCCAGAAGTTATCAGGTGTTCCTTTAGTTTGGCTACAAGTGGAAGCACTGGGATTTACCTAGCAGACATGCTGTGGGGTTTTTTATTCAGCTGAATTTGGTGGTTTCTGTCCTTAAAGATACTCAGCACTGGGAAGGCTCAGGCTCTGAGAGCTTCACACTCCCAGTCTGAGTGCCAAAAATGAAATATCCATTCATTTTCTCTCTTGCTGGTTTCCCACATTTAAATGGACTTTTGTCAAGCTGGACAAGCCCCCATTGCACATGCCCTGATACATTAATGATGGAGAATTTGGGAAAAGCTGTGAAATAATAATTTTCTGACACACAAAGCCCAGTGTTAGTGGATACAGAACAGGTCAGAGACCAAGCAGCAGCTCACTGCCCACCTTGTGAGGTGAGTGAGTAATACACTGTGGAGCAGGCAATTAAGAGAGTATTTCCCAACACAGACACACGAGGGTGATGAAGAAAGGCTGCACAGGTGCCCTTAATCACAGCATTTCCTAACTTTGGACTCTGCACCTCCACAAACATTGTTTTTAGGGGTGCACTTCATGCTGTGGGGAGCTGATTCTGAAGAACACAGGTCAGCTGTATGAGCAAGATTTGTGTGGTGCGAGAGCAGGCTTTGCACAAAAGACCACTCTGCAGGCACTGGTTAAGGAGCTGATAATTTCCATAGAAACACCTCGCATCAGGGAGGTGAGCTAAGGAAAGAACTTGCTTTTAAAGAAGAGGGACCCCTCTTCCTGTGGTCTTTTCGTCTGTCAGAGTCCTGAGGGTCTGTAGTTGTTTAACCCCAGCCAGCAGCTCAGCCCCACACAGCTGCCTCATTTACTCCCCACAGTGGGCTGGGGAAAAAAATTGGAAGGGTAAAAGTGAAAAAAAAAAATGGGTTGAGATAAAGGCATTTTAACAGGTAAAGCAAAAGCTGTGCATTTCAGAAAAGCAAAACATGGAATTTATTCCCCACTTGCCATGGCAGGAGTTCAGCCATCCCCAGGGCAGCAGGGTTTCATCACAGGTAACAGTGACTTGGGAAGACAAATTAACCACTCCAAACATCTCCCCCCTTCCATCTTCTCCCCCAGTTCTCCATGCTGAGCGTGACCCCATGTGGTGTGGGACATCCCTGTGGTTGTGGCTGTGTCCTCTCCCCTCTCCTCCCTGGGCTGAGGGGCAGAAAAGGCCTCGGCTCTGTGTGAGAGCTGCTCAAACAGTCCTGTGCTGTCACCACTGCCTCCAGCACAAACCCAAAACACAGCCCCACACTGCAGAGAAAATCAGCTCTGCCCCAGCCCAAACCAGCCCAGGGCTCTTCATAATCCTTGACAGCCCTGACCAGTCTCACCAGGAGCTCCCCCCACACCCTGGCCATGGGTTCTGGAGCCTCATTTCAGCCCCACCTGGGGCTTCTAGTCCCCTCCTGGCCTGAGGTTTAGGTGTGGCTGTCTCCAGCCCTGCCTCTTGGACACCCTGAGCTCTGTGCTGTAGGCATCCTGTCTCCAGCCCTGCCCTCAGCCTTGTCTCCTTCAGCTCTTGGGTGGATCCTGATCCTGCCCCATCCCCTCACTCTGCTCGGGGCTGTCCATGGACCCCCAGAGCCCCCCAGGTCTGTCTGCCATGTGTGGATCCTGCAGGATGGTACCAAGGTCGTGGACAGTGCTGGGGTCACCCGTGCACCCACCTGTCTGCCCCCTTCTCTGCATCCTGATGTCCTCCACCGAAATGGGAAGTGGCACAAAACTCCGCCAAGTCTTTTTGTGGGCTCTTCATCCTCAAGCTTGTCCTGGTACCCTCAGAGGAAACATTTTCATGAAGGTTGGGAAAGCTGGGATGCCAGGAAAAGACCAAGGAACCCTTCCCTGGAGGTGTCCAAGGCCAGGTGGCCAGGGCTCTGAACAGCCTCTGTTAGTGGAGGTGTCCCTGCCCATGGCAGGGGGTTGGAACAAGGTGATCTTTAAGGTCTCTTCCAACCCAAAATATCCTTTGATTCTCTGCTGGCTGGATGATGATCCAGCCCCTTGCTTTGCCATCTTCTCAAAGTTGTCCGTCAGAGGCCAGGAGAGCTGCTGGGCTGCCTGGGGAGGTGGATCAGGCAGGCCATGCACAGTGCCTGCCTGTGTGCCAGTGTTCCAGCTCACTGGGCATGACACCCAGGGTCAATGTGCAGCCTGGGCTGAGGGCTCCAGATGACACTCCCAGTAAACATCCCCCCCAAAACTCCTGTGTAACCTGGGCTGAGGGCTCCAGATGACACTCCCAGTAAACATCCACCCCAAAACTCCCTGTGTAACCTGGGCTGAGGGCTCCAGATGACACTCCCAGCAAACACCCCCCCAAAACTCCCTGTGTGGGAGCACAGTGGTTTTGGAGAGGAAGAAGGAGGTGTGGGCTGAGAATCCAACCTGCCCAAATACAGATATTTTGATCCTGCTGAGTCAGAACAGATTCAGGTTCTTGGGTGTTTAGAAATATAGATTAACTAGTTTTCCTCTCTACTAGAGGAATCTCTTCCCCTTTTCCATGTTCATCTGCAGGAGGAGAGTATCAGAAATTCCCCCTGGGATAGTGTCAAGTTGCTGTGGTCTGGAAAAGAGTATTGGAACTGTTACAAGAGACCACCACACTCTCTTGTGACGGACAGCAGAAAGAGGGTTTGGACTGTTCTTAGAAAAGGACAGAACTCAGTGGAAATGGGCTCAAAAATCTGCAATAAAATTAAGCCTTGGATATTTCATTCCAAAATAATTCCAAATGTGCTGCCACCTGAGTGTGTCTTGCAGTGTCTCACTGCTCTTGCTCCTTCTCCCTGCTCTGCATCTGCCCTGGCATGGTCCATCCATCAGTGCTCCTCCTCTAATCAAAACCTCCATCAGGCCCTGGACCAGATGGCACCAATCCTTCTGGCACAGCCCCAGCACAGCCCCAGAACCTGCCAGGTTGAATTAGCTGCCTATGTCTATTTAACTTTCACATTTTTTTGTGATAGTGCATCATGCAGATAATTGTTTTGTCTTTTTCTCTATCCAGTCCAGAGCAATAATTTATGTCCAGTCTTTACATATCTTTTTGGCTCATTGCTTTGGTGCTGTCAAACCCTTTACTGGACCCCATCCCACACTGGACCATGAGCCTTTGAGGGAAAAAATGAGTCTTTATAAACCTCTTGGCAAGGTGACTCCCCTTGTCCTGACTGAGGACACCATAAAACAAACAAGGGGAAAATCAGCTCGACTTTCAAAAGTCCTTGGAGCCTGTTTTTACACTAGTTTATGCCAGTGTAAGGTGACACTGTCAGTCAGCTTTGCTTTGTGCTAGTGGCAAATTACGTGATGGTTCCTCGCTCTTATGATGAATTCTGAATCTTGTGATGTTTGTTGCTTCCCAAAAGCCTGGATGTTTGCAGTCACATGACAATCTCAGACGTCAATTTTTATGCTGTTTCTACGTGTCACAGTCCTAGGGAGATGGTTGAACCCCTCCCCAGTGAACCTGAAAACAAAGATATCAGAAGACAAATAGACCTGACAGGAGGCTGAGGTTTCTTTGTTTGCCTATTTTCTTGTTCCTTTTCAAAGCAAAATACTTAAATCATTTTTCAACCCAGTGTCACAATTTGGGGAACTTTCAAGCATGGAGCTTGGTAATGTTTTATTTAGATTGCAGCTCTGTTTGCCTCTTCAGGCTTGCTTTCTATCCTGACATTTAGACCACAAGAATTTTTTTCCTTAGGCACAGTGTGTACAAAAGTTGGATGGGAAACTGGTAAGCAATCAGAACAATCCTCATCTTTTCTTATCCAAAGTTTTCTAGGGAAAGAAATGCTCCATGCCAAGGTTTTGGACAGGTTTGGAAAGTTCTGTACTGAGGTTCTGATAAGGTTGCCCTCCTCCCAAGCAACCTTGGATTTCCCCACACTCCACTCCCTGCTCCAACTTCTAGCTCTCCCAAACATGGAAACTAGCAAATAATGGAAAAAAGGAGGCAGGGCTGCCCTTTCAGGAGGCATTTTATAATGTCACTGTGTTTCCCTGCTCACAGCCCCTAGGTGCTGATGGTGTTTACAGGAAATGCCATGAGTAATTCACAAAGCGAAAGCGTTGTGCGCTATCGGATAGGTCGGGGCTTGTCTGACTGGAAAATATCCTGCTGTGTGGAACAGGGGCTGGGCCAGCTGCCTCCCCATCAGCCTGCCATGCCAGAGGCTTGGAGAGGCCAGGGCAGGGAGCAGGGCCTGGGGACAAGGTTGTGCAATGCTCCTTCCAATATTGGTGTAGAAAAGCAAGGACAGCTTGCAGACAGAGTGACCTTTCCATAAATTTGCCACCTTCCTGGAGGAAGCCATTTCTAGAGCCTTCTTCACCTTATCCTCTTGTATATTCCCTGCAGGATGCAGCAGAGCACCAAAGCCTTTTCCATCTCCCCATCTCAGCCCAACAGCCTGCAACACTTCTCTCCTGCAGGACTCAAAGTTTCTCCATCTGTCCCACCAAATTTCCTCCCTCAGTGTAAGTCCTTGAGTTTCTGCTGTCCACACCACGCTCTGTGCTGTTGGAACTGCTTCTGGTTTAAAGCAAGCAAGTAACACCCCTTCCACTACTCTGCACTAGGGTCTGTAGCCTAAAGGAACCTGAACATTCCTGCAAAAATATGAGGAAGATCCAGCTTTGGTTCTCATTGAGCTCCACTGCAAAACTCTGAGGGACTTTCATACACCGAGGCTCCTCCCTAGTGGCTGATATTTGCCCGTGTGTGTCTTGGACAGGTCTGTATGTGCCACACTTGGCTGCAGACCCACCTGGCTTCCCACAGCAGGGATGCCTTCACCCCAAGAGCTCCTTTTGTACCCCCTGCCTGCTCCTCCCTGCTCTCAGGACTCTCACCAGCTCCCCTCAACAAAGCCACTTTTGCTCCCTGCTCCTCCATTCCATCTTGGTTTCTGTTCATCTGACAGATTCATATGCACATCTTCTTCCTCTCTTTCTTCCTGCATTCTCTTCCCTCCCAATATCAAGATGCTTTATCTACACATCCATTTTTACACAGGAGCTGTTTAGACTTTTGTCTAAAAAAGTCTCTTCTGTTTTCTGCTACTATTAGGTTGGGAATCAAATAGGAGAGCTCAAATGCCTCAGCAGAAAAGGGAGATGTGGAGGTGAGAAAATTCCCCAACATGATTAAGAGGATGTCTACAGTGCAACCTGCATGGCCTGGTACAGGGAGGGCTTTGACAGTGCAGGAGATGCCCTCCACCACAGGAGTCACTCGTGCAGGCTGTGACACACCAAAGGAGCAGGTCCCCCAGGAAGGAGCCTTGAGAGTCCTTCCCTGAGCCCAGATCCCTCACACCACTCCCTTCTCCCAGTCCAGACTCAGAGCTGAATTTGGCATTTCTGTGGATTAACACCTGAGCTGAGACAACTCCTCCAGGCACTGTCTGAAAAGAGCCACAGTGTTGAAAAGACTCAAGATCAGGAGTCCCTTACAGAGTTCTACAAAGTGCAGGCAGCTCTTAGTGTGTGGCTGCTGTGCTCTCCAGGTAGTCTTGTTCATTCTCCCAGAAACTGTGCACTGCTGATTTCCCAATTCCTGAGCATTTCAGGGGCTCTGTCTGTTCTGTTCCTCTGATTTTCCAATTCTTGAGTACCTTAGGAGCTCACTCTGCTCTGTTCCTCCCCCCTGGATTTTGTTGAAATGCTCCCCTTGTTATTCAGAGTGCAAATCTGGGTTACACAATGCAGTTTCTTCCCTGTAAGTGCTGGTACAAAAATGGAGGGGAACTGGGAAAGGTGTGTAGTGGGAAGGAGGAGAGAGGTATGGTGCAGTATCTGTACATTGCCCTGTTTCACAGGATAATATCAGCCCAGTTCAGAGCTCCAACACCCTCTGTGAGCAGGGTGGGTGGCACTGAGCCCAGCTGTGCCTCCAACACCACCTGAGGAGTCAGAGCCCTGTTTCCATCTCATGTCCCTGCAGAAATGCAGGGTATCAGCTGAGCATGGTCCCCAGCCTGTATAATATTTCCATTGACAAACAGCATCTTCATCTTGAAAAAAATATTAATAAATCCCACCCCTAAGAGGCCTCAAGGGAGTCAGTCTGGATTTTAGGAATGGTGTGGTGTTGTAGCTGCTTTCAGCCTCTGCTCACTCTTCACATTGTCCCGTGCCTGCTGAGGTTCCCATGCCTCCTGTGCCTTTTTCCAGAACACCACAGGTTTGGCAAATTTGGGAAGTTGGCCAAGGTGAGAACTGAAGCAGCAGCTGGGAGAAGGCAGCAGAAACCCCAATGTGTGCCTCATAGCAGGGTTTATTTACCTGGGGAACTTCTTCTCAGTGCAGGGTAATCCTATTAAGCACACAGTGCTTTTCCTTCCCTTTCCCTTGCGTGATCCTTGCTGTCCCTGATGGAACCACCTGCCTCTGTGGGCAACCATTTCCTGAGTGCTCCATTTGCAGCCTGGAGGCTCAGCTTCCCCCTGTGACCACACCTACACCCCTTTCCCACAGAACTTTGTCTCTCTTTTTGGTTCACTCTCATTTTTCTCGCTGCTTGAAGGAGACATTCAGGGAGAGGGTGGTGAGTACGAGGATGAGGACTCTCTCCACATGGCATACAAAGTGCAGTGCAACTCTCATGTCTGATTTCTCTCTTGGACTCCAGACCTAAGCAGCCCATCCTCCCTCATCTGCTCGGTTGTCTCTGGCCAAATGAGTTATTTTGGATCTGATTTTGCTGGGCTGAGCTGTGTCCCTCTGAGCTGGCACGCTGCTCGCTCGCCTGTATCTCTTCCCAGCAGCTCCACCTCCCAGCTCCTCGTCTGCACTACAGGTGCACAGCACTCTGAGTTCTGGGAGACCAAAATCAGGAGCAGATCCCAGGATCTGTAAGGGATGACCCTGCTGGGCAGCTGACAAACACATCAGGAGGGGGTGTACCCCACCCCTGACACTGGCTGCTCCTGGCATTTCTCCCTGGTATTTGCAGAAAGGAAAAGAAAAAAGCAGCACATTTTGCACCTGTCCCAGCAGAATGGTTGATTTAATGGTCCCTCCATTTCCCAGATTGGAGCAGCCCAGGGAGGTGGAGGAACACAGAGGCATTTGTAGGGATGTGGAGGGACATGGAGGGAGATGGGGGGTGGCAGATCTGGGGCAGGTGGGGAGCAGCATCCTGCGAGCAGGAAGTCCCTGGTGCAGAACACCAGGTTTATCTGGGAAGAAAAAAGAATCACAAAATGGTTTGGGTTGGAAGGGACCTTAAAGATCAGGCAGTTCCAGCCCCCCTGCCATGGGCAGGGACACCTTTCACTGGAATGAGGACAGTAAAGGTGGCAGTGAGACAGCTGCAGCCCAGGTGCCTGCAGGGTGTGCTGGGCTGGAAATGGCTCTGCCTGGCACATGAAACTGCCAGGAACAGGGCTGAGAGCCCTGTTTAGCTGGGGCTCTTGGTTGGGCTCTCTCTGTACAGTTACAGCAATATCCTGGAATAAACCCAGCTTTCTCAAAGGAGTGTGAGCAAATCTATGTTTCATTTTCTTCTGTTATTTCAATTATAATCTTCCTTTGACTTGGTGTAATATCTGTGGCATGTGTGACAAGTCAAATGCCTCAGGCCTCTTCCTGCTTTGCCGTAGCACAAGCACGCAAAAACTGGTTTGAGTTTTGTCTCCTTAAATGTCTCCCTTTGGCTTCATTAGAAGAATAATAACTCATATTAGGTTGTGCTGCTACTTTCATGAAAGATTTAGGTGTGGGAGGTTTTTTTCCCCAGCCAAGAAACATATTTGTACCAACCTGGCAGTGTGGTTAAATTCTCAAATATTTTCTTTCAGTCCTTTCAGTCATAAGTGTAACTATCTTGGACATCTGGGTGCTTCCAGTTTCACTTTGTTGAGAGTTTCCTTATAGCTGGAAATGTGTCCTACAGTTTTCCAGTTGTTTTGGCCATGCTCTCTCCACTGAGCACCTGCTCTTAATGAGCCCAGATACTTGAAATGCCTTTCACCTCATCGTATTTTTTTTTTTTTGGCCTGGTTTCATTAGAAACTCTGTTTTCTTCCAGATTCTCTTATATCTGTTTATCTAATTCTTGTACTCCTTCCCTAGTCGTGGAAGTGTGAGTCCTTTATAGAGTCACTGCATGGTTTGGGTTGGAAGGGACCTTCAAAAATCACTTCATCCAGCTCCCTTCCACAGGCAGGTACAGCTGCTCAGCCTGGGGGAGACTGAGGGGAGACCTCACTGCAGTTACAGCTTCCTTGTGAGGGGAACAGGAGGGGCAGGCACTGATCTCTGCTCTGTGGGGACAGTGACAGGACTCAGGGAAATGGCCTGAAGTTGTGTAGGGCAGGTTTAGGTTGGGTATTAGGAAAAGTTCTTCCCCAGAGGGTGGTTTGGCACTGAACAGGCTCCCCAGGGCAGTGGCCACAGCACCAGCCTGGCAGACCTCAAGGAGCTTTTGGACAATGCCATCTTTTTGGGTTGAAAGCCCAGCTAGTCTGGAGATCTTCTGGGGCATTTCAGGATCATTTCAGGATGTGAAGGTCATTACAGCAGTGTCCTGCCACAGAGACTGCTGCAGGCTCCCTCCACACCTGGAGCTGCACAGAAGCTGCCAGACAGGCTCCTCTCCCTTTGGCTAAGCCTGCTCACATTGGAGGGATTTTGCTGTCTCTGAAGGAAGGAGCTTGGTTCTTCCCCATGCCCTGCTTCAAGCAAAGCCACAATAACCAAATGGACCGTGCTGTGTGAAATGCAGAGTCACACTGATGTGAGTCAAACCTCCCCTCTGCTGCTGGAGGCTTTGGCTAAACAGCTCAACAAAGGCAAATACATCAGCAGCTCAAAATGGATGGGTTTTATTTGCTTTCTTCGTGGCAGAAACCCAAAAGACTCTGACTGAGATCAAAAAGTAACTTATCACCTTGAGGTCTGTGGAGGAGCAGAGATGTTGAAACCTCCCACCACTTCCATCATCAAAAGCTTCAGGAGTTTTCTTTCCATGTGTGTTTTCTTAGCCAGCCTCGAGGAGAGCAGCTGCTCAAAAGGGACATCAGGTGTACCTTCTGTACCTTCTGTTGGCTGAACCAGTTAAAACTGCTCTTCAATGTCACCAGGACCACACACACACAGAAGGAAAATTCAAGGAGGAAAAGAGAATCAAGCACAGGGTCCCACTGAGGGAGCTGGCTAGGGACTATACTGCTTCAAGATCATGAGCTTGACTTCAGATAAGTTAGAAACAGATAAAAATTTCTACTGGTGGCTGCTCAGTGGCCTATGTGAAGTTAATAGATAATCTCTTGTAACTATTCAATTTAAAGAATAACTGCTATATGCTTAGTAAAAAATATCCACAAATAAAACTTTTAAAGTTGTTGATGAGCTGATGCATGTGGAAATGAACAACAAACCTCTCTGAAGTCTTTTGTAATACTTTATTAAATTATGATGTATTCAGACCTCTTCAGTCATGAACTGTCCTTGTTATTGGAGTTGAACTGTGGAGCTTTAGGACAGAATTGTTGGCAAAGGATCTTATGTCTGTTTGCGACACATAAAAATGAAAGGTTTGGTTTTGCCAGTAAGGCATGGCTGCCATTACAGATAATTTTTAATGGGCCATGAGGTAGCAGCAGTGCCTAAATCCTGGCCATCTTCCATACAACACCCTCACAACTTCCTACAACTTCCTAAGAGCACCTTGTCTGGAAAGATTCTGTAGCTTTATGTTGTGTACCTTGAAAAGGAGAGAAGCCAGTGCTCCTGGTGCAGGACTCTCACAGCTTGGATGGGTCCTGTGGTGCTGACCTCTGTTTTTGCTGAGTTCAGCATATTAAAGGTGAAAGTAACAGCAACATTCAGTTTTGGCGTTCCCTCACATTTATAATTATTTTAAAATACCTCCCACACTTCTGTACTGCAGTAAATCTTTCATTTCTTTGGTTTCAGTCAGCTTTGGATAACAGAAGCTACATATGCTGTTAGTATCAGACCTGTCAAGCCTTCCATTTGTGTAAAGCAGGGTGAAAGAAGAGGCTAAAACTGTTATCCTTAATTTTGTATGTGATCCTATATATTCACCAACTCAAAATCCATTTGTCCCTGCCAAGGTCACAACCTGTCCTCACCACGAGGCTCAAGTGCCACTTCTCTGATCTCCAAGGTATCCTTGTCCCCCCTCAGACAAGGATGTGAGAGGGTGATGCCTGCAGCAACACACCAAGAAGGGCTGGAACTCTCATCCCACTGCAGCTGAAGAAGGAAATTGCTATCACCACGCCAAAGCAAACAGCTAAAATATGAAAGTCAAGGAACTCAGTCAAATTAGTTTGACACAAAGACAGGGTGGTGCCAATCAGACACAATTCTTTGGGGTTTCTTGCCTTGGTGGTTTTAATATTTTTCTTGCCTTTTGCATCTTTTTGCTTGAAAACAGAAACTGTTTTGAAGGTCAAAGCTCTGAGAGGCAGAAGTAGTAGAGAAATCCCAAATAATTTCACAGTCATGCTCTGTTCCCCCTCCTGCTGCTAAGAACTCCTGATGTAAAACATCCCCAAAGTAGTCACAAATCAAGCATCCAGTGGAGGTCCAGGGTGTCCCTCAGTGGTTTCATTTTCCAAGATTCCTGTCTGCATGTACTCACAATTGCATATTGCATCCAGAAAAATCTGACTTCCTCCTGTCTCCTCCTCCTCAGTGGAATGCCATGGTTTTATGTGGGGATGAGTGACACTTGTGACAGATGAGCTGCCAAAACATGGCAAAATCCTGGGAGTCTGCAACACCAACAGTCACTTTGGAGTTTGCATGTCCCTGCTGGGGATGGCAGATATTTTGCATTTTGCCATCACTTTTCCTACATATACAACCCAAATGTGCTCAGGAGGGGTAAACTTCCAGCGATGTGATTTCCCAGTGTTGTGTTGTTGTGACAGGGAGAAGCTGGACTCAGTTCTCAGGCATCATAATACAACATTTTTCTTGTCACAGGACCATTTTCACTCTTTGCTGCCTGCCTGGAGTGACCTCTTTCCTGAATTATTGCCTCTTCCCTGTACTGTCAGGATAAATCCCTGCAATCCTCACCATACCTGTCCCTGTGTTCATCTACCACTTATACAGAAAGTACTACACAGTCATGCATAATTCATTCACCTTAATTAAAATGTAAATTTATTGTCAGCATTTTGAGGCAATTAAAACAGCATTGCAGGAATAGGTTTAAATTCTGTGTTTGGAGTTCATTTTGCTAAAATAAACATAGGGTACTTTGTGCTGTTTGAAGTCAGATTGATCAGCAAGTGGGACAGAACTGAACTTCCAGAGGAGGGAGGTCAGTCTGTGTGTGTCTAATATTCAACAGAGTGTGAATCCACTTTGCTAGAAAGTGAACTGGCTTTCTCTCAAGGTGTTACCTGCCTGCACTTCAGGCTTGGCATAGACAGGAAAGAGTATTTGTAACTGTATTTCTCCACACACAAAAATCCTGACTGTTTTACTGGCCTCCAACTGATCCTCAGGAGCCTTCAGAAGGATGTTTAGTGGATTGCTGGGCTTACTGTAAACAATTGACTTACCAGAGTGTCTTGCAGGTTGGGCTTCATTCCTCATAGACCTCGAAGCCTCACATGCCATTTGCTGTCCATTAAATAAATGATTAAGTGCATGGAAAAAAAAAAAAAAAAGGCATGTTCTAGAAGGATGGGGTAATGACAGAGTGCCCAGTGGGGGGCTTAGTTGTAATTCTTAGTGTTATCCCCTTCCTCCCTCAGAGCAATAAAATCCTTAAATTAAAAAAGAATGTAGAGAAGGGGTCTTGGGGTTGTGGATGAGGCACATGGAGCAGAAGGGAAACAACCATGGGGCTACTCATGGGGAGAGAGAAAATTCCCAGCTCCACCATACACAGAGTCATAGGGACCAGGAGTATTTCACCAGCAGGCTTTTGAATTTTTTCCCTGTAACAAAAACATGACCTCTCCCCTGCCTACGCCCTGTCTCCGTCTGTCTGTCTGTCTCTCCCCTGTGGACAGGCAGACAGAAGGGCATTTCTGCTCCTGGGGAGAGCCTGGGACTCAGCAGAAGTCTCCTGGATACGGAAGGAAAACGCTTTGCTTTGCCATTCCCTGAAGTCACATTATTCTTATGCTACACATGACTCTCTTGGAAAAATCTGGGATTCATTACCCACCTTCTGCCCCGACCTTCTGGCTTTGGAAATATGCGGGGAGTTTGGAGATCAGCTCCAAGCTGCGCCACGAGAGCGTGGTGGCCGCGGGGCTGCCAGGCTGTGTGTGTGGCTCCTGGTGTCCCCTGGTGTCCCCAACCTGGCCCTGCTGCACCATTCCCACCAGCCAAGCAGGGAAAGGAGAGCCAGGGCAGGAATGGGCCACCAGCTTTCCCTCGGACCTCGCTGCTTGGCAGCACAGGAGCAATTTTGGAGGAGCCAGCTTGCAGATCGCAGTGGACTGGAGGAAGCAGAGTCTGACATTGATTTTCTAGGCCATGTTTTGACAGATTCTCAATTAAAATTAGGTTCCTTGTCATTGCCCTTTCACTTCGGGACAGGGGATCTACCAGAGGTCCTTGGCAGTGGGAGCACCCAGAGCTGCTGTAGAGACTCTCTTGGTCTCTCCTGGGTCTCAGGGCAGCCAGGAGGGGATCCAGGCAGGATTTTGGAACACAGGGACACAAGGGACAGCGAAAGGAACAGCGTCAGCAGCAGGGCCCTTGCTCAGTGTCAGGGGCTGGATTGAAAGTCGGTCGCCAGAGCTGCCTGACGTCAGTTCTGTCGCTGTAGGAAGTATCAAGTTAAACTGATAATTATCTACAGCACGTGTACGAATTACGAACCTTTTGATGTTCAGGCTCATGTGTTTTCAGTTAGCCAGCACATCTTAATCAGATTTTCTTTTCCCTTTAAACGAAGATTTGAAGCTTTCTTATCTCCCATTCCCTTCTCCTCCTTTGAACTTTTACTTCGCTGAGGTTTTCACAGACGCAGCCTTTCCTCAGCCAGGTCTCACCAGCTCCTGTGCACAAAGCCAGCTCAGCAAGGTAACATGGCAAGTGTTGTTGGGTTTGCAGTAAGAGCTTTGATACAGCACGAAAACAAGGGGCTCTTTGTCACTGCTATTCTTTCTGCAATATTAAAATGTGTCTTATCAACAGCACGGTGTAGTGGAAAGGAGAGAAAGAAAGAGGAGAAAAGCAGAACCTCAAAAGAGACTAGTTGAGTTCAATAAAATTCTGCCTTTCTTGAGCATGAACAATTTCCTCGCTGGTGCAGGAAGCCTGCAGAAAGCAAACCCTAAAACTCATTGACTGCTTGCAAAATTCAGTGTCTTTGTCCTAACCACAAACACTTCACCAGCACCCCACCCGCCACAAAGCACAATAGCTCATTCTCTCTCTGGCCCTCCAAATTTTTCACAGATATTAGTCAACGTTTTTGTTATATTATTACAGCTTTACTTTATTACTCTTCATTTTTTAATAAGGATAAATCACTCATGCTGCTTTAGCCCAGTGCCTTTTAAAAAAATTATTTATAAATTATTTATAATCTGATTTCATAGCTGTGTTTGTGGCTGAGTTGAGCAAGAAGAAGGGCGTAATCAGCTCATTTCAAACTCATGTCTGAAGTGTTTCTTTGTCACTTTTAATGGCCTGTATTCCCCCTGGGGGGGTTCAGGTGTTGACCAGTGTTAGCTGACCTTGCTGTAGCTGGGTCTGAGACACAGAACTTTCCCACTGCACCACTCTGCAGCTCCCCTGGGCCTGTCCCTCTGCCACTCCCATTGTGCTGTAAACATCTGCTCCTCCTGCAGGAGACTGGATGGGATCTCCAAGCCACTGAGCTCAGGTCTCTGCTACAGGCAGAACCATCTCCTACCACCCCTTCCATAAACTCTGGGAGCTCCAAAGTTAGGGATTTGCTTCCTGCCTGTGCCAAGAGGGACATGCCTGCTGTGGAGGGTGGTGCCTGCCATGGCCAACAGGGTGGTGACACCTTGTCCCTGTTCCAAGCCCCAGGCAGACCCCACTCTCCAGGATGAGGAGTGGCTACAGGCTGGATCCTGCCTGGTGCCTGCCCTGAGGTCCCTGTGGCCACCACGAGCCATCCACATGGCCTGGGAGAGCCCCAGCATCAGGAATGGTGGCTGAGCACCTGCAGTGGCTTGGCAGGATTATCTCACAGCCCGACCAGAGTGATTTCCTGGGTGGATTGCTCCCAAAGCTGCAGTGAGAAGATGCCATTTCCGGAGTGTCAGACAAAGGACTCCTGGAGCTGTTTCTGCCTCTGTTTGCCCAGCAATAACCAAAGGGCTGCCTCAGAGCCACACGCTGCTCATGCTCCTGGTGACCCTTGGTGCCCACCTGCCCATGCCAGGGGGAAGGTTTTTGCAGCTGAGAAGAGCTTTCAGAGGACAGCTGCACTTCATAAGGCTCCTGAACAGCGTTGTCAAGGGAGCAGGCAGCGAGCTGACAACTTTTGGGTCAGTCCCAGAACAGCTTGCCAGGGAAGCCTATCAAGCCCCAGTAATCGGGTTTGATTTAAATCTTTCTCCTTCTCATCACCCTTTCTGGATTAAGTCATCTCCACCGAACGAGAGGCTGCACCAGGAGAGGCACAGACAGGCTCTTGTATGGATGTTGGGGAGAGGAAGGGAAAGATAACCAAACCACCATCGCTTTTGGGTTTTATCATTTCCGTCCCAATTTTGCTGCCCCACTGGAGTCACAAGATTACAACGATCTAGAAGGCAGCAGCTTTTGAGCTCACTTATTCTCCTCTGGTCCCCTGTTTGGTGAATGCTTAGAGTAATTTCCTTAGGCACTCAGGACTTGTGCTGGCTGCAGTGGGGTTTGTGACACTGTGGGGAGAAAGAGGATCTGTGAGCCCTGACATTTTGGGATTTTATGTACCCAGGGAGGCGACCTCACAGTGCATTTTCTCTTGCTTTGCCCCTCTGTTTCTCACACTGAAAAAATGCAGCTCTTTACCTGAGGCTACAGGCTTGCACAGGCTTCCCTTGTGAGTAAGCAGCACCCTGGTCTGGAGCACAAAGCTCTCTGTGTGCTGCAAGGGCACGAGGACATGGTGGGGCTGGCAGGGTTACCTGGTCCTGCTCTCTCCTTTCAGTGTGTCCCAGTGCTGTGACAGAGGAGAAAACACAGTGCTGCCTTGCTCGTGGCCTCAGAGGAGCAGGAGGGTGAGTGGAAAGGTTATTGAGGCAAAGAGCTGGCAAAAGTCAGCTGGAAAAGTCAACAACCACCTTTGCAGCTGGTGCCACTCAAAGAGGGGTTTTGTGGCACCAAGGTGAAAGAAAGTGGATCTAAACTCCTGAGGGGAGAAAAAAAAAAAACAAACCAGAGGAGGCTTTCTTTGCAGCATGTAGAAGGGGAAGGTTTTTTTTCTCCCCAGCCCAGTGAGTGTGAGGGGGAGGTGACTATGCATGTGATCCTGCAGAATAAGAAGGATCACCAAAGGGGTGACGCAGGAAAAGGAGGATTACTCTGCATGTGATGGCAGAAGGAGGATGGAGGAGTGTTCTTGCAAAGGGTGTATGGATGGGGATTACCAAGGGATTTTCCTGGGGATCTAGGTATAACGAAGGAACTCCACCCTCCACCTTGCACTGGGGTAAGTGAAGGGTCATCAGAAGGTGTCACAACTCCTGATGGCTTTCTGTCACCCTTTGAAGCATTTGTTGCTTACCCAGTGAACCCAGCTGCAGGTAGGTTTCACTGGCTTTTGAAGAGCCAATGCCATTTCCAAATCTCTAGTCCAAAGGAAGAAAATGAGGCCATCTTTGTGCAAGCCAAGTGTCTGCCTCCACTGAAACTACTCAAACAATTTGGACACTTCCTCCTGTGTGGTCAAAATACAGTTTCTCATCCACACAGGATTTCATAAACAAAAGGGTGAGCAGTACAAAGAGGCTGACACACCTCAGTGCAAGAAGCCCTAAAACCACCTGAGTTAATGGGGAGATGCTTCCTTTCCTTTCAGTGGGAGCCCTTCAAACGCCCTGAGCAGACCCAGAAGTGATGCCCTGTTGTGCCCATGCCCTTTCAGGCCACTGTTGCCACTTTGTAACAGGCTGAAAAAATCACATATTCACAGAAAAAAATGAATATGTTTTTTGGGGACCATAGCCAGCAAGCCAGCAAGATCACAGCTCTCATGGCAGGAGAGGATGGTGTGGCAAGTTCAGTATAAATGTGACTTCTTTAACAGCAGTAAGACCCCTGCATCTGTGAGAGGAAGGCTAAAGTCTGGCTGCAAGTGAGTGGTTAGAAATAGCAGCCTCTATGAACAGTCCAGCAAAAATGGTTGAGTTTTGGCTCAGTTGTGAAGTTTTGACAGTGAATAATTGCTGTTATTTACATAACACCCACGCACAAACCATAAATGTTTGGCTCCCTGACCTCAGCCATGACCACAGAGATCTGCAGTGGATGCTCTTCACGTCCTCCCTGTCACACCACTCCCTGCCCTGGCCTGGGCAAGGGGGAGAAGTGCTGCAAGTGATGCAGGGATAGGGATAGACTCAGCTCAAGGTGGGGAAGCAAAGCTGGAGAGGAGCCAGACTGCGGAAAACACACGGGAAAAGCAAGGCTGGAGGAATGGAAGAGGACAGAGAGAAGAACCAAAGGATAATTACAGGCAGGGAGCTCTGAGCTGTTTGCCAGAGCAGAGGTGAGAGCAGCCTTTGTATTGTAGGTGCAGACTGTTTGCTCTCTCCACATCCTTCCACAGAGGACAGGGCACAATGCCTGCGATGACAGTGGTACTGGCAGAGCAAGAGACAGAAAATTAGCAACCACTGAAGGAGAATTACCAAGAGGGTCAAGGACCAGGAGGGGAAGAATGGGCAGAGAAAGCTAGGAGAAAAATTGAATAGCAATTGAAATAAAAAGGTTTTAATGGAAAAAATAAAAGTTACATTCTTTGTAAGGGTAAGGGGTTTTTTGCCAGTGCCTTCCCTTGTCCCCATTGCACACCTTTCACCTTCTACAGCCCTTGTCCTTCTCTGCACTCAACCCTTCCCCTCTCCTGGCCCCAGCCCTTGCTTAAAGTCCCTCACAGTGCCCTGCCTGCCATTTCCACTCTGTCTCCTCGTCCAGTGTCCCCTCTGTCCTTGTCCATCCTGTGCCCCAGCCTCCTGCAGTCAGCACTTCCACCCACCCCAGGTCATGCCCCTGCCAGGAGCTACCCCTGCCTGCTCTGCCTCCTTTCCAAGAGCCCCTCCATGGCCCTGTTGCTCTGTTCCTTCCTATCCAGCCCCCCTTCATCTCCTGCAGACTCCAAATCCTTTGTGCCTCTGGGTTTCCAAGCTGAGGCACCTGTGAATTCACAGAATTCCCAGAATCACTGGGTTGGAAGAGAACTTCAAGAGCATCGAGTCCAACCCAGCCCCAACAGCTCAACTGAGCCCTGGCCCCCAGTGCCACATCCAGGCTTTGTTAAGCACCCCCAGGGATGGGGACTGCACCACCTCCTCAGGCAGCCATGCCAGAGCTTTTTCACCCTTTCTGGAAAAAACTTTTTCCTAATATCCAACATATATTTCCCTTGACACAGCTTGAGAATAAGGGGATGTTTTCCCTGTTGCACAGAGAGGCAGAACCCCAGGCTTGCTGGTGCTCCATGTTCCACCTGGGAGCTCAGCATTCTCACTGTGATGACTGACAGCTGCCAGTATGCCTGGCTTGGAGGGAGATGCCATCATCCTGCTACAGCTCCACCACCTGCTGCAGCAGCACGTGGCTGTCCCTTGAAGCCACTCATGACAAGCCTCAGCCAAGCTCAAACCCATGCCAGGTCTCCTCCCAAGCTGTCCATGCTGTGTCTGTCCTTGGCCCAGTGGGCAGCAGCTCGTTGCTCCCCTTTCCCTCTGTGAGAAGCCATGGAGCAGGGATGGAGTGTCACATTCACATTCTCTGGATAAATCCCTTTGCCCAGGATTTTTCTCCTGGGAAGCTGAGAAGCCTCAGAGAAAAAGGAAAACAATAATTATCTCATTTGCTTCTCCTGTGTTTTGCTGCTTTGAAATGTGTTTGGAGATTGTTTACCCACAGGTGATTGTTTCTTTGGGTTTCTGGTGTGAATTGTTTTGACTCAATGGCCAATCACTGCCAAGCTCTGTTGAGACTCTAGAAAGAGTCATGAGTTTTCATTATTATATTTTTAGCATTCTGTAAGTATCCTGTCTGTATTCTTTAGTATAGTTTAGTATAGTATTCTTTAATAGAATATAGTATCATAAAATAATATATTAGCCTTCTGAGAACATGGAGTCAGATTCATCATTCCTTCCTGCCATGAGGGACCCTGCAAATACAATAATGGAGGGCTCAACCCTATGTGGAGGCCACTCCGACCCAGCCATCCCTGCAGCCAGAGCTGGAAACAGCCACCTCCCAGTTAACACGGAGCCCAGGGACCCTGCATCAGTTCTGGCAAAGCACTCACTCTACTCCTCCCTCTGGGCTCTGGTGGAAGGGTCACAGCACCCAAGGACCCTCCTCACTGGGACGCAGCAGCACGGGGCACCCCAGGAGCAGCAGGGAGCTCCCCCATGTCAGGGGGAGAGGTGCTGGCAGGACAGATGACAGCAGGATTATCCCTCTGCCTGCCAGCAAGGGTGAAACTGGACAGCTGGGAAGCAATGAACCCTGACCAGTGCTGCTGCTGCTGTGGCAAGAATGCTTATTTTCAAAATAAGCACAAAGGAAAAGGACTGTCACCACGTCTCCTGCAGATCAGTTGCCACCCAGGCCCAAGCTGTGTTTTGGGACCTTGGAAGTGTCATTTTAGTGTTTCACAGCACTTATCCACCTGAGACTGAGCAGATGATGATTTACTTTTCTTTCACTCCTCCTTCACTCCCCTCACAGAGCAGTTGCCCTGCACCCTGCCTGTGCAAGCGTGAAGGTCACAGCAGCTGGACACCACCTTCCTGGAGCTGTCACACACTGACAGGCTGAGGTGGCAGGATGGCAACAAGGAGAGGGGCTTCAGAAGGCAGCCAGGAGGGAAATGTGCTGCTGTTTCATTGCTCATGAAGAAAACCAAGAGCAGGTGGGACCTGGGAAGCAGGGAGCCCAGCAGGACTGACCACCTGAGCCCTCCCTGGCTTTGCAGAGGGTTTGGCAGTGAGCTCCCTGCTGCTGTGGCTCATACCCACACGAGCTGGTTTAGCTCCAGCCTGGGTATTATGTATTAGTGCTTCAGTTATAGCACAAACAAGCAGGCTGATCCAGCTAAGGTAAAGCAACTTTCGTTTGCAGCCCTGGATCAAACACCTGCCTTGGCCAATTTGCAAGAGCACCTGCCTGCGTGTGGCTTTCCTTCACTTCTGCCTGTGAATCAGGAGCACAGGGAAGTCTCTTTAGCTGCTGGCACCAGGAATAGCAAAGAGATACAAGGAGAGGGATGCCTGAACTCCCACCAACCTTTTCTGTTTACCCTTAAAAAGAAACTCCTGCCCTTCAGGCTGTAAGTGGACTCTTATGTCACGAACCAAAACCCACAAGCTCTGCTCAAACAAATCTCAGGCTGCGGCTCCAGTAACACCTCTGTGTGAGGCTGTGCTCCAGCATTTGGCAAACAGTGATAGATAAACAGGTAAATCTGTTAGCAGAGAGAAGGGGAGGTAATTTGTTGTGGGGATTTGGGATTGTAGCCGCAGTGGCTAGAACAGACACTCTGAGGTATCCCTGCTTAATTAGAAACATGGCTGGGTTTTGTCAAGGCAGGTAGCTTCTCTGATGTCTGCTAATGGACTAAATTGCATTTGTGTAGACTGGATTTTGGTCTCCCTGACTGCTGGGAATAAGAAGTAAATTGAGCCCTGCCACAAGCAGCTTTCTCTCCCAGTAACTCATGCAAGGACTAGAGTTGTTGCATCCTGCCAGTATCCCCTGGCTGCTGGGCATGTATTTCCCATTACAGCTTCCTTGTTGATCACACTTAGCCAGAGCTTGATCTGATCCCTTATGTCGATCCTACAGCCTGGGGTTGACCACACAGCTCTGGGAAAACCAAGGAACTCAATCTGTTTGAAGATCTTTCCTCCAGCTGCCCAAGCATTAGCACTGGCACCTCCAAAGGAGCACCTGTGCCTTATGAAAGGGAGAATACCTCAAGGAAGATGCAGATGCTGGAGCACTGCTCTGTACCGTGTCCCTCTGATGCGTGTCCTGTGCTGTCACAAGCATTTCTGATGAAAAATTGAAGCAGCAACTGAAGCTGAAGTGATGAAGTGAAAACACCTGCCTGCTGAGAAATGTTAAAGAACCTAAATTTACCTGGGAGGCATTTGGAGACAAGGTCATTTATTTTTCCTGGCTTCCTGCCAGCTAATCCTTCCTCTGTGAGACTGCAGCCTTTGAGGGGCTTTGTGCCCTCTGACTCTGCAGCTCTCCCAGCTCCAGATGGCCCAAGGAAAAAATTAAAACTGGGGAGGTTTCAGAAACTTGTCTCCTCTGGTCTGAGAGGAGCTGACAAAAGTCAGCTGCCGAGCCAGGAGCTGAACTTCAGCTCTCTTGCTTCCTTCAGCTACTGTGCTGTGTGATGTTATTAGACTTGTTGCTCCCAAAAGCATCGCTTTTAGGATCAGCTCCAGAATGACTGTGGAATAAAGGCAGCTTATGATCCAGGCGTAATTCCTAAGGTTTCTAACCCTCTCAGAGCAGTTGAATAATGAGAGCAAGAAGCAGAAACCATCTGGAACAAATCCTTCAGGCTCTGGCACACAGTGTTTTGATACTCCCCTGTGACCTGAAAGCCTGTCCAGAGCTACTTCACCTACCCAAGCCCGGATGTCCTAATGGGTGGGAAAGCTGTGCCTTCCTAGTGCAACTGGGGAAAAGATTTCAGAAGAGGTGCAGACCCAGTTCTCAGCAAGTTTTTCAGTCCAAGGGCTTCATGGGATGTTCTCTTCAACTTCTGCCAGGCATTGTCCACAAAAACGCAGAAAAGTCTCCTGTTCTGCATACATTGCCCAGGAAAATTGGAAAGGCTCTGTCTAAACTGTGTCCAGGGGAAAACCATGCTAACAATCACTCAACAAGGCTGAATGTCCTTGGCAGCTATTAATTATTATCAGTCCTTTACTTCAGCAAAGTGTATGAGAGGCTTTCAGAAGTTGCATTCCACAATCCCCGCACAAGCTGTTATTGATTTGGCACACGCAAACGAGGGTGATAAGTTTTTGTTTGGAGTGAGCTGGAAGCACATGAATTAAACCCTACAGTCAGGAAAGTATGTGCTTTGTTCTGAAGGACGTGTTGCTTTTTGCTCATTCAGTTTAACCATTCTTTGCTGTCAAGGTCTCTTTCCTACTTTTGGGAGATGATTGATTGATGGAGAAGAAGCTTTCTTTTGACGTATTTCACGGAGGAAACTAGAATTATTGGTTACTGAATGCTGGTAAAGCATTCATGGATTTAGATTCTGTCCTTTCATAACCATTTTCTGAGAGCTCTTGACAAGGTTTGCCCCTGTATGTTTTTCCTGTGGTTCCCAGGCTCCTCAGTGGACAGAAATCCACAAGGATGGTGGATCCCTAACAGGACAAAAAGCAGGGATCTCATAGCTGCTATCCTGAATATCTTTGGCACTATGGTTGGCCTCTCAGTTTCCCAGCACGGCAGAAAGTTGAGCCACCCTCATTTTAAACCAACCTTGTGATTTGCCTTTAATTTGCAGTTTGCTTTCCGCTCTCTCCTGCTCCTTTCCCTCCTCCTTTTGTGTTCCTCATTCACACTGCAATCAGAGGTGGGTTAGCACAATGTGAGTGTGATTCAGGTTTCAGTGACTGCCACCATCTGTGGTGAATCAGAGAAGATGCAGCAGGCAGGGATGGCTCGAAGTGAGGTGGTTTTCCCTTCAGAGATTTTAAACAGGAGGGACTCACACAGCCTGCTTCAGGCACTCAGCTGGGGTGCCTGCACATTTAGCAGGACAAACCCCCTGAGTGGATGCTGGACACCTCCAGATGTGATTCAAAGCTGCTCCACACTGATTGTTAAGGTTGCAAGATATGAAACCTGCTCATCCTCCTCCCTGGCATGGGCCTGGTCCATCACATGCATGTCACACAAAGAAAATATCTGTGCAAACAAATTGATTACTGCCGTGGGATATCCCCAGGCACTGGCTGCTGCTGGTATATCCACACAGCCAGGATGGTCCCTAGCCTGAGTTTGGCTTGGATCCACTCCCCAGAAATTCTCCCAGGTGGTTTGGGAGTTGTTGGGAGCCAGTGAATGTTTCCATGAAGCATTTTGCAGAGGCAGTGCCAAGCTGCAAGGTGAGCCAGCCTGGCTGTGGCTGCTGCCTGGGGAAGGGTCTCAGGGAAGTTTGATGTCCAAGCACAGACACAGCCCATTTCTCTGGGGTTTCTCTTCACTTTCTTCCTCTCCTGTGCCAGAAGAGCCCTGCCTGAGCCCAGCAGATGGCACTCCACCATGAATTTACACTGAAAAGCCCCTCATAAATAACCTGTCCCATCTCTGGGAGGGGGCAGCGTGGTGGGACAGGGCTGCCCTGCTTACCCACACCCCACAGGGCTGCTGCTGTTATGACAAAGCCATGCCAAGTCTAGGCGTGACTTTGAGGACTGAATGAAATTCCTTCATTTATATACCTATCAATAAATATGCACACCTGCCTACCTGCCTACCTTTATTAGTTGTCTTTTTCTGAGCTAATTCTCTCAGACAGCTCTTCCTTTTTATTGCTTCTGCCATCTTTTCACCCATTTCCAGCAGCAATAGATGCTTGCAAGGACAGAGTTTTAGCCCCCTCTGGTACCAGATGAAGCCCAAAGCTCGACTGTTGTCACCTCTCGTGGGTGGCTGTGCTCCTTGCTGAGCTGGGGCATTACTTTTTTCTTTTTTTTTGCCATAAGCAAATTGAAATTGTGCTTGGAAAGTGGAAAGTTCCTGCTTGGCAGCAAACTGCTGCTCCCAGGGTCAGTGTCTGCACACAGGCTCCTCGCCTGAAACTGGAGTGGGCTCAGGGCAGCTAATGTGGCATTTCAGGACCGCTGAGCCAACAACCACAGCTTCCTACCAAGCATTTTAGCTCTCCCTAAGTGGCTTTGGATTTCGTCTGTCTCCTTTTTTCCCTCTGACATTTCAAAAATGTTCAGAGTCCTCAGAATTTGTGCTGCAGTTTTGAAACAGTTGCCTCCGTGATGCTGATTTCTCTCCTAAGGGCACAAGATGCCCCATCCCTGGAAGTGTTCAGGCTGGATGGTAATGCTTGTCCTGACCTTTGCTGAGTTGTCCATTTATTCCCATCTCCAGTCACAGGCAGCAAAAGTGTTCCCTGAACAACCTGAACTGGCAGCTGCACATGTCTAATCTTGGAGGAAAAAGAGCAGAAGGGAAGAAGAGAGATGAAGGGAAAGAGACAACCTAGCTGTTTTCTGGAAGAACGGAGCAAAATCAAGCTGCCACGAGCATTGGGATCTCTCCTTTGCTCTCTGAAGGTCAATCAGTTCATAAGAACCATGAATAGGTCTGAGAGCATCTCAGAAGGTGAAATCCCTTCCTTCCCCTCTCTCCATCTCTGGTGCTTGCTGTTTGTCCTCTGCTTTGCCAGCTGATGTGGCAGAGCTCAGCTCTCCCCTCCTCAGCAAGCAGAGTTTGGCCTCTGCTGCTTCCTTGGCCCTTTCCATCACAGACTTTGTTTCTGCTACATCTGTTCTTCACCAGGAGTCAACAGCTCAAACCAAAATCTCCCTCACTCTGCATCCCTTCGGGTTTTCAGTCAAAACACCTCTAGCTGTGCTGGGAAGGGAAAGGCTGAGAAACTGAGGGATGGGAGAAAGGAACTGGGCATGGAGGGAGAGAGGTTTGCAAGAGGCAGGGAAGAGTGTGTAGGTGCTGAGGTCTTGGTGCAGGAGAAGCAGAGAAGCTTCAGCCCCAGCCCACCTTCCCTGAGCAGACACCTCTCTGCCACAGCCCTGAAGGTAAAGTTGTCAGAGCTGGGGCAGGAAAAAAGCTGCTGAGCCTTTCAGGATGGCCTTTTGCCTCCCTGCTTGGCATCCAAGGTTGGGATGTGGCTCCTTCCAAGTAACCCTGGGTGCCTCGGGGTATAGGGAATTACCTAGTATTGTATTTGCAGGGACCCTTGTGGGAGGGAGGAATGAGGAAATTGACTCCATGTTCTCAGAAGGTTAATTTATTATTTTATTATACTATGTTATATTAAAGAATACTATATATAATACTATTATTTTATGATACTATGTTATATTAAAGAATACAGAAAGGATACTTACAGAATGTTAAAAAGATAATAATGAAAACTGGTGACTCTCTCCAGAGTCCCAACACAGCTTGGCACTGATTGGCCATTGAGTCAAAACAAAATCACACCAGAATCCAATGAAACAAAACAAAATCACACCAGAATCCAATGAAAAAATCACCTGTGGGTAAACAATCTAAACACATTCCACATGTGAGCACAACACAGGAGAAGCAAATGAGATAAGAATTGTTTTCCTTTTTCTGAGGCTTCTCAGCTTCCCAGGATAAAAACCCTTTTTTTCAGAAAATATGCATACGACAACCTGGGGCTTTCACATTATGGAATTTGAGGTGTTTTTTCCTCCCTGGGCTTGTTCCAGCCCAGGATGGCACTGACTTCAGGGCTTAGATCAGTGAAGGCACCAGCAAATATGCAATTCCCTTTCTATGGGGAAAAGGATAAGTATGGCTCATGTGCAGCCAAAAAAGTGGTTTCTCCAGGCTTCTCCTCTCTTGCCAGGTCTGTGTTGCTGGCAAGAATCTCACAGGACATCTGCCTGCAAAGGGAGAGAGAAAGTCACTCTCCTTCTACATTTGGTGCCCTTGGAAGTTGTTTGGGCAAATAAATGAGCACAGAGAAATGATCCAGTGCTGGGACAGAGCTGCATCAGGTCACTCTGCAGCAAGAGCAGAGATTTTTCTGGTGGGTGCAGCTTCCTTCATGACAAAACCCTTCTGTGGATATACAAAACTTTCATCTGCAAGACTGTAATTTCAGTGCCTTTATTGGAAGTTACATTTCTGCTTAAAGTTAGAAAAAGGAGCCACAGCTCCTAGCTCCTTTCAGACAGTGGCAGAAGACTGACTCGTGTGTCTATGGGATATTTTTCCCAATAGAGGATGAAGGAAAAGGGTCATCCAACACCTAAAGTGTCCAAAACCTGAAAGAAAATAAAACAAGGAAATTGTGTACATACTAAAGTTTTGTTCTTGCCATTTCCACCAGCTGACTTAGAAGCCTAATGCAAAGGCTGCACTTTCATCCCAGGCTGTGATGCCAGCACTGGGTACTGCTGTCATAAGCAGTTCCCAATTTAACCAAAAGAGACAACACAGCAGCACAGAGACAAAGCAACAAAATATGCAGGTTTTTGGGTTTTTTTTCTTAAGCATTTCATTCCTGCAATTCCTCACATCGGTTTCTTTTTATAAAATTTTTTTTTCCCCCTAACTCTCCTCTTTAACTGTCACCTCAGAGGGCTGGCTCAGCCCAGCACCCAGAGCTATTGTGAGCCCACAAAACCCACAGCCAGATGAACCAGCCTGAATTTTTACTAAAACCCTACAATTTCTAGGTCTCCCCCTCCACTCCATCCTCCAGCATCCCCCCTCCACGTGTGCCCACAGAAACCTTTTGTCTCTCCAGACCCCCGGGGGCAGCTGTCTGGATTTCCAGGGAGCAGGGAAAGGGGATAAGCCTGGCATTTATCTGCCCTGCAGGGAGAGAACAGCGTGTCCTTGACCCGGGCAGGTGCTGGGCACGCCGGGCTGCCGGCAGCTGGGCTGGGAATGCTGTCCCAAATCCTACAGGAGCAGCCCCCAGCTGGCTGCCACCCCAGCTCAGCTTTTGGGGTGATGCCACCTCACATCTCTGGCACCTGGGTGTCTCACAGGGGACACAGGGATAAAGGATGGGCAGCAAGCAGCAGTGCTGGAGGGAAACTGAGGCAGGCACCGTGTGTGGCTTTCCATTTTATTCTAATTTTCCCCCCTTGTCTGTTTTCTTGCAAAAAATAAAAGCTCTTTAATTGTGTGAGTTATCCCGTTGTGAACAATAAGCTCAGGTTGTAACTGTATTTATTCTGGGTTGCAAGAAGAAACCTTTCTTCTTCTGGTTTTAATGCCTTGGGCCTCCCTGCTATGTTCATCTAAAGGAGCAGAGTTAATTGGAGGCATCTGGCTCAAAATACTAAAAGTTACTTGAAACCTGCAATTTTGGACAGATTAAAGAAATCTGTGAAAGCACTCAAATGAACCACAGATCCTGCAGCATACCCATAGTACAACTTCTATTAGCTTGCAGTAGACCACAGACGTGGAAAAATGCTTTCAATGAATATTTGTTGAGGGAAAAGCTAAACATTTGTGATTTACAAAATACCCATAGCAATGTATTAAGTTGTCTGCCATGGCACAATCTTGCCTTCCTTATTAAAGCAATTGGGCTATGGTTTACAGCATCTCTGGGAAGATTTTGCAGGATAAGGAATTATCTTCGATATCTTTAGTATTTTTAGGAAAATCTTAGCCAAGAAACATCTAACTCCTTCCTCTTACTCCTCACACCAGCCCTCTCACCTCTCTTCTGTCCCAAGCCCATCTGTGCACACTCCTGGGGCTTGTGATGAAGTTAAAATGGTTGCATTGATTTCCAGATGCTGGAGGAGCACCAGCATATTTGCTTTTGACCACTTTATCCCTCCATCTCCACCACATCCTCCTGTGTCAGAGACAGGCAGGCACCTCCAGTCACTGGTTCCCTGAGGTGAGCCACAAGTGCCATGAGCCGTGAAAAGGAGGGACTGGGAGGCAGCTGAGCATCTTGTGGATGGACTCATCCCCCAGTTCAGGGTGGGAAGGGCTTTCCCTGACCAGCAGAGACACAGCAAATGTCCCCTCCACTCTGGCACGAGGCTGTGATGGGCATCTGTGAGGGATGAGGACAAAGGAGAATAAAGACAACGTGCTCAAAGCCAGCTGTCACTTTGGAGGGGACAGCTGGCACGTTGGTGTGTGATTTAGATTGATCCAGACCCCATGTGGGAATGATGTCTTCCAGGGAGGAGACAAATGCCTGGGCTTTGTGGGCTAACAGGCCACAGGCTCATCCCCCTTTGGTCCCACATCTCCCTGAGTTTTGTGTTTGCTGATTTTTGTGGTTGGGGGTTGGAGAACAAAAGGGAGCTTGTTAAGCACGGGGTTTGTTCAACGTATTCATTTCACGTTCTTGAGATGCTGAGTTGGCTAGGCTGTGCTGAAATCAAGAAGCCAAGCTCGTTTTGATTGTGCATCAAAATTTATCAGTAAAATAAGGATGGATGTCCTGGCAATGGAAAGCCCATCTCAGTTCCATTGCTGGGAAGGCTTTTCCTGGGACAGATTTTATTTCCAGATCTCAAATGGAAAGAACCAACACAGAAAAGGAAAGCGACCAGGCAAGGGAGATTTGTTGCTTTTAGGGAGGGAGGGAAGGGAAGGGAAGGAAGGAAGGAAGGAAGGAAGGAAGGAAGGAAGGAAGGAAGGAAGGAAGGAAGGAAGGAAGGAAGGAAGGAAGGAAGGAAGGAAGGAAGGAAGGAAGGAAGGAAGGAAGGAAGGAAGGAAGGAAGGAAGGAAGGAAGGAAGGAAGGAAGGAAGGAAGGAAGGAAGGAAGGAAGGAAGGAAGGAAGGAAGGAAGGAAGGAAGGAAGGAAGGAAGGAAGGAAGGAAGGAAGGAAGGAAGGAAGGAAGGAAGGAAGGAAGGAAGGAAGGAAGGAAGGAAGGAAGGAAGGAAGGAAGGAAGGAAGGAAGGAAGGAAGGAAGGAAGGAAGGAAGGAAGGAAGGAAGGAAGGAAGGAAGGAAGGAAGGAAGGAAGGAAGGAAGGAAGTTAAAATATTGCTGTTGTCCCTCTACAAGAGCCTCCAAGCTGTGAGAGTTCCGATCAGAATTTCTGTGAAATGCTGAAGAAAGTCTTCTTTTATTCTCATACTTTTGTCTATTGCCCTTTAGGAAATTTCAGTCAGCTGTGCCATTTTGCCTTTTATCCCATAACTGTGCTGCTTTGACATTCAGGTTATGGACCAGGAACACACACTGGCACCAGTGAGAGCCATTGTTTTCCTTACAATGCTTGGGTCACGAACCAGTAGGAGAAAATTGGCATTCAATTCATGAGAGCTCTTGCAAAATCCCAAATGCTGCAAAGCAAATGCCCCATCTCTCTTCTGGCTTCTTGGTGCTGTGAGAATTTTGCTGGGAGTCAACAAACTACCTTATTTTATTTTATTTTATTTTATTTTATTTTATTTTATTTTATTTTATTTTATGTTATTCTGGCTTTGTTTGGATATTGTGTGGCAACAGGGTCAACATAAGGGTGAAAAGTACTGGAGGGGGACGAGGAATGGGAAGTCAATAAAGAAAATAAGGGAGTTGTGAGCGGAGGAAAAGGCACAAATAGATGATTAAAAAGGGATGTCAATAGTGGCAGCAGAAGCTTGGGAGAGGGAAATGCAACTCCACAATCCTAGTCCACAGAAGGAAGCAAAGTAAGTTCTTAACCCCAGCACAAGGGTGAGGAGTGTGCAGCCATTTGTACCACAGGTGGCTAAATAATAAATAAGTCCAACTGCATCTACTATCCTCATTGTTAACAAAGGCTTGAAATCCTCTGCCCTAAGACCATGCAGCCCTTTGAGACCATCCAGCCAAAATTCCATTTATTTCTGTTGTATTAATAGAAGCAGCTCAGGAAGCCCTCAGCCCAGCACGGTTTCAACACTTTATACAGCAGGGGGTCTTAATGGGATCTCTTCCATCCAGGGTGCCATTAGTTCCCTTCTCCATCTCTCCACTCCCCCTCTTCTAATAAAATACTAGTCTAAACACACACTGGGGTGTTAAGAGCAGGGCTTTCTGCACTGGATGGGTGTGAAGTAGCTCTGACTCGTTTTAGACTTTAGCTTTAAACATTTGTGCCTGTGTAAAAAAAAAAAAAAGAAAAAGAAAAAAATACCCAACAAAACCCTTCTAAGTAAGTCTGAGTGACCCAGGTGCTGCTTTTCTTACTTCTGCATCACCATTTCTGTTTTTCTGCCCCCTCTGTCCCTCAGTCTGCTGTCTCATGTCAGGGACACTCGGTACCTGTTGACAGCTCCCATCACACGCTCCTGCTGGGTGGGACTGCAGCTGGGCACGGCCCTGGGGTGTGTGGGAAGCGTTTCAGATGGCCTCAGCTGTGGGATGTTGTTCCTTATGGCATAGTTGGCAGATGGGAAACATCTGTGTCCATTATACATTATAAAAATTGCTCCTCAGCACCCCTGCACAGGACTGGATGGTTGGGGACTTGAGTCAGTCATCTTTTGGGGCCTGAAAGTCCTTCAGGGAAATAGTCAGCAGCACCAAGTGATTTGGTATCATTTTGTGGCCAGTTGGCCGAGATGGCCTGGGCAGTTCCCATCAGAAAAATATTGATTTATTGGGAAGTTCTTAGAGACAATTTTTCAAATGGGTCTGTAGTCACGAAAAGAACAAAGACTTGGTAAAAAACATTTCTGTTTATGGCATTCTGTTGTGGGTTTTTTGGGGTTTTTTTTATTGTTTGGTCTGGATGTTGACTGGCCCCCTATTCCAGCTGTCCTGGACTGACCATTTACAAACTAACTTGGCACAGCAGCCTTTTGGACTTTCTCCCCCACTCCCCTGAAAGATCAGGCAGCTTTCTGAATAAAACCAGCCAAGCAGTTCCCAGGTTCTGCTCAGGGGACCTTGTTTGCTTGACAAAACTTGCTGTTGGTTATGTTTTCAGGTAACTTGAAATGCCCTGTTCTTGTGCTTCCCAACATACAGCTGTAATAGAAATGACAAATTTGAAAGAAGCAAAATCTCTCTCCTTTCCTTGCTGCGCCCTGGTTTCCTCTTGAACCATTTGGAGCCATAATCTGGGAAGAGACTGAAGTGCCTTGGAAGTGAAGTGGAGCCCTTGGAAAACAGCTTGTTTCCACACACTCTCCAGTCTGTGGGAACAGCAAACTGCGTCGTGTCCCGCTTCATCTGCCGCATTTCATTACGCTTCTGGACTGATCTGTTCAGTATCTCTCTCTCCCTCTCCTGCAGCTGCGGGCAGAAGATGATAAATTAGACGTATTAAAGCAAATACTCCCCGTCCCCTCAGGTCCCTGCCATTCCAGCTGTCTGAAATCATGCTTTCTTGCCCAGCCAGAGCGTTGCGACAAACGAGGAGAGTCCCTCAGTAACCGCGGTTGGTGTCGGCGGGGACTTTGAAAGCAGAGTCTGGTTCTGGGAAGTGAAGGCTGCTTCGGGCAGAACAAATACAAATCCTGCCATCTTACCGACCTCTTCCCTTTGTCTCTGCTTCATTCCTCCCCATTTGTGTTTTTGTGGGCAAACCAAGCAATGCATAGCTCTCTCGTTACTGTCACACACTTGGGTCACCCCAGGGAGTCACGATGCAGATTTTCCATTAGCGTCAAACGTACATGGATTTATGAACTCCCATAACCTGGAGCTGATGAGAGCAGATTAGGGAGCAACTGTTTTTAGATAGCTTGCATACCTAAGAAATCAGCTAATATAAAGCTGCCTGCTGAAAGGTCACTAATTTCCCAAAGAGCGTGAGAGAATATTGTGGTGACCCCTTTTTGTTATATTGTCACTTTGTTATATACATGTACATACACATTGAGGTTTTGGTATTCATTTCTCTCTCTCTCCCCTCACCCTGAGCTAATTCCCTGTGCTTTATGAAGTGCCTCCTGTACAAGGACTTCTCATTGGGTATGAGACCTTTGGGACCCAAGACTAAAGACACAAGTGTCCAGTTTTAATGAAGAAAGCTGTGCCAGAGCTCACCAGGATAACAGATGGACCAGGTCACCAAGATGACGAATCTGCACCCTGCAGTGGCAACACAGCCCTTTTGGAAAGACCTGACCACACAAAATGAGTGCTGTGAGAGAGAGACTGCACTTCCCAAGTATCCCATCAGCAGCAGGTCTCTGGTCTCGTTCAAGGTGTGGCTGTGCCCCCCTACAACACCCCTGCTATACAGAAAGGATTGTCCCTTGTTTATGTGGTCCATAGTAGGCTCTGTCTCACATCACAGTGTCTGAAGCTTTAAGATGAGTGTCTTGTGCCCAGACACAGAAGAAATCCCCTAATAAAATGAAAAGTGAATGCTGTGCTTTGATACAAGATCATCTCTCTGTCCATAGCACTGAAGTTCTGGTTTTGGTTTTAGAGAGAAGCTTCATTTGAAGCTTTTGTTCTTTCCACTATTATGTTTGTGATTAAGTTCAGGTTGCAAGCACGGGGGGAGAGTTCATCTGGCACTGGAATTCAGCCTTTGTTTGGAGCCATGATGGGGAAGATCCCACAGCGAAATGCGACAGAAATGTTCAGCTTTGGAAATATCCAAATTAGCTTAATTGCCAACTTTTACCATATCACACCATCTCCTTTTAGACCTTCTTTGTAACGCCTCATTTTTGGATTAAGATCAAGTGGTGCATTTGCTCTTAGTAGAGGGGGAGGGGGGGCTTGAAAGCAGCATTTCTCCAGTGAATGCATGAAAAATTCCTCTGGTAATTTGGGTTTTGAGTAGCCCCAAGTGCTGGGAAAGGGTGGAGAGATCAGTCCTTGCTCAAATATTTTCCTGAGGAGAAGGCATTCAAGTCACTGATGGCAGCACCAAGAATTCAGAATTTTTGAGAGCCCATGGGTGAACCAAGCCAAAATGTTGATGCAGCTCACCATATCCTCAGGCAGAACTGAAGTGGATTGGGTGAATAGAGCTCAAAAAATGTACATTTCACTCCATGCTCTTGCAAGAAATGTCTTGCATGGAGAGGCATGGGTGAGCTGTAGGTGTCCACAGGTCAGAGGTAAATCCTAGTCTCCCCCCTGTCTAACTCAGGAAGATGACACAACTTCCTTCTTCTCAGGAAACTGAAGAAACAAGGATGCTCAGGTGAATTTCTCAATCCCAACAACTATTTGGTGGTGCCTAAAGAATATCAGCTTTAAATTCCTTTTCGATCCAGCTGAGAGAGAGCAAAGCAGACTGCCCCACTGCCCCACAGGGGCTTGTCCCTCTCTGCTGCACTTCTGGGAACATTCAAAAGGAACTTGGAGATGGAAACGGAGTTAGGGGGTTCCTGCCCCCTGGCCCAGCCATCACTGCAGCTCTCATCAACCCCAGCCCAGAGCAGACACTCCTGGTGACTGAAGCTGAGTGAAACCACGAAGGCAGAGGGAATCCTGTCTCCCTTGGAGCAGAAGGAACAAGACAGAGGCAGGATGATTCCCCAGCAGATGGCTTGTCCACAGAAACCAGAGCCAAGTTAATGAGCTGTGCTCTGCACACCTCCCAGAGGGAAGCAGCAGCGAGATAAAGATTTCAAAACTGACCACTTCAGCTCAGGATCTGAGCTGCTTAAAATCCTAATGGTGCCTAGGAGGCAGAAAGGACAGTGCAGAGTCCTGGGTGTCTTCCTGTTCTCTGCTTGAGGTATTTTACTCCATCCTGGAGGGAAAAGACAGGAAGAATAAGGTGTGCTGCCATGCAGTTTGTTTAGCAAGTTTGGAAAACACATTTGTGGTCGTGGCTTGAACAGCTAAACTGGATAAACTCTGAGTCCTTTGCTGGTCTAGTTAAAGACTTGCAATCCTACTCTGGATGAGTGTGCTTTTTTATGTTTTGTTTGGGTTTTTTTGAGGTTTTTGATATTTAACTTGGCTTTGTGTGCGTGAAATGTGGTGGAATGGATTACAGATGTGTGCAAAGATCTGTAAATAGCAGTTTCTTGCTTACAGTTGCGAGTGTATACTGTTTATCATGCTAAATGCATTCACTATTTCATTCAGAATCAGTAATTGCAAAATATTTTAAAACAGATTATTTTTAAAAGTGAGGGGGAAAAAATCAAACAAGATTGGTGTTTTCTTTTTAAGATTTATGACTAAATAGTTGAACACAAGCCAAGGCCTGAGGACAATCTTGGACCCTTTAAAAATAATATCCCTGGTTAAAATAATAATAACATAAAGAGCCCACTTTTAAGGCCATGCTTTTCTACAGTTTTATACCACCACAACCTTTCTACCTCACCTACACACACTTTGTCATTAATAAAATAAAAATCTAGGAAATAGGTTTTAGTCAGGAAAAAAAAATAAGCCATCCAACAAGATGGGTTACTGCTGGAAAAAGAAAGTGTTCAGAGGAAAAGTAGAGTTAAGTTGATTAGATGAGTGACTCTCCTTTAAGAAAAGGAAGAATCTGTGATATTTTAGGGAAATTCCTAGTAATGAATACATGTATTCGGCTTCAGTCATTTGTTTTAATCTTCCACCATTTCTGTAAGATATTAATGACAGGAGTTTGGACACACTTATCCCAGTATGTCATGCCTGCTTACTCACTGTGGAAGAAATACAATTTTTAAATTACCTGAAATCAAATCAAATATTTGAACTACAATTAAAAAAAATGCTCATCATATTGTACCCTTCAGTGCAGTATGAATGTCTTCCAAATATTCTGCATGTGCTTGCAGACTCCCCCTGGGTCTGTATTTTTAAGAGGTCCTGGGTGTTTGGGGAGCCTGGCATCTTCACAGGGATTGTGCTGTACCTCTTCTACTTGTTTTTAAAACAGGACCCTCATCCCAGAGCCCATCCATGGGCTGTCACATTCCCAGAAATGGATAGATCAGGGCTCTTGTGCAGCCCCTCTTGGACCCCGTGTCCACAGTGACAGATTTTGCTCAGCCTTGGTGCTGTACAGCTCCAGGTCTCTTACCTCATAGGGATTTACCCAAGTGAGACAGGACTCTGCCCATTTTTTGGGATGGGGCCACAGTTTCCCAACGACTTCTGGCACTGAAGATGAGCATTAATTACCTTCCACTGCCTGGAATTTTGGCTCCTTCATCTTGCCCCATCTAGGCACGAATACAATTGTTAACAAACTCGTAAAGATCCAAATCACACACATCAAGCTCATACAACACTCTGTGAAAATACCACGAGCCCGCAGCACCCATTGCATCAGGTTTGAGCTGGGCTGTGCTGCCAGAGCCCTGTGAGGAGGCTGCCAGCTTCATCCCAATCCAGCCCAGCCTGGCGACCCTTTATTTGCACAGGCCTTATCTCATCTACCTCAACTGCACACAAATAGTTCCACTCATCCGGGCCACTCGAAACCTGCCACACAGAGCATGAAAAACGCCTCAGCCTCGTGTGTTTTTCATAAAGGAGCAGATAAAGCAGAGGCTTGGCAGATGTGGGGAGCTGTGGCTGCCTCTGCTGGGCTGGAGGGTGTCCAGGGCTGGGGAGTGTGCCCAAGGCCAGCACCCACAGGGGCTCAGCAGTGAGGGAACTGTTTAGCACCGGCAGGTTTTTGGTTGCCCACTCAGTTTTTACCTTGAAACAGCTAAATCTGTCTACTTTATCTATCAGGGCCAGTAAAACCCACAGCATTATTTGTCTTGGCAGCAGGCCGAGCCCCCCATGGGTGACGCCAGCACCGGGGAATTAAGGCCACATGCTCCCACAGCAGCGCCTCCAGACCTTCAGCTTTCCACCCTGTCTGTGCAAGGGGACTGAACCCAAATCCTACATTTAAGCATCCCCGAATTTGGTCTGGATGTGAGCAGCAGGGTCACCTGTTGGGGACAGGCCTGTGCTGCAAGCCCCACCAAACCAAGAGTCCTGTTCCTCAGGGCCACTTGCAGATCCTTTCACCCTGGAAAAAGAACCCCTCTCCACTTGCAGATGGACATTTTCCATGTCCTGAGTCTCCTGATAGTTTAACCCTTTCTGTGCCTCAGCCAGCTGTCATAGAATCATAGAATGGTTTGGGTTGGAAGGGACCTTAAAGATCATTTCATTCCAACTCCCCTGCCACCTGCTAGACCAGTTTTTTTAAAGCATCTGATCATCCAGTCTGGCCTTGAACTCTTCCAGGGATGGGGCATCCGCAGCTTCTCTGGACAGCCTCTGCTAGTACCTCTTTACTCTCTTCCTAGTATTTAATTTAAACCTTTCCCCTTTGAGTTTAAAAGAGCAGTGAAAAAAAAAAGACACAGGTGAACCAAACTGCAGGGGTTTGCTTGGCAAGCTGCTCTTGCTGAAGCTGTGACAGCAACATGGTTTGCACACTAAGAGTTCAAACCCAGGTTAAAAAACCCCACACATGCCCTCACTGTCCCGCCCCTGTGCTGTGCAAGGGGGCATGATGTGCAGGTCAGATGCTGCTTTTGAAGGGCAAGAAAAATCCACCTTCCTCTCCCTCCCTGCTGGTGCCCAGTGCATGCACAAGATCCCTTTCCCTTCACCATCTGGGCTTTCACCACTTTGATAGCCTGCTGCACTCCACAGCTGCTTCCTTTGTTTCTCCTACAGCCAGCCCCAGTTTTGCATACAGATGAATATGTGTTACATCTTGTGCTGGATGAGCAGCTCCCACAGAAAGCCAAGGCACCACAGAGACTGATATCCATCATGGCCATCCCTGCCACATCCACAGCAAGCTCTGGGGTTGTCATGCTTTAGTTTCATGACTCCCCTCACCATCACCAATTATCCTTTCCATGTGTGCACCTTCTGCTGCCATTATGCAAAGCTGTTCTGCTGCAGCTCCTCACTCCTATTTTTTGGGGCCTGTGAAACAGCAGGGATAATAGAGGGACAGATTATCAAAGCAGGGGCTGCAGAGCAGCCTGCACCAGTCACCTCAGAGCAGGCACCCAGCACAGCTACACAAAGGTGTGCTCAGGTGCCGCCTTAATCAGGTATTTCATAAACAGAGCACACCATCACATGTGCAGTAAATCCCCATTACAAAGCAGATAATTATGTGTACCAAACAGAGCCCTGCAGAGTGCAGCTGGCCAGGGAAGGCTTTTCTCATCACATCCAACAGAAACCCTTCTCTTTTTTTCCTTTTAGGGAGAGGAAAAGCATATTCTGAAGCTCCACTGAGCAGCTTCTGGCATCAGGTATAAGGCACATCTCAGCTGTGCAGAAGGGATTTGTGGTGATTTAATGGACCTTGGGAGGCAGCAGCCCCTTGAGATGTGGTCTGCTGCTGCTGAAATGCAGAGCTCCTGGAATTGTACATGATGAACAAAGACACCCTGCAAGAACAGAGGCTCTCAGGGCCCTTGGCTTTCCACCCAAGCACAAGATCCCAGCTCAGGTGGCAGGAGCCAGCTCAGTTATGTGGTGGTTCTGTTCAGTTTTCTGCTTTCAGGAGCTGTCTGCTCACAGTGGTACAGAGCTGGACCCTCATATTGATGGTGCTGGAAGTGTCCCCACCTGTATTCCCTTTCAGCTGCCCAGTGCAGGCACCCCGTGGTTAGCACAGGTCACTGTATCCCACATGGTGTGGGATTTTTGCTGGTGAGAACTGTTGTGTGTCTGGATGGTCCAAGTGCTGAGAAATGGAACAGAAAAGGTGATTTTGCCTGGTGGAAATGGAAATGACAGGTATCAAAAATACATGAGCAAAGAAAAATTTAATCTATTTAGCAAGTGTCTGCCTTCCTGCGGTTGTGGTTTCCAGAGAACTTAATTAGCTGAAGGTTGAGTTCAATATTGTCTTAGCTCACAGCCACCCAACGACTGTCCTGTGGTTTTTCTGTCCTTTGACAAAATCATTGTGAAAGTTCATGCTGCTAATGAAGAATTCTGCTTCTCTTTTTCTAGTGTTTCTTCCTCCTTCCTCTGTCTTTCTTCAGAGTGATGAGTAGGAAAGTCTGAGGATCTGAAACTGGGTGTCTCTGCATCAGTTCTTTCTGTGCTATCCAGACATGTTCACACAGGCACCTTGAATGTGTGTGCAACACCTCATGTCTGCATCAGGCTGCAGTTAGAGGGACTTGAAACAGCTTCATGGAGATTGTGAATCAAGATTTAGTATTAAGAGGTTCTAAGCAGAGTGGTTATATTGCCACATTTGGCATGATGTTGGAGCAAAGACAAACGTGCACTCAGCACATCCTCCCTCTCAGCACAGGCATAAGTCATGGGAGATCCTACAGTCTTGTTCAGGCTGTAAATCAGCTTAGGACATGGAACTGTTGAGCTGCTGCAGCCTTTTTCTACTTGAAAACCATTATATCAATGTCTTTGATACAGACATGAGGTAACCAGTTCAAGAATGCGTATGAGGGTGTTTGACTGAATTGCCCACATCCACTTCTGATGGGTTGTTTGTGCTTAATTGCACTGCAAATCCCTCATTGTGAAAGAAGTGGTTGATTTTCAGATTACTGGAGCGTGCCTGGTGTCAGCTGCAGTTGCAGTGCAAGAGCAGCACTCTTGCTGTGACCAGGCTGAGGTCCAGCTTCAGCCAGACTCTCCTCAGCCCCTCCACTGAAGTGCCAGAGCTGATGCTGCAGGTGACCTTCTGCCTTCACACCAGTGGAGAAAACTGACTCAGTGGAGGAAGGGAGGTAAAATGAGGTCTGAAGTGCCTTTCTGGGGGTGTCCATGCCCTCCTCTGCTGCTGGCACCAGTGCAAGGTGGGGGATTCAAGCCTGACCTGCCTTGGCTGGATGCAGCTGCAGCTGAAAAGGGGCAGCCCCTCTCCAGCACCATCCATTTTATTTGTCTGTATTCCTTGTCCTCCTTTCTCTCGCTTTTCTTTCCCTGGCAAACTACCTAACATTTTTTTGTCTGACTGATTGTGAAATCACAGTAACAATACTGTGTACGTAAAAGAAATACTGGACATCTTAACCTTTGTAGGGACATGAACTCATTGTCCCTATTCCCACTTAAATGTACTGAACTGGGAGCACTTTCAGCAGGGAAAGAGGAGAATGAAACCTCAGCCGTGGACACTGAACTCTCCAGCTGTGTGAAAGATTAAAGCAATAGTCATAGTCACTGCTGTAGTCACTTGTTTCTTATCTTAAAACATAGTGCAAATCCTCCAAGCATGTCTGTGAGCACATGGAGATTTATACCCACATTAATAATCACAAATTTGGTTTGTTCTTGCAACTAATAAAACAATTAGCAGCAGTCACGTAAAAGGAGAGAGAAATATGCTAATTCATGCTGGCTTTCAAAAGAAAACCAGAAAAAAAAAGCCTAACCCACAGAGATGGTGAAGGGGGTGCTCTGTTTAGCTCCCTCCCAAGCCCATTTGGTAGTGGGCAGTGGAAGAGCATCCAGATCTGCCAGTGATGCCCTCCTGCCTTTCCCAGCCAACACGTGGCCATCCAGGGGGATTATCTGGAAGTGCAAAACCTAACAAACAGGAGACTAAAAAACAATCCAAAAAGCATTTGCACACAGATCAGGCACCCGTGGAGATTTGGAAAAGCAGTGCTGGAGATTTCTTCTTGGCAGCACAGCCGGGCCTCATGATCCCTATTAGCAGGCTGCAGCTAGGGGACAGAACATTTAAATGCTCATCAGTGGGGAAGGATACAGCATTTTGTTGATTACATAGCTGGAACAGAAAAGCCTCCAGATATTCATTCATTTTTTAAAATATTGTTATTATTATTTCTAACTACTTGTCTGGGAACTTGGAGAAGGCACGAAGGCTGCTTTTCCCTCTGACCCGTGCTTGTGTCCCAGGGAGAGGGGAGCAATGTCCTATTGTTCAGGGGCTATTCTCAGCATCTGGAGACCAAAGCCAGCTTCCCTGCCTGTGACTGCCACCAGCCAGTTGGCAGTCCCTGCAGCACCACAGTCCTGCCTGCTGGAAGGAGCAGCAGCTCTGTCCACCTTCCCAGCCACGTGCTCCTTCCCTCTCCAACAGCGCTCACACAGCCCTTGGCAAGCCGAGGCAGAAAACCAGTCCAGCAACCTGCTTTGGAAAACCAGTCCTCATCTCCCCAGAACACATTGGTTTTCAATGAGATCAGGTGCCTGAAGGCAAGGCTGCATTTTTCTGCAGCATTTCAGACTTAAATCAGCATGAACTCTCTGAGTTTTTTCCTGTATGCTTTAGAGATGGTGAAAGTCCCCCCTTTTCACAGAGCCCTTCTTAAGGCAAGGAAGAGGTGACAACACAAAGAAACCTTGTGGTCAGTCACAGCCCTGAGAGACAGCAGCATGGATGGTCAAGCAATACATTATTCAGGCCCATGGCCTCCAACCCACTCAAAGGGCTTTTAAGCACAAATCTGGCCCCCAAAATCATGTCATGAACCCCAAAGTCACAATTAATTAACTTTTAAAAAGTGCATATTTCTGATTGATTTTATTTGCCTTCAGATATCACATCAGTATTTTTTCATGCTTTTTCTCTGTCATCACACTTTCTCTTCCAACCATTTTTTTTAAGTAGAGAAAGTTGATATCCAGATTTTTAAAAACCCAAAAAAAGTATAATTTGGAGAAAGCCACCAGCTGTGGGGAAACCTGTGCTTGCATTGCTGGCCTATCTGTGGGTCCATATGGGATGGCAGGACAGGTCTTGGGAGGACAGGGCTGCTCTGACAGCTCCCAACCTTTTTTTTTTTTTAATTTTGGAACAATGTGGAGGATCACACATTGCTTGTATAACTGATGAGGAAGGGTGCTTAAAACTTGTGAGCTTGAGTGTGTGTGCCAGAAGTGCTGGGTTTTTATGGGAGATTAGACACTGCTTGACACAGCAGGTCCTCTTGCCAGATCCCTGGTGCACAGACAATTAAATGAGCCAAATAACCACATCTATCTCAGCATGCCCATGCATGTGCAAACAATTACTCTGTGGGACTGTTATTAAAGAAAATTAAATTTTAAGTCTCTACCAGTCCAGGAAATCTTAAGGGAGACTAATTTTCTAGGAACCATCTAGTGGGCACAGCCTGGGTATCCCTGGAAAGGTTTATAAATCTGGCCTTAAAGTCCCTAATCCTGTTTATCTGCTACTGTACTTATTTTAAAAACCCAGAACTTCTGAGAAATTTAGGAATTCAAAGCCCCAGGGACTCGTATAAGCCCTTTGGACTTGTACGAACTCCAGTATTTCTTTCCAGTCAAGGCAATTTTGGTTGCATAGGGCTTCAGCACTGGTTAAATTCTGACCTGGAATAAGACTGATTTCTTGCTCTGCCTTAGCAGCAAGTTCATTTTTTACCATTTTACATGAAATTTGCTTGTCTGCTTTTGAGGAGATAAAGACTGACAAAACCTTGCAAATAAAACAAAACACCCTTTTTGGCCTCTAATATAAACAGATGTTGGGCTTTGCCTGGAATTTTGAGAAAGGCAGTGAGACTGAGGGAGCCCTTGCTGTGGTCAGATGTGTGGTGTCTGTAGAAGTGGGGCTGCCCTGGAGTGTCTGGGAGAGCTCCTGAGTGGAGCTGGTGCACATTTGGACATCTCAGTGGGAACTGGCACACACGAAGAGGAAGGGCAGGGAGGGAGAGTCAAGGACTCTAGAGATGTCTCCACAGCCCTGGCAGTCTGACAAAGTCATCAAAAGGACATTTACTGTCAGCTGCAGAGCCACCACTCAGAAATGCTTGAAAAAAAATACCAGTGTCTGCAGGAGATAGAGAAATAAACACAGAAGTGTTCATGTCTTTAATTAGGTGTTACTGCACAGGGATTGGGCAGGAGGAGGATGAGGAGGCTCAAGGGTGATGATGAGGATAATGAAGCAGGGGCAGCACCAAGCTGGAATTTGAGTGCCTTAGTGCCAGCTCTTCTGCTCAGACCACAGGGCGACTTTCAACAAACCCTTCTGGGCTGGGAGATCACTTCTCCATGGGCTGGTAACAAAACCGAGCTCTCTGCAGATCTTTGGAGATCTGCTGCTGCAAAAAGCCACACAAGTGCAAGGTACCTTTAATCCTTTACATGAAAAATGCTCCTTTAGAGCCCCCTCAGGCTGCTCAGATGATTCCCACTCCTAATGGGGACAGCTGGCTCATTGATGTAAGAGGCCATCCATCAGGATGACCCACTGAAAGGTTTCTACTGTGGCTCCAGTTGTAGCTGCCAAAAGAAGCACACCAGAAGTGCCTTTGAAATATTGTGTTTTTTAAGTGGATAAGGAGGGATTGGAATGTCCTCATCCAGCCTTTATTATTTGGCTGCTTTTGAATGACCCTTTTCAAAAAGAGGCTGGGCAGCTATGGGGAAAGAAAAAAAAAAAAGAGAGAGAATAACAGGGCTTAATGCTCCTTTATGCATTTTATAGATTTAATATAAAAATAGTTATAACAAAAACACAAATCCCATGGTCTGCCTTCCTATTTGCACAGGCTATAATGAATTGACATTTGAATAAGCCTGGAAAATTGTATTTAATAACTCCTCAGAGGCCCTAGAGTGGGAAAACATATTATTTCTGCTTGATTTGGAAGTTATTGTTTTTTAAGGACATTTTCAGAGTTGCACACCTCTTTGAGGCTGCAATTCTGCATCTTCTGAGCAACTGAATTCCTCTCTTGTGATCCCTGTGTGACTGTGTGCACTGTCCCATATTTTGAAGCTCCTGTAGACTGTCAAGGACAGGGAGCTGCTCCTGAAGTTTTGCTTCACATTTGTTTTCAGAGGTGAAAAAATTTGAGTTTAAATTCATTGATATCTGATTTCTGCTCATATCAATAAATGTCCTGTAAGGGAGAGGGGATGGACCAGGAGAAACACACACTGGACTAAACAGCACAGAATCTTCAGGGGAGAATCAGCTCCCTGCTGGTGAAGAAGCAGAGGTTTCTGCAATTTTCCAGGGCTTATTACTCACCTTGCTTCAGCAGGGAGTTTGCTGGAAGAACCTCTGCCTTGGTTTACACCCTGTTCACATGTGCCTGCTTGGATATTAATTTTTAAAAGCCAGCTGTAACCTTCCTGGGGTTACCAAGGGGACTGGGTGACATCTCCTGCTATTCTGATGGGTGGCACCTGGCTCTGGTGTTTCTTTCTCAGCCAGCAGCTGAGCCCAGCTCATGTCTAGTGCCAGTTTTTTTAACCTGTTTCCAAAGGGAAGAAAGGGTTCTACTGCCCAGTGTGACTCCATCTCCCCTTTAATTCACCACCTAAGTTCAGCCTAAGCTGGCAGCAGTGCAGGGTGTCTCTCAAGGGAATGATGCTCCTACTTGCCTCAGGAGGGTCTGTGGCTGTGTGGACAAGAGATGTCCCCACCCAAAGTGGTGCCACAGGCAGTGTGAAGCAAAGGTGGCAGTGCTGTGTATGTGCCATTTGGCATCCAGACCTCGCTGATCTGTACATGCATTTGTTGTTCAGAGAAAAAAAAATACTCAGAAAAAGCCTTTTTCTAGGTACTGACAGAGATTAAGGTGGGGGACAGGGATAAGGATGAACTGTGATTATTTTGGCATGAGGTGTGAGACTACATTACAAAATTCATAGGAAGACTGCCTTTATTAGCTCCATTGTCTAATAAACAACCTGAATTTTGGAAATATGTCCCTCAGCTTCAACAGAAGTTCCTCGGGACTGAGGTATTTTGAAGAACAGGTTGCTTTTTTAAGATACAAAATGTAGTTTTAGAGCTCCACACATTAAAAAAAAAAAGGTTTGAAGGACCTAATTATAGGAAGAAGGAACCCACTTGTACAAACCAATAACTTCCATGAAGAAAAAAAATGGTTTAAGCTCAGCTATAAAATTCTCCTCTTGCCTGAATTATTGAAATGCCTGTTGTGGGGTTGATCCCTGTGACAGAGAGAGGAACTGCATATGGATTTTGGTAGGAATATTAGCACTGCATGACAAAGCAGCAGTTATTGACAGCACATGAGGCTGAGTGTGACGAAGCCGACTCGTCTGATGCCTGAGCCTGTCAATTAACAAACGAGTCACAGGGCTGGGATCTGGAGCAGGGACACACTCTGATGGCCTGGAGCAGGAAGTCAGAGCCCTGACTAACACAGAAGTGTGTCTGTAGGAGGTGAGTGCTGCTGCTTTGGGGTGACAAAGAGCTGTGTGTGTGTGCAAACATTCATTATGTACGTACTGCGCTCAGTACTGGGGGATTAAAATTTCATTAGCTCCTGCAGTGCTCCTGGATGGTAATCCCTGGATGGCAGTTCTAGGATGGCAAGTACAAAGATCTGCAGATGAGGCTATGTACAGGCCTTATTTCTTCCAAGTGGAGAACAGTTTATGTGCTTAAATAAAAACGAAGCAGAGAGCTGACACACTGATTTTAGCATCTGTAGTTAATATCTGAATGGCAAAGTGCTCCTAAAGTGCTCTATCTCCTCTGTGCATTTGCAAAAGTCCTGAAAGAAGTCAGGTTTAGCACTCACCTATTCATCTCTACCTACTCACAGGGTGCATTTTAGACTTCTTTTAAACATCCCTTTCTCTGTATCTAATGGGAAATGGGATGGCAATGACTAGTCCTACCCCCTTTCCAGGGGGAAAACATCCCAAAATGCCAAGCTGTGACCCCTCCTAATTGCCTCCCACTTCCCAAAGTCGAGGCAGGATCTGGCTGGATGAGGAGTGGCTTTTGCTCCTCTTTCCTTCCCTCTGAGCCCCCCACCTCAGGCGGGCAGATACTCAGCTTTGCCTGTCAGTGTCCAAGTGTCCAGCTGAGGATTTGGGTTCCCTGGATGGCAAACCAAGCCACTCCGAGGGATCCCTGATGGGGGCTGCCCTTCCCCTGCCCAGGAGCCCCACGGGAAGCAAGAGCCCTCGGTTTGCAAGCTCAGCTTTGGAAAATGGAGAAATGCTTTTGAGGAAATGTTGGCTTGGCACCCTCAGCCTTTTTGGCACAGTGCCTGGGACGGGGAAGAAGCTGAAACTGTCCTGTGGAGGAGAGGAAGGTGCTCTGAAAACCAAGGTGCCTTCATGCTCCTTTGTGGGTCTCTGGATCGGGGCGAAAGCATCCTCTTTTCAGGGGCTTCTAGAGACAGTTTTGCCCCAGGACAGAAACACATTTGTAGATACCAACATCAGACAGAGGTATGAAACTGAAATGGCCCATTCTTCCCCTCCTCCCTGAGATTTCAGAAACCTCTCTCTTCGCAGGGGTTGTGCATTTGTATATAATTATTTCTTTTTCTGTATATTGATCCTTTTCTCCTTCCCCAGAATGCACAGTAATTATATTTCCCTTTGGCGAGTGTGAGGAGTGAACTGTCACTGCTGCACAATGGCTCAACTGTATCAAACCAGCAAAGAAAGAGCCCCTGTTTTGGGGGAGGGCTGGCAATTGCAGGTTCTGATTCATACCTGTGGAACTGCTACTCTGTAATCAGGCAGGGATTAGTCACCACCAGCCAATTACCAATCTCAGCTTCCCAAAGCAATTTGTCTGTCGGGAAATTTATGAATCCTGGTTAACTCTGCAGGGAAAACTTCACTGGGTTGGGAGCAGGCAGAGAGGAAGTGCATCCTCCTGGGTGCCATCCTGGTCACACTGGTGCTGGCAGGGGGGTGAGCTGCTTGCCCTGAACCAGGTGGGCAAGAGCAGCTTCCCTTGACAGAGAAGTGTCAGCTCTGCAGGCTCTGCCACTTTTATGCACCTTCCTCCAAGGCATGAGTGTGTTTTCTGAAGTCATCGTGACAAACAGCAATGATGAGCCCTCTGTGCCTGCTGGGATCTTCCCCAAGAGGTTTTGCATGCTGGAGTTGGGCACAGATCTGCGTGAGGGGTACCTCATTGTCCTGACAGCTCCCTGTCTGTGGTTGTGTTCGAGGGTGCCAGGACGTGGGAAGAGATGAGAATCTTGACTCCATGTTTCAGAAGGCTGTTTTATTATATTATTATATATATTATATTAAAATGCTATATTAAAACTATACTAAAAAGAATAGAGAGAAAAGGATTTATCACAAGGCTAGAAAGAAAAATAATGGAATTAATAACAAAGGCTCATGACTCTCAGAGAGTCCAAGACACCTGACTGTGATTGGCCATTAATTAGAAACAACAAACACGGACCAATCACAGATGCACCTGTTGCATTCTACAGCAGCAGATAATTATTGTTTTTCTTTTCTTCTGAGGCCTCTCAGGCCCTCAGGAGAAAAATCCTGGGCAAAGGGATTTTTCATAAAATACCATGGCTACACCTGTCCTCTGCAGTGGGACCACCCTCCCTTTCTCCAGGTGGGCTTTCTGCAGGGTTCAGAGAAATCCCACGGGTGTAAGGGAAGCTGCTGCCTGCTGGGAGGTTATTCTTGCCCAAGTGGAAATGAGCTGTGTGTGCTGCAAGCACTTTTACACTGGTGAAGTAACTGTGAAGGAGCAGCAGCTGCTGTTTTAACCATACCAGCAAGTGTGGAGTGCCAGAGCGTTTCTGGAAAGAGGAACCAGCAGTGTCTTCTTTCCTGCCAAGGCCACACTGGTTTGAGGAGCAGTGCAAAAGCAGCTGCTGAAGTTGGTGTTTACAAAACAACAGGGCCAGAATGAGGAGAGGACCCTGGAAGGGACACAGGGTGATCCAGGCTGTCCCTGGGTGCAGATATCTGGAGTAAGGAATTCCAAGGTGAGCTTCAGCTTTTGTGGGGATGGGGATGGGAGTGCACAGAGAAGGTGCAAAGGGAAACTAAGTCCCTGATGTGGGGGACAGTCCCTCTTCTCCAAATGGGATGGGTGGAAGCCCCTGGAGGTGGCTGGCTGCTTTCATTCTGCTGGAGCATGCCTTGGGTAAAACTGCCCTTTTTGCCCTAAACACTTATTTTTCTTTGCAGGTCCTTCTCTTGCTGCTGTGTTTAGAGAGCCTGGGTTCCTGGGGTAGGTTTCCTGCACCTCCTTGGTTTCCAAACTTCTGCCTGGTGCCAGCTGAGTCTGACAGTCTGAATTCAAATCTGAAGCACACCAGGAAAACATGAGACATGTCAGACAACCCAATGCAAGTCCACCAGAAAAAGAACTGAGAAAAAGACAGGGGCCCTCATTAAAAAAAAGCTGTGCTGGCTCTCCTTTGTTAATCTTATTGACATTCAATGACCTTCACAATTTCCACCTGGTTTTTCCCCCTTTGTAACAGAAAACACCAACTAAAGTAGTTTATTTTCCCATCCCTTACATCTTCTAACCACCTCTCTCCCTGAGGCCCGCAGCCCCAAGGTACTGTTTCACTGCAGTATTTTTTGCTCCATACTAATCCACTAAACCTGAATTTCCTGTATTTCTATAGCACATGGAGAAGGCTAAGTTTAGCTCTTGTACATTTTAGGTATCTATCAAGATAAAATTTGGACTGCAAGGAGTCTCTGGCATGCTCAGCCATACTGAACGTGCACAGTGACACAAGCATTTCCTCTCCATACTCTGTCTCTCAATAAATCACTTCAGTATTATTAATTTCACATAAAGTTTCCCTGTGCATGCTCCAGGGACCTGCTAGAGCTCAGTGAACGCTTGGAAATGAGCCTTGTGACTTCATGGCTGTCAACCATGACCTACAATGCTCTCAATGTTCTCCCTTCCTTCATTAGCCCTGGTTTTGGCCACTTCATGTAGAGTGTTAAACACTGGTTGTGTTTAACACCCATAAAATGATGTTTTCACCCTGCTACCCAGGCCTCTGTTGAGCAGAGATGAGATTTCCTTTTTGTGGAGAATAAACACGTTGGAAGCTATCATTTGAAGAATCTTCTGTGAATTTGTTTTTGCCTCAAAACAGGCCACCTTTTAAGGAGTTAAAAAGACTGACCTCATTCAACAAACAAAATGTCCTATTTTGGATGCAGTGAAGCATTTTGCAATAACTCCAAATGATTTCTTTTTTTTTGTATGTGACTGGAAAAGCAAATGCAGTTTGACCTCAATTTGATTTTCCCTCTGCTTTATTGTAGTAACAAGACTTTAAAAGTAGTTATTTGCTTCTTACCCCTCTCATAGCCATTCATGGGAATATTTTACCTTTCTTTACATGGACTTTTCTTCTTTAGGTTGTTTGATGGCCTCCCTGGGAGGCTGAAGTCTCTGTAAATACTGTCTGTTCCTTCTCTTGCTTCCTTTTACTGTTTTCTAACTGTGACACTGCACAATATTAGTGAACACAGTCCATTGAAAGAAAAACAGCAAGAAAAGTCTCTGTTAACCCTCACAGGAGAGTTTTCTCAGACCTTTCATCTGTGCTCAAGCTGACTTAACCTGCCCATTTCCTCCTGTGAGGAGGTGGGAGACCCAACCTACACTAATAAAGCCTGGGAGCTGAGGGAAAACTTCCTTTCCAGCTTTTCCAGGTCTTCCCTTGTCTTGAAAATTAATTCTTGAGAAGTTCTGTGTTTCAGATTAGATATTAGTGGGTGGGGGGAAATAACTTAAAGCATGGTTGTATGTGGTAGTTTTGGGGCCCTCAGGACGAAGGAGGAACGATTGAATCTGACTCCATGTTCTTAGAAGGCAAATTTATTATTTTATTATATATATTATATTAAAGAATGCTATACTAAACTATACTAAAGAATAGAGAAAGGATACAGACAGAAGGCTACAAAGAATGATTATGAAAAACCCGTGACTCCAGATCTCAACACAGTTTGACCGTGATTGGTCTTTAAGTAAAAACAATTCACATGAAACCAATCAAACAACCACCTTTTAGATAAACAATCCAAACCACATTCCAAAGCAGCAAAACACAGGAGAAGCAAAGGAGAGAATATTGTTTTCATTTTTCTCTGAGGCTTCTCAGCTTCCCAGGAGAAGAAATCCTGGTGAAGGGATTTTTCAGAAAATATGACAGTGACATAGTCTTTGGAATAAGGTGCCCAGTGAGCTGGTGGAGCTGCTATCCCTGGAAGTGCTCAAGCAGCACCTGGATGTGGAGCTTGGGGACATGGTTTAGGGCTGATTATGGTGGTGCTGTGCTGCTGGTGGGGCTGGATGATCTTGAAGGTGTCTGCCAGCCTTGATGATTCCCTGTGATTCAGTGTCTCTGGGACTGCCCTGACCCAGGTGCAGCACCTGGCACTTGGCCGTGTTGAACCTCGTGAGGTTCTTGTGGTTTCACTTCCAAAGCTTGCTCAGGTCCCTCTGCGTGGCCCTGTCCTTCCATAGTGTCACCTGCCTTTGTTCACTCAAATGGATAAGCAGTGAAAAGTTTTGATAGTCGCTGTGCTGCCTTTGTGGATTTGCCACCCAGCACCTCCTTCTGTGCAGAACTGTAAATAAAGGAAACAGCTGAACTCTGTGTGGGGATTGGTTTCTTGCACAGGGGGGAAAGGATCCGTTTGGGACAGCAGCTTTGCCATGGCCACACTGATAAAAGATGCTGCTTTTCCAGCAGGCTCAGCTGTGCCGGGCCCATCTCGGGAGCCCGACGGGCGCAGGCAAAGCCGCAGAGATCTGAAACTCGGCGGCTGCGCGGTCGCTGTGGCCGAGACAATCCCACCTCAGCCACGAGAGCCCCTCTGGGAACGAGCACCAAATCCCAGAGGGCTCTGCCAGCCGGCTCCCCGAGTCCCTGTGCCCAAAGTTGTCATCAGGGGAATCTCCTGGGGCTGTGTGGACCAGCTGTGTGGTGTTCCAGTGGACACCTGGCAAGCTGAATTCCCCCACAGGGACAAGGGTGGCTGGTTTGGAGGTGTCCCCTTGGTTCCTTGAAGAATCATTTGTTGGTGTTGACCTCCTGGCTGGGTGGCCAAGAGCAGCCTCCCACAGTGACACCCTGTCTCTTGGTTTGTCCCTCTGTCCTTCTCCAGAGTCTTTCAGGTGGCCTTACAGGACATTCCAGTACCTCCAAAGCTCAGGGCAGTGTCCTGCACACTCCACACACATCCTGTTTGCATAAGTGCCAGGTTCTTGTCCTGCCCCACAGCCGCTGCCCACTGTGACACTCAACATGTCCTGCCCTGTGCCCACCATGGGGATGGATGGATGTGACACTTGGGGACACCATTTCAGGGTCATGGTGGCACTGGATGATCTTGCAGGTCTATTCTAACCTTGAAGATTCCAGGATTTTGTGATTCCTAGCTTCCTCTTGTATTTGAGTAAGAATTATAGTGTCTAACTGAAGGAGACAGAGAGATTGTCATGATTGATTAATATTTCAAAAGAGCCTCATAAATCAATAATCTCTCCACTGTAGTATAATTCACCACCAATGCTTTCTTCCCCCAGCTGGCCTTTGAATCCCCTCACAAGCTCTCAGCTTGCAACAGAGATGTAATTGAACAAACAAAAAAAAAAAAAAAAAACCAAAAAAAGAGAAAACATTAAATGACAGGGATGTCAAGTGGAAAAGTTCAGCGTCCATTTCCTACCCCATCAAAGAGCATTTTATTGATAAAAATCAATATTGGAATTTTTATTTTATTTGCTGCTGTTTCATTGATATTTTGTTGATATCACATAAATATAGTGAGAGGTTTGTATTTCTTTGATAATATTTATAGTTAGGATATTTACTTGTATTAATATATATATGAGTATAATACAAATCCTTTCTGAATGTCCACAACAGTGAGGGACAACAGGCACAGAAGACACGAGGGAAAACTCCAGTGAGCTTTACATCAGAGTGGCTCTGCACAGAGAAAGGCTATCCAAAAAAGCTGGGAAATCTCCACCCTTGGAGACAGCCCCAGACAAAGAGCACAAAGCCCTGAGCAACTCAATCTAACTGAGAAGCTGTCCTTGCTCAGAGCTGGGGATGGGAGCAGATGACCTTCAGAAATCCCTTCCAATTTAAGTTAGTGTTTGATACTTAGCTCAAAATAAACAATTTTTGACGTTAGCTATTCTGCCTTGGCTTTTCCCTATCATCCATGCCCAGAGGCAATCCAAGGGCTGTAGGACAGCTTGGAGGAGCTCTCATTCCTGGAGAAGAATAAGGGCAGCAAGCTGAGGGAGACTTGGCAGGGTGCTTGAGGCTTTCATGATCTAATTGAAAGGAAGGTGAATTTTCTCTGACTTGACCCTGATTTAAATCCCCCACTCTCATGCTCTGAAGTTTACAACCTCTTCTTTTACTTCCAGCAGAGTTCCACCTCCTTTAGAGCCAGGGCTGGCGTGACTCATCCTGGAGGGCACTGCTGTGCCTGGTCCTTTGCCTGAGCTGAGGCCCTGCTGTGAGAAATCTGCCATAAGAGAAAGCTGGAAACAAACTTAACCTCATTTTGGATTGTCCACTGCCATCTAGGAGCGGTGAGAATTGGGAATCCATTTTTATTTATTCACTTTAAAGTGAATTGTGCTGCCTGCCCATGGAAACATGGGGTACATCTAAGGAAGATGCTGCTTTTGTGCAAGAAGTGCTGCAAGGATTAAAGTGCTCCTAGGTACAATGTGGAGGATGAGTCAGGAGATCCTGGCTTCAAATTGGAGCTCTTCAAAGTGGCATCTGTCTTTTTTGGTGAGCCTCTCACAGGTCTCTCTTTTAAAAGATGCAAAATCGTAACAAAAGGCTGAACAGCTTTGGTGTGTGAACTGAGGCTGCAAAGCAGGGCTCCCCAAGGGTTTCTTTCTGCCCCAGCTGGATGAAATACTGCTGTCTGTCTTTCTTGGAGAATGGAGATGGGGCACGTGGTGGCTGCCCACCCCGGAGGTTTGCTTATCCCACCAGTGCTGCCAGCTCTGCCCCAGAGCTGCCTCTCTAGGCAGACATTGCCTGCTTGTTAAAAAGAGATAAAGCACAATTAGATTGTGAGTAAAACATGGTATCTCCACTTGGAAGGCCTGCCAATCCACCAGGCCACCACCTTCTCTGGGCTTTGAGAAGGTGCCATGCCAAGCTCTCAGGTTTGTGTCAGTTCAGAGATCCATAGGATAGTTTGGGTTGGAAGAGAAACACAGAGATCACCCAGTTCCAGTCCTCTGGCATGGGCAGGAGCACCTTCCACTTGTTCAAAGCCCCATCCAGCCTGGCCTTGAACACCTCCAGGGATGGGGCATCCACAGCTTGTGGATCAGCACTTGAATGGGAAGAAGATCTGCCCTTGAATTAGAGGTCTGCTCCTCAGTGTCTGCTCCACACTGCACAGGCTTGAAGCCCAGCCTGAAGCCCTTCAGACACTGTGTTTTTAATTAATTTTGGTATTAACCCAGCATCTCTACACCCTGCACTACACTATCCTCCTCTGACTCCACAGAGCAGCACTCTTTTAGCATTACTTCACTAAATGCAGTCCTATCTGTGGCTTAAACCCAGCCTCTTTAATTAACTGACAATTTTAATCCACATGTTACACTCTGCTTATCTGGAAACTGACTTTTACTTCTGATAAGCCATGATCTAATTGCCCCCTGTCCTCATCCTCTGCAGAAGTGCAGAGTTGATTCCCTACTTCCTAAGGCAGCTGCCCAACATGCAAAAGCTCTCCTGCTGTCATTAATCCCCAGCATTTAAACCTGGCATTGGATGCAGCAGAGATGGCAAGGAGTCCTTGCAGCCCCTCTCCCCCATTCCTCTCTCTCTCATTCCCACCTGGACCATGCTCAGCTGGAAAGGAACTGAGGCAGCATCACAGGCTGCCAGTATTTTACCCTCCTGCCTGCACAGGGCACTCATTTCTAGGCTTTAGAAGCAGAAGACACTTTTGCAGTAAGAAGCAAAATTCTTGGTGTCACTGAACTAAACACACAAGGAACTGATAGGAGTCTGGCTAGTATGTTCTGGGTTTATTTGCCATCTACTTTTTTTAACTTCCAGGAAACTTTCAGGCCCCAGAATGCAAGTCAGTATGTGCAATTAGCAAATGCTTTTCAGGCATTTGCTTCTCTGCAGAGATAAGGGGTTTCCAGAAAGATGTCAAACATATTTCAAGCTGTTTTTCTAGAGTTTTAGAAGAGCATTTATACACTGAATTTGAGTGTAGTTTTAACTGCTGTTAGTTCCTGCCAGTTTTAACCTGTCCAGCCAGCTCTAGGCTATTGTCCTGGACATCTGACAAATTATTTTGATTCAAAGCTGTGGATCCGGTCACAGATATCTTCCCTTTCACCCCCATCTTGTGGAGAGACAAATGAGAAGGAGGCTTTTCAAGGAGATGCTGAAAAAATGCCAGCTCAAAACGAAATGCGTTTGTGTCCTTTGGTACCACAGGCAAGGACAGAGATGTGAAAATAACAGGAATTAACTCACAAGGAAAATGTGGGAGCTGGGAGAATGCTTGGTGTCACCCACTGCTGTTTTGGAGGCTGGGTTTCCAGTATTTTTGCACATTATGAGGAGGATCAGGGAGACCTACGCTGTGCTCCTCTGATGCCTCAGCAGTTCTCTCCATCCCACGTGGCTGCCTGCCCTCAGACTGCAGGCATTTGGCTGCTTGATGTCATTAATTGCACGGGAGAAACTCCTAGCAACGCTCTGAGCCATTTGCACCACTTCAGTATGACAATATAGATGACATTGCTGCAGCAGGCCAGACATGGAGATTGGGTCCTGTAGAGCTCCCTCTGTGCCAAGCAGATTTCCATTCGTTGCTCCTCGAGTGGCATTGGAAGTGACAGGCACTGATTGTCCCCCAGCGGGAGCAGGGAGGGACAGGACTGCATGAGGACAGGGAACAGAGTGGAGGCAAGCTCTCAGGCACTCCTCACACGAGGAGCTACTTCAAAGGACAAGTGTTTTTCAGGGATCCCAGTGACAATTACTGTGAAAAGTGCATATTATATGGCTCTGCGTGAAATAAATGGGCAGGAGATCTTTCTCCTTTTTAATGCCTTTATTAAGAAAAATCAGCTCAGGTGGGGAGAAATCGACGGGTCGCGCCCACGCCGCCGCTGCTCCCAGGCATGGCACGGAGGAGGAGGGTGATGCAGCTTTGTCCGCTGGTCTGCAGGCAGAGCTGGGGATTCCGTCCTCACGGGAGATTAGCAGATTCCTGCTTTTTGGTCTAACACCCCGGGCCGTCTCTTTAATCAACATCTTTTCAGGTGAGGGTGAGAAGCAAAAAGGATCCAAGCAGGTACGGGACTACGCTCCCATCCTTAGACGTCACTTAGGTCACTTGTTGGCTCGTAGTTTTGGGGGTTTTCCTGGGAAAACTGTAAAAATTCGGGGCGCAATGCATTTCTCATCTGCATACTGGCTCTGATGTCACTCCTATCCTCTTGGTGCTTGGGAGGATACCGGTGTCCCTCCCTGGCAAGCGGCCAGCATCAGGGGGACAATGGTTAATCACCAGCCATTAACAGGTAATTGAAGAAGAACCCTTTTAACAGTGAAACTAACTTACAGCAACTGGTCTGACTTGTTTTTAACTCTGCAACCTAAAAAAAATAGATAACTTTTTATTCATAACACTACGCAGATATTTACTATACGTATTACGTTGTATTGATTAGTAGTGCTGTGTTAACATTTTAACAGTATGGTAAATGTAGTTTCATAGTTCAAAGGTAACTTATGTAGTTAAAATAGGAACTATGTATGTGGAATACTTTCCTTTTAGAAAGGAATGAGGTGCTCCCACTGGACACCTAAATCTTTCAGAGAAAGAGAATCTATTGCTCTTTTATCAGGAGAAATGAACTTCTTCCCGCCTTGTTCAGTCAAAAAGATGCTGTTAGAATTAAGAGGAGAGGTTGATGATGAACAGACAGAATCCTTTGTTTGAATGGAATTTATGCATCATGTATGAAGTATATGAATATGCAACAGGCTATCATTTTTAAGGGTTAATCCCTTGTCCTTTTGCGGGCTAGTTTTGCCCAGAAAAGGTACCCAGACCATCTATAACTCTTTGTTTTTATTGTCTTGTATTGTCCTAACCTCAACTGTTAAAATTTTTATTACTTTAAGTATATTGCTATTTTTGTAACCATCTTATTACTATGAAAACTTTTAAAATTTTAAAAACAAGTGATTGGTTTTTCACAAATCTCCCGCACAGCCTCCTGCTTTCTGCAGTTGAAACCTTGGATGCTTTCCCTCCATCCTTATTTCCTCACCATCCGTCAACCCCGGTGCCCTTTCAGCCCCTTGGTTTTGCAATGTCATCAGCAATCCCAAAATGCTCCAAAGTCATTTCCATTCTGCTTCCCCTGACACAGAGACCTCGTTATCCTGCATTGCCTGAGTCCATCAGCCCTTTCCTCGGGGATTTTATTCCTGTGGGGTACAGATATTTTTACAAATGACAGAAGCAGTGCTGTGGGAACTGGGGGAAGAAGCACGTTCTTCCTGCCTCGGCAGGGATGTCCATACAGACAGTGCACACTGAGCTGGTCAGAAAGCTGGTTACAACCACAGCACAGCACCCAAAGCACAAACAGAGAGAGGAAAGCTGAGGATGTTGGCAGGGTGAGCCTACCTGTGCCTGCCTGACCCCCCAAAAAGCAGAGAAAACCTCCTTGGCTCTCACCTAAGTCACCAGCTGTGACAGGGATTGAGCTGCCTTCTCCCACTTTCTCAGGCAAAGAAAGAGACTTCTGTGGGAGAAGCTGTTTTATGGTTTTTATTTATGTCTCAGTAACCTTTAAGTCACGGTTTAATCACATTTGATCAATAAAACATGGCTGGAAAATGAAAAGTCAGATGTTTAAAATTTTGAAAGTACCCAATGATGCTCTGAGGTTTTTTAGCTCTGATTTTGTTTTTCTCCTCTGGATTGTTTCACCAGAGAAATTCTGCACTTCTTCAGTTCAAATTTGAAAAAGAGTTTTTTCATTTGACCTAAAATGCCCTTTTCCTTTTTTTTTTTTTTTTTTTGGGTTTGTTTGTTTTTTGGGTTTTTTTGGGGTTTTTTGGGTTTTTTTGTTTTCGGTGAGTGATCCATTCATTCTGAAAACAAAATACATGGCAACATCCAGGCAGAACACCGTGGTCACTCTCTCCAGCCACCCCTCCCCTCCAGGTTTAGCAAAGTGAGGCACTACATATGAACATGTTTTTATCCTCCTTCCCACCCATCCCCAGCCTGGAAAATGAAGTCCCAGACCTACACCCCAATGAGACCAGCAGGGAACCCCTCTGGCAGCACTTGTCACACCCTTTTGTGGCTCTTTGGGCTGTTTTGTGCTCCTTGGATCTCCCTGCCCGGTGAGTTTTGCTCCAAGGGCCTGAGACAGCCCAGGGCACAGCAGGACAGAAAAGAAAGGCATGGTTGTGTGCAGACATCAAGCTCAGAGAGAATCAAGGAGATATTTCCCCCCCTTTTGTGGCTGGCCTTGGCCTTTTGCTGCCTGGCACTTGGTGTTTTCCTCCAGATCCATATGGCATTGACTGGAATTCACTGAAGTTGGTTAACTGGCTTGCACAGGCAGCAAAAATCTGTTTTATTATCAGCTCAAAGCCATCATTTAGTTGCATGAAATACCCATAAATGGAAGCAACAGCAGACCAGGGCTTGATGAGAAAACCACTTGCAACCCCTGCTTGATACTGAGCTCTTGCAAACTCCCTGCTGGAGCTCCAGCACACCAGGCAGCTCCACCTCAGGGCTGGTGAGGAGGCAGGGAATTTGTACCTTTCAAGCCTTCTCCAGTCATACACAGGCTTAATAAACCTCTTCCACCAATCATCTCTCTGTTTTCCTGGGTTTCTCCATCTCTCTAACTCCTCTTCCAGGACAGTCTGTATTTTTTTTTTTTTTTAAATCTTTTAAACCTACAAGCAGAGTAAATAACAGGAAGTATTTTTAAGTGGAAATTTAGGATATTAATTACTGTTGAAGACCTTAGAACCAGCCCCCCACAACCCCCCAAGGTCTTTGACATGTTAGGCTTGCAAATATAAAGAGATGAACAGGTAGACCAGGTTGTTCCACCTCAAATATAACTATTTTCCTAGCCCAGAAAGGAAAACATGAAAAATTGAGAGGAAGCCTTGAATAGTTTGGTAGCACAGAAAGATGCAGCCGAGGCAGCCAAGACAGACAAACGTGGAAGAAAACACATCTCCTTTTCTGAAAAAGACGTCTTAAAAGAATCATTTTTGAGGCATTTCTGCCTGAGACAGACATTTGGCTCCCGGAGCTGGAATTTGGGCCAGAAGTAATCAGGGACGTAACGAGGGAGCCTGCATGTGGGCTCTTATCACTTAGAAGCTAATAGATGATGAAGGCAGCTTAATCCATGCAAATATAGAATAACGACAACCTCGACTTCATGCGTCACAAAAATAGTGGGAATAGGGGGGGGAAAAAGAGAGGGTGAGAAGTAAAAAGCAACAGCATTTAAATCAACATGCGTCATTAATGGATGGGGCCAGAAAGAGAGAGAGAAATAATCAATCCCAAGGCAGAGTGGAGCGATGGCTGCTGCTCGTGGGCACAGGGAAACCTGCAGGAGGGGAAGGGAGAGCAGGGGACGTCAGAGGAAATGCCTGGCCAGGCACGAAGTGATGCTGATCTGCTTGGTGCCAACCCGATTTCTCAGCCTGGCTGCTGGCAGTGCTGACTTCAGGCTGGCATCCTCCTGCCAAGCCCAGCCACTGGCATGGAGCGGGTTTTCCAGGGGGGTAAAAGCTCACCCTTCCCCTCGGTGGTGGAGCAAAGGCTGTGGTTTGTGACCATCTGGTGAAAAGGCAGCGGCTGAAGCTGTGCCATGGTAATGGTGAGATTAATTAACAACCATTGGAATAACTGGAGAGGGGTCGTTGTGGGTTTAGTCATTGCTGGGAAATTTTAATTAGCCGTTGGATGTTTTCTTTGCCAGGGATAATGTGATGTGCCTGGAGCAGAACCTCCTGCAGGCCGAAGGCTGAGTGAGATGGGACACGTGGCTGGGGAGGTCCCCAATGCCACAGGGGGGATGTGACAGGATGTCAGCCCTCAGGAGATGGGTGGCCACACAGCCAGATGCAAAGCAGCACATCCAGTTTTCCCCAAAATGAGGATATGGGTGTGTCTGGGTCTTTGTTTGAAGTGTAAAAGCTACAATTGTGGGTGGAGAGGACTTTCAGAACCATCTGTAGGCATCTCATCCTTGACCTACTCTTTGCCCTCTTAATTCCTAGCTATCCACTCCTCCACTTATTACTGGGGATAGGTGAGATCCATGGCATCTTCTTGTCTGTAACCTCAGCTATTTTTACGATAAATACTTTGCCTTAGGTCAGATTTATTTTTGGTAACCTCTTGGTTGCATTTGATACCATTTTCTATTAAACTCCATGTCTTGCATTATTCCTCCCTTCAAAATTAGTGGAATGCCTGTCATACTCCTGAGGTTAAGCTAACAGATCAATTATTGTCTGGATTAATTTCCCTATTAATGCAGCCTCAGCTGTTTTCCAGCCTCATGACCCTTTGTTCTCTTGTGAAGACAGGTCTGAAAGCCTGGCTGCCAGGCAGGTAATGTCAAGTGCCAGCTTTACTAATATTTTGGGATGGATATATTTTTATACTGGCCATCTGGATCCATGGATTTCCTCTGCCTCCTCCTCAGATGTCAGTGCCCCGCCATACTGCTGATTCCATTAAATTTTTGTCTTTGCCACACAGGCTATCACATCCTCTGGTTCTGGTCTGTGTTGTTGTCAAACTCTTCACCTGCCAAAATCTTGGGGTACCAAAGTCTTCTCCTTGGGATCTCAGTCAGAGGCCTCCTAAAATTCAGCTTGGCATTGTCACTGTTGCTACTCGTGGTTCATCTGGTGGAAGAATCCAGAGTTACTGAAGCTCTGCGTGTTCATGGAGAGAGACTTTTCACAAGGGCATGGAGTGACAGGACAAGGGGGAATGGTTTCAGACTGAAACAGAATAGGTTTGGACTGGATATTAGGAAGAAATTCTTTACCATGAGGCTGGTGAAGCACTGGAAAAGGTTGTCCAGAGGAGCTGGGGCTGCCCCATCCCTGCGAGTGCTCAGGACCACGTTGGACAAGGCTTGGAACAACCTGGTCTAGTGGAAAGTGTCCCTGTCCATGGGAGAGAAGTTGGAACTAAACGATCTTTGAGGTCCCTTCCAACCTAAATCATCCTGTGATTCTATGATTTATGCTGAATGAATATGTGCTGTTAATAACTATATTTTAATTATCCTTTCACTCAGTTTTCCTGAATCTGCAGTTAGATTTCCCATGCTGTGCAGTCACACTGGCATTCTTTCTACAGATGAGTGCAATATTTTATTTTTCTTTTTTGGTTCTCTAATAAAATATCATGCTTTAAAGAAATATTGTATATTTTCAGTTTAGCTATTACATTTCTTTATCCCTTTGCAAAAACTTAACCATTGTTTTTTCATAGGTACAATTTATAGATATAATAGAATATCCAGTTCCTCTGGGACACTTTTAAAAGTTTGGGTACTTGCAACTTGTTATTTAATATATTAGTTTGGGCCAGTTCCCTTCTTTTGGCACCTCAGTTCCTGATGAAGCTTCAGCCATTTTCATCTGAAAGTCATATACTTGTCATGCAAATAGTTCTCCAAACCTCCTCTGCAGTGTCCTTAGCCATTTAAATAGCCCAGCCAGCTCATTTACAGACCAGCAGTTCAACAACAACCCTCTGCCAAGCTTCGTGCTTCCTGTGTGCCTGAAAGGATCTTGTTTGCTTTAATATCTTCAGCACTTGCCTGTTCTGGACCCTTCTCAGCTGTCATAATTTTTTTATATCACATTTCTCTTGACGTTGCCTGCACGTCTTTCCACTGGCGTTACTCACTGCCGGTCACTGCTCTCTGAAGGAAGAATTTTTGGGGTCAGACTTGCTTTTAACCCTCCCTGAGCTTCAGGAGGTGTTGGTTATCTTGGGTGGCGTGTACCAAAAGCTGAGCTGTGGCAAGGCCTGGCAATGCCCAGAGAGCATCAGGTATCCCTGCCTTTCCTTTGGCATCCAGAGAAATATCTGACCTCACTCTGCCTGGCAGGGTAAGGAGCCAGGAGCTGCAGTTTCTTCAATACCTTCCAGACTTTTCCACTGAATCTCAATAATCAGAAAGCTGGGGAGGAAACAGAAACCAGAGCATTACCTGGAGACTTTGATGCTGGTCATTCCCTCTGGAGTGTGCTAATTAGGAGAGATTGCATCACCTGTCCCATTCTACAGACTTCAAAGGCATTGCACAATGATAAAATCTGCTGCACAAACAAGCTGCACTCGCTGCTCAGGACTTGCACAGCCAAATTGTTCTCCTGCACCAGGAGGTGTTTCAGAGGGGAAGGTGCTTCAAGAAGACAGACAGTCTGCAAACCCTCTCACTCACCACTGTGGGGGCTTTGGAAATGGGGAATCACGTTTGCTGTACTGATTCCCTTTGGAAAAAACATGTTCAAGGCAGTGCTGAAAATCTGAGGTTATTTCCACTGAGTAGTCCTAGGCAAGCAAATAACACTGTAGAGAGAGTCTATCAAAGCTCTGCACCACTCAGTTTGAACTCTAAATGCTGTCATCTCACAAAATAAACACCTGAGCTCATTTCTCTGAACAGGGCTTGCTTTGCCTTGATACTTTGCTGAAGTAGGGATCTATAGCTCCTCTGCACAGCCTGTGCCAGGGCCTCACCACCCTCACAGGGAAGAATTTCTTCCCAACATCTAATCTAACCCTACTCTCAATTTGAAGCCATTCCCTCTTCTCCTCCAGGCTCTTCTAAACAGTTTCTCTCCCTCTTTCTTATCAGCTCCATCAGGTGCTGGAAGGCTGCAACTAGGTCACCCCAAAGGCTTCTCTTTTCCAGGCTGAACAGTCCCAGTTCTCTCCACACAGGAGAGCCTTTCCACACAGGAGAGGTGCTCCATCCTTCTGATCATTTTGGCCTCCCTGGACTCACTCCAGACCAGGATCAGTGGCTGTCTTCCACAGCACTCACTGGGCAGCTCCCAGTCCCGAGGAGGAGGAGAGAGGAGAGCAGGTAATCGTGCTCAGGGGAACTGTCTTGGTTTGAAAAGCCAGGTGTCTGCTGAGGAAGGCAGGAGACTCCCCTGAAATGGAAAATGGAAACCCCCTCCCTACAAATTATTATGATTTTGAAATTAAAAGGCTCTCAGGCAAAGATATGGGAATAGGAATAACAGTTCTTTATTAGGAAAAAAACATTTTTAAAATGCAGTAATACAAAACACCACTGCCAGAGTAAGAACATTCCCTGTCCCCTGTGTGTCAGGGTGGTGGCACAGTCCCATCCCATGGGGGCTCAGCCCTCCTGCAGTGCCAGCTGTGCTTCTGCTGGAGCAGGGATCCTGCACAAGGCTGCAGTTTTCCTCTGCAGCTCCAGGGCTGCTGGAGATGGGCCTGCTCTCCCTCTGGGAATGCAGGGCAGGAGAAAGCTGCTCCTCTGGGAATGCAGTGGGCAAAGGCTGCTGTGCTGTTCCAGGCTCAGATTGTATCCAGGTAGGAATGCTTGGCTCCTGCCCTGGGCGGAGCATCTCCCCATGGGATGCTGGAATTGGATCAGCCCTGCAGGGACACTCAGTGGCCATGGACAGCAGAGATCTCCTGGAGGGAGGATTGGCTGTGGGAGAGAGAAAGAAAAAACTGCCCCAAGAACAGCAGAGAACTGCCCCAGCTCTGACAGAGGGAAATGGAGCACACTCCCCCATTTCCAGCCTAAGACAGGAACAAATAATTCCTCTGCTCCCAGCCAGGGCTTTGGCTCTCAAAAATACAGTCTCTCAATGCCCCACCCAAGTTTTCACTTACATTGTGGCTCACCCTCTACCTGAGCATCTGGGAATGGTTATTCCCCTTCAGCAGGCACATCCAGGCAGGCTGGGGTGCCCGAACAGCTCCCTGCTCCTTGCTGTGATGCTCAGGCCTTAGTGCTTTAATTTGCCATCCGGCTGGTGGGCTGTGCTGCAGCTCCTGTTTGCTCACTGCTCACAGCCAAAGCAATAACCCACCCTGAAGGATTTTTGATCCAAAGCCCACGTGCAGTTCCAGTGTTCAGACTGAGAGTGCTGTCTGTCACCTGTCTCTGCACTGAGGGAAAAGCTAAAACTTGAGGGAGACAGAGAGAGAGAGAAGTAAATCCTATTATAGTTTCACAGGTCTAATCTGACAAAGCAGAACAGGAATAATTTTTAATGTTATAAGCACCCACTTTTAACCTTATTCAGGTATACTACTCATTGCCACAATCAAATATTAGTTTAAACTGTCTTAAGCTTAACACCTTATTACACAAAGCCTCTTAGAAATAGAAATAAAATAAATAATCTCACACAAGGAGTGTCAGGTGGAATGGGCCTGCAAATGCATGGCTAATTCAAAGTCAACGAGATTTCAGGTGTAAGGTACATACATTTACAAAGCTATTATTCTCCTTCCTCAGAAAATGCTCTTAGTTACAATTTTAATCCAGCTGAGGTGTCTGCTGGAGGGGGGTCTTTCCCTGGAAGGTGAGATAGAGAATTTTCCCTTCATTTCAGACAGCATAAGGCCAAAGATCTCCTACTGAGGTGTGACGGGATTTCACCTTAATTTTACAGCACTTACATTGAGTATTTACCCTCTATTTTTTTCCCCAGGTTTCTGATAGGAATTTTCTTTTCTGAAAGGTAATTAAACTGAAACAAAGAGCTGAATCCCTCTGTAAGCTCTACAAGAGATTAGACCACTTCTGGGTATCACTCCAGAGATAATAAGAGCTCTGGGAGCTTTTCAGGGAGTAATTTATTGGACATAATGAGCTTCTTACTGGGGCACCTGCCACCAGTGCTGCTTAAGAGTGTGTGTTCCCAAAGGCCTCTTGAAATTTAACTGTGGTTTTGGCTTTTTTTCCTAGCCAACTGATGACTTTATCCCTCAGAGGCATCACTGGAAATGGCTCTCTGGGAGTCTCACGTGGTGTTTCACTCTGAGATTGGAGAGTGACCTTTGGTGTGGGTCTGTGAGACTCCAGTGGCCCAAGCTTTGCATGAAGAGTGCTCTTCCTCCTTGGGTCCCCCGAAATGATGGCACTGGGGACACAAGAGGCCCTGCTGTGAGTTATCAGGGGTGCAGAGAGACAGGCAGGAGAAGCAGCTGAGGAGCTGAGGAGCGCACAGGGCTGGTGCAGGAGGGCTGTGAAAAGAGGAATGATGTGCTCAGGTACCTGCAGAGAGGGGTGAAGAGGACCCAAAGCACGTACAAAGAGCAGAAAGGAACTGCTGTAGGTAGTCTGCAGGGAAGCAGACAGCAGGTGAGTCAGCATTCCCCCCTTCAGAAAGGTGCTGATTTCATTTGCTTTTCTGATGGCACTGCAGGGCTCACAGAACTGCAGGCTTATTTCAGGCTCCCTAAGCAGCTCTTGCCCACCTCCAGGAAGTGCTTGTGTACACCCACAGCACGGCAAAACCCTCTGGGAGCACAGTTACAGATGGGTCACACCTACACCCACCCCAGTGACCTGTGGGTGTGCATGAGTGGGGTCAAGCACAGCCTGAGGGGTGTCCAGGTGGGAATGTGCAGCAGCAAAGCCTTTGGAGATGCCTGGGACAGCCCAGGGGCACTCTGCAGTCACAGAGGCATACCTGGGACTTGGTAGTGCTTTGAGGGCTGTGTCCTGGCTGGGGAGGACAGGCAGCACAGCAGTGGTGGTTTTGGTACAGGCTTCCTCTCATGAAATCCTCTTCTTGAGGGGATGTTCTCCTTGGGAGCAGGATCTGGGTTGATGGCAGGTTGCTGTTAGCATTGCCTCCAGCCCTCCTCCTTTTTGTCCCGGTCCATTGGGAATGATGCTGCCCATTCCTCCCCCTGCAGAGCTGGGAATTCCCACTCAGTAACCTCAAGACCTGTACATTTGTCCTGCCTGCTGCTCCCTCAAGGCTGGGTCAGCTCAGGCCAGGGTCTTGCACTTTCTGACCCTGGACATCACCCTTGGTACCTGTGCACAGCTCAGCCCAGCTGCTCAGGGTGTGGAGATGGGGAACAGCCAGAGGACAGAGCTGAGACAGAGACCAGGCTGCTTGATCAGACCCTGAAGGCATCAGGCTTCCCTTCACCCTGGGGATAGCCAAGCTCCATAGCTCTCAAAACCTGATAAGCCTGACACTTCCCACAGCGCCTCACTGCCCATGGCTTCACCTCTGCCTCAGTTCAGAAAAAAAAAAGAAAAAAAACATCATTCTGATCCTGCAAACTGGTTGGCCCATCTCTGCATGTGGCAACTTAGTCAAACAAGTTGCCCAGAAGCAGCAGAGCTTCCTTGAAGGTTTAAAGACTGCAGTTACCATTCCTGAGCTGACCTGATGCTGTCAATATCCCTGTTTTCAGGTCAGAGTGGGGGTGGACTAGACGATGTCCATGGTTCTGATTCTGTGACTCTTTATTGCTACTCAGTTTATTTTATCCTGTCCCTTATGCTCCAGACAGAAACGTTGTAGCCCAAAGGAAAGATTTAGCAGGGAAAATGATTGCTGTTGACAATACTCAGTGTGGCCTCTTGCTGAAAGGAAGACGGGCGGGCAGTAGCTCTTTCCTTTTAAGATGACAGATGGGAACACTAACATCAGTGCCTTTGGTTTGCTTCACTTTGCAGAGAAGTCATTTGAAACTGCAAGCACCTCTCGCACAGCCCTGAAATATGGCAGCCATAAATCCAGATACGCCTTCTGTGGCGCTCCCTGAATTGTGCACCTCTCTGCAATGGCACCTCAGCAAAGGGAAGCTTCGTGTGGAGATTTCAGGAGCACCATGAGCTCGGCTGGTTGCCCTGAGATAGCCAAGAGCCAGTGCACACATGCTCCCTGCAAGAGTCAAATTTCATTATGGAAACTTTTTACTTGTTGCTGCTTTTAAATAATCCCCAGCTGGGCCTGTTCTCCCTTTCCCCCCATCTGTTTCATATCTGTAGTGAAGAAATTGAAAAAGCCCCTGTTGGAGGGAGGGGAGGAAGGCTCGCACCTTTTTGCTCACTCACTAACCCAGCACACTAAAAAACCCTTGGCTTTGTCTTCACCTTCATCACTGGATGGTTTTTTCCCCCAAACTTCACACGTAAACTCATTAACATCACTTTTCCATCTGACCCACTTAGAGATCTGCGTCACTGGCGATGTTTCAGCACTGAGCAATCTCCCTCCACTCTTCTGCTCACATCCTTGGGGGGGAGGGAGGTGTGCATGTGGGTCTCTGCTGAGCAGCACAGCCTTTTACGTGGATCTATATTTATACATTTGACATCTGAATGGGCTCAGACGTGCAGGAGTTGTCAAGAGCAGGCTGTGGCACCTCCGTGCAGCACCTAATGGGGCCCTTTCACCTCTGGATGCTGATGTGGCGCGTTCTGCGCCGCTGGTGCGGCGCCTGCTCTGCGCAGTCAAACAAAGCTGCTTTTTTTAGACTGACAGCCCATAATACTGCTGGTGCTGTGGAGAAGTGATAAAGGTAACATTTCACATCGCCAGTCAGAAACTGCCTCTCTTAGGATAACTTGGCAGGGAAAAGAAAAGAGGAGGGGAATGAGCACAAAGCGGAGCGCGCACTTGCGAGCAGCGATGACGTCCGCTGCCACATAATCTCTCCTGAGCCACGTTGTGAGCAGGATTGGGTGACACTGCTGGAGGAAAAGTAAGAACCAGACGCCAAAGGGATGCTGCCCCATTGCCCTCCAAACCAGAATGCTACTCTGCAAGTCAGAGGTGAAAAGAAAGATATTTCTAAAACGCTAGGTTGCTGTAAATGGTGACCACGAACACGCAGTTTTCTGTAGCCAAAATGGTGCCAGTGAGGGGACCATGGCTGCAGAGAGCCCCCAAAGCTGTGGTGGTTTCCCTGGCTCCCAGAACTGCTCAGCTTGTCCAAAGGAGAAGGCAGCATGCAAGGAAGAGAGGCTTGACTCTCGCTGCCAGCTTGGCAAACGCGCCCTGGGCTCCGACAGACAAGCTGGGATGGTTCCATGCCCTGCTTTAGCACCTCTAATGGAGGAGCAGCTGGCCACTTTAAACCCCCTGGCTGGGGAGCTGGAAGGCAAAGCTTTCAGTGGGGGTGTCAGAAGCACACTCACCACTCCAGCCCCAAGTGCCCCTGCGCTCCCTCCTGCTCTGTGAGGGGACACCCCACTGGCAGGGCACACTGCAAGCCAAATCAGAGGACTGATAACCATTTCTTCTGCCAGGATTTTTTGTTTGTTTTGGTTTTGTGGTTGTTGGGGGTTTTGTTTGCTTTTTTGTTTGTTTTGTCTTTTTTTTTTTTTTTTTGGTCTGGTTGACTTGACTTCCAGGCCTGCCACAACATGGCTCTATTGAATGTGGTCCTGGTACAAACTGGGGTGGGGTGTTACAGCGTGGGGATGGGCTGCACCCTGGAGACTGTTTGCATGAGGATTAACAGGGATTTTTGTTGAATGTGTGGTGAAACCACTGTGGTGATCAGACCAGTGCCAGTGGCAGGGCCTGGCAGCTTCACCTGCCCTTGCCTCTGTGCCAAGCCAGGCTACAGGGGCTTGGCAAATCCTCCCCAGTGCCAGACTGCTCTGGGGCTCATTGCTAAACCAGGACTGTGTCCAGAGAGAACCCTTGGATACCTGTCTAAACCTGCTGATGCACCCCCATGGAGGGCTGGAGCCAAAATTTGTTGAACTGGGAAAGTCTCTAGCATGCCTCAGTTTGCAGTGAGCTCTTCCCCAGTTGCCTCCCCTGCCTATTCCAGGCAGATCCTTCAGCCCTACACTTGCTTCTCAAGGCCTGGAGCAGCTCCACTGTGAGGCTTTTGGGAATTCCATGTGAAATGGCTTCACTGTCTCTTAGAGGAACCCTCCTGGATGTTTAAAATGTTGTGGTTCACCTGACATGCTGGTTTGAAGGGCAGACTGGGATTTTCCCCATGGCTTCCCACCTTATTCCAATCCCATCAGTGGTGCCTCTCCCTGCACACCTGGGCTCACCTTCCTTGCTAGACTGTGTCAGGTTCCACATGTCCTTTCCAAGCTGCATCATTTCATTTGGAGGCCAAAAAAACCTTTGGTGCAGAGACTTCCTCCCAGCCAGGGAGCACAGGAACACCATTTACACAGAGCTCTTTAGCAGGTGGTCCTGCCCCTTCACTCACCCAGGTTTATTCCCACCAGTAACCTGCTTGCAGAGCAAAGGGCAACAGAGAAAAGGTCCTAAACTCAGACTCCTCTACATTATAAAATCACCCTGGAGGTTTTTCCTCACTGTAACAAAAGCTGTGTGTGCTGACAGAGAAGCTGCCTGCTGGAGAAGAGCCTGCAGGATCTGAAAGTTCACTGCTCAGGGGTGAGGGAAAAGGGTCAGCACTGGCTTTTCCTTGGTGTTTTGGGTCCGAGCTTGTGTTTTTTTAATAGAACGTTTTAGCAAATGGATTCTTCTCCCTGGATGCTGGTGGTCCTCTTGCCTCCTGGCTGTTATGCCCTTTCTTTGATCCCCCCTGGGACCCTTCAGCACTGCAGGTCACAGGAGAAGCACTGACCAGCTGGTTTTAGGCTCAGTGAAGCTGCAGAGGGAGGCTGCAGGCTATTGATCCAGCAGGGTCTGAATGAACATGATATTTGATCTGTAATTGTACAGCCAAAGAGCCTCTGCAGGGCAGGCAGAGTCAGCATCTTGGACTGGATGTGATGTGCTTTTTCCCTGTTCCTGTAAATCAGCTGTGAATGCACCTTTGCATCTCATCTTGCACTGCTCCCTGCCAGAGACCTCTGCCTTCAGCCGTGGGCAGAGGAGCAGCACCAAGCACACAGAATGAAAATCTTGCTGCATCTCCCCCAAGTGCCCTTTTCACATGCCATTCTTGGCTTGCTTCCTGGCAGGGTTTCACCAGGCTGTAAAAGTTAACTGCGTGCTGGAGTCGTACTTTATGAGGCTACAATTTAATTTAGAAGCTAATTTATGCAAGTTATGCATCTCTCCCTCTCCTCCATTAGAAGGCAGCTGTTGGATCCACCCTGTGAGCAGTGGAGCTCTGGCTGTGGATAATTGAAGAGCTGGCAACTCACCACTGGCCTCTGATGAGAAAAGGCAGTAAAAGGAGCTGTAAAGCAAATCTATGAAGAAGATTTGTTTTATAGCTCCTGTTACTGCCACCTTCAGATGGGTTTTGCCTTTCCTAGCACTGCCCAGGTGTGTAGGGCAGTGCTAGGAAAGGCAAAACCCATCTAAAGGTGGCACCTGTCAAACTCAACACGAGGGGGTTCTACCCCAACATTAGAAGTAAAAGGCTGAATAAGGAGAACTGGGGCACATCCAGTTGCATCAGGTGATTTAGTGACAGGTAAGGCAGAGGCATTCATGGCATTATCTGCCTCAGTCTTGACCAACAGGGTCACCCAGACCTCTCAGGGACCAGCTGAAGGGGAAGGGGAGCAATCAGCAGTGGGTGAGTGTGGTTGAACCAACAGGGGCTCCCGGGACGACTGAAGAGATCTGAATCTTGACTCCATTTTTCAGAAGGCTGATTTATTATATTATGATATATATTATATTAAAATGATATGCTAAAAACTATACTAAAAGAATAGAGAGAAAAGGGTTCATCAGAAGGCTAGAAAGGACAGGAGAGGAATTAATAACAAAAGCTTGTGACTCCCAGGGAGTCCAAGGCAGCTGCATCTTTGATTGGTTATTAATTAGAAACAACTCACAGGAACAAATCCAAGATGCACCTGTTGGTAAACAGTGTCCAGACCACATTCCACAGCCATCAGATAGTTAATTGTTTACATTTCTTTTCTGAGGCTTCTCAGCTAGAATAGGAGAAAAATCCTAGCAAAGGATTTTTCATAAAATATTATGGCTACAGGTTAGGGTTTGTTTGGGGGAACATCCTGCACGTGGGACCCAGCAGGCTGCACCCAAGGGTGCCCAGGGAGGTGGCTGCTGTCCTCACAGGGGTGCTCTCATAATGCTTGAAAGGTTGTGGGGATCAGGGGATACCCCTGCACCTGGAGAAAAGCCAACATGGTGCTCTTTTCCAGAAAAGGGCCCAAGGACAATCCGGGACACTGCAGCCCGGTCAGTCTCAGGTCAGTCCCTAGGAAAATCATGGAGTGAGCTCCCTTGGAGCATGTGTGTGGACACAGGAGGGAGAAGAGAGGAGCTGGGAACAGCCAGCATGGACTGAAGAAGGGTAAACCATGTTGGACCAACCTGACTGCCCACTGGGTTAAAAATCCAGAGGGAGCTGTGAGTGTGGAGTCAGCGCCTCAGGCCACACGTTCCTGGGGGTGCTGAGCTGCAAAATGTCTGGTCCAGGAGGTGTCCTGCCATTCTGCATTTTACAGTAGAACCCAAATAAATAAGGCTGTAAAACCTTTGGCTTTCTGGTTTGGTGCCAAATGAGAGAAGGGAAACAAACTTAGCAGAAATCAGCCAGATCACATGTCCTAGTACTGGTGCACCTCAGTCCTTAGGAATTTTCTTAACCCTCCTAGAGGAAATGATGCTTTTCAACCACTGCTGCTCTTCTTTCCTTGCCCCTTGGTGATGCTGGTGGTCTGGCAGTGCAGTGTCAGTGGGCTGTTTTATGAGGATTGTCCATACCTCAGTCCCATAATGTAATCCCATAATTTCCAAGGGATTCCACAGTCTCCAGGGAGCAGTGACACTGTCTGGTTTGTCCAGGAGGCTTAACAGAGAGTGAGAAACAACAGCTTTGCCAAAAAATCTAGGGCAGCACCTCACCTTGCTGGGGATGAGTGCTCACCTGGTTGTGGACACATGGGACTGCAGCTCTTGGACACTCTAGAAAAGCTGGGATTTCAGAGGAGATACAGCCCTATTGGCTTTCAGGCCAAATTTCTCATTAAAAAAAAAGTTTCCTCTAAAAATAAAAAGTTCAGACAGGCAAAACAAAATAATCATCATCATAATAATGAGGTGGTTTCCCCAGATAATTACACATTTCAAGATCAGACGTTCTGTACTGGCACACAAAATATGCTCCCTGCAGGTTTTCCAGAGCTCAGTTTTCTTTCAGGAAACAGCACTTTTTTGTGGGTTGTTGCTGCTGGTTTCCTACAAAGGTAAATCTTTGTTTGTATACAGCTGCAGCCCTTTATTTCTGGCCATTAATAACTATATGCTAACACTCTACAGAAAGTCTTAATTGGTAGAGTATGAATATTATGCTGTAAATTGGGGTAAGGCAGTTGCATTTATTAGGATACATTATTTGCATAGTGTCTGCAGAGGGTTCTGTACCCTGGTGGTGAATATGTATGTGAATAAATCCGTGAGCATTAATTGCTGAGGTTTAGCCTATGGGCCCTGGATTCAACTGGAGCATTCCTGTTAAATTTATGAAGCAAAGACTGAGTCCAGCAAGACTACTGAGGTTTGGTTGCAGTGAAAAATTGCTGAATCCTGTGTGTTCTGTCACTGAGTTTTAGCCTAAACTGGGGTTTACAAGTAGTTCTGACAGACTTCAAGGGTCTTCCTGGTTTAAAAGGTTCCCTGCATGTCTGTAGGAGCAGGATCAGGGCAAAAAGCTGGAGGCAGAAAAGCCATCTGTTAAGGTGGTGTATAGATCTAACATTTGGCTATTGCTATTGCTGTCTTTGGCACATTTGCAGAAAGGCAGCTGTCAGAATTTTTTCTTCCTCTTGGCTCTGAACTTTCTCAGTAGAATTTCCTAATACCCCAAATGAATCTTGAAAAGAAATTAGTTTTTGGGGGGTTTTTTCTTACATTGTATCCTCCGTAGGTGTGAGAGGTTTGTTTGCTTGGAGCACCCCCTGAATCTGCTCTGCCAAACATGCAGATTTAATAAAACCTTCAGCTGCAGCAGCGAGGCAGTTCCCAGTCTGCCAGTGGCACAGGACCAGTGATGGACCAGCATTCCATGGCTCTCTGTTCCATATTCCACTGCCCCCAGCCTGAAGGACAATGGACACTGTGCTAATTAGGCAGTGCAGATGTAAATGCTGAGCATCACCTGTGGGTGCATGGCAGCTCAAAGGGATCCTGATGGTGATTTCTCTTTCTGTGCTGCCCATGAAGTTTCTTTCACAGAGATTTTTTTTTTATCTGTGTTACCTCACACCCCTTGATTGAAAATGCTTTTATCACCTCTCAGTGCACACAGAAGCAAAGTTGCTTTTCAGACACCAGTGTGTCTGACCCTCTCCTCCGTGCAGGGGAGGCACTGGGGATGAGGAAAGCATCTGTAGCCCTCTGACAAATCCCAGGATCAACAAAAAAATCAGGGACACCTCTGGGATCACGTTCCCCTCCCAAAGTTGGGTGTCACGGTGTGTCACTCCTGCCTCTGGTGTGTCACTCCTGCCTCTGGTGGCAGCACCAGGGCAGGGCTGAAGGGCAAACACAGGTGAGAGCAACACATGTCCCCTCTTCCCAGCTTTGGGGACGTTACCCACAACCTCTTTGCTCTATGAATTGTTCCAACTTTTTTTTCCTAATTTTTTCACATAATTTCTGCAGCCAGTTGCCTTTGCGCTGTCGTCACAGGGAGCAGGCAGCTTTGTGAAGATCCCAGTGTGCCTGTGGCATTAAGCAGTGACACCTGACCTGCAGCCTGCTGCTGTCCTGAGCCAGCACGGGAGGCTTGGGAGTGCATCTGTGGCACCTGTGGGGCACAGAAAGCTCCTGTCCCTGCCCTATTGCACTGCCCTGGCACCTGGCCACTGCTGACTGGTGGCAGAAAAAGCAGTTTGTGCAAGTCAAGGCTCAGCAGGGGAGGTGATGGCATTGTGTGGACTCGCCTGTGAGTGACAGACCCGCAGAGAGAGGAAGAGGAGGTGACTGTGGCTGGGGGAGGCAGCACATTCTGGCTTTGCCATCAAAGTCCCACTGGGAGTGGGGGACAAAGCCACTGGGAGACCGAGAGCACTGCAGCAGCCACTGGAAAACCCTCTGCCTGCTGCCACGTGAAACCCCCAACCTCTGGGGCCTGAAGATGTGTGACACTCTGGATTCACGTGCCACATGTCAGAGAAGGGCTGCTGGTTTCCAGCTGCATGCCTTTGGCATTTTGTGTCTGAGGGCACAAATTAATTACTTAATTTATGCTCCTGTTTTACTTGGGAATCCCTGAAATTCCCTTGGGCAGGGTGGGGGGGGAGAATGGCCATGCCCAGAGCAGGAGCAGTGCCAAGCCAGGACAAGGAGAATCCCGAGGTTCAGCAGCACCGAGCTGCATCCTTGGGCTCCCAGGTGAGAGGAATGGTGGATTTGTCTTTCCAAACAAGCTGTGGGTCTGCTGGTAGATAAAAACAGCACTGAGAGATAAAAGAAACAATAGGAAGGATTCTACTGATTGATGAATGGAAAAAGATATTTGCCTTTACAAACAAACTGTAGGTTGGCTGATAAATGAAATTGGATATTGAAAGATGAAAGAAATAATGGGGGGAAAGCCTAAATTCCATAAGAATTAAAAATTAAAAGGGAGGGTTATACATTAGAGGGGAATCTTTGGTATCAGGCATTCTGGGAAGTCTGTACCTCTCAAGTACCTTCAAGAGAAGGGAAATGCAGCCAGGAAATTGGGATAAAAAGGAGGCTGCATCCTCCAAAAATTTGAGAGACCTTAGGGGAATGCCCCATGGCCTCTCCATTTATTCGAATAAAGTAAAAGGACTCCTCTGTCTCCTTTTTGGACATAAACCTCTGGTGTTTGTGAATTAATTTTCCTGACACTGGCGCTTACTTTGATCCTGAGTTTGCTCAACACCAGGCTGCCAAGGGTTCATTGCTCCCCTCTGTGTTTGCCAAGCTTTCCCCACACCTGATCTCCCCTGGGAGGAGGATGGGTGATAGAGGGGTCTGCTCGAGCCAGGTCTTAAGAGCTCTTGGAGATCTATATCACACCCAAGACAGCTCAGCCACTTCAGATGGCATAAAATCAGCAGGATGGCTTCTCTGGTAGTGTTGGAAACAGAAAAGTTTCAATAAAAGGCAAAATAACAAAGCTCTTTACACAGAAAACTTGAGCCAGGGGCAAGAGTCTCTTGAGCCTGGTAAAACACCCCACAAAAGTGATTTTTTTGTTCTCTTCTTTTTCTAGTAAATTGTTTAGGCGGGACTTTTTGGCTTCTGTCCAACTGGCTACCCTTAAGTTTGAGGTGAAGTCCCCAAGGTCCTATGAAGTGTCTTTTTACCTAATTGAAGAGAGAAACTTCTGGGCTTTTCTTCCTTTTTAAGGAGACAAAGGACAACCCAGTCACTCAATCAACATGGGGCACGTTCCTACAGATGGGGAGTGGGGACAAGGACACCCGAGCCTGTCGGTGCCCAGCTCTGCAGCCACTGGGATCAGGCTTTCAGTGCCACGGGCAGCTCAGTGGTGAGGGCTGAGAAGGGGGTGATTAGCCAGGTTTGTGCTCTCCAGGAGCTGGAGGCAGCCAAGCAGGGCCCCCTCAGGCTGTGCTGTTTGCTATTCAGCCCCCTCCAGGAGGATTAGGGCACGAGGCAAACATTTTCTTGGCGTGTGATAAGGTTTTCGTCCTGAATTTCATGCTGAGCTTGAGCTCACTAATCTTCCCCTCGGAGCAGGGTAGACGGCTCCTCGTACCACTGGCACAACATTTTAATCCCTTGCCTAGATCTGGCTGTGCAGAATCCACTCACAACACCCCTATCGTCATCCCAGAGGATCCCGGGGAGCCTGTGCATCCTGGTGAACACCACTGAGCAAACCCCAGGGTGGAGGTGACCCCGCAGTGTCCCCTCTGGGGTTTTGTGTTGCTGAAATGCCTCCTGAGGTATTAAAGAGTCCTTTTTCCCAGCCCCACAACTGAAGAAGAAGCCGAGATGCGTCGGTTCTGCTTTTCAAAGTTGTTTATTTTTCCTTATCTAGAACTTTTTTTTTCTGACCTGCAGAGGTCTGTCTGGCAGGTCAGTTCATGGCACACTAACCCCCTTTGGGGTGGTGTTAACATTTTATACTAAGAACTAGGTGTACTTTATTTACAATAATTTTCCAATACCTGTCACCTATGTTAGACAGTCTGTCTCTACTCTAAACCAATCTAAAAGTTCCACCATCACACAGAAGATGGAGGCTAAGGAGGAGAAGGAGGAAGGACAGGACACGCCCAAATCCCTCCATCTTGTCCCCTGAACCCCCATTCTAAAACCCCCAAATTCTACTTTTCATCCTGTGACAAATTCACTGTCATTCTACTTAAACTCTCGTGGCTTGTACATCTTCAAACAAGGTTGGTAGTTTGTTCCATGGGCTAAAATCAAAAGCACGGGTTTCTTTGACTCCGTGCCAAGGTCTCTGAGCCCCCTGCCAGGGCCTGGAGTCCTCCAGGGCAGCCAGAGGAATGTCCTGGGATGTGACATCCCCCAAGCCCATCCCTCCCCTGCCATCCCGCAGCTGCTGACATCAGCAGACGTCGGCACAAAGCGGCTCAGGAGGCGGCATGAAAGGATCAGGGAGCAAAGCCGAAAATTGAATTAGCGCCGATTAGGAGGGCGGGCGGCTGGGAGCGGCGCCGAGCAGCCACGTGTGACACCCCGGGGTCCCCGTGTCACACACGGGCGGCTGCGGCACACGGGGGACACCCCTGAGCCTGCACCCAGCCACGGGGGGGGGAGACAAACCCGGCCCTCATCCTCATCATCCTCATCCTCATCCTCATCCTCATCCTCATCCTCATCATCCTCATCCTCATCCTCATCCTCATCCTCATCCTCATCCTCATCCTCATCCTCATCTCATCCACATCCTCATCCTCATCCTCATCCTCATCCTCATCCTCATCCTCATCTCATCCTCATCCTCATCCTCATCCTCATCTTCATCCTCATCCTCATCCTCATCCTCACCATCCTCATCCTCACCATCCTCCTCCTACTCCTCATCCTCATCCTCCTCCTCCTCCTCCTCCTCCTCCTGCTGCTCTGCGAAGGACACACGTCAGGGCTGAGGCGGTGGGCACACTCCACGTGGGAGAGGGAAGGGAGCTGGTGGCTTTGCAGAGCTGAAATGCCCCGAGCAGGGGGACCTTGGCGTCGCAGAGGTGGCAGCTGTGCGTGTCCCCCCGGCCAGCACTCGCTGGCAGCTCTGTAGGCAGGTTTGCTAAGCGCCAAGCCTGTGTGTTAATTGCATTACTAGGCAGAGTCCTCATCAGACAGGGGGCCAAAGGGACTCCCAAGTCAGTGTCAAGCCTGTATATGGGGGAAATTTATGTTGGAGTTGGTATTTAATGCTCCAGCTGAGGCAGGTCCCAGTGTGAGCAGGATTGGGCTGCTCTGAATTGAAGCAGTCAGCAGCAGCAGGATGCACCAGGTCCCCAAAAATCCTTAATGCTGGGACATATTGCATGTCCCAGTGTGAGCAGGATTGGGCTGTGGTGGATTGAAGCAGTCAGCAGCAGCAGGATGCAGCAGGTCCCCAAAATTCCTTTCATGTCTGCACCCATGACACGCCGCAATGCCATGGGGCACTACGGCCAAGGAAGGGTCATCAGGGGCTGGGTGGGTTTATCTTACACTTTCAGGTTTGATTTATGCTCCCTTCAGCCCCTGATGGATTGGAATGCCCTCTGTAACGAGGCTCGTGCCAAGGGAGCTCTTTGCAGCTCCACATTTAAAGAAAAGTGCTTGGCCACTGTTAATCTTCCTAATAACCTGGGTCTGCCTCTAGATGTAAGTGCTGGTTATTAATTCAAGGAGTTTCTTACACATTCAAAGGACATAAAGGTCCCTTTCATTGCTTTGTACCTGCCCATCCTCCTTGCAGACAGATTGCTTGGTGAGACAAAAAAGAGCTGTTTCACCACGTCCCCTTTGTCAGAAATGCTGCCTGTCCCAAATACAGCATCCTAATATGAAATATTTCACAGGGCTGTGTGGGAATGTGCTGCTTAAAAGCTATTTAGTGCTTGATGCTTTTGACACTGAGTAGTTAAGAGGGCATATGTGGCAGAAGAGGAAAGCCCCTGCTTGGGGCCAGGATGGGATCTGGTCACTCTCAGTCTTCTGAGAATGCTTTTGCCTGGGACAGGGATGATCCACTGTGGTCCCTTCCAGCCTGACCCATTCTATGATTCCATTATTCTGTGCCTTAACCTGCACAGCTCCTCAGGGAGAATTTAGTTCAGCTTGAACATGCACATGGAATTCTCAAACTTTGTAGCACATCTCACCCTTTCCCTGCATCTTCTTCTTCTCCCACCATTCACTGAGTGCTGGCTCAGATAACACATTCAAAATATTCCAGTTTTGAGATTTCCCAGCATATACTGGCAGAGGGCTGCTAATTCCAATTCTCCTCTCAGGGCACACACTCCCAGGCTGTTTCTGCTGGACTTTGCTCACTGAGCCAAAGAAAGAAAAAACAATATCATTGCCGATGGATGCAAAGGACTCTCTTCTGTGTTTAGCAAATGAGAAACCCTGACCACTTTGAGTCACTGGAAGTAGTAATTCTGTTTCCAATAAATGGTTTTGCAGTTCTTTGATTCTATCTTTATCTTTCTCTTCTTCATCCTTTTCAATGATGTTGGGCAATTTTAAATGTCCCAACAGTAAGTGGTTTTCTTTAATGTCATAAAGAAGGTGCTTGGATTTTTCCTTTGGCTGAAATACTTGTCCAATGGAGCACAAATCTGCTGTTGGTTCCTTTCAGCCCAGGATTGCAGGGCTTCATAAATGATTTGAAAAATGTGGACCAGTTTTATCTGTCTGACTCAGCTCCACATCCCTCCAACAAGATCACCGTGGCTAACAGGAACCTCTTGAGCTCAATTATAGGGGTATTGACATTTATTCCTCTCTGACGCTTGTGGCTAGAGATGATAAGTGATTTTTTATTTCCTTTTCCCAGCATTACCTCAGCAATCCTGCTATGCACGGGGAAACACTAGCACGTGGCATTTTGCAGTGAGCACCTCTGGTAAACTTTGCTGTGCTGACTGACACGTTCTGCTCTGGTCAGGCAAACACGTTTCTGCTGCACCTGTGTCTGACAGGAGTTTCTATAGCTACTGTCCCAAGGAAAGCCAAGCAGTCAGTCAATTATTTCTCTTTATAGTCAGATTTAGTGCCTGATACGGAGTTGAACAGTCAACAGAATCACACTGTGTGAGCCAATTCACTCTGAACTGCTCTTGCTGCAGCAAAAATCCTCCCACTGCACAAATTTTTAAAATATCAGTCCCCTGTTCCATTGGCACCCTTTGGCTTGGTGGGACGAGGAGGAAAGAGGAGAGGGCATCACATTACCCACAGCACTGTGACAGGGCAGGTTCTGGCCCCACCACAAGCTGTAGGGGTCTGTAGGAGCATCCAGGCTGTCAGGCACAGGCCTTTTTCCAGTGCTGCCCAAAGACCAGGAGGGAAGACTTGGCAGGCAGCAAGGCAGGAAGGTCAAAGGAGGAATTTTGTCACTGGAGATCCAGGCAGTGACATTACCCCATTCCCCTGCTTTTCTGTCCCCTGGATACAGGCTACCCAGAGAAGCTGTGGATTCCCCATCATCTAGTGGAAGGTGTCCCTGCTCATGGCAGGGGAGCTGGACTTGAACTTTGAAGGTCCCTTCCAACCCAAACCATTCCATGGGATGAAGAAAATGCTTGAACAACTAAGGAGATGTTTGAGCAGAGTGAATGAAAACATTTTGAGAAGGCCCTGGTGAAGAAAACTGCTTACATCTTCCCCCTTCTGGAGTCCTTGTACAAAGATAAAACTGCACAGCCATGGAAAGGGGAAAAAAAAAAAAAAAGAAAAGAAAAAAAAAGAAAAAAAAAAGAAAAAAGAAAAAATAGTATGGGATGGGGATTTAAATAAAACACGTTAAAGGCTCCTGCCTTGTTATGCAGGGATTCCTGCACCATCTGTGAGCAAGCTCTAGGGTGCCTCAGTGGGAGCACAGAGGTAGCTCAGTCACGCAAAACCCACGACTGCAAAGCATTTGACTAATAAACTGAAACCCCAGGGGGAAAAAAAAAAATCTTTGTCCCTGCTTTAGCCTGGATGAACTAGATAAGTGTGTCTGTCTTTTCAAGAGGCAGCACTGCTGCAGATTCCTCTGTGCCCATACGGGCTGCAGCCCACCCCTTTGCTTCTCCTTTCAGTTTCCCACAAATACCATCTCCAGCTTTTCTTTTATCGATATATTGCTGGGCTTTATCAGCAAAGCTTTTATTGCAGCTCTCCCTGTGGCGAGTAAAGGTTGAAAAGACCATCCCTGAGTGTCTCTGGGAAAGGGAGCTTGCATAATCGGGGAGCTGCTGGTGCAGGGCTCCGCTGACGTAACCGGCTGGGGAAAATTACTGAGGCGCCTGCTGAGGGACAGAAGTAACTCCCATCAGCAGAGCCCCCGATTCTGAAGGAGCTGCTGCTCAGGCAGAGGGCTAAAATAGACCTGGAGGGAAGCTGATTGTGAACAGCAAGGGCGCTTTTATTTGCTTTTATAAAGAGCGTTCCGCGCGGATTGCGTGTGAACTCTTTGTGCGCCTCTGTAGGAATCGGAGGGATAAACAAACCTGGAAGCAACTGACATCCTTTTGTTGGCATTTATCAGCCCCTGGCAGGATCCCCACGAGGCTCCCAAGGGCAGCTGAGACCTGGCCAGACCACAGGCTGTCCTGCCTCAGTGCTGTGTTAGATAAGCAGAGCTGTTCCTCAGAGCATCATCCTCCTCCAAAAAGGAGGAAAGTTCTCTAGCCAGGAGCTTGCATAAGGAGCCAGAGCCATCAGGCACAGGTCTCCTGCCTGCAGCTGGCTGCTTGGTTTTGGGGATGCTGAGTGCTGCCTCAGGCTGTGCACCTGGCTGGAAGCCACGAGATCTCAAGCGTGAGGAGAACTGGAGCAGAGCCCCAGTGAAAGCCCTGGGAGCACATCCAGGGCCAGGGATTCAGGGTTTGACCCTTGGGGTTAGCCAGCAACAATCCCATTCACCTGCTCAGGCCTGGAAGAGGGAAAAATTATTTTTCCAGCCTTGCCCTGTGTCCTTCACACTTGGTGGTGGGTCAGGAGGGCCCCCCAGTGCTTCTTGGGGACCTGAGCAGAGGGGGAGTCCTTGGACATGAGCTCCTCCAGCACCAAGCTCCAAAGCAGGGGTGTCCCCACTCTGTGCCACCCCCACAGCCAGAAGCAAGGCACACTCATGCCCTGGTCCTCACGGGGCTGTGCCAAGGTCTGCACCCCTGCCATGGCCCCAGCCCCACTCCTGACCCTCCCCCTGTGCCACTTCTGGGCTGCAGATGTGCCACAGCACGTTCCTGCCCGAGCCCGTGCAGCTGGAAAACCCATCTGGAGTCAGATAAAGAGGAAATCAGATCGTGTCTCATCCTCTGCCAAGCTGGAAGGCAATTACAGGCACAGAGCAGAACCTCCTGCCTCGGTTTCCTCTGGAAAGGAAAGAGGCTGGACACAAGGAGAGCAGCAGATCCTGCTGGCGCTGGTCACTGTGAGAAGGGTGCTGGTCTTGCTGTCACTGGTGGGGACACAGGGGCTGCATTGACTGCACCCAGACGTCTGAGGTGGGACACGTGTGCTAAAAGTGACCCCGTGGTGTGGGGGATACCCCCTGTGTGGAGACATGAATCTGGACTCCACGTTTCAGAAGGCTGATTTATTATATTATGATATATACTATACTAAGATTATATACTAAAACTATACTAAAAGAATAGAGAGAAAAGGGTTCATCAGAAGGCTAGAAAGAACAAGAATGGAATGAATAACAAAGGCTCCTGACTCCCAGAGAGTCCGAGACAGCTGACTGTGATTGTCCATTAATTAGAAAAAACCAACAGGCACCAATCACAGACGCACCTGATGCATTCCACAGCAGCAGATAGTAAATTGTTTACATTTCTTTCCTGAGGCTCCTCAGCTCCTCAGGAGGGAAAAAGTCCTAGCAAAGGATTTTTTATAAAATATCGTGGTGACACCGTGGCGCAGGCAGAGCATCTCCTCTGCCAGCTGGGGATTGCACTCACGTGGGGGATGTGGTCACTGGGTACCTCTGGCAATCAGATCTCAGGCTGGACAGCCAGCCCAGGACAGCCTGGAAGCCTCTCACCATCTTTTTCCAGCTGCTTAGGAGGCACAAAGCTTTTGCACAAGCATTATGTGTGGTGCAGGGTAACAAGCAGCCACCTTGCACCAAATCCTGTGCACAAACCTTGTTACAATCACCATATGCAGGGAAGCTGTAGCTGTGTTTATGGGCTGCTGGCTGTTGTAAATGTATCCCTGTAGGCTTTAAATCCATGCCTGCTTGTCTGATGATTGGTTTAACCAGTGCTAATTCCCTGAAAATGAATGGAGCTACTCTTCAAATGTTTCTCCCGATGAAATGTGCATTTTTCCCTCAGGCAAAATCAAGAGGTGCCCTGGGAGGGTGAGGAAAGCCCTGGAAAGCAATGATAGTTCAAACCACAGCTGTGAGTCTGAGAGGAGTCCTGGGGAGCCTGGAGGTGGCTGTCACAAGCTGAAGGATGAACGGGCCCTGGGAAGCCCTGGCTCCTCCGTGTCCTGAGTGATTTTGGCTGTCAAAGCACCAAGAGAGACACAGAGCTCTCCAGGTCAACCAAATCAGAAGCAAGCTGTCCTCACCAGATCCGTGGCTGTGGGGAAACAGACTCCTTCTTGCATCTCTGCCCTGCACTGCTGTAAATCTGCAATCTGCAGGGGGACGGGGAGAATCCCCTGAGGGCAGCACCATTCCCTGTCCACAAGGAGGTTCAGCTGGGGGCAGATGTGGCTGTGGGGTCATGGCCCTGCCCTCAGCCCCACCACAACCAGTCCAGAGAGATGTTCTGCCTGTTCAGAGAGCAACATAACCATGTGCCAAACCCTGGGCTGGTTGGATTCCTGGCCAACATGAGGCCTCTTGCCCATCCACAGTAGCTGGCTCCTGCTGATGTACAAACATCTCTGAGGTATATCAAGTCACGGAACAATGCTAATTGAAAAGCAGCTTTGCTGGTGTTGCATGGAAGCACACAGCAGCAGCTTGGGCTGTGGAAGAGGTTCTGAAGGTGCATTCACATGAAGGCAGTGGGGGAAGTCCCTGGAGAAAAGGAGACTCAGGGGTGCCCTCCTCACCCTGCCCAGCTCCTGGAAGGTGCCTGTGCTCAGCTGGGGCTGGGCTCTGTCTGCAGCAGCACTGACACAGCCAGAGCTCACAGCCTGCACTGCACCAAGGGAATACAGGCTGGAGATCAGGAAAGAGTTTATTCCAGCAAGGGAGATAAAGTTCTGGAATGGTGCCCGGGGAGGTGGTGCAGTGCCCATCCCTGGGGGTGTTTAACAAAGCCTGGATGTGGCACTGGGGGCCAGGGTTCAGTTGAGCTCTTGGGGCTGGGCTGGACTTCATGGTCTTGAAGGTCTCTTCCAACCCAGTGATTCTGTGACGTTTGTGTCATGTTGCCACGTGGTGGCTGAGTTAAGGTTTAATTGCTGAGGTGACTCCCTGGGGTGAAACTGAAGCAGGCACGACTGAAAGCTGGAAGTCAAAGTAATTGTCTTCCCCCTCTTTATAACTGAATAATCTTTTCTCCTTAGTTTCCACTCACCTGCTGCCAGGAGCGTGCAGAACCACAAAGAGGAGGAGAGCTGGTGCTCTGCAGGAGTGTCAGCCAATCCTCGGGGTACCTAAATCTGCCCAGAGGTACATGGCGAGGCAGTGGCTGATTGCACTTTGTTATATTGACTAGAAAAAGGCTCAGAATTAGTGGTGGGAGAAGTGCTGCTCTGCTACAGTCCTTCTGCCTGACCTTGTGCTGCTCCCTGTGTCTCATTTTCGGGAGCAGCACCACCCATCACCCAGATTTGCTGCAAGCTAACCTGGTAATTACTGGTAAGGTGCTTTAAGAAGCTGTGCTAGCGTTCTAGAAAGAAACCACTGTTGAAATTAATTCAAAGCTGAGCACCTCAGGCAGGCTGGAAATGGTTTAGGACAGGAAAAATGGATTTTCACAATGTGTGGGGGCCCTTTAGGGCTTGGGATTTAAGCTGGCTCAACAGTGAAGAAAGGATTTATTCAGTGAGTGAACACAGGTGTGCTGGAAAGGCACTGCAACTGCTTCCTTCAAAACAGGTTTAAAAAGACTGCCATTTATTTACTGTCTCTGATGTCACTCCTTGTGCAACTCAGGGGTGTTCCCATGCAGCCCACTCTGCAAAGGAAATATATGTTAGAAGATGTAATCCATAAGAGCAAAAATCTTCACCACTGTTTTTTTGGGTTTTGGTGGGGTTTTTTTTGGGGGGGGAGGGGTTTTTTGGTGGTGTTTTTTTTGGGGTGTTTTTTTTTTTGTTTTGTTTGTTTGTTTGTTTTTTATAAAATCAGACTCCTTTTGGGGACAACATGATGAGAACCCAGAAGATGGGGTTTTTTGAGAGATCACACTCCATCTTTCTCTCAGTCAAGTGGCCTGGGGGCATTTTTTATGAGGGATAATGGAGTCTGAAGCCTGAACCTCCATGACCCCACCTCCACCCATCCCTGGCAGCACCCACCTCTTTTGCTGCACCATGGAGTTTGTGCACCACACCTGGTGTGGTTGATTTTTCCCAGGCTGCAGGTGACACTTTGGTGACTTATCCAGCTCAGAGCTTGAACAAACTGGTCTCTCAGCATAACCAGAGAGAGCAGCTGGCTCTGAGTAACTCCCAAAGATGCTCAGGAGGGCCAAAACAGATGAAATGGATGGCACAGAGTTCATTTCCCAGCAATAATAATTATCTATTGCTTTTCTGCTTCCCTGCCTTCTATGCACTCAGATACACAACCACACTCTGCCATAAAAGAGTTTCAGAGCTCCAAAGCAGGGAGGAGAAAAAAAGCATATTTTAACCTTGCTTAAAGTTTTAAAATCACCTCTGTTGTGCTAGTTGAAGGAGTTTTGAGTGCTGGGAAAAAATAAATATAATATTTCAAAAACATCCCGAACTGTAAGAATATTACACCCATAAAAATGCCAGCCTGAGCTTATAAAACTTTAACAGTGGTAATATTAAAAATGCAGAGGGGACCAACAGAGAGCAAAAGGGAGGGCAGTAAAGAAAAGAAGAACCTGGCAGGAAGAGATGCACAAAAATATGTGGCTTAGCTCTGGTACTCTGCATCAGCCCAGCATGAAAGAAATACTTTGTCACCCCAGCAGGCACTTTTTGTCAGCAGCAGCTACTGGCAACAGCAGGGGGCAAAGGGAAATGGGAGCAAGTGCCTGGGATTTATGAGATAAAGACAACATCAGGTCTAGGGGACAAGGATACCTCCAACCTGGTGTGCAGGAAGGACCATCATTTATAACTGCAAGGCTGACAGCTGCTGATGGAGTCACTGAGCCAGGGACTGTGGAAAGGGAGGGAGAAGAGCTGATGTGGTAGCTGGGAGAGGAAAGGCAAAGGGTTTGGGGAATGCAGAGGGAGTTGCCATGCACCCATGTCCTCTGCAGGAGAGAGGTGTTGGGGAAGATGAAACAGGAAAGCCTTATAAATATGATTTCCTGGCAAAAGATTTTGAGAATATGGAAACTATGAGTGAGCTTGAAATGAAAGCAAGCTTTGAGACACCTTAGTTACTGAACAACTGGAAAACAATGGTATGGCTGGCTGAAGGTAATCCCCATTTGATGAAACCATACCCTCTGCTTGCAGACAGGCCCAAGGGTCAGAGCAGACCCTTCTAGCTTGGCAGAAGGGGTCCAAAGAGTAGTTTTTAAAATGTAACACAGTATGGTGATGTAATGATTCTTATAGGCTGTATGTAAATGCTGCAGGATTTGTATCTTGTATTAGATTGATTAGTGAGAATTAGAATATTCAGCACAGAAGATTTATGGTATTGCAACAGGAACTTCACTCTCTTTTACTCCTCCTCGCTCTCTCATCCTCTTTGCCACGCTCTTGCCTTCTTTCTCTTTCCCACTCTCTTTACCTCTCTCTCCCTCTCTGGTGCCTGCTCCGAGCTGTGTGGCAGCTCCCAGCAGGGCCCCTGCACCCAGGCCCTTTGCAATAAACCCCAAGTCCCAAAACCTGCCTGCAGAGATCCAAAGGAGTTCCAAAACTCCTTTGCAGTTCCAAAACCTGCCCGCAGAGATCTCTCATCTCCATCCATCCCAACCATACCCCCCATTGCTCCTACAGTTGGGAGCAGCTCTGCAGGGAGAGTGGAGAAACAAAGGAAAAATGGAGCAAAGGAAGGGATGGGTTTGCCAGCTGCAGCCTGTGCACAACTCGCTGGAGTCAGGACACAGGGGAGACCAGGTCTGCCTGATTCCCTGTTGCCAAGCAGGAATGTGCTCATTAAGATGAGGTGCCCTGAAAGAGATTTAGTCTGGGTCAAGAACCAGCCAATGGATAGAAAACAGGCCATGCTGAAGGGGGAATTGAAATTTGGCAGTGAGCTCCTGGTGGAATTTGTCGAGGAGCTGTCTTGGATGCTATCTTAATCCTTATTTTCTTTAAATGACCCTAGCAGAGAAGGCAGGAATGACGTGGAGCTGGGAGTCACTGCTGGTGCTGATAAGGGCTGGAATATTGTGCAGGAGGAGCTGGGTGCCCTTAAGGGTGAGACTGAGACAAATGGGATGTAATTTAGCAGTAAAAAATGCACCGCCGTGTGCTTGGACACCACGAACAAGAATTTCTGCTCCATGCTGGCAGCTTATCCACAAAGGAGCAGAGATAGATCACTCAGGCATGAGATGGCTGTGAGCCACAGGGGAAGGAGGATGCAGAGGGAATCAGCGTTTCCAGAAGGGCTGGAGAGAGCAGTGGGGGCTCACTGAGACCTTGGGACTGTGCCTGAGCTGCTGGGGACATCTCCTCGTGCCAGCTCAGGCCTTGGCCCTGCGCCCTGAGATGGACCCTGGCAGCTCCCTGCAGCTTCAGGGGCTCTGTGGGGATGTGGCCACTCTCCATAAACACTTTTCTTTTTTTCCAGCATGCCCACTGAAAAGAGAGATGAGTGATTTAAGCTGGAGGGTAATGCTGGCCGCTGAGCAAATGCCTCCAAACCATTCCTGGCTATGTTTAGACAAGGAATGACAGCATTAATGACTGCTGGAGGAATGAAATTCTGCAAAGGCTTTCCTGAAGGAACCCTAGGAGCAAAGATCTGCCTAATTTTAAGCTGCAGCTTTGCAAGCCTATGAAAGAATTGCATAACGTGGATGACAGAGGAAGATGAGACACAACAACCCAGCAGATCCTGTCCAGTCCCATGATTTTAAACTTGTTCTCTGCAAGCAGAGCTGCAGGAATCAGTAGAACAGGGGCATCCAGCTGGACAGTGGTATGAAATCTGCACATGGATCATGGCCACTGCTTTGGGGCAAATTAACAAGGGATGGCTTATTTCAGACTTGCCTTTGGAAAGCCCCACTCATGACCTGAATTTTGGAGTCCCCAGGGTGAGGCAAGTGAAGGAAGCCAAGGCAGACAAAGTCCCTGCATCCAAGTGCCTCCTTTGAAGGGCAATGCCCATTTCTGCTGTGCTCCTGAAGAGGCAATATCAGCACAGACACAGCTCTTAAGCTGTGCCAGCTGTCCCACAGGCTTGAAGGGACCTCTAGAAAGGGCTGGAAAGCCCCAAACCAGCCTGTCCTTTTAATCCAACTCATTACTTACAGAAGCTGGCAACAAATGAAGACATAATGAGAATTTACCTAGATACCAGCTTCTTCTGCAGAGCCATACATGTTTCTATCACACCCTTTTTAATCAAACTGACCAAAATTCATAGCCAGAAGGACAGTGTCCAGCCATCATTGTATGTGCATGGGTTTGGAGGGCCAAGGCAAAGGCCAGCAGGGTGGTGACCTCTCAGGATCAGCGCTGGCTGCAGGGTCCAGGCAGATCCATAGCAAGGGGAGCATCTCAAGAGCCTTGGTGCATCTTTTCTATGCCCAGGGTTGGGCTTTTGGGGCATGCTGGGCTCAAGGTAAATCAGAGAACAAAGGCATTTTCTGAGGCTGTGTTAAACTCTGCCCCTCATTGCTGCACTTGCTCAGTGGATTAACAGGACTGGAAAAAAGAACTTTTCAGAACCACGTTCATGGACTCTCTGATTCCAGTTCTTGAAGGAGTCACTCTTTAAAAATATAAATTCCAGTAAAGAAAATGGAAAAACCTGTTAGAGAAATTTGTGTGGTTTATGCCATGGGTGTACCTGGCATGACAGAAGAGGAAATGTGTCCAGAAAAGTAAAACAGCCACCTGAAAAGGGGGATAGTGTGCCAAGAGGATCATAGAGAGGTTTGTGTGGAGGCACAGGGTGCCCACAGCACAGGGAATGACATCCCGAGAGGGTGTTGGTGACACCAGGAGGGGACACAGCATCCTGCAGCCTCACCTGTGACAGTGCCTGGAGGGTGGCTCAGGCCCAGGAGCACACTGCCCTTCACACTCACTGCTCTGTTAGCACAGCTCCCTCTGTTCCCTCTGCACTTCCCCTTCCCAAGGGCCTTCTGATGGTCTTCTGACCTTCCAGGAGATCAGGAAGATCAGCAGGAGGGGACATTGGGAACTGCAGAGGGGAAATTCTGGTGCTTGTGATTGCTCTCAAAATAGCAGTTTGACTTCTGTGCTACAAACTGGCTCTCAGAGAGCTTTATCTGTCCTTTCCCAAACATGTGGTTTTTATTTTTGTTCTGACAGTGACAACAGAACCATCGGAAAGAAAAGAGTAATTGGAGAGTAATTGCAGAAATTAATGGGCAAGAGATGATCACCTGTTGTTTGGGGCCTGTGTTTCTCTCCCACCTCAGGTCCTCTGGAGTCAGCAGCAGATTGGTGGCATAGGAGCTCATGCACCTGCTTAAATTCCTCACTGATCCTTCCCTTTTCCTACCAAGTCTCATGCCTTGATGAGAAGACAGCCCAGTGCTCTAAGATGTACCCACCCTGGAAATCATTTTGACTCCTGCAAAGGTCAGGTCAGGCTGGAATGCAGGAAAAATGAGCAGGAGAACTTCACAGACCCTCTGTCTAGCATGAAACCTGAAATGCAGGTGCCAAAGGATCAGATTTGGACATCAAAGCACCCACAGCACTCCATCCTGTGCCAGCTAGGAAGATGCAGTGACCTCCAGTGAAAAGATGCAGACTGATTCCACTGTCTCTGACCTTTTCAGAGAAAATTGTTTCTTTCCCTCAAGAGAGGAAGGTCTGAGGGTTTGAAAATCCAGCAGCCAGCTCGCTCTGGCCTCTGGATTGCTTTTAAAGCACTGGTCCTGTGAGAATCATCCACTTAAGTTCACCTCCTCTTGTCTTCTACCTCCACACTAAAAACCCAAAACTCTACATTTTTCACCCTGTGATGAACTATACTACTATTTATTTCACACACTCTTAGATTCCAATTCATCCCAAAGTCTTGGGAGCTTTCTCCATGGACAAAGGTTAAAAGCAGTGTTCTCCTGGGGATCAGCATTTCTCAGGAGAGGCAGAGAAATATTGCCTGTGCCCTGGCTTCCAACATCTCCCCCTCCCTTTTAATAGTTTAATAGCTTTAATAGCTATTTAGTTTTAATAGTTATATATATATATATATATATGTAACTATAAAAACTATATCTATAGTTTTTATAGTTTAGTAGTTTTAATAGCTCCCTTACATTTTTAATACTTTTGTTTGTTGTTTGTTGGATACACTAAAGTAGATATGGTTAAATATTTAAATATTTAAGGGATTATGATATTAATTAATATATATATACTTATTTTTTAAAGTTCTCTCTATGTTAGTGTAAGGTTAAATCAATTGAATATATTAATTTACATAATTAATAAATTAAATTGTATAATTACAATTTACTTTCTTTTTTAAGTTTGGTTATACTATTTTTTAATTGTTGTATATTTTATGAATGGATTTTAAACAACAACCTCCTGCCTCCCCAGGGCAGGGCAGCCTCCTCTGGCTCCTTGCAGACCAAGCTGGCAGCCTGAATTAAGACTCCCTTCAGTGGTTCATCCTCAGCCAAACAAAGGAAAATCAGAGCCCTTGATCCCAGCTCAGGAAATGAGAGAGGCTCTGGGTGAGCTCCACATTTCCAAGCCCTGGCCTTGCCAAGCCCAGCTTTAGGAAGCAGCACCTGCCCTGGGAGCTGCCTCCTCTCTTCCCCTGGCACAAGGACTTGCCCACTGGGCTGGGCTCCTGGGAGCTGGGTCAGGCTCTCCTCTGGCTGAGCTGGGCAGGTGTGAAGCCCTGGACTGTGTGTCCAGAGGGATGGATCTGGGTCTTGGGGCCTCTTGGTCACACCACGGGTTGGAAAAGACCTGAGATGATCAAGTTCAAGTTCAGCCAGCACTGCCAAGGTCACCCCTAAACCATGTCCCTAAGTGCCACATCTACACTGGTTTGGAACACTTCCAGGGCTGGGGATTCCACCCCTTCCCTGGGCAGCTCTTTTTAATGTTTTTGTGCTTTTAATGCTCTGAATGTCTTTTTGGTGAATATTTTTTTCCTAATACTGGACTAAACCTCCTCTAGTGCGGCTTGAGGCTGTTTCCTTTCATCCTTTTGCTTGTTACCTGGGGAAGAGGATGACTCCCACCTTCCCAAAACCTCCTTTCAGGGAGTTGTAGAGGGTGAGAAGGCCCCCCTTGAGTCTCCTTTTCTCCAGACTGAACACCCCCAGCTCTCTCAGCTGCTCCTCACCAGGCTTGTGCTCCAGACCCTTCCCCAGCTCCTTTGCCCTTCTCTGGACACACTCCAGAAAACCTGGAGTTCATCAGACCCTTCCTGGGCCCCAAGCCCCACCTCTGGGGCAGGAACCCCATCCCTTCTGACAGGATTGGGGTCACTTGGCTCATGAAGCACTGGGCAAGAGTGACCTGGCAGAGGGTCTCTCATCCTTTTCACATTCACTCCCTGCCCTCCCAGCCATGACTTGATAAACGCTGCTCTCTGCTCTTCCTGCTCTGCCTGGGACAGAAAATTAAACACATGGCTGGTTTTTCTTCCATCCTTGGGGAGTGCCTTCAACCCACAGGTGATTCTAGGTGGGCTTGGGCACCCACCTGAGAGCGTGGACTCCTGACCCCTCTTCCACCTTACATTTGACTTGGACCTGCACGACCTCCTGACACAAGAGGGGGAAAATCCATGTAGCAGCCTCTCTGAAACGAGCTGGCTAATCAAGATAAAGAAACATGGTTTTTTGGCTTGTCAGAGGGAAACTCAGGACGTGATGTGACCGTGGCTGACAGCCCCTGCCCCTGGGGAGAGCTGTGCCCAGTGGATCCGTCGGGGAGGCACGGCACGATGCCACGGCTGTGCGCAGGCAGGGCAGCTCAGACTGGGGATAAAGGCAGTCATTTACTCCACTGGGATAATTAACCACTTCAACAGCCTGCCCAGGGACACGGCACAGTGGCTTGCAGCCTTTAAAATCAGGACTGAGTGCCTTTGCCAGTGATTTATTAGATCTCCAAAGCAAGTCCCGGGCTTGACGCACAAATCACGCTCCGCGTTGTACCAGGGGTCAGGCTGGCCAACCATAATGACTCCTTCTGGCCTTGAAATTTATGGCCAGTGTCACAGGGGCAAATAACTCCTCCAGCAGAGCCTGCTGGGGGACAGAGAGCTCCCAGGGTGTGACCATCTTCAAGGAGAGAGTGGCAGAAACGCTGCCCAGGTGGCCCCGTCCGTCCTGCGCAGCTCTGTGGCAACACCACCAATGTAACATCATGGGGACACAGCCCCCATCTTCCCCAGGCTTCCCCTCCCAGGTCACCCAAAACCCTCCATTAAAATGGTGACTTGTCAGAAGGAAAGGGCTGATAAATGTTCTGCTTATCTTTCAGGCTGATTTTATGTAGAAAATGAGGTTTAAAAGAAAAAAATTATTCTTCTGCCAGTCTTGTTTTAACACTGCCACAGCAAAAGGATCTCTGGGTGTGAGCTCATGTTGACATGGCAGAGTGAGGCTGGAGGGGGAAGTCCAGGCTCCACTCTTCCCACTCTGCCTGTCCCTCCATAACCCATCCCTGATGCAGATTTCCATTTCCTAACCAAGTCACTCTTCCTCCTGCGCAGGGACTTCCGATTTTCCCTCCACAGAATGACTGCAGCAAAGGCTCTGAAAGGGGGAGGGGAAATCTCGTCTCTGTAAAATACTGACCTGAGGGGTAAATCTTCAACAGGATCTGGTCAGTTTTAGCCGTGCAATTGTCATTGACACTAATGGGAGACATGCAGCAAAATAAACATACGGGAAACACCCTGGTCCCCAGCTGCCCAGTCTAAGTAATAATCTTATCATAAAAAAACCAAACCAGAGGGGAAGGAACAAAAAGGCTCTGTTGTGCCACCACAGGAGGCCAAGAGAAGATCTGTGGCAGAGGCAGAGATGTCACTCACTCCTCACCCGTCACAGCACAGGGCAGCAGGGAATAAGCATCCGTGATGCTGGGGGAAGGCCAGCAGCTCTGTGGGCATATGTTACTGTAAATTTGAAATTAGAGCCACTGAGGGGATGCAAAATGACAAACCCAGCTGCCGACGGGGGTGCTGGCTGCCAGCAGAGCAAAGTGTCAATTATTTACATTTGCTAAAGGACACTGCTCTCTGCAGTCACGCTGGAGCGTGTGTGAAGCGCATCTCAATCTCCCTCCCCGGCGTGTGGGCTGCAGGAGGCAGCCCCAGCCCTTCCCTCTGCTGGAGCAAGGCTGGGGGCTGAGCCATCCCAGCGTGACTCCTGGCCACGCAGGAATGGCTGGAGCCAGCCCCTGGGATCAGCCCCCATGGCCAGGGCTCAGAGCTGGGCTGGGGAACCGAGGTCAGGCAGGGATGGGCACACAGGTGGTGTCACCCTGTTTGCAGAACTGGGGTTTCTCCTGTGAGAGGGGAGAGAAGAAGGCACTGTGTGCCCTCCACAGCACTCCTGGGATGGGATCCAGGTGTTTGGGACACTGCTCCTGCTGCAGTGGGGTGGGCGGCTTGAAAAAGCAACAGGGGAGAATTGGGTTTTTATAAACTGAGTGTGTTTGTGTGTTTGTGCAAGTGAAGCAGATGGTGAGGGCGTTTGCATTAGCATTCATGCCCAAAGTCCCTAGATGATATCTTCTTTCTTAGCCAAATTTGGGCTGGGAGCATCACTTTAAAAAAATCACTGTTCTTCCTGCTGCTGGCAAATGTGGGCTCCCCTGGAAATCTTTATTCATCAAAACATTCCTCCAGTCTGACCAAAACCTTCTATATTTGGGGCCCTGACAAGTCAAGGCACTTCACAAGTGCTGGTGGCTGCTTAATCACAGGACTCTCATGAGGTTCAGTCATCCTAAATAAGTCACCAAGGCCATGAGTCATGTCACAGGTGGGCTCCACAGTGATTCAAGGATGACATGCTCCCTCCTGACTTATTTCATGATATCATTACCCCAAAGAAAACTCATTTGAAAGAAGTATTTCCAAGCTCTTCCACTTGAGCTTGAAGTCACTCCTTAGTGTCCCTTAGGACAGAGGAGGCAGAGATGCTGCTCCACCCCCTGGGCTTGAAGAAAAAAGTTTAGGAAAATGTTTTATTTCTTCCTCCCAGGGCTGGGCAAGGCTTTTCCCTGCCAGGCTGTGGGACTGCATTTAGCCTCTGGGGACTTCCAGCAGTCAGGCACAAAACAAGTGCTGTTTTTTTGGTGATAAGCCAAAAGGGAGGTATGGAACCCATGTAACGCTGTCTGTTGGCACACCTTGGCTGCAGCATGAACACCCCCTGTCCCACGTCACCTCAAGGACAGCCACCAGGGATTGATGCTGCTGGCATTGGTGCATCGTGCAGGCAGCTGCTCCAGAGCTCTCTGCACGCTCTGTGCACAGAGCCCGAGGGTCAGGAGGTGTTTTATGGCCAAACTTTACCTACTTGTGTGTTTTTAGTCAAGGGAATCGTGTGTCTCGTGCCCACCATGGCCACTGGCACCCTGCTCACCATGTGCACCACGTTTTTCAAGAGCCACATCCGAGGTGAAGGAAGTGAAGATGTAAACTTTCTGCATGCCCCAGTGAAGCAAAAATTCATTTTTGCTGTTCATTTTCTGCTCATGGGGAAACAGTTTCTCCCTCATTGATCAGGCTGAGAGCAAAGAGAAAATTTCTGCCTGCAGTTTGTTATCAGAACTATTAGTGATAACTCCTGTATCAGCATTTCAGGTGAAAGGCAGGGAATGCCACACCCCAGCAAAACTATCTGGGAACCCCAAAATCAAAGATTATTGATCTGGAGTCAGCCTTTTTTGTTATAAAATCAATGGGCATTAAAATAAACCCATTTTAAGCCATGTGTGTGTCTGTATCTGGATGTGTGCACATGCATATGCAAAAGGACCAGGCTCATAAGACAAACAGCAGGGATAAATGAAACTCCTGCACCACGATCTGTGGGAATTCTATCACTGCCTTCAGCATGGCTTCACCCTGTGCTGCAGCAGCAGCTGTGGCCCTGGAGCTCTGCACTGCTCAAAGGGGAAATCTCAGGACAAGGACCAGGGACTCACTCCTGGCCTTGGGAGGACCAAAGAGGTCAGAGGCTGCTGTGGAGGATAATTCACTTTCCAGCACTTGTATGACAGCTCCCAGTGAGCCCTGCACATCTGGAGACTATGACTATGTCAACTGGCTTTGCAGGAGGTAGGACTGGAAAAATTGCTCCATTAAAAAAATATTAAAACAGTAAAACTTCCCTGCAGATCGTTTTCACTGCTCTGCAGGTGGCCTCCAGAGAAACACAGGGAGATGCTCTTCTCAAAAGCAGGAGCAAGGAGCATTCATCCTCCCCAGGAGCAGGGCAGGGAGGAGCTGCACAGTGCTCAGAGGAAATCAAAACCATGCAGGGGAGTGTGTTCAGTGGGAACATCCAGCACCAAGGGTGAAAGCTGCTGGTGGAAGCTGCTGGTGGAAGCTGCTGTCACCCTCTCTGCCAGTCCAGCCTCCCAAACAGGGCAGGGAAGCTCCTGGAGGGTTGATCCAGACAAGGCCAAGGTCCTTCTGGGATTTTCTTTGCTCATGGAATCCCTCTGTGAGATGGGGAGGAAGCCATGGGGTGCTCCTTGGCAGTGTCTTGGCAAGAAGGGAGGTGATCACCCCAGCACAGCTCCAGACACTGCTTGTGGAGCTCGTGGCAGGGCTGGCACAAGGCTGGAATGGGCTGCACCAAAGTTTAAAGGAGTTCCAGCCAATTTGCTGCTCCCCTCCCCACTTCAGCCAGCCAAGGGCAACCAGATGTCTGTGCTCAGGCCAGTCAGCCGCAGTTTTCTTGGCTAATTTTTGGGGGGATTTGATTCAACTCGTTTCAGTAGCAATCTCTTCCTTGCATTATCTCCTTGTTTAGTGGATGGCAGTGTTCCTTTTACATAATTAGTAGAGTGCAACCCCTCTCCTGCCCACTCACTTCCCCCCTGGCCAAACCCACATCTTGGCCCCCCTTGGCACTGCTCAGAGTGGGCACCAGCACCCAAACAGCCCAGGGGAAATATCAAAGGTGAAGAGTTTCCCTCTTTGGCTGAGAAACACGCAGGCAACCTCAAAACATTTGACTTTCACCTGCTTTGCACTGACTTTCTCACTGTGATAAGAGGCAACAACAAATCACTGCCTGTGCTGTCACTGAGGCAGCTCCTCTGTCAACAGGCTCCCACCCTGGTCCCCTCCTCCCTTTCTCTTCCCAGATTAATTCTCACCAAAATGGAGAATTATCTTCAGATGATGCTGACAGGAAGACAAATCAGGCAGTGGGCACGAGCCATAAATTTGTTATTTCAGCTCGTGTTCCCTGACTTCTGGGAAATTATATTTAGCATTAAAAATTGCTGGTGTGTGTGTGTTAATGATGGCATGTCAAGAGCACGGTGTCACATTTGCCACTCTGTATCAGAGTGACACATTGGCACCCTGGTGAGGTGAGACCCCAAAAAACAGCATCAGATGGTTGGAGAAATTTGTAGATCAAAGGCAGGGACAAGGAAGGGGACATCAGAGGTGAATTAAACTGATCTAACTCACATAGGCTCTAGGTAATTGCTGCAGGCAAAAACAATTACAAATATGGGAGTAAGGGAGGGAGATGCATGGCTTGGCTGAAAGTCGTCAAGCTGAGCTCTGTTTCACAGAATTAAGTTCTTTCAGACATTTTAGGCCTATCCAAAATGGTAATTTCCGCTAGAGGAAGGTGAAGCAGTCGATGAGGGTGTACCAGTCACCTCCCAGGCTCCAGCAGGAACTCACAGGGCTCATTGCTGATCTTCCCCTGAGCTGACTGTGATTCTCCACCTCTGCCCTGCTCTGGTGAGACCCCACCTGCAGTGCTGTGTCCAGGTCTGGTGTCCCCAATGTAAGAAGGATGTGGAATTGTTGGAACAAGTCCAGAGAAGGGACACAACATTGACGAGAGGACTGGAGCACCTCGCCTTTGAGACAGGCTGGGAAAGCTGTGGCTGTTCAGCCAGAAGAAAAGAAGGTTGTGTGGAGACCTCAGAGCACCTTCCAGAGTCTGAAGAGAAGCTGCAGAAGGACTCTTTGTCAGGAACTGCAGTGACAGGACAGGGGGAATGGGTACAAACGGAAAGAGAAAGAAGATTTTATCTTAGATATTAGGAAGAAATTTTTACTGTGATCATGGTGAAGCCCTGGCACAGATTTCCTCATCCCTGGAGGTGTTCAAAGCTAGCTTGGATGGGCCTTGGCCAAGCTGGGACAGTGGGAGCTGTCCCTGCCCATGCAGGGGGTTGGGATGAGATGATCTCTAAGGTTCATTCCAACCCCTTAACATTCTGTGATTCTGTGGTTCTCTGGTCCTTCCTGGACAACACTGAAAGACCTGAGAGTCTGACAACTTTTTCTACACCTTCACACTGAACACAAGGGAAAAAAGCGAATTACTTCAGAAAATCAGAAAACCACGTAGGCTAGAAGTTAGTTTTGAAGACTGAGGAGGTTTTGGAACATTTTCCAAAATGCAAGAGAAGCAACAAGACCCTCCCCCTCCTCTTCTCCCTCCCCCCAGCATCTCTGGGCTGCAGTGTGGTAAATTTATGTATGGGCTTTTGGGATTTGGCTGTCTGCCCCAGCAGGGGCACGAATTCAGTGACCCAGGAGTTCCCTTCACCTCTGTGCTTTCTCTGTGCCTCTGACACACAAAATTGTGATGGCCCTCAGAGCTTGCAAAAATGCTTCTGTTAATCCATTAATAAATTCTGCTTAGTGTCCACAATGCAGGGCCTTAAAAGCTTTGCAGGGCTGGGTTTTTCAGAAGGATGCTGTGTCCTGGGCTCAGACCACAGGAGGCAGCCAGACCTGCAAGTGCCAAAGGTTGTTGGGTTTTGCAGGGCCTCAGCAGTCCTGTATTGACTGCCAGGGAAATCTCTTTGATTCATGGAGATTTTTACAAATTGAAATGGCACTGATGAGTGGCTATATTTTGTCTAAGAACTGGGTTTGCTCTCTCTGTAAGAAATTACCAGAGAGTACCAGAATGGTGTAGAGGGGAAAGAGAAACCAGGAAAATTTCTTTTTAAAAAGTGCAAGTAGGGAAGATAGAAATCAGACACTTTGCCATTGCTTAAAATGCCTTTGAAACAAAAAAGCACCAAGAAAACTGGAGATCAGTATTACCAATCCAAGAAGGGCCTCTTAGGAAAGACATTCAGATCCACTGGTGTCATAATCTAAGCAAGGTAATAGTATTTTACATATTAATATAATTAATATTTATCACATTCATTACACACATAAAATGTATTTAAATATAAAACACACCTGTGTGTAATTAATCACATTTAGCTAAGGAGGCTATGTTAGATAACTTTATTTTCTCAGGAAAGCCATGTAGGAATTAAAATCCAGAAAAACCAACAATGCTTTTAATTGCATGCTGTCATATGAAAGACAATAAACTCCAAACACAACTCTTTTTTTTCATCTTTACTTAAGGGTAGAGCCTTTTTTTTTTTTCTTTTTGTCTTTGCAGTGGCCTTTGCATGTGTGCCCTTCCCTGCCAGACTAATCTGTCTGCTGCCTTGCTGCAAAGATAATACATATTCTTGATCCCTCTTTCTGAAAAGCCCTTAGGAAAACACGACTCAAAGGAGGAATAAAAAGCTGCAGCAAAGGACTCAATTTCTAGGTAATTTCTTCTAAATCCTGCTTTCAGTTTATTACCCTGACAAAGAGTCTCTCAGCTGCAGAGCAGAGCCCGACCTCCCGCAGGGGATATACCAGGATTATCTACCCTGAAATGAAAGTCTGTTGACCTAGGGAAAACATTTCACTAAATAACAGCAGTTGTGAATTGAAGGGACCTGTGGGGCATTAGACACGGTGTAAAAGCAATTTGAACAGAGTAAAGGAAATAAGTGGAAACGGTTTGGGGTAGGAAGGATAGGTGAGGCATGTAAATGAATGTGTTTGTGGGGTGGGGAAATGAAAATACTTCTGCACTGCTGCCCTCTGAAATGGCAGCTGCAGAGGGATTCCAGCCCAGACTGAGTCCCACAGCTTCCAAAGGCTTCACCCAGCCAGAGGTGACCTAGCCCCACACTCTTGCTGCTGTCCAGCAGGACTCAGGGATCCTGGGATGCTCCCAGGTCCTGTTGTGGATGGACAATGAGATGATTGGCTCTCGCAATTAAGGGATGACTACTGTGTGACTATTAAGAAAAGCTTTAGTCATGTAGTTATGTTATTGTAGTTTAGATGTCCTCTGATCTCCCCATGGGTCTGTTTTCCCCCCTGTACTGTTGCCATCAGACAGCCTGGGCTGTCCAGGATAAGTGAAAACAAGGTGTGCACGTGTGCCTGGCATGGGGCAGTGGGGAATGGAAAAGCTTGGTGCTTAGGGGGTGAGGCAACACCTGATCTCCAATCCAGTTACAAGAAAGCAGTTTCCACTGATAAATGGCAAAGAAGAGCTGACTGACAGAATTTAGGAGGAGCCAGGGCTGGCTGATGCAAACCCCAGGGGTATAAAAGACTGAGCATCCACCTTGAGGATGAACCGGCCACGTGGTGTCCACAAGGGCAGTTCCCTGTGCTGCAACTTTTCCCTTATGTAGTCCTTTTGTTGTATTTTTGTTAAGGATTAATAAACCTTTTTAAATTTTCAAAGTGAGCAGCTGACTCTCACAGTCCTGATGCACCACTCTCATCCCAGACTCTCCTCTGGATAACCCTGCCTTGGCCAGCACCCTGTCCTCAAGGAAATTAGGTAGCCACCAATGCTTGAGCTATAGCAGATTAAAATTAAAAGAAGGGGAAAAAAACCCATTAAATTTCTAATCTTGAGCTTATCTTCCCAGCCCACAGCCCAGTACAAACACAGACCCACTGGCAGCTTTGAGTAAAGTGACTTTAATGTTAACAAACCAAAGGTGCCTGATGCTCTCTTTTTGCTTCATTAACATTAAGAGCAGGAGCAAATAATTGCTGGCATCCCACCTGGCCCTGGACCACAGGAATGAAAGCATTTTTGCTGTTCCAGGCAGAGTTATGTAGATCCTGTTACCCTTTTGTCCTGTGTTGCAGTGATATCCTGGCAGTTTTTATCAAACCACCCCCTCCTCCCCTGCCCAGAGTAAATTGATTGCTTTTTGCAGGGTAAAGGAGAGTTCCTGAGGGGTGGCATCACAGAGGGGAGAGTGGCAGGGGATCTGCTAGGCTCAGTCTCCACGCTCATAAACTTGCTTTTTAAATCCTGCATAAGACAAAAAGCGATCTGAAATGTGTTGTTGGACTGGGGAATATCTCTGGCAGGGAAATTTTTCAGTTGTTGAATAACAATCTGAGGCAGTGATGGAATTGCTGCAGCCTCAGACATACAAAATGAGGGTGGAAAAAAAGACCTTGACTCTTTTATGGAGTTTCTACAAATCCAGGGCTCAGCTCTGCCAGGCAATGTGAGTTACAAAAGCTCCTGGAAGTGACCAGTGATGTTCACACTCCTCAGATTTTGGGGAGCTTCCAAGAACCCCCCTTTTTTTTTTTTTCAAACCAGATTTTATTTTCCCAGATACACCAGGGAAACACTGAGAAATAAACCCCTCCATGTGCTAGGTGGATACCAGAGATTCAACAACTAATTGCTGACCCTTGATCAGAGCTTTTGTTAAAAAAAAAAACCTATTTAAAAAAAAAACCAACAAAAACATTTGAGAAAAGGGTGAGGTTGTGCTCCACTTGCCCAGATTAAGGACATTTTATTGACCCTTCAACAGTTTGTACATCCACTCAATGCCCTCAGTTAGAGGGAATATGTATCAATCTCATATTTTGGGGTCAGGTGATGCAGAGGGACAGGAAGAGTTTGGGAATGGCAGGACTCTGCTAGGACAGGGCAGGGCAGCTCCCCAGGGATGCTGCAAATCCCTGGGTGCCCCTTCAGCCCTGCTCTGTCTGAGTTTGGTGCTGTCCTTGCTGCACATCCTCACATTCGGGATGATTTCCATGACTCAGCCAGGGATGAGTTGGAAAAGGAATGTCATCATTTTGATCCAGTTAAAAATAATTTATCTGCTGCTTTCTCTCTATCCTGTCTCGTCATCCCTCCCTCCCCCCTCCTTTTTTTTTTTTCTTTTTGTTTTATTTTTTTTTTCTTAAAGAGAACTATTAGCATATATTTTGGAAGGTAAATCGTCCCCTGAGTTAAATTAGCACCTGATCAAATGAGAGCAAAGTGCTAATTGAGCTTTGCAAGCAAACCCGACTGAAAACAAGCTTTTGAGACTCCAGGAAGCAGGCATGAAAATCGAGGCCATCCCGGAGGAAGGGGAGTGCTTCCAGACAGCTGCCTGCAGTGTAACTCAGTGACAGAAGTCAGAGCATCTCATCCCAAACAAGGGAGCACCCGGGCCAGCATTTCTGAAGTGAGCAGCTCTTACGGCCCTGCTGGCCACTTCCAGAGCACAAACTTTTCTTGCAGGGAGCAGCAGGTCCCTAAGTCTGGTCCCAGTGTCAGACACGTGGATTCCTCATGGTCTGGGTACTCAGGGAGTGTTTCCTCGAGGGGTGATGCTGGTTCCTCCTTGCACACTCTGATGCCTCAGGTTTAGCTTTTCTATTTTTCACATTCTGTGCTGCTTTAGTGTGTGGGGCTGAGCTTCACATGAGGGGATGGTGAGCTCTGTGCACAGAGCAGGGAGACAAAACAATTCCTGCTCCAGCTGGGCACCAAGGACAAATGATCCAAATCTCAGCCCAGGAGCACAAAGCCCGTGGGCTGCAGAGAGAAAAACAAGCAGGATGGGAGTGCAGGGGCTGCAGCTGGGATTGGACACTGAACTGCAATGTGCACATGGAGCAGAGCTGAGCCCAGGGAGAGACCCCGGCAGCGCTCGTGCATTTTGGGACCATTTGGGTTCATCTTGGGTGCAGCCCTGGCTGGGCTCTGGTGCTGCCCAAGGTGGATCCATGGAGGCCTTTTCATAAATCCTTGCTTTATTCTTTAGCTCTATCCAGCCTCTGCTCTAGCTCAGCCTCACAAGGCATGAACTCACCCTCCCATTCCTGGTGGACTGGGCAGAGGGACCATTCCCAGCACTGCAGCAGGACCTGTGGGGAGGACACAGGACAAAGCAGCACAGCCCCTTCCCAGGCAGGAGCCCTCTGAGATACCCCGAAAATAACAGGACACTCTGACAGGACCCTCCAGCTCTGGGTTTCTAGAATTACATATCAATAAAGTGCATTTATTTTAAAAATATATCAGATGGTTTGAGGTAACTGCTGTGGTTTCCTGAGAAGAAAGGAAACAAAGCTTTCAGTGCTTTGATGGTGCAGACACGAGGAGAAAATGGACCCGTAGATTTAGGGGGCATTGAGGACAGCAGAGATGCTGCAGGAAACAGAAGAGCTGAAGGTTGTTGCTCCCAGAGGGGTGGGACAGGCAATGGGGCTGGCTGAGCCATTTGTTTGGGAAAGAGGAGCAGGAGATCCCCACTGTGGGTTTTGCTGATACGGCAAATGATCAAAATTTGTTCTTTGCTTTCTCTCCCTTGGGCTCCTTCTAAAAAACTGTGACTTTATCTTAAAGAGGAAAAAAAAAGGCAAGTAATCTTGGGAACTTTCAATCAAATAACAGTCTAAAAAATGGTGATTAGATGGCAAAGGCTCCTCATGGACACCTGTGGCTGTGCAGAGGAGCTGCTCTTTGTGCCACCCTTACAGCAGCCAGTCAATATGACAGCATTGATACTTGTGCTTTTCTTTTTGAGTCATTCCTTCTCCTAATTTGATATAATTGCTTTGATAATTAACCAAACCACGACAGTTACTACTTCTCCCCCCTCCAAGCATCTCCACCTCTGTGCAGGAAGCATGCTAATTTGCCAGAGAGCTACACAGCATTTGCATGTTTTTTCCATCTAATTTGGTAGCCTTGGTGCTTAAAGCAGGTGTGATGCTAATAAGACAACTTGAGCAATCAGCCCAGGTAGAGATTTGTGGATTGCACAAGGATTTGTCTGGAGTGTCTTTCCATGTCTGCTGCTCAGACTAAATATAGCTGGAAGGGGGGGAAGGAGGGAAGTTGAGCATTTAACATGGGCTAGGAGGAAGGCTTTTGCTTTTTCTGAAAGCCTTTGAACAGAGGGTGCCTGTCCCTCAACTCAGCCTGCACATCTCTGTGCTCAAGGAATGACTGGATTCAGTGCACCCAGTGCCATGGCCTGGTTGATAAGGTGGTGTTCAGCCAAAGGTTGGACTCTTATCTCAGAGGTCTTTTCCAGCCTCAGTGATTCTGGGATTCTGGGATTTTCCTCTATGGCCATGCTCAAGAGTGATGTTTCCAGAGAAATGGAGATTCCCTGTCCCTGTCTCTGTCCCTGTCTCCTCCTGCCTTTGGTGCTGAGCAAAGCACACAGGGCCAGAAGAAAACTGGGATTTTTGGCACCCTGTTTCTCTGGGCCCCACAGACATTGCTGTTTTCCTCCTTAAAGCCCTGGTGTGCCCCAGAGAGGCCTGGCAGGAGTCTCCAGCAGCCCTGCTCTGCTCTGGCAGTCAGCGTGGGCAGGTTCCACCAGGCTCAGCCTGCACGAGGTTGTTCCTCATCTTCCTCCGGCCTGGGAGCACCTGGTCCCTCCTGGTGCCCCCTTTCCTCATTGCTGCTCCCCTCTGAGCCCCACGGGAGAGGGATCCATGCTCTGGGGTGGATGAGGAGTCTTTCCCAGGGGAGGGATGTGCAGCTTCCCTGGCTGAGGGCCCGGGTTCAGGACCTGCCACCCATCCCATCAGCAGGAGTGTCCTTTGGGCAGGCAGGGATGGCAGGGCTGTCTGGGCAAATTAAAATCACTGCAGTCAGTCTTTGCTGTCACATCAGCTCCTGCTTCGCCTTCTGGCTTTTCCTACTTGGCTCCTGCTGGCACTGGAATGCTTGAACTAAGAGAGGCACTGCAGAAGTTTTCCAGAAGCAAGTCTTTAGATTGCTGTAGGTGGAAACTGCATTTCTCAGGACAAAGAATTTGGTTTTCCCCATCTATTACATTTGGTTTGTTATTGTTTATACAGTTATTTATACTTCTATTATTACTATTGCTATGGCCATTGCTTTTTACTATTACTATTACTATTACTATTACTATTTTATTCCATTTTAATTTAAAATTTTAATTTAATTTTAAATTTAAATTTAAATTCCATATTTTTTAATTATTATTATTTTATTCTGTTTATTATTTTAAGCTGGGCTATGAGTTGAGAAAGCACTCAAGGAGATCTCCTGTCTGCCTGTTGTCACCCCAGGAGTTACAGATGTAGGACTCTGGGTTTGGGGAGGAAAGGGTCTATCTCACAACACAGAAATTGCTCCTGTCCTGTAATTTAAGTATTCCTGACAATTGATCATGGTGGGGACATCTGACTCAGCTGCCCAAATTCTGGAATCTGTGATTCCAGGTGGATGAAACCCTGGATGTGGATCCTACCTTGCACTGCAGTGTTTGCCATCAGGATCTGCACATGGATTGCAGCATATATCAGCATTAACAGTGAAAATCTGAGGAACTGGCTGCTTTTAGACACCCTCTGGGAAAAAAACAACATCTCTTTTCTAAATCAGAAAATGCTCCCACCCTGTATAAAGGTGTGGAGCAGGGGATCACTCTCATTCTGTTCTCTTTTGGGACAGAGCACCAACCCGAAAACAGCCAGGAAAAAACTCCATTTTCCCATGGGGTTTCTGGCTCTGGAGAGCAGGAAAAACTGGGTATTTCATGGACAACTCCTTCCCTTCCTGCTGCCTCCTGGGGTGTGCTGGACCAGGGTGTCACAGCCCTGCAGACACTCCCACTGCTCCCAGGACTGTTCCAAGGTTAAATCCTCCTTGACTTAAATTTCCTTCCACTGCAAACATTTCCTTGAATTAATAGTTTCTCAACAATAGATAATCAAAACACTTGCCTGTATTTTATTGTTAAATAAAGCAGGTGAGGGTCAAAAGCAGATAGAAAACAGACTGATTAATGAAAGAGGGTGCTGGGGAGGTTTTTTTACTTTCAACAGATGGAAAAACAATTAATTTTTGGTCTGATTCCGTTGTTTTGATTTATTCTTCATGGGAATCCTTAGAAAGGCTTCCAGCAAGTTGTGGCCCCAGTCAAAAGTGCAGCTGGGAAGGAGGCCACAGCCCAGCCCAGTGCAGGAGGGCCAGCAGGGCTCTCTGGGGAGGAGGAGAGAGGATGGGACGTGTCAGACAGCTGAAGCAAAGCAGGAACCTTCATTTGTTTCAAATACCTTCTCTAAACAAGTAAGAGGATCATGGGCAGGAACACAATTAAAAGGAATATCTCTCTTTTTTCAAATCCTAAAGACTTTTACCTCTATCTGCACAAAGGTCACCTGGAAAGTTTTGTCTCAGCCAAGGGCAGGCAGGAACTGTGTCAGAGTGCTGGGCCCCTGTTGGAACCCAGGACACCCCTCTGGGTGCCCTGGGGGACACGAGCCCCTGGCAGGGGTTGGGGAGTCCTGGCAGGAAGCCAGAGACACTTGGGATTTCAATCCTAACCCATGGAACAAATTACCAACCTTGTATGAAGAATCACAGGTCACAGAAGTTTAAGTAGAGTGATAATGAATTAAAACTGGGTGAAAAGTGGAATTCTGGGGATTTTTACTATGGGGGTTTAGGAGGCAAGATGGAGTGACTTGGGCATTCTCCTGTTCTTCTTCCTTCTTCTTCCTAGCCTCCATCTCCTTGGTGATGTTGGCACATTTGGATTGGTTTAGAGTAGAAGTAGGCAGTCTAACATAGGTGATAGGTATTGGAAAATAATGATAAATAAAGTACATGTAGTTCATAGTATAAAATGTAGACACCAGCCCAGGGGCGGGCAGTGTGCCCTTGACAGAAATGCTGAACAGACCCCTGCAGGTCTGAGCAAAAATATTTTAGATGAGAGACAATAGACAACCTTGTGAACCAGAGACGAAGAATCCCGACTCTTTCTTCGACCATTGGGCTGGGAAAAAGGAACTCTTGGGATCATTCTGAACGCAGGAAACCCAAAGGGCTCTGCCATTCTGGCCCCTCTGCACATCACATCAGCACCCAGCCTGAGACTCCACAGGCACACGGCCACAGCAGAGCATGGCCCATCCTTGGCTTGGTCCTGGGAGCTGCCAGCCTCCCCTTGAAGTCATTCACAGCTTAGGGTGGGTTGAGGTGCCCAGCATTTCACTTAGAAACCCCAAATGCACTTTTTTTGCCTGCCCTGATTTCGGTGGCTGAATATTTCTGAGCACAGGTGCTTCTAAACTGGAAATATTTATTTCCAGGTTGCCCCAGCCAGACACTGTCACTCAGCAGAGTGGGAGCAAGAGGAAACAGAGCAGGGGCTGCCTGGCTTCTCCAAAACTTGTCTGGCTCTAACTTCTGCCCTTGTTCAGAGAAAAGACAAACCCTGATTTTAGTCTGGCCTTCACTGAGCTGCTTCCAGCAGGAGGCTGGCACCCAACAGCCCCTGTCCCCAGCTGTAACCACAGCAGCCCTTTCTCTCAAATTCTCTTCAGGGCTTCACCACAGGTGCCAGACAGTTCCTAAGGAATGCTGTGTCCATAATTCTATGGATGTTTGTTTCACCAGTGGCTCTGCATTCCCTCTACACATTGCAGCCCCCTACAGAGCTGCTACCTACTCCCCCTGCACCCAAATTCTTCAGTCCTAGTGACCTTAGACAGTGGTGATTCTGCTCTGAAAATCCTTTGTTTTCAAAAGAGCTTTCTCATTTTGCCTTCCTTGTTGCCTTGTCTTCTGGTCAGCTCTGCCTGCCTTTCTTTCATGGGTCACTGTCACTGAGCTGACCTTGCCCCTGACCCTGAGCCAGAGGAATCTCCAGGCTCTCCCAGGTGACATTTGTGCCCATGAACACCTGGATGAAGTGACCTGTGTCAAACACAAAGCAACAGCCACGTGGTTTGCTCAGCACTGACCTGTGGCCGTGTACCGCACCCTTCCAAAGAAGGAGGCAGCATTCAGCAGGCAAAAGCGCCCCTGGATGCCCTGGCAGTGCCAGACCTGGATGGCCAGGGATGGAAACACCCTGGTCCTCCTGTGAATGTGCAGTTCAAGAGCAGCATCTGCTGCCAGCTCCCAAAGGCTTGTGACAGGAGCTGGGCTTGTGACAGGAGCTGGGCTCGTGCCCCGAGCAAGGGTCAGGGCTGATTTTCTTCCCCCCAAGAGCACAGGCTGGCTGGTGAGTTGTCACAGATTTGCAGTACCAGGAATTAGGGGCATTTTTTACTGTGAACACAATGTTATCTCATTATGTGTGCTCTCAGGGCACTGCAGTGAGGAGAGATGGAAACATCTCTGCCCTCAGGGCAAGGCCATTTTCTAACTGGGACAAGAAAAGAGTTGTGCTGGGCCCAAGCCAGGCACAAGGGATTGCTGGCCAAGGGAGAAGCTTTAGTCCTCCAAAGTGTCTCCAAAATCCCATTGGCAAAGCTGGGTTACACCCTGGAGAAGGCAACATCCTGATTTTTGGACGAGCTGCAGTACTCAAAGCTGCACAAAGCACAGGCAGTGGGCACTGGGGCTTGGCACAGCACTCTTGTTTTCACTCTGCCTCAGTCACAAAGCTCTGGACCTTCAGCCTGCCTTGAGCCAAGGGACCTTCCTAAGAACCAGAGAGATTCTTAAACTTGGCCTGAACTCATGAGATTCTCACCTCAGGGTTACTGAACCTTTACAATCCTTTGTAAGGCACCTCAGGGTTAGTAACTAGACCCAAAACCTGGGAATCCTGCACAGCACAGCTCAAAGCAGAAACAAAAGCTTCAGGCTGTCCACTGGGAGACTCCCACCAAGACCTAAGGCTGCCCTGTGGAAACTCAATAATTAAAATCCTGCCTACTCTACAGCCACAATGTAGATAAATTACTTGCGTTGCTTAAAAAAAAAAAAAGAAAAGAAAAAAAAAAGAAAACATTTTATCCTTTATCTTCCTCTATCAGTGAAAAGCATCCTACTGTCTATTTTAGCTGGCAGACTTGCTGCCAGAAAGGAAATGAGAGTATTATCCCTAATGAGTCTTCTCATAATGGTAATTTTCCAAAAGAGGTACCAATTCTAGGTTTGTGTCAACAGTCCCACATCTGCAAGACTTGGAATGAGCCTTCCAAGCCTGTCACAGAATGCAGGCTCACTCCTCCACAGCTGATGTGGTAATGTCTTGTCAGAGCAGCAATTCCTGGTTTCATACTGATACAGATCCTTCCCCTGTGTGTGCAAACACAGCAAAGTCCACGTCGTGCCTCTGGTCTCCTCTGAAGCTGCCAGTCTAACCCACATTTCTCTTCCCCACTGATCTCTTGGTTCTTTGCTGCCCCCAGGGATGGCATCCTGCCTCATTTCTGGGTGGCCCCTCATTTTAAGCCATTTGATCAGTCTGCCAAAGCCATTTGAGGGAATTAAAGCAGCATCTCCAGAGGTCTGGCTGGCCTCTGTGGGGAGTGCAAACCCACAGTGCTCCCCCACATCTGCAAGAGAGACACAGCATCCACCTGCCTCCCTCTGGAGCTTGGCAGAACACAGCCCTGGTCAAATATCCCTCTGCCTTCCAGGCTTTGAAGAACCAAGGTTAATCTCCTTCCAAGCCTGTCTCCAGGAATGGCTGGGATGTGTCAGAAGTCTTTGATCCTTGCACCATGTGGCAGGTGAGGTGGTGTGCTGGTTTTGGCTGGGGTAGAGATAATTTTCATCACAGTGCCTGGTGTGGGGTTGTGTGGGGCTCTACTGGGCTTATTTGCCAGCTGGAGCTAAACCACAAAAAGTGAAGAATCAAGAACAAAAGTCTGCAGACTACTTCCACTCTTTTCAATTTGTGTTTGGTAAGATTCTTGCAAAACCATCCCTGTGCCTTTGCACAGAAAGGCTGTGTTTAGCTGAATACCCCATTGGTTCAGCTGGTCTGGGTTTGACCCTTTTCTCCATTTCTAAAGTGAATTTATGTTAAAAAAATAAGAAATTCTTGGGGGATGCCGAGAAATTTGGAGGTCCTGTATAACCCCATGTGGAGAAATATGGCAACAATGGCAAAGGTGTGCAGCTGAACAGGGCAGGATTTTAACAGACACTGAAGTAGAAATTCCAGCCTTGGAATACACACTGAGCTTACATTCCATTGGTTTGTTTATCCCAGTGTGCAAAGACCCTGGCAATGCAACCCACACTGTCCCCTCACTCTGCCTTGGCTCCCCAGGAGTTTTTCTCCAGGTCATCACTCAGAAAATGCAGAGCCAGCCTCAGACCAAAGAGAGAAGACCCCTTTGCCATGGGAATCTCTGCTTCCAAGGAGAAATGGATTCAAGAAAAAAAAGTGGAAGCCCGGAGTCAGGCTGTCCATAGGGATGGGAATCACAGACCAAGGGGCTGCACAGTGGACCAAGGGCTCCAGCTCCACCCTTGCCAACACTGCACTGGCTGGGCTGGCTGTGCACATGTTTGGAAAATGCTCTCAGGCACTGGGGGGATTCCTGGGGCTGTCCCATTTATGGCCAGGAGCTGGCTGTGATGATTCTTGTGGGTCCCTCCCAGCTCAGAGTAGTTTGTGATCAATGCAGCAGCAAATTTCTTGTACTTTGTCAGGAGCCTGTAAAAGTGAGCCAAAGCTGAAGGGCTTCAGGGATTCACAGACCTGTCAGACAAGCCAAGGCCAAGCCTCAAGCAAACCTGAGCCAATGCCTTTCACCTGGAAATTCAGGGTAACCTTAGACTCTGTTGGAGCTTAACACCACAGAGGCACTGTAAGTACAAATCCACCAGGATGCCTTAAGACCCTTCCAGGACCAGAGCCTGTGTCCAAGCCCATTTCCAAGTCAAGACTTGTTTCATTGCTGCAATATGAATAAAAATGCAGTAAGTTCAATGCCTGACCCGATAAGAGGAGAAGAGAGATTTATTTTTAAAGAAAATGAAAGTCACTCTCTCCTACTGCCACAGTCACATAACCCTAAGCACTGAGGAGTTCATATGCACCTGGTCTGGCCACAATTCCTCATGCTGGCACAGAGGGCAAGGAGCACTGGCTGCCCAGTCCTCCCCAGGTCTCCTGAGTGACACTGTCCATGTTCAGAGGTGTTTTTCACTCTTCAGGCTCTGATGAGTCTCTCCATCCTGCCCCACCTCCCTGTGAGTCACCAGCATTTTGTCTCCTGAGTCCTTTGTCTTCTGTTCTGGGTGTTCTGAGGAGCTGTCCCTGGCTGTGCTTCTCTGAGACCTGCCAGTCTAGATGCCACCAACAGCTGCCATCCCTCCTGTCCCCCTCCTGCCAGTTACTCCTTTGGGAGTTTTGCACACCAATATTCCCATTTATTCTCCTTTCTTACCACTTCTGTCACAACTTCCTGCACCACACATGCTCTGCATGAGTCTATGCTTGTGCACACCTCTCATCTGAGCTCCAGGATGCTTCCAAGAGGGAGAGGCTGGCACTCACTCATTGCACAAGGAAGGCTTCAAGGCACTCAGATGAGGAGCAAAGTCATCCAGAAGGTCTTCCTGAGCACCAGGTGGGTGCTTTGGATAAGATTTATCCTCTCAGATGCAGATGAATTGTCTCCTCCTGAGCTCCCTGGCCCAGCCAGAGCCCATCCTGGGAGCAGCACCTCCCTGCCTGGTGGGAATGGCTGAGAGTGGGTCAGCTGCAGGGTGTCCATGGAGCAGCTACTGCTTTCCCTGCCTGCCCAGGGAGAAAAGGACAGTGAGCTCAGGTGAGATGTCTGCCCCAGGCCTCCAGAGTTAGGAGAGATGGATCCCGTCCTTGCAGCCCGGAGAAGAGTAATTAATAGGGGTGGGATGGTAATTAGTAATTAATGGATGGTGGGGCTTGCCATTCACAACCTGATCCCAAATCCTTCCTTACCTGCTCATTGCATGCCAGTTTGAGCTTCCCCACACTTCCTACAAACTTCCTAAAAGCATGAGCAAGCTGAAAGCAGGATTATTCCTGCATTTTCATCTCCAAGCATCCCTCTCCTGCTGGGATGCTGGCAAAGCCCTTGAGCTGACCTGCAGCCCTCCCCACCCCCCTAAAGCAGCGAGTTTGGGTCTTTTGATCTTTCACCCTATTGATCTAAATTGGCTCAAGTGTGGTCAGGAAGTGCTTTGCATTCTAGAGTGCACTGAGGCTTGGGAAGAAAATGTTCTGTGAGCCGTGCTGGGCAGGACAGGCTTTCAAGTTGCTGCTCATGACAGGAGGGGACTGGATGGGCTGAAGCAGGCAGTCCCTTCCCTGTTGTATCTGCAGGGCCCCCAGATGAAGGAAGGAATGATGAATCTGACTCCATGTTCTCAGAAGGCTAATTTATTATTTTATTATACTATATTATGTTAAAGAACACTATACTAAACTATACTAAAGAATACTGAAAGGATACTGATAGAAGGCTAAAAAGATAATAATGAAAACTGGTGACTCTCTCCAGAGTCCTGACACAGCTTGGCCCTGATTGGCCAATGAGTCAAAACAATTCACACCAGAATCCAATGAAACAATCACCTGTTGGTAAACAATCTCCAACCACATTCCAAAGCAGCAAAACACTGGAGAAGCAAATGAGATAAGAATTGTTTTCATTTTTCTCTGAGGCTTCTCAGCTTCCCAGGGGATAAATCCTGGGTGAAGGGATTTTTCAGAAAATATGAATGTGACACTTCCCCACTGACGTTCCCAAGTGCACCAGAAGGGGAGCTCAGCAGCTCAGCAGCCTCCACCTTACCTGTCCCACCAGGACAGCCTTCTGGTTTTTGCCTGGGGCTTTGATTCTTAAAAAAGTGAAGGGAAACTCACATAACTGCTGGTTTTGTGAGTTCTGTTGCCAAGCCAGATCCAACTGCAAGCAAAATAAATGTGCAGGCAGGGTCCACGGGGACACCAGCCAGTGTGGTGGTGGCAGTGGAAAATTTGTGGGCTCTGAAGTGTTACAGGAGACCTTGATAACTCCAGACATCTCTGATGCACGTGAGTGCACTGGTTAACTCAGGAACAGGTGTCCAAATGTCCCAGCTTGCTGGGAATAGGCTTTGTCACCCTCCCTCTCCTTGTAAAATCCTATTCTCAGCACGCTGGCAATAAATAACCCCCTTGTCATGCACTATGGGCTCAAACAGGGCCATCCTTTGGAAGGGAGGGTTATTTTCAGCTCTGATTTTAGATGGAAAGGGAAGCTCTGCATAGAGGTTCTGGCATTTTGCAAGGCTCAGCAGAATTGTTGGTGCCTGCTGGTCCCCACAGTGCTCCTGGCACGGTGGTGTCACCGTGTCCACACAACCAAGGGTGAAGTGACAGTTTGATTAATGTCAGCAGCCTGGCCCTTGGCTGGAAATAGATGATCTTTAGGGTGCTTTCCAACCCAAACCCCTCTGTGAGTCTGTGCTTCTGTTACTCCTTTGGCATTCCCACTGCACGTGCACAGCACAGAGATCAGCACCTTCCTTTGCACACACCAGACGTGTCTGCTCACTGCCTGCCATCCCGGCTCAGAAAGGGCTCTTCTGGAAAGCACTGCTGCCAAAATTCACCTGAGCAGCTGCCCCAGGGGTGCAACATCAGGGATGAATCCCACAGGTGAGCAGGAGGCAGTGCTGGAGGGAGCTGGGAGCTGGCTGCAGAAGGGAGGTGACACAGAGAGCTGGAGTCAGTTCGGATGTGGGGCAGTGCCAGGGACTGGTGGATGGATCAAAAGGCAATGACTTTAGGGGGAAGACTGCCCAGAAGAGAGATTAATTCAAAGGGAACCCAGTAAAAAAACCCTCTCAGTTTCTCTTGGTGCTTTGCTGTGGAGCACATAACTCATAATTACGACATAACCCAAACAACCAACAAAAAAAGTGGCTGTTGTTCCCTCTCTTCATGTTCTCCCTGCAGAAGCCCAGCGAATGCCCTGGAGATGCCCCAGGTAGTGTCACTGTGTCCCCAGCCCAAAGCCAGGCCCTGGGCCCTCCCTTTGGGATGGGCAGGGGGGTTTCCACCTATGCACAACTTCATCTCCTCCCTTGAGGCCTCTTCTCCACCACCTCCTGCTGGGGCTTTCCCAAGGAGTTTTTGGCTTTCTAGCTACAGGGACTTTCCCCAGGAGATTTTTCTCCACAGCAGGACATGCCTGAATTTTGTCCATCCTCTGTGAGCAGATGCTGCCAAAGAGTCCTAACAAGAGCAAGAGCACCCACACTTTTTCCCAGGGCACCCGCCCACCAGGCCCAAAATACCACAAAAGCCTCCTCCAGGCACAGATCCTGGCACTCAGCCCTTGAGTATTCCCAGCTGATGTCGGTGCTGATATCCCGTGGCTGCTTATCACAGAACCCTAGGATGGTTTGGAAGGGAACTTTAAAGAACATCTCATTCCACCCCCCTGCCATGGGCAGGGACACCTTCCACTGTGCCAGGCTGCTCCAAGCCCTGTCCAACGTGGCCTTGGACACTTCCAGGGATGGGGCAACCACAGCTGCTTTGGACACCCTGTGCCAGGGCCCCACCACCCTCACAGGGAGGAATTTCTTCTTAATATCTGATCTAAACCTACTCTCTTTCAGTTTGAAGCCATTCCCCCGTCCTTGCTCTTGCAAATATTCCTTCCTCATGTACCTCCTCTTCTGCCTCTCCTCTGTCTTCTCAAATCTTGTCACACTTAAACTTTGGTCCCCACTATCAAGGGCATCAATAATTCCCTCTCCCTGTCCCAACCCTGCCTGTGCAGGGCTCGTGCAGCCACCTGAGCTCATGCAATCTGTCTGCCCAGAGCCACCCAAGCAGCTTTTGCACCCAGAGCATCCAGCCTTAAAGCAGTCCCATGGTCCAGAAGAGTTTTCTGCCATGTTTCTTTATCCTGTATCTCTACAGTGCACTTTTAACATAAAGAATTATACCAAATTGTCATGCTTCTCTTATAAAAAGCAGTAATAACAGTTGAACTGTATCCTGCCCACCTCTTTACCCCTCTGTAACATCCAGACTTCCATCTTCTCTTTCTTTAAGGTTTATCAGAGAAGTGACCTTATCAGAGAAGAGGTTAAACCAGATTTCTGGTGCTGTTGCGTGGTCTCCCAGCTCTGCTCCCATTCACTGGCAGACACAGCAGTGCTGACAGCACCTGTGAACCCATGGAAGGGTGCTGGAATACCAATCTCTTTCTTGCTTCAAGGTTAGGGCAAATAAAACCCAGGAGACATTCTTTTTGAAGTCTCACTCTGAAGTTTATTGCCCTTATCTATCACAAACTCACAAGATGTGAGCTCTCTCTGACAAGTCCAGAAAGTGAGCTAAAACAGTGTCTGTTCAAGGCTATTTAAGTCCCAATTACCCAAAAAACAGTTGACATTTATATTATTTATGCATCTAACCCAATTATGATCACCAAAACCCCACAATGCATCTTTCATCCAGTTGGAGAAAATTACACACATTTGTAAAGAAGAAGGAAGAAGAAGATGTAAAAAAACATCTAACTCACACCCAAAATTCTCCATCTTGGCTCCCATATATCACCATATGCTAAAACCCCAAAACTAAGTTTTTTCACCCTGTGAGATCACACAATACCATCCAAACTACACACACACACACACTGTTTCTGTGCTATCACTCAATTTTTGAAGCCTTTTCCAAGGTCTCAGGTCAAACAAGGTGTTTACTTGAGGGTTGGCACCCTTAGGTTCAGCAAGCTCGAAGTTTTCAGCCATCAGAGTTCCAACAGAAGGGCTGCAAGGCACCAAGCAGGAAAACTTCGGCAGGAAGTCTGGGAAATGTGGCTGCTGCCACTGTCCTCCCCTGCAGTGGAAGGGGGTGATGTCAAACCTCCCATAACAACCACAGTCAAGGCTCATCTCTCAAAGCCCTCCCTGACTTGCAGATTGGCTTCAGAGCTCAAAATCTCTAATTTTTCCAGCTGTGCTAGTGGATGTAATGACAAATATTCCCTCTGTCTACAACCCTTTGGCCTGGCTGTGTCCTGAGACACTGCAGCTGCAGCAAAATCTGCCAGAGACCTCTGGTCTGGTTCTGTTCCAAGGTAAGGAGAGCACTTCACCTCAGAGGCCTGAGAAACTTGAGTTCACATCTGATTTATTGGGGGAGTTCCTTCTGTGGTGCTAGCAGGTGGTGAGGAGCCCCTCTCTGACCCAAGTGCTGTGGTGGTCACGGGCAGAGGAGGTTTTTTGGCACAGTGACTGCTCACCTCAGTGACTCCTGTCACCACATTACCCCTGCTGCAAACCCCTCCTGCAAGGGCTGGCAGTGAAAAACATGAAATCACAAGTGCTGTGGGTGTGAGTTTTTCCTTCCATTTATGCTGTCTTACTCCAAAACATGCCTGTAAAATTCTGTCAGACTCTTCTGTCTTATTTTAATTACTTTTTTGGTTGGTTGGTTGGTTGTTTTCCATTTGTTTTTTTTTTTGGAAGGGGGATTTTTAATGTCTTGGTTTAATTAATGCATTTTCAGCTGCTTGGTTAATGACCCAAACATGGAAATCACACAGTGAGGCAACCTCCTGCAATTTGAATGTGAAAAAATGTGAATGAGAAGCTCAAATTCCAGTTCAGTCTCCCTCAGTGGCTGACCCTGAGCATCAGTTAGTGGGAGGGAGAACAGGACAGCCCAGCTGCACAGTGACCACAGCTGAATTCTGCTACACTCCTCTGGAGGGCATTTACAAGCATTTCAGGTGCTGCAGTTGCTCCTGCACTTCATCTTATCAAAGGTGAAAAATACATATATAGCCTCTAATCTGTGTTTTGCTTTGGATTTTTTAAATTTTGTGTTACTGAAGCATAAAGGAGCTGATGTGTCTGTAATACTTTAGCTGGAGACTTTATCTCTGAGTTATCTGCCAGCTCCCCAGGAGAGGTGGAGTGTGGCTGGGCTGCTTTTTTTCAAGAGAGATGGAAATATTGTTATAGCAAACTTCTCCAGCTCACCCATTGATACTATTTCTTATTTGAGCTTTCCATGCCTCCCAGTCTGCACCTCTCTTACTCTGTGCTGCCTTTTTTTATTAGGCTGAAGTGATAGGGAGATAAAATGATAGGGCATTAGTAGTGCCTGGAAGAGAAGAGCCTGGCAGGCTTGCAAGTCAGCTCTGGTGTGTGCTGCTAGAGAAGCTACAGCCCAGCAAAAAGCTGTGAACAATTGCTCTCCTCTACAAAATCCTTTCCCAGACTCTGCTGAACCACCCTGCCACTCCTAATTAAGTTCATCGTATTCCATTCTCCCCGTGTTGATGTGGCAGGATATTTGTTTTGCTTTAAATTCAGGTGAGACTTTGAGCTGACAGGTTGAAAATCAATGAGGAGCAGAAATCATCTCAGGGGAAGCCAAATTGCTACGGGGGCTGAAGGAGCCTCTTGGGCTCCCTGGTTGCATCCCCATAGACAGGGTCATAGATCCTGGTGTCATGAACCTCACAGGGGAGGGAAATAATGACATATCCAGAGACTGAAACAAAGCTATGTATAGCTTTTCTTACCCCTATGGCCTGCTGAAGCACATAAATACGTCAGGCTTTTTGCATTACTGTTTTGTGGAGGGTTTGGAAGTAGTTCATAAATTACTGGAGAAGAAAGGTCAGGATCTTAAAGAATGCTTTGGAAAATCAGCATCCTTGGGAGGGATTTGACACGCTTTGTTTACAGTGTGAGAGAGTTCAACATGCAAATCCTCCAAAAAGCCCAAGGAGCCTTCCAGCAAAACCAGCGGAGACAAGGCTAGACATTCCAAATTGTTCCCTTTGAGTAAAAACAAACAACAATAACAACAAAAAAGTAGCAGGAAATTAAACCCCAGACCTTCCTTAGTCAGCACGGAGAGCTATGAAGACTTCCAAAGGCCTTTACAGCTCAGCTCTGAGCTCTGAGTTATCTCAATATCAACATCACCAGAGCCAAATGTTGTTCCTGCAAGACTCAGCAGAGTGTCCTGGGCTCAAGCAAGGGACAAAGGGGGAATAAAAGGGATCTTTTTGACCCTCAGTGAGGGGTGAGGGGCCTGTTCCCCTGGGCTCCCTTTTATTCCCACTCTGGTGACTCAGTGGCAGGGTGATCCTGCATGTCCCATCCTCCAGCACAGCTCAGCGTGGAGGAAAAGGGCATCAGAGGTGGGAGCCAGGCTTTGGCTCTGAGATTTCCCCAGCAGATGGAAAAAATGAGAAACAAAAAGTTGTTGAAATAGGCAGTGTGGAAGGCAGAGAGCAATGCATTAAATCCTGCAGCGAGGGGCTGACATCAGCCTGAGTGGGTGGAAAACGGAGACAGCGCGGACAATGGTGCTGCTCTGCTCCCTCTGAGCGCCCTGTCAGAGAAAAGAGAGGAAAGAAAACCGAAATAATTATTGTGGGGGGTCGGGGAGGGGGGGGGAAAGGAAAGGAAAAAAGGAAAATCCAACATTCTGTGGAGGAACGTACAGGAGATGCTCGGCAAATCCCGAGTGTGACCTTCCCATCTGTGCTCCCCTCCAAGGCGGAGGATGCTCGGTCCCACCGGCGAGGGGCTGCTGCCACCTCCCGGGTCCTGCCGGGCGGGCAGGGCAGGAAAACCTCGGGAAGGGAGACCAGAGCCTTTGGAATAACGCAGGAATACTGGGAGGAGGATGTAAAAATCCTCAGGTGCAGCATCTCTGAGCACAGCGCTCAAGGCGCCAAGGAAATAAAACTGTTCGTGTGCAAGTGCTGTGTTGGATGTTACACTTTTGTGTGCGCTGAAATACACAAGTGTGCAGATCTCACTGATGGCCCAAAGGCAGAGCAGGCTCTGAATTAAGCACTGCTCCTTTCCCCCTCACCAGAAGGTAAAGGCATGATCGAGCAGCTATGGAGTTTTAACAGGGAAAGCACCACAAGCAAATCATGGAAATTCCCTTTCTCCTGACTGCCAGCTGAGCTGCTGTTCCCCCTGGGGCACACCAGGCAATGCCACACTGTGCTGAACCCACCCCAAGCACTGCCTCTGGACCCTTGCAGGGTCACCTCAGCCACCCCAAAACAGCTCCAGCGAGACACCACAGCCCACTCTGGGAGCACTGAGCGCTTCAGGGAGGCTCCAGGGCCTCGTGGACCAGCTCTGCCCACACCCTGGGGCAGCTGGGTCTCGTCCTCCCCGAGCAGACAGACAATTTTCTCTCTCAGAGGAGTTCAGGCCCCTCCTGATGTGGTAGATCTCTGCAGGTCAGCTGGAGGGTGAACTCTGAGGCACGGACAAGTCTCCCGAGCTTTGGCCGGCTTGCGTCACTCCGTCACCCTGCCTCAGCCTCTCGGAGTGAGATTTCATTTTTATTCCACTTGTGCTGCTCTCTCAGAAATGCCACGGACATCTGTGCCTGTCCCAAGCTGACATTTTTCATTAAAAGGGCCAGTTAATTGCGAGTGAAGCACCAGCCATGTGAGCAGGCTCCGGCCCTGCTCTGTGAGCTCTGGATGGGCCCTGACTGAATTTCCCCTGGGAAAAGCCCCTCAGCCAGGTCAGGAGCTGGGAATGAGGGACACAGCAGCCACCTGCTCCCCTGGTGTGAGCTGGTGCCTTTCCAAGCCTGTCCTGACACGAGATCACACCAGAGGGACAAAGTCCAAGTCAGGGGGCAGACCCCACATCATTACAGTCTCCTCTGGCTGCACCTCCCAGATTTATGTGCCCAGCACTGCAATAAACTGCAGAGATGTGCCCAGTGTTCTTTTGAGAGAATACTGGGGTTTTTTAATGTGTTTGGAGCCCTGCAGCTACTGCTATTTTAATTCCAGATTTAGAGACCTGTGTGGCAGAGCCCAGATCCTGATGATGATGCCAAGAAGATGAGGGGTTACAGAGATTGCATGCAGCAGAATTTGCTCTGGGTGAAAAATGCTGGTAAACTTTCAGGCTCCTCCAAGTTTTTATGTAGCACTGGCTAGCTTGTAAATCAATCAGAAACCAAGAAATACCAGAGTTGTGCAACCCTGGTTGGGTCCGTGTGCCCTGGGTCCCATCTCCCTGGAGAGATGCTGAAACTGGGTGAGAAGCTTGGGAATGCCAGAGCACAGGCAAGGCTGCCACCCCGTGGGGACACGGCTTTGCCAGGCAATCCCTCCCTGTCTCCAGGGCTGTCCTTCTGCCAGGAGCCAGGGGACAAAATTCCAGAGCTAAAGGATCAGCGTGGGGAGGATGCAGCATCCCTGAACTGCCCCGCTCCCTAGCAGAGAGGGCTGGGTGAGCTCTGGGTGAGCAGAATGAGGAGAAGCCTCCTTATCCCCCTGCCAAGAAGGGTGACAAGCCAGGAGCTCTGGCCCAAATCCTCAGGGACAGCTCCCTGGCTGGTGGCCTGCAGGTTGGATCCTGCCAGTTCTTGCTCCTGGGTTTTTCTTGGAGGAAGCAGGACCCTGGCAGAGGTACCCTGCCCAAGCAGGGCAGTGCCAAGGAGGGGAGGGAGCAGCACCAGAAGCTGCTGCTGTCCCCCACGTCACTGCCACCCCACTGAGTCACTGGGGCCTGTGGGAAGAAGGGGAATTCCTTGGAGAAGGCTGCATGTCCCTGGAGCACCATCTGCTGCATCCTCCTGAGAGCCCTCTGATAACTCCTCTGGAGGAGAAGCTAAAGGCATTTCTGCTTTGCTGTAGGGAGGCAAGAATACCAGTCTGGGCACAAACCAATAGGTAATAAAAACATCCTGCAAAAAGGATGAATAGTCTCCCTGAGCAGAAGGCCCTGGTTAAAGGCCACGCTTCACAAACTGCCCAGACACTTTGAAAGTTCCCTGTGGGCAGTGTCCTTTGCTGCCTTTCCCTCCATGATAAAACTATTGACTAATTCACAACCAAAAAACCTCCAAGAAATTTTATTAATCCTTAAAGAGTGCTATCAACACATTATTAATAGGTGAATTTGCAAAGAAAGTTGTGGTGAAGAGCTCCTTCCTGAAACCACCAAAGGTTATAAAAACCAAGAATTTATTTAAATTACAATCTCAGCAAAGGGAAACAAGAATTTTTGCTGAGAAGAGGAGAAGTATCCTGGATAGATATGACTGGGAAGACTTCTGGGTGAAAAAAATTGAAATATTTTGAGTGATACACAGGCATTAGTGGCCGTGCTCAAGCTGTTCTGCAAGTGGATGAGCCTTTTGGGATCAGAGGGGCTCTGGGTTTGGGGACACATTCCCTGTCCCACACAAAACACTACCAGACACCCCAATGTCCTTGCACAGAGGCTTTCAGAGCTGCTTATGGGTTTAATTAGCTTATGGATTGCAAAAGGCTTTAAAATCATCCCTTCTCAGAGCAGGGAGGCAGTCATGGTCTGGTGTCTCCAAAAGTAAGGGGCAGCATGGGTCCTGAGCTGCTGCCCCCTCTGTGTGGCTCCTGGCTTGCCTCAAACCTGCCCTGATTTCTGTCATCATTTCCTATCAAAACCCTCACTTTCTGCCAGCCAGGCATAAAAAGGGGCCCACAAATGGTTCAAATGTCATTTGATGGCCCTGACAGATACACAGGCTGCTCAGGCACCTGCAGGTAACATTTGCACACAGATCATGCTCACAATCTGTTTCCCTATTTTGACACCTCTGAGAGGTTTGAATGGGGGTCAAATGTCTGGGATTCGATTTTTTTTTTCCTCCTGGCTTTGCTGGGTTTCTGTCAGGAAGGGGAGAGATGTCAGCACTTGGCAGGGAGGAACCAAGGCTCTGGCAAAAGATGCATCTGAAGGGAAAGCAGCAGAGGCTGGGGACCTGTTAGCACCAGGCAGCTTCAGTTAAAATGCCCTTTCCATGCCTGCAGCTACAGCTCCCTCCTGGAATGAAATTGCCCTTTCCCAAAGTGCACTCATTCATGCCTTTCCCCAGAGATGCAAACACAACGGGCTGCACAATTTGTGGTAGAAAGCTCTGAGACTGCCCAGTAATTAATCTCAGTAAAAAATTGGTTTAAAAGAGTGTCAGACGCTGAGGGGATTTATTGCTTTCTAATTACCAGACAGTAATCTCCCTCCTTTTCCTTCTCCTGCATCTGCAGCACTTTCCCCCTCCTGCAGCCTTGTCCCAGCCTCTGCCACAGGTGCTGTGGTGCTGGTGCCAGTAATGAACCCTCAGGGGATGCAGGCAGGGACTGGGATGAGCCCTGGAGCACACTCACTTTTCCTGGATAAGTAGTGACGCCTTTGCTCCTTAACTCCCAGTCCTCCCTGAGTTTTGGCCTAGATATGGCAGAAGAAAGTGGCTTTTAAATTTAAATAGTCTCAGAGCTTCTGTGTTTATGGCTCATATTAATATCTAAGCCCACGCCATGAGGGGGAAAAAAACCCCAACCAACAAACAACTGCATTTATTTCCTCTGGTTTTCACAGCTAATCAGCATCAAAGAGGAGGAGTTTGGTGGGCTCAGCTTTTTGGCACAGCAAAAACTGTCTGAGATGATTATACCTATGTGGTAAATTATGGGGATGTGGGGGCCTTTCCTGAACACCCTGGATGTCCATCTGTGTGGAAAGCTTTTTGAGCAGAGCATGAGTGCTGAAACCTTTACTCTTGGGTACTCGTGTACACTGGAGCTGTGGATTTCATGTGTGGAAACTGCAGGGAGAGCTCGTACCTCCACCCCACCCACCCTGCCATCAAACAACCTTAACGTTAATTTCAGATTAAAGCTGTCATGTGCTTCCATGGGCATGAGGTTTGAAGTGCTCTTTGTACTGACCCAGTGGTCTGAAGGAATGGTGTGGTGGTCAGGCTGCTGGGTTTTGTTCTTTCTCTGATCCTTCTGGTTTTGCTTGCACGAGGGATAACGGGAACACAAAAGGAAAGGCAAACCATCCTCACAAAAAGTACTTCCAGCGGTGGAAAGCACATCCTCCAAGTGGTGCTGGGCACCACAGTGACCTTCAAGAGCCTTACAAAGGAACAAATGAAACCCCCAATGCCGGTTGCGTGTTTCCTATCTCATTTATTGACCGCCACTGACCACGTTCTCAGGCTGAGCGCCAGATACCAGTGGGAGAGGTGGAGCTACCCTAGAGTTACAGGAGAGAGCAAGGGAGACAGTGTGTCACACACAGGCTGGGGAGAGCTGGCTGGGGATGGGAAGCCTCTGCACAGTGGTGAGCCCCCCTCTCTCCCCTCCGAGGGCCTACAGAGACAGTGGAAAGACATGCTTGTCCTCCTGCCAGTTGTCCCGAAGGGAAATGACAGGGCAGAGGTGTGAACAGAGACACTTAAACACTTTGCTGAAAAAAAAAAAATACACGTTGCAACCCCCCGAAGGTGAGATGTTATTGGTAGTTATTATTATTGTTATTATTTCTCCTGCGGCTGCAAGGAACTCATGGCAGGTTCGTCACAGGGACGCGGGGTCTTGAGTGTGGGGCTTGGCTCTGTTGCTGTTTGAGAGTAACCAGTTTAACCCTGAGTGGGGTACAGCAATTCTGCAGGGCTTTTCCCCTGTCCCAAGCCTTGCCTCGAGGCTTGGTGCACCAGCAGCCAGCGTTACTCGTGCACTCCTTCCTACCTGATGGTGGGTAGGGGCTACAGCACCGGACAAAGACCCTTTCAGCAAGTACAGCAGCAAGGCAGCACTGCCATCCCTGCCATCCCCACGAGGTTTAAGCTTCCAAGTCCACCAGCCGCTCACCCAGCCCCTCGTTCCACCCAAGGGAAGAGGGGGAAAACAAAAAAAAGGAAAACAAAAAAAAGGAGGAAACAGAGTGGGGGAGGAACCAACAGAAGAAGAAACCCCTCCAGATATTCACTGATATCTACGCAAAGGCTCCGGGAGCGAGGCCTGCGGGAGGTGGCAGCCTGCCCGGCGCGGCGGCCGGCGGGCTCAGGAGGAGGGCGCGGAGGTGGGCTTCTCCTCGCGGGACACGGGGATGGGCCTCTCGCTGTGGCTGGCGTCCATGTTGGAGGGGACCTTGGGGCCCGAGAAGGTCAGCATGCCATCGTTGGACAGCGAGCAGGTGATGGCAGCCTGGTCCACGTTGGCGGGCAGGCGGTACCGGCGGTGGAATTCCCGGGAGATGTAGCCGTGGTCGTCCTGAGAGGCAGTGGGGAAAGGGGGGAAGGCATGTCAGAAACTCCCTGTGCCCAGCTCCCTCAGGGCAGGAGATCCACAATCACCCTGGCTTACTGTGACGCTGTACTGCCAGGACTGCTGGGCACACCTCTGCTGGGTTTAATTTTACAGGTTTGTCGGGGCAGGTGTCCCCCCTGACACCTGTGAAGCTGCGAGAGCTGAGCACGGCAGCAGGGAGTGATTTTGGCCATAGTTTGATGCCAGGCTGGGATCTGATTTGGGCTTCTGATTTCAAAGGATGCTTGGAGACAAAGTCTGGGGGCCTGGGAAGGTAAAGGCAAGGCAGACGTGTGCACCCATGTATTTATTTACCAGGCTGCAATGCTGTGTCAGCCAAAGTACACAATCCTGACCCCCTTCTTTTTTTGGCCCAAAGAATGAGAAGTGCAATTATTTTTTTTAAATTGGCCATGAGAATAATAACTATATTTAAAAATACATACTGTTTCCAGGCTAGAGCCTTGTCTGGCCAAAAATGTGTATGAGAAGAATTAAACCCCTGCTGGTATAATTCACTTTTCGACCCCCACAGATATTTCCATGACATCCATGTTAAAAGTTTCCAAGCCTGAGGCACTTGGTTGGTTTTCTTTTGTTTTGTTTGCTCTTGCTTTTCTCTCCCAGACTGGCATACAAAAACTCTGTTTTCACTAAGGATTCTGGCTTATGAAAACTCAGCCATGCTTCAGCAGTGCCAGATGATGTTCTGTGTCTGGCCCAGTGTTATTAGTGAACAATGGACATGGTCATCTGATGGTTATGGGAGATGATGATTGAAAATAAACAAAAGAGGGGTGGATTAGCTTGTTATTGTCAGATATCAGGTGGGGGCTCTATGAAAACAGCCCATGCCAATAATGACAATTCAAAATTAACTCCTGATATATTCTTTTTTTTTTTTTTTTTCCTTCAGCTGAAAAAGAAGGAAAACAGAGCTGGACTCCCCAGCTGCTCCACCATCACCATCACCTCCACTTACCTGCCTTTCACTGTGCTTGCCATGGATTTCCACAAAGTCATCAATAATCTTCACACTCAAGTCTTCGGGAGAGAAGTGTTTTACATCCAGCATAATTGTGAACTTGTCCCGATCAGACCTCACCTGAAACGAGCATTGTCACACAGTGAGGCCCCAGCTCTGGGTGTGGGGCACTGCCGGCATCACCACAGATCAAAGGCCAAAAAAGGGCTGGTCTGGCACTTTGTCCTTCTGTGACTCTGAACCTCAGCGGGGGTCTTCTTCTCATTGTGGGGACCCAGGGACATTGAGAGGCTGTGGGAGGTGACAGGGGCCCTGGGAGGCTGTGGGAGGTGTCACCAGGAGGCCATGGCTGGCCATTACTCCTTGCTGCTATTCTTGTGCCAGGGACCCTTTAGCACTCAGTGACCTCCTAGATGGACCAGGCAGAGAGAGGGGATGGAAACCAGTATAAGACTCTGTGGTAGTACATGTTTTGTCCTTTCAGTGATTTATGGTTTCGTTGTGGTCATTGCTCTGGGAGGAAAGCAGTAAGAGAGGGCTACAGAAAGCACCTGGACCTGAATTTCAGATCATGGCCCCCAGAGCTACACATTCCCCTATAGCTCCCTTCAGAAAATTGCTCAGGGGTCCTTTAGAGAGGGATTGCAAAAACCACCAAGCTCCCAAAGTGGAGGAGAACGTGGAGAAAGTTCCCACTTGCACTCCCATGGCAAGCTGCCCTCACAGGCACTCACTCTGGGAGCAGCCTTGCTCTTCTTCACTACATAGAAGATGGGCACAGAGCAACAAAACCAGCCTTCTTGTGTTGGAAACAACCCTCAAAAGGAGGTGGAATGGTTCCTGTTTCTTGAAGGGAAACTTTGTCCCCAGCGAGGGCTTCCCTTTGTGCCCAAGAAGGGGTGGGTGGTTTTGCCTGGCTTTGGGGTCTTCCTTGTCCCCTCACATGGGCTAGAGCAGTGTGAGATGTGGGTGGAGAGGAGCAGCAGGGAGAGGAAGGAAAGAGAGGAAATGAAAGGGCCCTTACCTCTGAAATGCCCGACTCCAGCACGCTGCGGAAGAGGGACTGCCTGTAGTAGGGGCTGATAGTGGACGAGAACAAAGGCAGGAGGTCATACTCCAGGAGACCCTCTCCAAAAAACTGGTCAAACAAACGGCTTGGAATGAGGGGTCCCAGAGCACGCTTGAACCAGGGGTGCTGGATGGTAATGTCCATGCTGCTGCTGCTGCTGCTGCTGAGACCTGTGGCTGCAAGGGGAGAGCAGAAGGGGCAGCGCCGCTGCTGGGGAGACGGCGATGCCTTGGCTGGAGTGCAGCCCCAGGGAAGCTCCCCCTATATATACCGGCCTGGCAGAATGAAGGCATTAGCAGGATTCCTCTGGAAAGACATGATCTCATGATGGAGGCAACGTGGTCAGCAGAAATGCGGAGACTGACCTGGAAATGACAGTCTGGTTGGAATCGGTGCCAGATGTCCTGGAGCGATGGTGCCAGGCAGCAGGCTATGAGGCACAGATTGCCCAGGGGTGCTGGCATGTCCCCTGTGGAATCAAGCAGGCTGAGCAGGACACCCTGGTGGGCAACTCAGAGATGCTTGTGAAAGAGATCTGCTCCATGGGTCTTCGTAACCTGACCCTGGGTTTCATTAATTTGCTTGTTTTCTGCCTCTCCCTGAAGCAGAAACTCAATATTTCTTGCAAATAAATGAAACAGCTTTCTTCCAAGCAAGGAAAAAAGGGTTAGATTCAGGTTGAAAAGGGGAAACTTTTTTGTAACACGCTACAAAGTGCCTCTGCCACTTGAGAGGGGCCTGACACCCCTGGCACAGGGATCATGGCAGGACTGGCAGGGAAGCAGGACTAACAAATGATGCAGAGCATCGTTTTTTGTCTGACAAAACAAAAACTTTCAACAAAAAATACTTTCGCAAAAGAAAGAAAGAAAAATAAGCTTGGTCTCCGATCGCAACATCAGTCCCAAAGCTGCTCTTGAGAGTGTCCTTGTTTTGATTTAGGAGTGGTGTGGGAGATCCATTTATCTCATGGTGTCACAGCACAGATCCTGCTTAACATGCATTTCTGGTTACAGCTGTTTTTCATTTCTGTTCCACTTAAACCTCCTTTAAGGGGTCAGCTGGCACCCTGGGCTGCCGGGCAATGGGCAGCGTGCCCGCCGCCGCAGCCGCAGGCTCTGCCAGAGAGCTGAGGTGGCTGGGCACTGAAAGGGCAGCCAGGCTGCCCAGCCCCACAGCAGGGCTCACAGCCTGTGGCCACAGCTGAAACCCCATTTCCATCCCTTCCAGAGATGCAGGGGTTGTGTTCCAGGAGCTTCTGAGCAGCAGAAGCACCAGTGCTGGGAGTCTTGTGCATCTCAGAACCTTCTGCAGTCAGCAGAGAACAAAAGAAAAGGAGGAGAGGGCACTTCCAAAAGACACTTCAGATATGAGGGGCTGAATCACCCTCTCACATTGTCAGGGACTAAAGAAACCAAAAGTGGCTGAGATCCTGCCCTCTTCTTTGGGAGAAACCAGATCATTGCAGGCCAGAGGAGCTGAGCTGAGAAAAGCACTGAGGCTTTTCTATCACTGAGTGATATTCAGCTGGGAATCACCTGGCATCCAGGCACTGTGTGGTCTTGGAAAATCCTTGGCCTTGGAGGAATTGTAGAAACCAGAAGATCCTGTTACAGAGGCTTTCCTTCATGAAAAGCAAAAGCTTGAGCAGAAAAACATCCAAAACCACAGTAAAGACTGCTAAGAAGACAAACAAGAGCTTAGGTTCCACCTTAGGTAGCTCCAGCAGGAAAAGGCCCCATGGTCCAGCCTTGGCTCTCAGGCATGAAGGATTTTCTAAACTCAGGTGTCAAAAAGAGATCAATCACTCCTCAAGCCATAGAGGGAAAAATCACAAGAGAGAGACCTAACCCCTCATTTATTCCCATTGTACCAAATCTGTCATTTTGTTTGAGGGAAAGCAAACAAGTCATGAAGCACTACCGAGATTTTTTTCTTCAAAAACTCTGTGAGATTTGTCCTGGCAGAGAAAAAAATCTCTCCTCAGCCAGTTCCAGTTCCAGAGACCTGCTAACCTGTATTTATCCAACTGGCAGCAGGGACCTGATGGAGAATGCATCACCTGATGCGCAGGATAAGAGGAAAAATGAGAGGAGAGACACAGAACAAGTTCAAATCCCAAAGCACTCACTGGAGCACACAAAGCAAGTTATTTATTTGGCTGGTAGAGGAACTGTGGAAACTGCTTACACAGAAAATGAGAGGGATTTGAGGGTCTGACAGACCATTTGGGCCCCAGGTGAGGGGGTGAGGGGTGAATGCCATCCCTAAAGTGTGTTGGGAACATCCTCTTTGTGTTTTCCAAATCAGTGGGAGCACAGGGAGCAATGCACACCATGGCAGGATCCCCTCTGGGCATCCTTCAGTCCTCACAAAACTGCCAAGCCCTTGAGCTCTGACCTCCAGAGTGTTCCCCAGATTATTCCTTGGATTATTGAGGCCAGGAGGAAGGAGGGAGCCCAGGCTGCTCTAAGCCAAATCCAACCAGGCCTTGAGCACTTCCAGGGATGGGGCAGCCACAGCTTCTCTGGGCAACCTGTGCCAGTGGGCAACACACATGGAACCAGAGCCCTTCAGAGAGATGGAAGGAGTTGGCTTTTAGAGAAAAAATAGAAATATGTCTTCAACCAAATTTTGTCTGAATTTATGTATATTACCACACACTCAAATAATTGAAAAGCATCAGCCAACTTTGTGGTTTTATGTCTTTACTTTCTTCTGGACCTACATTTTCATGGTTTTCCCTAGAATTAATCATATCCATATGTCTTCGACAGACATTTTTGGCTTTTGTGGGCAAAAATACTTCACTGAAATGCAAATTTCATTTACAGGGTTTTTATCTGATGCAGACTTCACATGGCCTGTATGTCACTGGAGAAAAAACCAACCTCCTGAGATGCATCACATGTGACTTCCAATGGTCTAAAACTTCTGTGTCCTGTTCAGATGAGTTATCCATGCTGTCTGTCCAGTCAGTGGAGGGACAGATGCCTCCAGATCACATCATCATGTGGGTGGGCAGGAAAGGTGAAACAAGACCCCTTTCAGCAGTGCCTGTGTCTCAGGAGGGAGCTGAGGAGGCAATCCTAATTCTAATCTCCTTCTGGACAGGCAAAGCTACTGAGATGAATCCCATCCAGTGGGAATTCCGTGTGAGAAAAGAAAATTATCATTTTGCATCATTTCAGCAGACCAGACCTCACAAGACACACAACATTTGAGCATCATTATCACCTGCTGAGCAACAGCAGTGAGATTTGTTGGCAGAAATTGAACGGAAGAAAATTAATGCATCTGGTCATGAGCACATCCAAGAGCAATGTATCAAAGGCAGTTTTTCCCAAAGATTCATTGCAAGTTTAGAACATGAGTTAAGCTGAGAAATTCCTCCAGAATGTTCTGCTGTCCAGCTTACCTTTGAAATAATCCCTTCCTAAACCATGATGTGCAATTGCCAGCATGTGAGTGAGACATTCAGTAGAGGATATTGCCCAGGACAAATCCCAGACCATGTTCCTGAGTAAAGCTGCCATCAGCAATCACAGCCCTTGCTTGAGTTTAGCTGCTCTCAGTTTGTCTGCATGACTGACTCCCACCTCTCCATTTCCAGGTGAGCCCAGGGCTGTCTCCAACCCCCTTGCCAAGCTCTATGCAACTCAGGGTGAAGAAAAAGGCAAATATTGAAGTGGAACAGTCACTGGTCAGGTGTAGTGACTGGTCAGCAGTGACTGGAGGGTTTGTAGGCGATTCTGAAGTGCTGACAGAACAGGGGCTCCTGTTCCCAGCTGGTTTTCTGCAGCCCCTGGAGAGCCAAGAAAGGCAGACTCTGCTCTGATCTGCATTTCTGCTCAAGTCAAGTGTACCCCATCACCCTGCACAGGATGCAACTCTTCAGATAGTTCTCATGGAAAACAGGGATGCCTCCCAGTGCTTCATCTTTCAAATACACATATCTATCCCCAAAATACAACTATACTCATTTAAAAGGGCCTCTGTGTTTAGATGTCACATTTTAGTGATGATATAAGGGATTGAGCAATCTCTGACAATATTTAGTGATAAAATTGTTGCAGCATGCCAGTCAGACTGTTTCCACTTCATAAAAATCTATGAGTTACAAAAACAAGATCATGAGAGGGACACAAAGCTAGAGTAAATAATAATGTGATTTTTTTGCAAGTTTTAATGCTGCCGTGGAAAATACCACTTAACGTGTGTAAGAAAGCTGAGGAGTGGGGAAAAGAAACAATAGGCCATGTTTTTCTAATCTTGCATAGATCAAGCTTTGGAAAGGATGCAAGAAGTCAGTATGAAGTCATAGAAGTCAGAATGCAAGCAGTCAAACACAAAGGGCAGGCTCACTCCTGGTTATCAGTTCTGGCTCCTAAGCACTTACTAAAAGCTTTTCCTAGAAATGATCACAGAGCATTTGTTTCTTTTTTTTTTTTTTTTTTAAGGGAAGAGCCCTTTTTTTACAAGACTCATTTCCTGTTCCTCATGGCCAGGAGCTTCAAAACTTTCCACCATGGTGGACCTGGGATGCTGATGGAGGAAGGAGCAGGTGATCATGACAGCAGTGAGATTCATTTCTCTGCCCAGCAGCCACCATGGAAAGCAGTACAGCAGTGATGCTGATGAGTTCTGAATGCTGGTGATATCTTGCTGAAGTTTATAAGGGATGGGAGGCCACGTTATCAGTGCAGTTTGCACGATGCTTATCTGGGGTTGGGGCTGCAGGGCAGTGCAGTGGGAGGCCTGGCATGAGGAATGGCAGGTTTGGCTATTTTTTTTTTTAAATTAGATTAATTAGTGATTGTTATTAAAAGCAAAGAACACTGGAAAACAACTGTTGGTGGATAGTTCACAGCAAAAAAAGAAGCCACTTAGTGGGAGGGTCACTACATGCTGAGCACCTTTGAAAAAACAAAAACAAAAAAAAAAAAAAACAAACAAAAAACCACCACCAAACTGGGCTTGCTTTCCTTTTAAAGAGACACCAGCATATCCCTGAGAACCCTGCAAATTCCCATGCCTCTCAAACAGCCCAGAGCTGCCCAGCTGGGAGCAGGTGAGCAGCCCCTGCCCTCCAGACTCTTGGCCAAGCTTGTCCTGGTGCAAACCACAACTCTCCCTTCCCTCACTCTGCAGCTCCTGCCTAATGAATGGTCAGCCCTGTACCCCAGGTTTGTCCCAGGTGGTCCCCACTCATGCTGACAATTCTTTTGTCCCACAGGGATTGTGGCTGCAAAGCTGCTGAGCACCAGAGCCAGTGGTGACAAGTCGTGGAGGAGACATTTTTGGTTTTCTACAGACAAAGAAATCTTCACCTCACCAGTTTTAAGGCATAATCATCTGTTTTATTGCTTCCATTTGTGATTATTTTTCTACTCTAACATCTCCTTTTTGCCCATTTTAGAGGGATGGGGCATTTTTCATTTTACAGTTTACAGCAATCCACAGTCAGCTTTACAATTCAGCTGTACACTGGAAAAGTTAAACATCCACTCTACTTATCCAAAGACTGATATTTATTTTATCTAAAGAATTTATATAATATCAACAGTCTGCCTTGGTGCAGCCAAAGAGGCTTAAAAAATTACTAGCAATCCCTTTTTTCCACATCAGAGCCCACATCCTAAACACTGAACAAATCCCATCAGTGTTTAGGGCACATAATATCATTGTTGTCAAATCAATGGTGAATTTACGTGCTGCTAATCCTTGGCACTTAGTCAAACAAGCTCAGCAAGTTTTAGCAGCACAATGCATTTTATGTTTTCATCAATGGATTTGCATAGGGAATGAGGGATGCTCTTTGCTTCCCAGCCTGCAGCAGCTCCCGGAGAGTGGAGAGAGCATCTCACACACACCCAGAGAGCAGGAGAACGGGGACAGGAGCAGGTCTGGAAGTTTACAGCTGCTTAGCAGTGATGCTTCTCCCCATCTGTAAATCTCAGGTGAGTATCATCCTGTAAAACGACCTGGCAGAGGGACAATTTCAGCCCTTTCCACTCCCTTAGTCCTTTCTTTAAATAAAACCATCTTGCTTGCAACTCCACAAAGCTTGCTGCTGAGAGTTCCCCTGCCTTGCAACCAGATCTCATCTCCCTGAGCTTTCCATGGCCCTTCATCCTGCTGTAGAAAATATTCCCTTGGCTCTGAAATTAGACCCATTTTTATTTTCAGGCCACAGAGTTTGAGGGCATAGGGTTGTTTTGTGACGTGATGTTTACTAAACAAATAATTATGGCAAATAAAGCAACACCTTGAGGAATTAAAATCTGGCTTTTTTTTCTCCAGAAGAAAGGAGAAATTATGTCCATTCTTGGTTTGGTGTGAACCTAAAAAAAAAAAAAAATCTCTTCAGATAGAGACCTCTCCAAAAATCTATCACAACTTGCCATAACTTTGAATCCATAGAGTAATTTTCATTTTCTTCCAGTGTTTTTGACTGTTTACATGTGGGTTATTTCTTCACAGTCCACATGAACATTCCTGCACTGAGCAGATCATCCTACAGAGCCCACTGCAGGGTGATCATATAGAATTTTCTTCTCTAAAGGATTTATACCCAGCCTTTGCACTGGGAAAATATGGAATACAGGGAGGAGTGGGTAGCCGGGAAGAAGAGTGAGCAACCAGAAAGAAAAGTGGCTTTATCTACTGGTGCAGGAGAAATGGTAGTGATATAGTGGGGAAGGAGAGGCGGGAGGAAAGAAGAGTGGAAGAGAAGATACCATGGAAAGAGAGTGGTCTGATCAGGACAAGCAGCTCTGTAAAATGCATCCTGCAAACCCTGCAGCCACTTGGTGACAGTGCAGTGAACAACCCAGTCCTGGTTTGAGCCTGTCTCTCTCTGTCTGAGCAGGGCTTGGAGGAGAAGCACTGAACACTGAATGCAGACATCATTGCATGAATCATTAAGCCACCAAGGAAAGCTCCAAAAATTGCCTGATTGCAGGTGATGCTGCAGTAGTTGTTTAGTGCTCAGGTGCAATTGGGGACTGGGAATTGAGCTGTTTGTCAGTGCAGACTGGCTTGCAGAGATGGTGGACAGGGCAAGAAGGCAGTATCAGATCTACCAGGGACACTGCTGAAGGGGGTTTGGACAAGCAAGGCTGGTTATTGACTCAGGCTGCAGAGTGGGAGGTATTGAGACACCACAGACACTGAAACCAACTCCATTCTCCACCAGCTTCTGTGTGCACACAGGCTACCTGTACAACCAGGTTCTTCAAAGTTAAACTAGAAAACCCACAGTGACTGAACAGCACACATCCAGAGACTGCTGCAGGGAGCAGGACTCTTCACAGGAGTGAATCTCTCTGAACCTCCACCTGAGCAGCACCACAGGATCTGCAAATCTCACAAAATAATCACAGTTTTTATCTGGCTCGAAGGGACCCACTCTGTCCATCCAGCAGCCTAACTGAGAGCAAAAAAAAAGCCATCTCTTGATGGGATAATGATCTCTGTCCCCCATGCCTGGATGCCAGACAAGTCTGTTAGGGTGGCAGCTGTCTGGTGACTTGGAGAATTTATTTTTACAGTAGCTCAGTGATGGGAACCTCAGGAAAAAAAAAAAAAAAAAACATCCCTTGGCAGAGAAAAGACCCTAATGAACCATTTGTCTAAGCTGCTCCCAAATCCTCTTGCTGGATTTGTGTGCACTCATGTGAGGATGAGCATAAGCAGGAGGTGCTGGAGGTGACTGGAGGAAAGATTAGCGCGGCAGAGCGCGGCTCTCGTGCGTCACTGCGCCCAGCCTGACCCCAGCAGGGCTCCTCAGCTGCTGCTCTGCATCCCCAGAGCACGGCAAGGAGTCACAACCAGCCAAAATCCCCCCTGACGTCTCTTCAGGAGCTTGTGAGGCAAACAGAGCACAGGGCCAGACTGGAGCACGCTCGCTCGCAGACTAAGGGATGATCAAACTGGAGAGCATCACATTCCCCAGACTTTAACCCACAGCAAAGTGCCCTGCTCAGGCACAGCAGATGGGATCACTGGTGCTGCTGAGGCTACACCAATGGCCACGGCTCTGCTGTGTATAATTAAGGTTAAATGGTAAAGATTGTCACGGCATCTGCAGTCTGAAACAACCCCTCTTTTCATTTCCTTTTTTATTCCTTCCCAGATGTTGTATGAATTTTGCCAAAAGGTCATAGCTGGGGGACCAAATATAGTGAGGGAAAACAAGCAAGCAGAAAAATCCCTGCTGCAGCTGCTGAATAAAAGAAATAAAAGAATTTGTATGTTAGTTCTGGGAAAAGTGGTGCAGTGGAGGGGAAGTGCAGCTGTGGGTGCAATAACAGAGGGAAATTCAGAACGATCATTTTTAAATGCAAGGTCCCAAATCTAAACTCTCAGCATGCAAACATAAAGGTATTTGAATAACATTTCTCACTCCCTAGGCTGACACAGCGACCTGTAGATGACAGAGGGGCTTTTCAGTGACCCAAAGAGGGTGCTCTCAGTTATAAATGTTTAAATAATGCACTTTATGATCAGCTGTGGATGGAGAATAATGGTGCTGAAGCCTTCTCATAGCTTTCAGGCAGATGAGCAAACGAAACTGCAGTCGGCTGCCCAAGGCTTGGTGTTCTTTCTCCACCTAGAGCACAAAAGGAGGAATGTTCTGCAGCCACACAGGTCTGAGAGGTAATTCTTCTTCAGTGATATCCACTGTTTTGCCACTGATTGAGTGTGTTCAACCTTCTTTTTTACCTCCAAAGCTTTGTCCCCCTCTTGTTCTGACTCTCTAGTTTTATATTCACCAGGAAATCTGTGTATTTCTGTGCTGTGGAGTGATTAAAACCTCACTGTCAGTGCTGTTCAGCCTTCCTCTGGGTCTGTGCTGCTTTACAGACCTGTCCCAGGGCTCCTAAAAGAGTTGGTGCTTCTAAAGAGCTGCCTGCTCTTCCCAATCCAGTTAAAAGCACACCACCATTCTCTGAAGGACATGAAGAAGTTTGTTGGGTTTTTTTTTTTCTGAAGACAAGAGTTTCAAGAGGCTGCAACTGTGAATGAGCCAGTCCTTCAGCTGCGCACTGCTGCAGTTGTGACAATGTATTTGCAAGCCCTGATCCAGGGGGATGGGTTATCTCAACCTTCAAAGATCCAATTTGGTTGAAGAAATAAAAAAATCAGTCAACTAAATACCTGCTGTGATCAATAAAACATCAAAAAAGATTGTCGTGTATCTTTAAAAAAATGAGGACAACCTTCCCAAAAACTGCATCTGCCTCTCTGGGATCCCCAGAACCTGAGAATTCCAGGCCATGTGAGTAGAAGTGCAGCCCTTGTAAAGACGTATGAGAAATGTCTTCACACTGAGAGGAATGACAGATTTTGTCTTTCCAAACAAGCTGTGGGTCTGCTGGTAGATAAAACCAGCACTGAGAGATAAAAGAAACAATTGGAAGGATTCCACTGATTGATGAATGGAAGAGGATATTTGCTTTTACAAATAAACTTTAAGTTGGCTGATAAATGAAATTGGGTATTGAAAGGTGAAAGAAACAATGGAGGAAAACCCTAAATTCCATAAGAATTAAAAATTAAAAGGGAGGGTTATATATTAGAGGGAAATCTCTTGAATCAGGGGTTTTGGGAAGTCTGTATCTCTCAGTACCTCAGCCAATGGGGAAAGAGAGAAGGGAAACGCAGCCAGAAAATTAGGATAAAAAGGAAGCTGCATCCTCCAAAACTTTGAGAGACCCTAGGTGAATGCCCCTTGGCTTCTCCCTTTATTCGAATAAAGTAAAAGGAATCCTCTGTCTCCTTTTTGGACATAAACCTCTGATGTTTGTGGATTAATTTTCCTAACACCAAGCAGAAAGGACCTTGCCCTTCTCCAGTGAATGTTATTCCAAGGGTTTGGACATGGCTGCACCACGGCTTACAGTGCCTGACAAGGGCTTTTTATCCCCAGAAACTGTAGTGCTGGCAGTTTTTCCAGTGTGTTCACAGCATATCAGACGCAATGTGCAGCCTTCAATTGAGATCACAATATGCTCTACGTCCATTTAACATCTATTCCCAGAGGTTGCCACACTGCAGAGTTGGCTTTTCCTTTACAAAGCACTCAGGCAAAATATGTTCCAGGGTCTGCAAATCTGCCCGGCTCTGGAAGGGGTTCTGCAGGGTCGTTGTCACCATTCCCAGGCACTGTAAAAGGCTTTTCCAAACTTCTGAAAAGCACCAACACCCAAACTGCCAAGAAGACCTGATTTAATCAGGAATCTCATCCATCCCAGACTTGCTCTGTTAGTTGTCTGTTATTCCCTACATAAGGGACAAACATGGGTGTCTCATTCTTACCCTTAAATCCCATCTGATTTTCAAAATGTTCATCTCCCAACTCCTTTTGTCCATAAACAATTAGATTTTCCCAAGCAGCCCCCAGGAAATGGGCCATATTCTTCTAATACCTGGTGCAAATAGGCAAGAGGCAGGGAAATCACATTATCAACCAAACAAAAGGAGGTGCAAAGGAAAGAGCTGAGGTTTCACAGGCGCTGCTGCCTTGTTTCACAGCTCTTTAGCTCATCTCCCAGAGCAGCACCCTTTGGAGGTAAGCAGTGGCTTTAACCTGCCCATGGAGGATGACTTCTCAACCTGAGTTCATTCCCTAAACCCTTCCCACTGCAATGGGAAGTTCAGCTCCAGAGCAAAGCCTTGTTATATGGCCCTCAGCCATATAATTTTTAATTCTTATGGAATTTAGGGGTTTTTTCCCCATTGTTTCCTTCATCTTTCAATATCCAGTTTAATTTATCAGCAAGCATAAAGTGTATTTGTAAAATAAGTCATTGTACAGAATCCAGAGCTGAAAGGTACAGCCTGAGCCCTCCTCAGGCTGCTGCATCCACGGCCAGGGAGCCTCCTGTCCTCCCACATGTGGCATGCTCTGACCTTTGCACCAAGTGCTCAGCTAGCCCAAAAGTGGCACACAGAATCACAGAATAATCACACAGCCCTCTCCCAGCTGGATCTGTGCTGCAGATCCACAGCACTCTGTGCTCCACTGGCCACAGGGACAGACTAGGGATGGGGGATCACCAGAAAAAAAATGAACAGAGCAGCAAGTTTTTCTTTCCTGACCTTTAGCTGGATGTAGGAGTGCTCAGGACCAGACACACACTGTCTACTACATCAAAACAGAGTGAGGAATGACAGCCTGTAGGATTTGACCCTGTTAATCCAGCCATTTAGTAGAATGTGTAATTAAACAGCACCTGTAGGGGAGCCTGCACTGATATACCTGCTCAATACCCAAGCACTGCTAACAGGACATTTTTTGTAGCCATGATTTTAGGATCACTTCTGGTCTAGAAACACAGCAAAATTCCCATGACATTCCAGTGAAAACAACTGCTTAGGAAAGCAGTTTATATGGGGAGAGAAAAAAAAAACCAGGCTGTTTTGTAGGCATTGGCATAGTGATTAAAGTGCCATGGATCTTGCCTTAGGGTGCTCACTGCAGCTCCCATTTGTTGAGAGAGACAAAAGGCACAGAGAGCCTGTGTGGAAAAGGGTTGGGATGGGCATGTGCTGCTGCTCTGCCACTGCAGATGTGGAAGTGGTTGGGTTTAATGACTGCCACAGATGTGGCTCAGCAATCCCTCTTCACCTCGTGGAAGTGATTCCCACATTCACAGAATTACAGAATGGTTTGGGTTGGAAGGGAACTTAAAAACCACCTTATTCCAACTCCCTGCTGTAGGCAGAGATACCTTCCACTAGACCAGTCTGTTCAAAGCCCCATCCAGCCTGAACACTTGGCCTTGAACACTTCCAAGGATGGGGCAGCCACAGCTTCTCTGGGTAACCTGTGCCAGGGCCTCACCACCCTCCCATAAAGAATTTCTTCCCAATATCTAATCTAAATCTCTCCTCTTTTAGTTTAAAACCAATCCTCCTTGTCCTATCACTGTCTGCTCATATACAAAATCAGACTGCCTCTTTTTTATGAGCTCACTCTAAATACTGAAAGGCCACAATAAGGTCTCCCCAGAACCTTCTCCAGGTTGAACAACCCCAGCTCTCTCAGGCTGAATATACAGCAAAGATGCTCCTGTCCCTGCATCATCTTTGTGGCCTCCTCTGGACCTGCTCAATGGGACTTTCTTTTGCTGAGGACCCCAAATTTAGATCCAGCACTGCAGGGGGCTCTCGTGAGGGCAGAGCAGAGCGGGAGAATCACCTCCCTTGGCCTGCTGGGCACCCCCCTTGTTTTGTAGCCCAGGACATGGGGGATCTCCGGGCTGCCAGAGCACATGGCCAGCTCATGTCCAGCACCATCCCCAAGTCTTTCTCTGCAGGGCGGCTCTCAGTAAATTCTTCTTCCAGTCTGTGCTCGTGTCTGGAATTGCCCTGGCCCGGGCGCAGCACCCGGGCCTTGGCCTTGTTGAACCTCGTGAGGTTCTCATGGGCCCACTTCCAAAGCTTGTCCAGGTCCCTGTGCATGGCCTTGTCTTTCCATGGTGCCCCTGCCCTGCTCAGCTTCCCTTCCCCTGCCAGCGTGCTGAGGGTGAGCTGGATCTGCTGTCTGTGTCTTTGGGGAAGCCATGCAAGAGCCCTGGGGCCAAGGCAGAGCCCTGAGGGACAGCCCTCATCCCAAACCTGCAGCTGGACATGGAGCCACTGCCCACGACTCCTGTGTCCATCCAGCCAATTCCTCATCCCAGACCTGCAGCTGGACATGGAGCCACTGCCCACGACTCCCGGGCTGTGTCCAGCCAATTCCTCATCCCAAACCTACAGCTGGACACAGAGCCACTGCCCACAACTCCTGTGTCCATCCAGCCAATTCCTCATCCCAAACCTACAGCTGGACACAGAGCCACTGCCCACGACTCCCTGGCTGTGTCCAGCCAAGATCCACTTCAAGCTGGTGAACAAACTGCTTACACACCACAGATACCATTTCCTTCAAAAGAACTTTTACACTGGGCTTTCAAAAACTGTAGTTAATGCACGCACTTCTTGGGCCAACAACTGATTAATTTTTTTAATAATGTTTAATATTTGGTGCCAGGTGAGGGTGCAGCCAGCCACTTTCAGCCTCTGGTTGACAACTTCTTCCCCAGAGGTGTGTCAGGCCCATGGAGAGGTCCCAAGCAGAGGCTTGGAATCCCAAGGAATCCCAAGGAATCAGGTGGATCCTGGGAGCCCCTTGCTGCAGGCTCCCCCCGGTCTAACTGCATCCTCAGCACTTTCATCTCTCGTTTTGGTAAGGACAGTAATGAAATAAAATTCAGGCCCTTTTTGGGGTAGATGAGACCTGGAGAATTCACTGGGACCTGTGAGATCAGCTCACTGAAATTGCAGCACCATGGTTGTGAAAAATGCCAATCACTTGTTTTTTAAAATTTTTAAAGTTTAATAGTAATAAAATGGTTATAAAAATAGCAATATAATTAGAGTAATAAACATTTGGACAATTTGGATTAGGACAATACAAGACAATAAAAACAAGGAGTTACAGACAGTCTGTGTACCTCTTTCTGGGCAAAATAAGCCCATGTTAACAGAGGCTTAACCCTTAAAAGCAATAGCCTGTTGCATAGTCATACATCTCATAAATGATGCATAAATTCCATTCAAACAAAGGATTCTGTCTGGTCAGTGTCATCTTCTTCTTCTGAATCCTAAGGAGTCTTCAGCTCCAGAGGTGGGAAGAAGTTAGTTTCTTCTGATGATGGAGCAATAAATTCTCTTTCTCTGAAAGATTTAGGTGTCCTGTGGCTGCTATCTGGTGCGAGTACCTCATTCCTTTCTTTAAAAAATATCACACAGACATAGTTTCTATTTGAACATTATGTTATAACCTAAAACTATATTTAAGACACTACTTTAAAAATTAATACAGCATAGCTTTCTAACATAACACATATAATCATTTTAATATTTGCAAAAAGCCAATCATAAAATAGGCATTTTTCACAATGGTTCTAAAGACTCCTGAGTGATCCTGGCTCCCTTTGGAATCTGTCTGGGATCAGCCTGGAGGCTGTCTGCAGTCTGGGAGCTGGGGGGAGCGAGGCGTGGGCAGCTGAGATGAGGGAGCCCAGGTCCCCTGGCAGCTGCCAGCCCAGAGCCAGCAGAGCCAGCAGCTGCCAGGGCTCCTCCACAGGCTCCATGGGCAGGATTTCGGCCATTCAGCACAAAAAGAGGGCCAGAGAACTGAAATCAGCAGTGCACACCTGAGCCCAGCGAGTGCCAGGGGCTGCAGGAAAGCTGCTCCAGGTGCAGCAGTGAAAAACCCCACAGCAGCATCAATGAATGCACAGGGAGACTGCTTCATTTGGGCTAAATGGCCAGCAGAGCCAGCAGGGCTCCTGCACAGGCTCCATGGGCAGGATTTCAGCCATTCAGCACAAAAAGAGGGCCAGAGAACTGAAATCAGCAGTGCACACCTGAGCCCAGCGGGTCCAGGGGCTGCAGGAAAGCTGCTCCAGGTGCACTGGTAAAAAACCTCACAGCAGCATCAAGGAATGCACAGGGAGACTGTTTAATTTGGGCTAAATGGCTGAGTAGCCTCATGCCAGCTGTGTCTTCAGCTGCCTCCTAGCACAGTTCAGGTTCCTTCTTCGTGACACTGTCACCTTCCTGCTCTCTCATACCAACGAAATTAACAGTGCTCTTGCGTGTGGTTGTTTTAAACAGATTTTAATCTTGTGGTGAAACTGCTGCCTAGTGTTACTCCAGCACTCAGTATTGCTCTGCTCTGAAATCTAACCCCCCAAGCGGGCTCCTGGGAAGCTCCTTTGTCTTTGCTGATCCAGAGTACAGTAGATCCTTGCCAGGATCGGGTGGTGCAGCACCCAAAGGACATTTCAACAGCCACGCAGTGCTGCGTGGTTTTCCTGCAACAGATTCACACCCCAAGTGTTACTTCCTGAGCTGGTGTTTCTTCAGCTAGAGCTGCTTCACGGTGCTAAAACCAGTGCTGTAAATACTATTGATCTTGGGCCCTGCTCTGCAAAAACACAGTTCTGCTGGGCGTTGTGAACATTTGCTTCTTGCTAAGCTCCTGGGAAATGCTTTAAGAGTGTATGGCTTAGCAAGAACACCGACTTTTTTTTATTTTTTTTTTCCCCTGAACCTCATTGCTTCCTTAGTCAGGTGGCAGCAAAGTCTGTTGTTGCAGTGACTGCCCTGAAATTAAGAGCTAAAACAACAATGGGAAGAATTCACAGCTCAGGAGCTGCATCAGAGCCAGCAGCTTTGATGCCTGTGCTTTCACAGGGCTGACTAAACAGATCGATTAGATCTGCATCAGCCATCCTGCAAGTCATAATTGGAAATATTTTCACAGGATTACAGCTCCTTGCTTTGAAAATTAGCAGCTTGACTTCTGGTAAAATTTTGCAAGGCACCTGTGAGGTGCAGAGAGCAGAGCCTGCCTTCAGCTCAGGTCATCAGCAGCTTACCTGGCTCTGAGGGAAGATGCTGGCAGTGGAGAAATGAGAGTTTGGGCTCAGGCTTCCCCTCAGGCTGCCCCTCTGAGCCTGTTTGCTGGCAGGTTTCCACTGCCTTTGCTTTTGCAGGTGCAACTCCTCACCTGTGGTAACTATGGCCACAAACACAGCCTCAGGTTTGCCTGCTGCACATCTGTGTGCTCACATCACAGGGACAGTCTGAGCAGGGCTGTTCCCCACCTCCTGCTCATGCTGGGAGTGATTTATGTGAAGGCAGGATGAGCACACCACGGCAGGGACACCTGGGCAGTGGAGGTGAGCAGGGCAGAGGGAAGCCTGAACAAAACCCCATGGCAAAGCTGCAGTCTCCTTGCCCAGCTCTGGCTGCCTGGGGAAGCAGGAGGGGCTCCAAGCAGCCTCCATGGAGCTCTCTGACTTCCAGAGGGGCTGCTGGGAGCCAGGAGAGCAGAGCTCACACAGCACAGCCTTTCTTAGGCACTCCACACAAAGCAAGGGGATCCTGTTTTCACCCTGTGAGCTCCTGAAGGGATTCCCATCCCCTCTCAGGGCCTGGCTGTGACCATCCTGCTTCTCTCTCTGCACCAGGAGATGTCACCTCACAAATGACAGAACTAGGGGACACAGTCTCAAGCTATGCCAAGGGAAATACAGGTTGGATATTAGGAAAAAGTTTTTTTTTATGGAAAGAGTGATAAAGTTCTGGAGTGGCTGCCCAGGGAAGTGGTGCAGTCACCATCCCTGGGGGTGTTTAACAAAGCCTGGATGTGGCACTGGGGGCCAGGGTTGAGTTGAGCTGCTGGGGCTGGGTTGGAGTCGATCCTGAAGGTCTCTTCCAACCCAGTGATTCTGGGATTCTGTGAATTCAAGCTGCTCTGGTAATGCTTTCCTAAGGACTGCCATCCCAGCAGCTTTTCCCAAGTTATCCCTCCCTCCTGCCCCTAAGTGAACCCCACACCTGGGTCCCCTCACAAGCATCTTCTGTTCCCCCAGGACCCCCAGAGCTCCAAGATGACACAGCAGACCCCCCAGCACCACTCAGCACCTCTGTACTGAGGTGAATGCAGACAGCACAACCCTTGGCACATGCCAGCAAGAGAGACAGAGGCATAAAATTCCTTGTGGGATGTACATTCCGTGTGTCCCTGCTGCTCAGAGGGCTCCTGGAGGGGACAGGGCAGCAGCAGCTGCAGAAACCATCCCGCTGAAGCAAATCTCCTGTTCCTGGAGCGCAGGGTCACTCGCAGCCCTGCTCTGGGCTCTGCTGTCCCCTCCTTGCCCATCCCCGGTGCCCCACGGGCTCAGCAGGCTCCAGGTGGGAAACCTGCCCTGGGTGATGCCCGGCTCAGCCCCTGCCAAGGACTGGCAGCGCTGCGGGCTCGGAGCCCTTCCAGCCGATGCCAGCGGAGGGAGCCCCAGCAAAGCCAATGGGAAGCTCCTGCATCCCTCTGGAACTGCGGCTCCCCCGAGCCGTAGGTTATTTCGATTATTTGGGTCACGGAAAGCACCTCTGCCGTCAGCAGGGGTCCGGCACACACCTCAGGATGCTCCTTGACCAAAGCACAGACAGAACGATGCAGAAAAGCTTTAGAGCCCCCAGAGAGTGCCTGGGTACCACAGCCTCTTCACCTGCACCTCCTCCCCTCGCCTGGTCAGGACAGCTCCCAGTGGATTTGGGGAGGCTTTGTCCGACCCAGCAAGCAGCAGGGAGCCTGCTGTGGGGTACAGTGCCTGGCCTTTCTGCAGGCTTTGTGTGACAGCTGGGCTCCGTGAGAAATAGTTACTTGTTATAATTTTAGAAAGGTTTATTAAACCTTATCAAAAGTACAACAGAAGACTGGATAGAGAAAATGTTTTGGCGCCGGGGGCAAAGGATTTTCCTCACCATGTGCTCAGTCACACAAGAGAGGTTTCACCTTTTAACCCTTTAACCCCTCCCAAAATTCTGTCCATTGACCCCTTCTTTGCTGTCCAGTGGTGGAGTTCTCTTCCTCAAATCCCGACTGGAGTTCAGATGTCACCATAGTGACAAGCCAGCCCTCCCAAATATCCCAACCCCGGCTGTCCTTGATAACAACGCAAGGGGGCAAAACACAGCTATAAATCTATAAAACTTTTCTTAACCTATATGCATGATATTTGTCTGTTAATTGTGAGAGTCAATCATTGCATTACTCATCTATCACAGCTCTTTCCCTAAACAAAGAATTTTCTGTAAATATATTGCAGACAGCAAAGGGAACGTGCAGGAGATTTTTGCCCCTCCTACAACAACTTTCTCTGTACCTCTGCTCTGGTTCTCTGGCAGAAACACCTGCTATTTTTAGATTTAATATTTGCTGATAAAAAAGCTCCACCATGAGGGTACAGTCCCATGACAGGCTTGAGCTGAACAACTTGGCTGCTGCAGAAAGGCAGAAGCCTTTCCCTTTCTTTTTCTCTTTTTCTTTCTTTCTCTTTCTTTCTTTCTTTCTTTCTTTCTTTCTTTCTTTCTTTCTTTCTTTCTTTCTTTCTTTCTTTCTTTCTCTTCCTTCCTTTTTCTTTTCTTTTCTTTTCTTTTCTTTTCTTTTCTTTTCTTTTCTTTTCTTTTCTTTTCTTTTCTTTTCTTTTCTTTTCTTTTCTTTTCTTTTCTTTTCTTTTCTTTTCTTTTCTTTTCTTTTCTTTTCTTTTCTTTTCTTTTCTTTTCTTTTCTTTTCTTCCTCTCTCTCTCTCCTCCTGCAGTGTGCCCCCACCTGAGCAGTGCAGCTTCATTTCCCCATCCTGACTGCAAGATAAAATGATCCAGCTCATTAACTTGGCCATTTGAGCCAGTTCCAGGCTCTCACAATGTGGCCAGGCAGGTGTGGGAGATGGAACAAAATAAGACCTGGGAGGGTGGAGGGAAACCTGCCCCTTGAACCTGGGCTGAGCCCATGTGAGCCAAGGTCCTGCTGTACCAGGAAACCACAACCGAATGAAGGCAGGCTGAAAACAAACAAAATTATGGGATGGGCACAGCAGACCTGCAGGCTGCTTTCCTGTGTGTAGTGGGCTGACTGCTGGACAAACACCAGAGCACTCATGAAAATCATCTACTCTGAATCTTTTTCCTTTTCACCAAAAAACCAAGCTATTTCAAACTACGACGCTGTGCAAACAGCTGGTATGGGCTCAGGGGCACTGGACAAGTCATTGCAGGAGAGATGAAATAAGAGATTTCCACCAAATTCTTTCCTTTCACTGCCTTGGTGTCCTCTTGGCCCGCAAACTACCAGAGGACAGCAAGCAAGCAATACCTGGAGAACTCTTCAAAGAGTACTCAGAAAGGTCAAAAGACATCAGGTGCTCCCTCAAAATGTTTCATCCAAACTGTCCAGGACAGCTCAGAGAGAAATTTCCCTCAAAGGAGCAGCTGGGTTTGCTTATGAGATGGACTTTGCTCATTTCCCAGTGACTCTTTTTGGCCCTTGGAGTGTGGAGGTGGATCAGGGACAGCCCTGGGCAGCACTTCAGAAGGCTGGGAGAGGAGGTCTGAGGCAGGAGAGCCAGGATTACACTCACACTGAAAGCAGAAAAAATGGGTTTTTCTTTTTTTTCTTAGTGAATAGGGATGCCATCCCCCATGGCCACAGCACAGTGGTGCTGCCTATTTGCCCACATTTGGGGAAAGCACAGGGATCAGCACCCAGAGAGGCCAAGGGATGGGGGGTTCACCTTGAAAAAACACCTACATGGTTTTAGAGCTCCCCTGCCAGGCTGGCATCACTGCAGTCTCTAGTGACAGCTTCTCTTCTGGGCCTGGCTAGCACATAGCCTGAAAAAAACGTGGAATTCCTGCCTAGCAAGGGGGGCTGGAGGGCTATGGGAGGGCAGAACAGGGAGAAAACAAGTGATTTGCACCCAGAAAAATCAAGAAGTGGTTCTGGAGGAACCAGAAGTGAAGCTGCAGCTGTGGGCACCAGATGTTACTTGTGCACTGAGTCATGAAGCAGAGGAGGCCACAAACACACCAGTGCTCTCCACAGAGTGCAGAATATTCCTGTTTCTGTCCCCTGCCAGGGCACTCACGCTCACAGCCAGCTAAGAGGTCCTGCTGCCTCGTGTGTGAGCAAGGAGACTGCAGCCTGGTGAACCCTCCATCTGAGCCAACGAGGCTATGCCTAAATTCTTACCCTGGTTCTGCTCATCTCCTGTCCACCTTGATGTTAGAAAAACCACCTGCTCTCTCTGTCTCCTCTGTAAAGGGGAGAGGATGGCATTTTTGTCTAGCTTGTAAGGAGAGAGGGCTTCTTACAAACAGCAACTCCCATAATGATGGCTGTGAAAAATGCCTATTTTACGATTGGCTTTTTGCAAATATTAAAATGAATATTATATGTGTTATGTTAGAAAGTTATGCTGTATTAATTTTCTTAAATAGTGTGTTAAATATAGTTTTAGGTAACAACATAATGTTAAAATAGAAACTATGTCTGTGAGATTTTTTTTTTAAGAAAGGAATGAGGTACTCACACCAGATAGCAGCCACAGGACACCTAAATCTTTCAGAGAAAGAGAATTTATTGCTCCATCATCAGAAGAAACTAACTTCTTCCCACCTTGCTCAGCCACGAAGATGCTGTCAGGATTCAGAGGAAGAAGTTGACACTGACCAGACAGAATCCTTTGTTTGAATTGAATTTATGTATGAGGTGTATGAATATGCAACAGGCTATTGCTTTTGTTAATCCTCTGTTAACGTGGGTCCTTTTATGGGCTTATTTTGCCCAGAAAGAGGTACCCGGACTGTCTGTAACTCTTTGTTTTGATTGTCTCATATTGTCCTAATCCAAATTCTCCAAATTTTTATTACTGTAATTATATTACTATTTTTATAACCATGTTATTACTATTAAACTTTAAAAATTTTAAAAACAAGTGATTGGTGTTTTTCACAATGGCCTTGACCCCAGCTTGAAGGACAAAAGTTCTAATCACATCAAATATTGTGTTGAACTCAAAAACCCTGCAACTTTATTAGTTTTCCTGTTTACAATTACAAAGCTCTCCCTAACAGATAGTAAATCAGCAGTGCTCCTGATCAGGGGCTGGATCTCAAAGCCTCTCCAAGGAAAAGCTTCCCTAAGACACAGAAATCCCTGAGCCAGGCTCCGCAGTGCCTGCACTGCTGCCTCTCCAGGGCTCTGACTCAGCATCTCCTCCTCCCTGCCACTCTCCCAGCCCCAGGGGCTGCTCCTGGTGCCAGGCAGCTCCAGTGCACCCCAGCCACAGCACCAGAGCAGCGTCCCCACAGGGCCAGGGCTCCCCTGGGCCCCTCAGACAGGCTCTGTCCCCTTGTGCCTGCTGGCAGAGTCCTTCACACACAAAGCCACAGCCAGTCCTCCCCCAGACCCATGTGGAAGACACAGCTCCAAATTCCCCCCGTTCCCTCTGCTGTGCTGTGCAGCCCCTCCTGGGCTTGCTATAATTGAGGATATTATCAGAGATCTGCTTATATAACCATGGTGATTAGTGAAGTATAGGCACGCAAGGAGATTAGGGGAGGTTACCCAGCTACAGCTCTGCTCTAATGTACATGGGTTGCCTTCTCAGATTATTTTTTTGGCATTGCATCTTACATTGGTTCTCTTTCCTCACAGTTGCACCTTGTTCCAAAAGGTGTCAAGCGGGGAGCTGGAAAAAATGTTCAAAGGGCTTGCTGGCTGTGGGTCAGTAATTATCCCTGCATATGCACTGTTAGCAAAATCCCTTTAACCTGAGAAACCAAGTCCTGTGCACTGGCCTGGAACTCCAGGTAATTCTTTAGCACATAGTTCTGGGCACTGGCAACAAGAAAGTGCTATTTTCCAGTGCATGTTTGAAGTACTTCATGTACTGAGTTTCTGTGTTTGTTTTAATCCTTTTTTTTCTGTATCCAAGCACTGCTTTCTTTTGCTCCACAATTAGGTTTTTTTCTGCCTTTCCTCCTTTCTTAAAACCAGCTGCTTCCCTCCTCATTTTCCCTCTCTGCCCTTTTATCTCCAAATCAGATCTGGGTGTCACCGTTTTGTCCTGGGTTGATGACAGTGGGTCTTAAGGAGGCAGAGCAAAACAGAGGAGGGGCTGTGGCAGCATTTAACCCTGAGCAGTTTGGGGCAGGGAGTAACCCGCAGTAAATCACTAACCTGAGATTTACAGATAGGTATAAAAAAAAAAGAAACATGGAAAAAGACTGGCTGCTGTTACCATGCCAGGCAGAGATCCCTTCCCCTGACTCACACCAGCAAACCACCCAGCGTGTTTCAAATATTGAAAACGTGTCTTGATTCCCCAGGAAAAATGTATTTTGACATATTTCAGCTGAAGGCTTTAACAACAATATCGGAGCAAAAATCAGTGCAAGTTTGCTGGAAGGAGCAGGGAGCAGGTGAGCTTTACATCCCTAAAGAGCACAGAAAGAACAGGGCAGGACATGGAGCAGTGTCTGTCCCTCTCCTGAGACAGCCCACAGCTCAAACCAAATCAGGAGTTGCAGGAAATATCAGGTTGGATGGGGCTTGGAGTGGAACCTGGGATAGTGGAAGGTGTCCCTGCCCATGGCAGGGGCTTGGAATGAGATGATCTTTAAGTTCCCTTCCACCCCAAACCATTCCATGATTCTGTGAACAGTCCAGCTGGAGCTGTGAGCTCCATGGAGTGGATTTGTTACTGCTTCAGGGAACTGCAAAACATCTGAATTTTCCTTGTCTCACACTCAGTCTTGTTTTCTGAATCAGCAGAACCAGTAAGTTTATTTCCTGACGTGGTTTCCAGTGATGTACAGTACTGGCCTGTTCCACGTGAGCTGCTGCTCCTTCACAAAGATTTCAGTTCACCGGGCTCAGCCTTGCAGCTTTCGGCCTGTAATTCCATTAAACCTCCCAAAAATAACGATCAGAAAGAATTTGGTCCTACTCTCCACTCTGCTTTTAATTCAAAAGCAAGGTTTTGGGGTTTTTTTAATTTAAACCCCTTCAGAACGTACACACACACACCACCTTTAAGTCAATCCCTTTATTCCAGCACTCGGAACCCATGGCCCCTGTGAAAAGTGCATATTATATGGCTCTACGCAGATATTTACTATACACATTAAGTTGTATTGAGTAGTGCTGTATTAACATTTTAATACCATAGTAAATGTAGTTTCATAGCAAAAAAGTAGCTTTTGTAATTAAAACAGAAACTATGTATGTAGAATGTTTTCTTTTAGAAAAGAATAAGAAGTCCTCACTGGATGGCAGCTGCAAGGCACCTAAACCTTTCAGAAAAAAGAAAATTTATTGCTCCCTTATCAGCAGAAAACTAACTTCTTCCCACCTCACTCAGACAGGAAGACAGCATAAAGATTAAGAAGTTGACAGTGACCAGACAGAATACTGTGTTTAAATGAAATTTATGCATCATGTATGAGATCAATATGCAACAAACAATTGTTTTTAAGGGTTAATTCTCTGTTAATGGGGGTCCTTTTTCAGGCTTGTGTTGCCCAGAAAAAAGTACCCGGACGTTGGTATCTCTTTGGTTTCGTTGTCTCATACTGTCCCAATTTCAATTGTTCAAATTTCATTACTTTAATTACATTACTATTTTTATAACCATTTCATTACTATTAAACTTTTAAAATATTCAAAAACAAGTAATTAGCGTTTTTCGCAGCCCTGTCCCCTCAGGCCCCGCCGGGGGCGGGACTCGAACCCGCGGCCTGGCGATTCCTCCCGGGGCTCCGCCCCGCCGCCCCTGCGCGCTCGCCGCGGCGACCCCGCGTGCGGCCCCCGCCTCCCGCTGCCTTCCCTCAGCGCGGCGTTTCCGGCGCGGTCGCTGTGACGCGGCGGCGGCGCCGGGGCGGTCCGGCGGGCGGGCGGGCGGTGGGAGATGGCGGAGTACCTGGCCTCCATCTTCGGCACCGAGAAGGACAAGTGAGTGGCCCCGTTCCCCCGCTCCCCGCGGCTGCGGCACCCCCGGGAGGGAGGGGGAAGCTCGAGGGGAGGCCGGAGGCCCGTAGCGGGTTGCGCGGGGACGCGCGGCCTGGTTCCGATCGCGGCGGTCAGCCCCGCTCCCCTTCTCCCTTCCCCGCGGGGGGGGACCCCCGGCCCGTTTCGCCCATTTCTTCCACTCCCGCCTCGGGGGGCGCCGCCGCGTCCCCCGCCCTTTCCCATCCCGCCGGAGCGCGGCGGGAAGAGGGGAGCGAGAGGCGGCCGCGCTGCCCGTTCCCCTCCCTTCCCCCCCCCCCCCAACCCCGCCGCCATCGCCTCCCTCAGGCCCTTCCCCTCCCCCCCCCTTCCCCTCCCTCCCCTCCCCTCCCCGGCGCGCGCCCGGCGGCGCGTGGGTCCCGCGCGTTCCCGCGCGCGCGCGCCCGGCGGCCCCGCCCACGCGCTTCCCCTCCCCCCCCCCTTTCCCTTCCCCTCCCCTCCCGGGCCGGGGCCGTTCTCGGGCGCTCCCTCCCCACCCCCCGCTTCTTCCTCTTCCTCCTCCTCCTCCTCTTCCTCCTGCCGTGCCTGCCCTCCCCTGGCCGCCATGAGGGTGTGCCGCGCCTCGTGGCGCGCTCCCTCCCTCCCTCCGCCCTTCCCCCGCGGCTGCGCCTTCCTGCCGGGGCCGCTGGGTGCCGAAGCTTCCCGCCGCCTCCTGCCAGAAAGCGCCTCCTCCTCCTCCTCCTGTTCCCCTTTTGTTCGTGTCCCTGAGCCTCGCAGCAGCCTAAGAGCTCCCGCTCTGCTGCAAGGACAGCGACTGGTTATTTCTCCCCCCTCCCCAGGGTGCGGAGGATTTCCCCGACTGCTGCATCCTGATCCTACAGGCTTCTGCCTGCAGCCTTCCACGCGTCCGGGAACGCCTCTAGTTTCTCTGGTTGTTGGAAGCACACACACAAAACCCTCCTAACGAAAATTTGGTCACCACCGGCCTGACCAAACCGGCGTGTTTTTCCACTCGTAAAAATGAAAAGGGGGCATCGATGTGCTGCTGGACTAAATTACTCTTGTCAGCCCCTGGCCGTGGGGCTTCTGCTGTGCTCTGTAGCGCTGCCATTCCAGGAAAGCAGTGTCGGCAGCCTCTCTTTTGAGCTCTGTTACTGTAGCATCCTCTCACACAAAGGAGATACATAGGAATTTAATGCTTTGCAGTCTCAGAGTTTTAATCGGGCATGAAATTCCTGTGCAGCTCTTGTTTTCTGTTAAAAAAGGCAAACGGAACCTTCCAGAAGGTGCTGAAGTTGGAGGCACTATTGGAAATTTTGTAGTTAGGTGTTTCTTTTTGTTTCAGGTTAGAGTTCAGAAAAGACAGTAAGTATTTTATCATGATAAGTGTTTGTTTTCAAAAACATAATGAAGAGTGAGCATGTTGCAATTTTACAGTAGAATGCTTTGCTAGAGATCAGATGTGCTTTAGTACTTTAATAATTCTCCCCTCCATGAGTTGATGTTGGTTACACAGGATTGTGGAAAATAATTGGTGTTAATTATGGGTATAATCATTTTTCTTCCAGGAGAATTCTTATATTTCATTTACCCATATATAGCCCATAATAGTTTTCTTGCCCTTCAGAATTTTGCATTTCCCTGTCAAGGTAACTAAACTCCTTGTGGTTTTCTTTCATCATTCTGTGTGAGTTACACCTTTTTGTGGGAGTTTCAGGAGCATTTCTAAACCCAGGTCATTATCGAGGTGTCCTGAGATGGATCATTCAAGAAAAGCTTGTGGTTTAAAACAAAAAGCAGCTTGCTCTTAAAATCATTAATTGTATTCATGGAAATGGCTTCACTGAGTGGATTTATTTTGCTGGTGTGTATTCTTTCTGTAACGTGATTTTCTCTCCCCTGAATTATTTTGGATCTGTGTTGGTAGCAGCCTGAGTTCCCCTTAGAGTACAGCTTAAAGAGGTGCTTTACAAAACACGAGAGAGCTGCAGCTGTGTCCGTTTCAAAGCAGATTTTACTGCCTGGACCCGGGGCTGCCTCAGCTCAGCCCCAGAGCTCCCAGTGTCCATTTTCAGGGCGTTTTTCTCCCATCACCCACTGAAACTGATGGAAAGACAAGACTGGAGAAGCAGAAGAGTAAAACAGAGATCACTTGTGTGTGGTGAATCATGAAACCACTTTGGGGGAGACTGGTCAGATACTGGCTGTAAATTAGGGGTGCAAGGAGTGAACATGGACAGGTTTGTTGGAATGCTTTCCTGTACGGTTTTGATGTGGGCTTTTTTCTGTGTTACTTGTCCACATCAAGATAAAGACATTTAGGGCATAGGCTTTTTTGCAGATTAATGCTTTCTGTGCCAGTGTGTAACTACCTTATTCATTTTTTTCTTGCAGAGTCAACTGCTCATTTTATTTCAAAATTGGAGCTTGTCGCCATGGAGACAGATGTTCTCGGTTGCACAACAAACCAACATTTAGCCAGGTTTGTTTCCCCTTTTTTCTCTTTCTTGTGGAAATATACTCTGGCTTCTTTAAAACATAGATTCTCAGATACAAGTGAATAATTACCAAGCTCCAGATTAATTAGTTCAGTTTTAGCCCCAGTTTATCTGGGTATTTGCTTTTTTTTTTGGGTATTCCATTTACTTCTCCCAGCATTTCTAATTATCTCCTGTCACCCTTAATGGCTGCAGGAAGCGATGCTGTTGTAAGCTTGCCTGTAGTAGAGACCAACCAGTGCTAACTTTCAGGTGAGTGTGCCTTCTCAGTGGTGTTCAGGCACTTAAACCATCCCAGAGTTCTTAAATCACAGACAAAGGCAGCTCATTCCACCTGTCCCAAAGGTGGCAACTTCAATCTTTTATGCATATAATAAAATAAAACTAATTAATGAATAAAAGTGACTCATCTGTCACTTGCTCTCTGACCCAGGCTCTTAAGTTTCAAGAGTGACTTGCATACTTCCTTTGAACGTGGAAGAAATGGTTTATTGAAAACAACTTGCCTGGTTGCTGAGGGTGGATTGTCAATTGGCATGACAGATTGTTTAATCTTTGGCTCAGTGAATATTGTTAAGAGACATGATGTGTGACTGCATGTCTGCCAGAAACAAAAATAAATTTGAAAAGGTGCAGGGAGTGACAGGCTTTTCATTATTGTTATTATTATGAGCTGTGCAATATTCACAAATTACATTCCTGGATAAATGTATTTTTTTTCCTCTTTCTATCAATGCTGATTGTCAAGGTACACAGATGAATTTCTTTGGGAATTTTGTACATGAGCAGTAGTGCCTTTGAAAGTTACTGCATTTTTAACTACAGCAGTAGTTTTAAAACTACAGAGAAAAAGTTCACATAACAGCAGAGTCTTCTGCAAGTTCGTTTAATCTGCTTGGGAGCAGAGGTGATGAGAAATGTGAACTGATGCTGGGTTGGGGAGAAATATCCATGTGACAGGTTCAGAGCTAAATTGTGAGTGGGCAGGGGGACTTCTAGGGGAGAATGTCAAGGTGACTGGTGGATAGGAAGTTCTGGTACTTAAGCAACAAAACCACCTCTTTGCTTCTGGGGTTTTAAAATTTTGTAATGCAGACACTGTATTTCAAAAGAGTATTGTCCGTTCTCAAAACTACCCCATGTTGCTGACCTACATGGAGCACAAGTTGAAGTGCAGTTGGTTATTCAGAGACCTGAATTTAGGTCGTTGACTATGAAAAAAATTCCTAAAGCAGAGACTTTCTACAGTAATTGTCTTTTAAGTTGAAAAAGCCTACAAAAAAAAACCTACAAAAAACACCCATGACCCTTACATTTTTTTTAAACCAATGAAAGTTTGTGTGCAACTACAGCAGAGCAGCCTTGAGCTTTGCTTTAGACTGGTTAGCAATGCCAGCTGAAGTGGGTCAGCAGGGCACATCCCATTCTTCCAGGGATGTCTGGGACTGCACAGCCTCGTGCTGGCAGCTGTGCTGTGACATCTCCCAGGTCCCTGGCACTGTGTGGGGTCTGCAGAAATCTTTATTTGTGTGCAGGTTGACAATCAGCTGTGATAGAAAATAGAACAGAGATCCTGCTAATGGGAAGTTACCAGCACAGTGTTTTAACCTTGTGCAGCTCCTGCTGGTGCAGCTACTTTACAGAAGAGCTGTGTTAGGAAAGGTCACACAATCCAGGGTGATCAAATTACCCCCATCAGCAGAAACACCCTAACGAGATGCCTGTTTCTGGCACTCTCCAGTTGTAGGCTGAAGCATAGGTAGTTCAGACCTGGGCCACGGAAGCACAAAGCCTTGGTTGGTATGGCTGGACCTGTAATAAAACGAGTGTGTGACTTTAAATGTGATGGTACAGTTGTATTTTTTTTACACGTTAAACGGGTGCTGTGTGTAGGTGTGACATTGCTGGTCCTGTGACTTCTTTAAGCTCTGAATTCTTAATGTGACTAATAATTATAATGTCTAAGCTAAAGTTACTTGGGGATTGCCATTCATACTGACTAACATTGAGCTTGTATTTTAAGTAATCAAATCTCAATTTTTGAGCTGCTTACAGTGATATGGACATTTGGATTTTTTTTGTAATATTAGTTTACTAACTTAAACATGGTTTGTTTTTTCAGACAACTTGATTTTAAGAAGAACGGTACAAATGTAAGGTTTCAAGTCTGCCTGGGCTAATTCTTCAAGTAAAAAGCAGAAGGGCTAAAAGGATATTGTCCTTATTTGAAGGATCGGAAACATGTGAACCTATGATGCTATTATATTATTTAAACAGAAATTCCACCAAGAAAACCCCGATGCACAAAACGAGATGTAGCAGTTGCCTAAAGGCCTTATGGTCTGGTGTAGCATTTTGGACACTGTGGCATTATGTATTACATGCTGTGCACATAACACCTATTTTTTTTTTCCCCCCCTACACTTGCAGTAGTGAATCTGGTCTCAAAAGTTTAGGCATCTCCAGAATACCTCGTGTGACATTTTAGGTTACTGGGCCTCACACCTCCCATTTTGAGGATAGCTGTTGAGACAAACGCAGCTCTTTCTTGGTGGTTAATTAAAACTGTTTTCATAATATGATGGTCTGGATGCAATTTTGGAAGATACTCTACAAATACAAAAGGAAGTCTTAAGGATAAAATATGACTTTTAGCTGTTTGCAAGCAAGTTGTCTCTTTGCAATTGTCTATTATATGCACAGCAGCCAGTAGAATTCCCCTTTTTATTTTTTTTCCCCGCAGACCATCTTGATTCAAAACATCTATCGTAACCCCCAAAACAGTGCACAGACGGCTGACGGCTCACACTGTAAGTCCCACAGTTGGAGAAATTTTTTTAAAGAATGGTGTTAAAGAGCCCACTCCTAATTATGATAAAATAATGTTGGCTTCTGAGCTGCTGACATAAAGCTGTTGCAAACAGGACAAGTGACGGAACTCTTCTTGCGCACAGATCAAGAATTTGTGGAATGTGTGCAATTCTGAGTGCAGAAAGGGCTGCACAAATTGGACTGGATGCAGATTCCCTTTTGTGTTGCAAAGTGAAACTTGGATACTTGGTAACACTGCATTCTTTTGAAAGGGTTAAATGCAGGCATTTCTCAAATTCTTGATTTAACACCCAAAAAAAAAAAAAAAAACAAATAGGTACATATGTACGGTAAGTCCCAAAACTGGGTTTTCTTTCATCTTAACTTTTTTAGGAAAATGGAGATTTCATGTTATGCTCTAATTATTGTATTACTTCCTTTCCTGGGATTTTGCTGCTAAGAAGCCATTCGGTAATACCAAATTCAAATTATTATGTTTTTAACGTGACTGCTGCATTTGGATACCACCTGTTTTCAGAGCTGTGTGAAATGATGCAAAACCCCTCTCTAGTAATATTGGTGAATGGAGTGAAATCAAGAATACAATAATGGAGTATCATGAGATCTCTATTACTTTACAGTGTTAGGTTGATGTAGAAAGGTCACCAGCTAAGTGCAAGTTCTCCTGCTTGGGAGAGAATAACCACCTCTCTTTCAGCACAGACTCGACCAAAGCGACCCTAAAGGAAACCAGTTTCTTGTTAAAATTATTTTCCATAATATAAAGTTGTTGCGTTTTGTATTTCAGACCATTGCCCTCTTGAACATTTACCGTAACCCTCAAAACTCTTCCCAGTCTGCTGACGGTTTGCGCTGTAAGTTCATACAAGTTCCTTCACTGGTTCCCTGGGCTTGATTGTCAGAGCTCAGTGTCGACTTAAACTGGTCTGCCATTTTAGTTTAACAGATCAAACTGACCACGTTTCGTTACATGTGTTCAAAACAAACACACAAAAAAATTAAAAAAAAAAAAAAAAAAACCAAAAAAAATCCCAACTTTTTTTGTCCCACTACCTTCCTCCCTACTCCCAAAACTATGGGGGAATCTGAATACCAACTATTAAATCAAAAAGGGTTAAAATTGTACTTCCCCTGTGAAGCAGTGTTGGTTGCACTGCTTTCTTCCTGTCACCTCTCTCCCTGCCAGTTGCCTGCATCCTAGGAATGGTTTTCTGTATGTTTTGTGCTATCCATTAGGTTCCACTGTCGGAAAGAGCAGGACAGTGACACATTGACTTCATTCAGAACAAATGTCCTGCTCTGTAAATGTTAAGAGAACTTGAACTGAAACTTTCAGACTGCATGCATAAATTTGTCCTAGGTTAATGCAGCTTCCATTTAGGGAGTGCACTTTGGAAGAACACACCATCACTGACTAACCCCTTCTGGCAGCTGTCCTTTTTGGATGGGTGCATGCTTAAAATTCTTTCCATACTTGGAAAATTCAAATTCTTATGCCATATTTACCTAAGACAAGTATTTTTTTAAAGTACTTTTGAGGAGGGGAAGGCATTTGGGTATGGTCATGAAGTAATTTAATGACTCCTCCTGAGATACAAATGGGCATAAGCAAACACACCTCCTGTGAGACTGGCAGCAGTTAATGCCCAGGATTGTTGATCGGCGATTAACTGATTTATCATTGAATGTAATTGAATCATCAATATTCAAATAAGATTTAAAAAAAAAAAGTTTTAGAACCAAAAAAGGGTCGGTGTTCTTTTCTAACTAATCTTTCTTGTTGAAGTGAGTATTTACTGTGTGGTAATAAAGCTTTGTTTGGCTATTCTTTTTTTTTTTTTTTGACTGTTGGTTTATAGACTAGTTCAGATTAGTTACCAGCATATGATTAGAAGTGCTCTGTGAATTGGCCACTAACTTAAAAAGTCAACTGTCTCTCTTGCTTCTAAAAGGAATAATGGCTCTGTTATGTAATTTGTGGTTTTGTCACACAGTCAAGCTGGACATGTAAATGAGCTGTGTCATTTTGTCTAGATGCTTGACCAGTTCCATTGGTTTGTAGGCTCTCTCCTTGCAGATGCTTAGTAGTTACTGCTGTTTCAGTAGACTGAAACATTTCTGGTTGAGTGTTGACACTCTGAGCTCTCAATGCGCTGGTAACTAATTTGCACAGAGTTACAGCAGTTTGGTCTGTGGAGCTGTTTAGATTTACAGCTGCAAGAGTCCTGCACAGATCCTCCAGTGTTGTAAATGCTGGTATCCAACTCTAGTTTGTTGTGACAAGCGAGTAGCTGTGTGCCAGAGCCTGACTGTACCTCCTGGGGTAGAGCTGGAGCTCTGCAAGCAGTAGGTTTGCTGAAACTCCTGGCTCCTTGGTTTTTGATACTTGTCCCTACTTAAGTATTGCATGTATTTGAAATGGATAACTTGGGTAGCTGTTTAATGCCTTGTCATTGTTGCTTAACTGTCTTCCTTTCTATTGCCGTCGTAGAGGATTAACCTTAGTTTGGAACAGCAGTAGTTTTCCTGAGTGTTTTAATTAGTAATTGGGCTTCTCATGGTTCAGATGCCATTAGCCCTGGAATATGGATGTTTGTAAAGCCTGTGCATATGTATACTTCCCACTTTGGAAGGTCATTGAAGTAGTCTTTAACTAACTGTTGCCTGTGATATCCTAATTTGACCAAAAAAAAAAAAGATTAGCACTTGTCCATCTAGTAAAAAGTAGTTATTCCCACCGAGGCTCCCAGAGCTCCTGTGATACCTTTAGAAACAAAACAAAAAAATCCTTAAGTGTTAGTAAGCTGTTATCAGTGATGTTGGCAGAACCTTGGGAATATAGTTAAGTATTAAACTACCTAGAATTACTGGTTTAATGTTTGATATTCCTTAATTTGCTATAACCACGGGGGAGAAGAAATTTCTTAAAAGCAAACATGTCTCAAATGCAGAAACACTGTCAGCCTAAACTATAAACCAAATGCCCCTTAGCCTCTTGTGGAGGTGAGCTGGGTGGAAGAACAGGAACTGCAGTTCCAAAGAGTGTGGCTGGTTAATATTAGAGCCTTTCAAAAAAACCATAAAGTTTGTCCAAGTGGTAACAATAGCCAAAAAATTTTTCATACCAGCCTGAAAATGAATAAACTCAGCTTTATTGGCTCAGTTTCTTGTCTTTCACATTCTGTTAACTAAACCAGTCTGGTTTTTAATTTTAAACATTAGCATATTTTTCTAGCAAAAAATGCAGGGTTTGTTGTAAAACTGCTCCGCTTGATCTTAATAAACCACTTAACTGCTGGAGAGCTAATCTAATGGCTTTAATGTATACAGCTTGTTTAAAGTGCTGTAGACTGGAAGAAACAAACTCATTTTTATACATTTAATGCTTTGAAAAATAAGCCACACTTATTTTGGGTTTTGTAGCAGCAGGCAAGCAGCAGTCGTTTTTTGAAGTCCAGCTTGTATCATGAAAATAATCTTAACTGGAATATAAGGCTGGCTTGTCTTGCACTGAAAGGTGTTCTGCAGGACTAGAGAAAAATGAAGTGACACTCAAACTAGAAAAATGGCTCTCTGTTGCAAAGCATTGATTGCACTGAGAAAAGTGTGTCATTTCAATTACTATTTTCAGCAAAGTAAAAAAAATTCTGGGCTAAATTACATTGTGAGCTCTCAAATTCTAGTGGATATGCTGGAGAAGTAGGCATAAATTTCTGCCTTTAGGAAGAGGAATACTAAATTTTAGTAATATTTTAAAGTATGGAATTGTAACAAAGCACTTGCCTTCTGTTTAGGTAAAATTGTTGCTAGTTAGAGAGTGGGACTATACATTAAATTCTAAGTGATATTTCAGAGTAATTATTTTCCCCTTTAAATTTGTGGCATACAGCTTTGGCTCTGATTAAAACTTGCTTTGATTTGATCGTATCAATGTAATATTTTGACAGATACTTTGGGGACTCAAAGCTCTTCACACATCCTTATTTTGCAATATTCCTGTTAGTTAGCTCCATGCTATATGGTGTCTCTCATGCTCCAGATGGCCTCTCTAGATTGTTTTGTAGTTTGATCAAATCTCCCCTTCTTTATTGGCAGGCTCTAATCGATCTGACTCTTTGACTTTTGCAGGTGCTGTGAGCGATGTGGAGATGCAGGAACATTACGATGAGTTCTTTGAGGTAGGTAAAGGAGCATTGCAGTATCCCTGGATTTGTCACCACAGATAAGTTAATTGGATAGCACAATTAGACAGATTCAGGGAAAAAACACTTATTTCCTCGGGTGTTCCTATAAAACATACAACTTTGTATTAAATATTTCCTGGTGTAACCATTGGTTAGTTTGACTTTGACTGCTTGAAATAGTCTTTGTTTAACATCAGCAGCTTAAGTGACGTAGCATTTTGATTGTATAATCTCATTTTTTATAAATTTTAAGTATTCTTAATTATTTGTATAAAAACAAATTACCTGAAGCTAGCATCAGAGTTTCTGTGTTGTGTTTTCAGTGCATCCTGTGTATTCTGTAAATGCTGTGTGTGTTTTCCATAGGTTTTTCTTGTATCTTGGTAGTGCTGTGCTTATAGATGGCCAAGAAAGTATTCATTTTAAATCCCAAAATGTAAAAAAATAAATCAAGTGGTCTCGCTTTTTTTCCTGTACTTACTTAGAGGTAGATGCAATATTTCTTTACTTCCAAGTAATGTGCTGCAAACTTTTGCTGGGTTGCTTTGTGCTTAGGAGGTCTTCACAGAAATGGAGGAGAAATACGGTGAAGTTGAGGAGATGAACGTCTGTGATAACCTTGGAGATCATCTAGTTGGAAATGTATACGTAAAGGTAGGATGAAGAGATGTTCATGCACTCACAAGGGGTGGTGGTTATTGATTTGGAATTTTAAAAGCTACTGTGTGATTGTAGAATTTATTTTGATAGGAAGGCTCTTCAGTATATAAGCTACTCTCCAACTTCACAATTTAAAACTGTTAAAGGAATCCAAAAGAAATTTTAATGAATTTTGAGACACTTTCTTGGTAGTCAAAAATCCTTGTAATTTTCAGACAGATTAACTTTTTTTTCTTTTACATAGTCACCACTACTGGACTGTTTAGTTTGGCAGGGTTAATTTGGGTCTGTCTTAGCATCCTGCTGCCCTTTAAGCACATCAGTGTGAGAGAGGTTTTATATGCCACAGGTGCATTAATTTTCTGACTCCCCAGTTAAACACTATATCTGTGACCAAGTTAGCTTTGGCAATAGCTGGGTGGTTCAAGGTGCAAACTGGAGCTCTTAGGTTTAACTTTAAAAAGTCATTGGTATCTCTTGAATAACAAGTACAAAGCTGTCACCTGCAGAAATTTTACTGTGTGTTCACAGTGTGGGGGAGGTGTGAGAGAGTTCCTTTGAATATTTTGGCTGTACATTCCCTCAGCTGGAAAGTATTTTCACACCTGGAATTCTGGACTGTGTAGGTCATGAGCAGAAAAAAAAGTTGTTTTAAAAAATTAGCTGTGAAAAGGCATTTCAAATTTAAATTTTACAGTCATCGTAAAACAGGATCTGATTTTTGTAAATTCTCATTTAAATGAATGTGAGCTCCAGTTTTTATATAAATTTCTCTTAAATGTTTGAAAAAAGGCATTACATCAGGACTGTGGTGCTCCAGAAAGTATTTATAAGCATTCTCTTGGTTTAAAGCTGTACTAAGAAAACACAGCATCTTCTATTGACTACCTTTCCCACTTGAAAGACCAACCAGAGCATAATGAAGAGGAAAATCAATTATTTGATTAGCCCTTGAGTCCCAGCTAATGAAAAGCTGCCATATTTACCCTTGATTTGATGGACTGTCCAAGAAACCTGAAGTAGCTTCTAATTTCATTACCAGAACCCTGAGCCTCAGATACCACACAACCGATTTGATAGGAATCTTTATCTCCTCCTGTTGCTGCTCTGAAAAGGCTGATCTTGCTTTCAGTTCCGCCGTGAAGAAGATGCAGAGAAGGCCGTGATCGACCTGAACAACCGCTGGTTCAACGGGCAGCCCATCCATGCCGAGCTCTCCCCTGTGACTGACTTCAGAGAGGCCTGCTGCCGTCAATACGAGATGGGGTACAGCAGGGCCTGGCTCGTGCCTTTGGCAGCTGGGAGGGTGCTTGGGTGGGGGTTTCATGCAGAAACCACTTCAGGTGTCAGTAGTGTGGAGGACCTGCAGTGAGCCTCTTGACTCCTGCCTCTTTTGGGGATTTTCTCCTTAAAGTGCGGCAGCATCAGTAAATGGTGCTCGTAATTTACTGCGTTTAATATTAGAGGTGTTGAGGCAGCAGATAGAATTTCCAGCTCTACACTAACTGAGCCTCTTGAATTCTGTTTCAGAGAGTGTACACGAGGAGGTTTCTGCAACTTTATGCATTTGAAGCCCATTTCTCGAGAGTTAAGGCGCGAGTTGTATGGGCGGCGTCGTAAAAAGTAAGTTTGTTTTTAAACACTGCTAAAACAAGTAATTTAAGGATCAGTTGCTGAAAAATCTGAAGGCAAATCTTTAAACTTGTGCCAAGTCCTCTTGTTTTTTCTGACGCATTTCTTGCACATGCCAAAGGGCGTCAAGTCAAGCTGGCAAGTGGCCAGTTTCCAGCAAAGAAGTAGGGCTCTGGAAATATGGTGCTTCTTGCTCTGCAATGCTGTGGATTCTGAAGGTTGTGCTGAAGGCAGGGCTCAAGGGGAAGACAACTTACTGAGTTACTGAGGACATGGGCCCTACCTGTTCAGATACAGATGGACATCACTTGGTAGAAGTTGCTTTATGCTTCTTCTGTTTTATTCTCTTCTAGACGTGTTTGCTCATGGCCTTTGTTAGATGCTGGCCAATGGGCATTTTTGGTAGCAGATTGGCAGCTTTCAGCATTATTTGCAGTCAAGCATATCTACAGATTGTACTCAGGACCCAGCCTTATTTGCCTTTAACTGTTAATGGTGAAATGGTGTAGCCTGTATTCATTTCTTACTGTTAATATCAGCAGTCACTGTATGGAGCTCACTTTTAGCTTCACAGCGTGTCTCTTGATAGGAATTCCCAGTAGGAGAAAGGAGAAGTAATTTCACCTAATGGTAAAAAAAAAAGATAAAGACATTTTATTATGTATTAAATTATTCATTTAGTGAGGTACCTTGCAGAAAGGCTTTTACCACTGCTGTTACTATGATGGTTCACTTGGAGCTGGATTCAATCTGCTTGCATTTAAGACCTTGGTATTTGGGATAGGCATATAAAATTTTTCATCTTGCTTTTATATAGAGTATGATTTTTGTAGATTTCTGACACAGAAGGAGCCTGGGATTGTGAATGTGTTTTTCCTGTAAACATCTAATTGGCAGTGTTTCAGAATCTGTGAGGATGAATTTAACTTGGAAAAACACAGATTGTGTTGCTTAGCCATATGTATTTGTGGCTAAGTAAATCTTTCAGATATTTTAATGCTTTATGAAAAAGACCAAGTGTGTTTTTATATTAACCTTTTGGTCACTGTTGCAAATCTGGAACTCTCAGATTCAGTAATGCTGATTGGGAGTGGCTGTGATAGCAGTATGTGCAGGCTGGTTTTAGCTCCCTTCCTGAATTTATCAACCTAAGAGGCAGGGAAGATAATTTGCCAATGCTTGTGTCCTGGAGGGGTAGAAATCATGTAGAGTGAGCAACAAGAGAACTGGATTGTAATTGCTAATTAATGCAATTGATTTAATACGAGTGGACTTAGAAGCAGCTGTAGGCTTTTGGTGTGTGTTGCTAAGAGCTATTCCTGTCTGCCAAAGCAGGTGTTCCCTTCTCCTGCTTTAAATAACAGCAGTGTAACCGTGCCTCTCCTTGGGGTTGGCACATCCATTGTAAGAGGTGGCTGCAGGGAGCAGCCAGTTCTTGTACCTGTTTGTGCTGACTCCCAGCATGAAATTTGGGCAGTTTGTAAATACACTGTGCTTTGCGGCCCAAGTGCCAATTAACCAATCCTTCTAATGACACACTGCCTTTCTCCTCTCTCATCACTCCCATTCTTAATTCCACCCACTGTGTGGTACTGCAAGTAAATCACTGCCTGGGGTGAAACAATAAAATGTCCAAACTCTCTTTGAAGGCATCGATCCAGGTCGAGGTCCCGCGAGCGCCGGTCGAGATCCAGAGATCGCGGCCGTGGAGGAGGCGGCGGCGGCCGCGAGCGCGACAGGAGGCGGTCGAGGGACCGCGAGCGATCCGGTCGATTCTGAGCCATGCCATTTTTACTGTATGTCTGCTAGAAAGTGTTGTAGTTTGACCAAACAAGTTCATAATGACATTTTTTTTAAAGATGGGCTTCTGAATAAAAAATTTGTAGTGATACAGTATTCTTTGTGTAACTTGTTTCTTGTTGGGGGGAGTCTTTTTAACTGTCATTCCTCTATCTTGACAAATACCTGGATAAGTCTGCCTGAGGGAAAGGTGGTAAATGTATTGGAGGAGCGCCAGTTCTGGTTTGGGTTTTTTTTTAATTTTATTCAAGTATAATTTGAACTGTTGATGAAAATGTGTGTGTATATAATATAAAATATTATATACATAGTAAAAATAATATACTGCTTAAGAAACAGTTACTCACATAAGTTTCCCTTTTCTGCTATGCTGTCTGCTTATTTAGGTTAGTTTAGGCACATTTAAGAGGAAGGCTGTGCGAAATGAATTTATTTACTGAGTAGAAACGCTTAGTTACAAAAATGTATGTTTGTTTGTTACCAGAAGTCTGTGCTCTGTCTATCAATGTGACTGTGGCATTTACAATAAATCCAATTTCTTGGTGTAAAATCTAAAGCCTATTTTCTAAGCACTCTGGAGTAGTTGAGTTGCTACTCCTGGCTGCCTATTTTCTAAGCACTCTGGCACAGTTGAGTGGCTGCTCCTGGCTGTGCCAGAGTTCATAGTTCAGGTTTTTATAATTCTTGACTAAATTCTTTTCTTTAGCTGGAAAGAAAGTTGCCTAGTGCAGTGTGGAAAAAGATATTTTTACTGCAATGATTCATAATAGGCAGGTGAGGGTTTTGTGGGAAAAAAAAAACCAAACACCAAAATTATGCTCCATGCAACATAATAGAGAAGTGCTGTTGAAGGAAATGCAAGGTTGTGAATGCAAGGATCAAATTTCTTCACAGCCTTTTTTTTCTAATCTATGCTCTCTCATCTGTCATTTAATAAAAAGCATTTTGTTGGCATTCAAGGTCATAGAAAAAACTGATTGGATGCTAGTGGAAAATAAATCTTATTTCCACCTTCTTGATGGTCTGGAGTGTGATGAAAGCTAATGGACAGATAGCAGTTCCTTCACAAATACTTTTTTTTTTAATTTGAGCTTGAATTGCTCAGTCGCTGGACATTGTAGGTTGTGTCCCAAAGCATTCAAGCTGCAGTGGAAATGTTCATTCTGAGAAACAGTTTGTAAATGGTTGACTTGCAGTTTCACCTCCTTCATGTCTGCTTTTATTCAAAGTGTAACGTAGCAAGAAGTTTTGGTCATTGATCATATTTCTGCAAAATAGAACTGTATGTACACAAAGCTACGCAATAAAACACAGCTTTCCTGTGGGGGAGAGAATTTGCTAGAGCTTCCTTAGTTCTGAGCCAGATAACTTGCTAAATGATAAATCTGCTCCTTGGTGATTCTTTTTAGGAAAATGGAAATAGGATATGGATGCATGACATAGTCAGATGATTAACAAACCAGCTTCTTTCTGCCTCTTAAGTATAAAACCGTTTTTCTCACTGGAGCTTGGAAAAGAAAACAGTATCAAAAAAATGAGCTTTTCTAAATTAATCTGCTTTGCTTTTTAAACTAAATTCTTGCACCAGTTCAATATGAATTTTTTTTGTTCCCACTGGATGGTTTGGCTAACCAGACTTTGGAACTTGGTGTGCCAGGACCCTTTTTGAAGAAATATCACTTAAGCAGTGAAGCCCATCTCCACATGATGTTTTGTTGTAAGTACTTAAATCAAATGATGCTTTACTGGAAGAAATTGAGCAGTGCCTGGCATTAAATGACTGAGATGAAATGTATTTCTGCTGGGCATTAGGAATTTCACATTGATAATTTAGTTCTTAGAGTTTACAGGATATTAATCCAGTTCCATATTTCTCTTAGGTGAGATTCAGGATTATTGGTGAGCTAATTTAAATCTCAAGATATAAAAGGTGAGGATAGTTTTTGGTTTTTAAACAGTATCTAATACAATTTGGATAGTATTTCAAAGGTTTAAGATTTGCTCTATAAAGCTAGTTTAAAAGTTAGTTGTTCTTTAAAGTTAGTTTAAAACAAGTACAAATGTGTCCCTGTAATGGCTTTAATCTCTTTATCTAAATCCTGTTTCACTGCAGGTATATTTTTGCATGAACAGATAGTGGAAGGTGGATTTTTCTGTCTCCCCTAATACAATTTTACTGAGAAAACATTCTAGAATTCTGCCAAATGTATCATTTTGTGATTGATTGAACAGCTGCCCAAAAATTCCCCAAGTAACTGGAATGTGTTGGAATGGGCACTGAAAGCAGTGGATTTTACTGGATACTCCAATGGGTGCCTAGTGACAGCATTCAGCATATGAACTAAGCTCATGACATATCTTGTTAGGTTCTCCTTTTGAGACTGTGCTACCAGTAAAATTCATCAAATTTGAAATCTAAACTGCACCAATTTGGTGAAACATTTACACCTGACAGACCCGAGTGTTCGTTCACCAACACAAACCAAGTGGAAGTCCTACCTCCCCCTTCTCTTGTTGCCCACAATGTCTTTAAGATTTGTTTTTTCCCTCTCCTCCCCAAGGTTCTTACTTCTCAAATATTTCATTGTTGACTCTTCTGTTGAACAGTGGATCTTAATTTATGGAATTCCTTTACCTCAAATAAGTGACAGCATACAGGATTTTCTGAAGTCTGAGTCAATTAGGTTGAAACTGTTAATCCCAAGTGGCTTTCTCTTTGTATTTGGCTCTTATTCTGTGAAAATGCTGCTTGTCCATGAATATGATGTATGTTGAGACTGTAAAACCAAATGGAGAAAACTTGTTCAAAATAAAGCCTTTTTTTTATAAGAATCTGACAAAAAATTATCCCTTTCCTTTAGATTGGATGCTGCTCTTTAAATATCTAGTGAGGACATAGACTAAAGTTTCAAATTCTTATATCTTAACTTATGTTTTGAGCAATTCTTTGCAGAGCTGGTGAAGCATGTCTTCAGCTGAAATAACCCTGACTCTCCATATTTACACAATCAAGTTGGATTTTTATGAGTGCAGCTTGGGGTTAGGAGCTGGGGGGAGCTGGTTTGGGTTCTTTCAATTGATAAAGCTTTTGGTAAGGTTGTTAAGGTTAGGAAGAGCCTGCAAATTTCTGTTGTGGTGGTCTGCAGAGGACAAGAAAGGTTTTTACAGAAAGAATGTGTTTAATTGAAAAAAAAAATGTAATCAAAGGGGGGGTCATGACATTTTAAAGATGATTCCTCTTGGTGTTGCACCATCCAGGCTGCAAAATTTTGGGTGTTAACAATTGTACATCAGCACCTTAAACCGCATCTGTTGTCTTTGATACATTAGAAGTGAAACTGCTTTCATGGCAGCTGGGGAGGCTGTGGGTAAATAACTTCATTCTCCAGATACTGCTGTACTGAAGATTCCCTAAAAACACTCCTGGTCAGGAGAAGTTCCAGCTGAAAAATAGAACTGAGGTGGTGTTTTGTTTTTAGCTGGTAAGGAAGTAATGGCTGAGTGGCAAGGCTGTCACAGGAGAAATTATTTGCAGCTGCATTTATCACTTACTGCAAGGCTGAAGCCGAGCTGTGTTACTGTACAGTCTTACCCTGGAGCAAATGGATTTCAATTTAAAAAAAATACCAAAATTCCATCCAGATGTCTGTAGGAAAAAATTAATGTGTCTTCACGTTGAATTGATACCTGGTGCTTTCTAAAGCCATCCACAAGCATGTCAGAATTCATCCAATTAACTATTTTTTATGAAGCATAGAATAATTTGAGTTGGAAGGGACCTCAGTGACCATCATGTTCCAACCCCTCAGCCATGGGAGTGCCACTTTGCACTGGACCAGGTTGCTCAGAGCCCTTTCCAGTCTGGGGGTTGCACTGTCACTTGTCAGTGTCTCCAAATTGTTCTTCTATTTTGTGATTTTCATTCTGTTAAATGCACAGTGCATAAAAAATTCAGCGAATCTCCTCAGCTATGTAGACAGTCCCTCCTAGTCAGCAATGTGCTCATCAGCCAAAATCTTCTGATCCCATTAACCTTTCACATTTCATTTTTTACAAAATTCTAACCTTAGCAAGAAGAGCCGCGAGCAAGAGGCCAGCACAGTCCCACTCTGCAGTGCTGTGGCTCTTCAGCAGCAGACGTGCTTTAGAAGGTCCCTGTCTCCCTGCTGATGGTTTCTGCCTTCATTCAATTGATCTCAAGTTTCAGCTGTAAATTGGATGTGTGGGATGGGGGGAAGGGTGGCAGCCAAGAGCCCAGGTCACTGGCAGCAGCCTGCGGCTCCTTTGAGGTATCAAAGGCTGGAGGGGGCAGGGTGTGCTTATCTCTGATTATCTCTTCCTGTTCAGATGCAAGCACCGGCTTCTTGGTGCTCTGAGAAGCATCGGGTTTGGTACTTCTGCATAATTTGTGGTGTTTGGGTGGTTGCTTTCCAACAAGATTGTGTGTACAGGACAGCTGATGAAGGGGTGGGATGTGAGTGAGGGGTGGGCAGCAGCTTGTGTGTGTGGCTGCCCCTTTGATCCAAGTGCCCTAACAGCATTCTTCGAGCTGTTTTCCCTAGGAAGAGATAATTAATGTGATCCAGGTGTTCCTGTGGGACAAACCTGTGTGTTAATGACAAAGGTCTGCAGAACACTGTCTTCCCAAGCAACATGGGGCTCTTCCAGCTCTGCACTTCCATGACTGCACATGTGGTTAAGTCTGGAGGAAAAAAAAAATTAGTTTCAGCTCTGGTTGAGCAGCGAGACAAAGTGGGGTGAAAGGTAGCAGGAAGCAATGGAGTCTTCCTGCCTCCTTGTTTTTCAGGGAAAAGCCTTTAGTCTGCCAGGCTGAGGTCTGCTGTGCTTTTGCCAGCGCCTGGCTTCATTTCAAGTCTTGCTACCTATTCAGAATATTGGATGGGTTTCAGATCCTTCTCATGTCTTCCTGGCGCTGTCTGGGACTCTGGCCAGGCAGAGGGAGGGGTGAGGGAGCTGCTCCCACTGCAGGCTCTGCACCAGCATGCTGAGTGACTGCTCCTCCCTTCTCTGCCACCCATTTCCTTGAGAGCTAATACTGCTCCTGTCCTAGAGAGAAACGAGAGAGAACCTCATGGATCAAAACAGTCCTGCATCTTCCATCATCCCTTTTCCTTCCTCTTCAGTGAACATGCAAATTGTTTGCTCTTGTGTTGTTGGAAAAAAGTCCTGGAGAGAAGAGTTGATAAAGGGACTCTAGGCAGGACATGAAGAAGTGATTTCTGGACAAAGCACCAGTGGAGAGTGAGCAGCCAGCCCTTACTGCCTTGGGGGTTGCATGCAACATTAATTATTGCAGTGCTGGACTGGAGATAGGTGAGGGAAGTTCCAAAGTCTCACCAAGTAACAGTCTCCTTAATGTCTGGGCCATTTTTCATTCTGCAAGGGTTTAACTTGTTGTATTTTACCCTTTCATGACTACAACAAAGAGACATTTAACTGCCTTCCTTGCTCAGTCTCCAAGTAGGCCAGCCTTTGGTCTTTTGGACAGCCCTGGGATTCTCACGCACACGTGTGCTGGCAGCTGTTACACCTCACCAAAAAAACCCATCTTCAGCAAAGGGAACAGACCTGCAGTGCAGAGCAAGCAGCAAATTATATTATTTCTCCTTGTAGTAGCTGAGTTGAGCAAGGTTGCTGACAGTCTGCTTTCTCTTCTCTGACAGCTTCACTTCTTTCACTCTTTACTCCTGGTCTGTATTTCCCTCTACAACTTCTCGTGATCCCCAGGCCACGTCACACAGGGGCCACGTCATTCCAGGTGGGACAAGGCACCTCCCACAGCACATGGGTCCTGCAGGCTGGATCCCTGTTTGCTTAACCCTGTATGATGTTTGCTTTTTACACAACAGCAGGGCCTTGTTGACTCACATTGAGCCTGCCTGGCACTGTAGTCATCCCTTCCACTCCATACAATTCCTGTACAGGTAATGGCCACTCAAGCAGATTATTCCTCCTGCCTGGCTGCAAAATTTAGCACTGCCCTTATCAGCCACCTTCCTGTTTTACTTTCTCTTCTGATTTTTCCTCTCTGCCAAAGATCATTTTGAAATATGATTCTGTCCAAATTGTGGCTTATCCCATGCAGTTAAAATAAGGAGTGATCCTTTTTGGGCTGTGTTTTCCTCCCTTTGCATAAAAACATTTCCATGAACTTGTGCAATAGGTTTATGCTCTCCCTTCCCAAAAGGGCTCTGGGTACCACCAAAGCTCCATTGATTCTTTTGGTGACTTCAGTTGCTGCTCACAAAAAGCCTCCTCCACTGATCTCCTCCTTCAGTGACCTTACCACGACAGCATTTACCTTTTTCTCCCTGTCTTTGATCACTGACTGTGCTTCTCCAAGGGGTTCCTCTTCTTGACCTTTCAGTCTTCAGCATGTCTACTTGTCACTGATAAGAAACATCACTCTCTGCTTGCCATTCCTAAAGAAGCTGTTTATTTCCATGTTAATATTCCAGCTGCTGTCACTTCACTGCTAGGCTGATCAGATCATGATTTTGCTTTTATACCAACCCTCACTGCAGCTCCTCTTGTCCCGTGTGAAAGAAACCCAATCACTGCCAGACCTCAGGAAATGGATAAAGTGACTCTCCTTATGAAATTGGTGCTGATTTATGGGAATTATTCTCAAGGCTGGGATGAGGAGTAATCTGTGTCCCACTGATTGGGCTAAGCCCTAATGGTGCAAATTACTGGTGTTTATTCATTCCCAGACACCATGGTTGATTTTAATGGCTTTTTTGCCAATGGCACAGTGTGGGTTGGTGTTGCTGTGGAGATCTTTTAAATCAATTTGTTATGTACACCAAAACTCCCTTTCCAGAAGAGCATGTAGTGACAGGACAGTGGGGAACGGCCTTAAACTGGAAGAGGGCAGGATTAGATTGAATATTAGGCAGAAATTGTTCCCTGTGAGGTGGTGAGGCCCTGGAAGATGTTGCCCACAGAAGCTGTGGCTGCCCCATCCCTGGAAGTGTTCAAGGTCAGGCTGTTTGGGGTGCTGAGCAGCCTGGGATAGTGGAAGGTGTCCCTGCATGTGGAAGGGAGGTTGGAACTAAGATTTTCTTTAAGGTCCCTTCCAACCCAAACCATTCTTCACCTGGCTGCTGCCTTGGTGAAGGAAATTGAATCTTGAGTGCAGAGCTGTGCTGCAACTACAAATCCCTCTAATTTGCCTCACACATTCTGTTCAGATAGTTTCCAACACACTTGGTGCTGTCACTTGGTCTTACAAGTTTCCTCTGAGGTGTCTGTCTCACATCTCTGAGGATCTGGCACATCCATCTGTGCTGGCAGTTCCGTACCTCCACACCCTTCTGCCCGAAGCTGCAGTGGTTGCTGCAAGGCTGGCACTTCTGCAGGCACAGCAGCTGACTCAGGGCCTCTTCTCCTGTCCCTCCTCAAAGGCACGAAAGGTATGGATATCCCTCCTCGGCTGCTCGAGGAGTTTTGCATAGGAAGCATTCACAGAAGTGATACAAAGCTTCTGTGTAATTAACAAGCTGTTTAAATCACTAGAAAGCTGTACATGCCTCTGTGTAAAACACATGCTAAAGACAAAAGAAACCCAAAAACTTTTTTTTTTTCCCCTTCCAGCTGGCAAAGAGGTAACACCTCTTGCTGTTGAAAGCAAAACTGAGCTTCAGAGAGAAGCCCAGGCTAAGTAAAGTGCCTTTAAATGCCATAACAGTATTTACTGATGGCTCCAGGAAAACACAAATCAGTAATAACATGACATGACCAAACAACTAAAACATGGGAATCGGACATTCAAACAGTCGAAGGTTCCCATCAAATTGTCAAATTAGCAGCAGCACTTACAGCATTTCAGCTGTTTCAGGAGCCTTTCAATGATTACAGATTCTGCTTATGTAGCTAGTGTAGTTAAAAGAGTAGAAGGATCAGTCTTAAAGGATGCTAAGACATCCTCAACCAGAAAATCTTCAATTAACAAACCAAAACCACCACAGCTACAACTGCAGTTTGTCAGTGCTTGCACTCCTGTTCCACATATTGATGGATTTTTGCATAGCTTCACCTCGTGTGTGCCCTGGCATTCCCTGAGACCCAAATCAAGGGTCAGGCCCTCTTAACATCACCATTTGCACACTCTGTGCCATCCCATAATTTATCTGCTCCAGATGCAAGCCACAATCTTATTCCACATGTTGTTCCAACTGATGTTTTACCAGTGGGGCTAATGGCTACTTGTGTAAATGTCACCTTATAGCATATTTCAGATGTAGTTAACTATGATTTAGAGTAAATAATTGTTCTGTTTAAGAAGATTATTTTCTAGTAAACTCTTCTGTGGTAAAATTAGAATATGGAGGGTAGGGAAAAAAACAGTGTCATTTCAATCAGAAATTGTATTTTGATGATCCTCGTGGGTCCCTTAAACTCAGAATGACCCTGTCATTCTGTAATTTGTCATTGATTTGGATATTTCTCTGCAAGTTGTGAATTTTTAACAATGTAATGAAACAGCTGCTTCAGTGTCTCTATTTGTGGCAAATATAAAATATCTGGCTCTTCTCTTGATTTGTTTTTAATTGCTCAGTGTTTTTCCTGCATTTTTTTTTTCATAAATTTCACCCCACATTTAATCATGGTCTATTTTCTTACCAGAGAGACAAACCCTTGACTTTTTAATGCTGAAACTGGTCCTTTATCCAGTTGGAAAGTCTCTTCTGTCACTTTTATCACTTGATTAAAACGTTCTATTTCTTATTTTTTCCTATTTCTACAGCATGCAATATTCTCCAAATAGCCCTATATAATATATACCATGTGCAGATGGAGACATACAGCTGTCCCAACTCCTTCAATGGCCTGAAACACATGGAACACTGCAGGGTGAATCTCATGTCCCAAAATAAACTACCTTGAACTGCTTTTCTCTGTATTGGTACTTTTTATAGGTACAGAAGAAATTGCTGCTTGGACTTTCCACGGCCACACGCTGTGTTCTTGAGGACCTTCTCTCTGGTAAGGCCTTTCAGTGACTTATGCTTTCATGCAAGGATTTCTGTGGGTTTTTTTGTTTTTTGTTTAACTTTCTGCATAATCTAGAGCAGCTTTTTAAGAATTACTGTGAGATAATTTGCACGGAGTGTATTAAATTCACCTGCACCCCGTGTTCTACATCATCCAGCCCTGTTCTCAACAGTGAGGGTGCAGCTGTTGTGGCTCTGAGCTGTTTCCCAGGTGAAAAACTCATGGCCACATTCTCAGAGTGGCCTTAGGCTGAAGGAAGGTAGGGTTTCAACACATATTAGGAAGAAATATGTATATGTGAGGGTGGTGAGGATCTGTCACAGGTTTCCTGAAGGTGTGGCTGCCCCTGAATCCCTGGAAGTGTGTAAGACCAGGCTGGATGTGGCTCTGATCAACCTGGTCTGGTGGAAGGTGTCCCTGCCCATGGCAGGGGGCTGGAACAGGATGGTCCCTAAGGCCCCTTCCAACCCAAACCATTCCATGATTCACCAGGAACAGGATGGTCCCTTCCAACCCAAACCATTCCATGATTCACCAGGAACAGGATGGTCCCTAAGGTCCCTTCCAACCCAAACCATTCCATGGTTCACCAGGAACAGGATGGTCCCTAAGGTCCCTTCCAACCCAAACCATTCCATGGTTCACCAGGAACAGGATGGTCCCTAAGGCCCCTTCCAACCCAAACCATTCCATGATTCACCAGGAACAGGATGGTCCCTAAGGTCCCTTCCAACCCAAACCATTCCATGATTCACCAGGAACAGGATGGTCCCTAAGGTCCCTTCCAACCCAAACCATTCCATGATTCACCAGGAACAGGATGGTCCCTTCCAACCCAAACCATTCCATGATTCACCAGGAACAGGATGGTCCCTTCCAACCCAAACCATTCCATGATTCACCAGGAACAGGATGGTCCCTTCCAACCCAAACCATTCCATGGTTCACCAGGAACAGGATGGTCCCTAAGGTCCCTTCCAACCCAAACCATTCCATGATTCACCAGGAACAGGATGGTCCCTAAGGTCCCTTCCAACCCAAACCATTCCATGGTTCACCAGGAACAGGATGGTCCCTAAGGTCCCTTCCAACCCAAACCATTCCATGATTCACCAGGAATAGGATGGTCCCTAAGGTCCCTTCCAACCCAAACCATTCCATGGTTCACCAGGAACAGGATGGTCCCTAAGGTCCCTTCCAACCCAAACCATTCCATGGTTCACCAGGAACAGGATGGTCCCTAAGGTCCCTTCCAACCCAAACCATTCCATGGTTCACCAGGAACAGGATGGTCCCTAAGGTCCCTTCCAACCCAAACCATTCCATGATTCACCAGGAACAGGATGGTCCCTAAGGTCCCTTCCAACCCAAACCATTCCATGGTTCAACAGGAACAGGATGGTCATTAAGGTCCCTTCCAACCCAAACCATTCCATGATTCACCAGGAACAGGATGGTCCCTTCCAACCCAAACCATTCCATGATTCACCAGGAACAGGATGGTCCCTTCCAACCCAAACCATTCCATGGTTCACCAGGAACAGGATGGTCCCTTCCAACCCAAACCATTCCATGGTTCAACAGGAACAGGATGGTCATTAAGGTCCCTTCCAACCCAAACCATTCCATGGTTCACCAGGAACAGGATGGTCCCTAAGGTCCCTTCCAACCCAAACCATTCCATGATTCACCAGGAACAGGATGGTCCCTTCCAACCCAAACCATTCCATGATTCACCAGGAACAGGATGGTCCCTTCCAACCCAAACCATTCCATGGTTCACCAGGAACAGGATGGTCCCTAAGGTCCCTTCCAACCCAAACCATTCCATGGTTCACCAGGAACAGGATGGTCCCTTCCAACCCAAACCATTCCATGGTTCACCAGGAACAGGATGGTCCCTAAGGTCCCTTCCAACCCAAACCATTTCATGCCATCCTGCCCTGAGATGGGCACTTCCAGGGCTGCCTGCCCCTCTCTCCCATCTTGCTGGCCTGGGCAATGCCTGCACAGCCCCAAGGCGTTTTTGGGGGAGCACCTGACTGCTGCCCCAGCAGGAAGCCCCTCAGATACAGGGGGAATTCCCCCAAGCCAGACAAGCAGCCACTCCCACAGGCTGTGCTGGGGAGCCACTGGCAGCCACTGGAGGCCACTGCCCTTGGGGACATGGGTAAAACATCTTCAAAGGTGCCCTGGCAGAGCCCTTTCTCCAGGGTCACTGGATCAGTTAGGTTGGAAAACACTTCTGAGATCACCTCCAGCCTTTGACTGATCCCCACCATGTCAGCTAGACCACGGCAATGAGTGACACATCCAGTCTGTTCAGGGACAGTGACTCCACCACCCCCTCAGCAGCCCATTCCAATGTCTAATCCCCGATTCTGTGCTGAGCCTCTTCCCAATGTCCATCCTGAACCTCCCCTGGTGCAGCTCGAGGCCATTTGCTCTGTCCTGTTGCTGTTTGCCCGGGGGAAGGGGCTGACTCCCACCTGGCTACAGCCTGTCAGGGAGCTGTAGATCATCCCTGAGCCTCCTGTTCTCCAGGCTAAACACCCCATCTCCCTCAGCCGCTCCTCACAGCACTCCTGCTCCAGACTCTTCGCCAGCTCCATCGCCCTTCTCTGGACACGCTCCGTCACCTGAATTCCTCCCTGAACTGAGGACACAGCCTCGGGAGGCCCTGTGGGTAAACCCTGGGTGTTCCCCCAGGGCTTCCCTCAGCGACCTGGCTGGACATTGTGAGACATCCCTGGACATTGCCAGACATCCCTGGATATCCCTGGACATCCCCGGACATTGCTGGACATCCCCGGATATCCCCACACATCCCCAGACATCCCTGGACATCGCCGCACATCCCTGGACTTCCCTGGACAATCCCGGACATCCCTGGACATCCCTGGACATCCCTGGACATCCTTGGACAATCCCGGACATCCCTGGACATCGCCAGATATCCCTGGACACCCCCGGACATCTCTGGACATTCCCGGACATCGCCAGATATCCCAGGACATTCCCGGACATCCCCGGACATCCCAGGACATCCCAGGACAATCCCGGACAATCCCAGACAATCCTGGACATCCCTGGACATTCCCGGACATCCCAGGACATCCCAGGACAATCCCGGACAATCCCAGACAATCCTGGACATCCCTGGACATTCCCGGACATACCCGGACATCCCAGGACATCCCAGGACAATCCCGGACAATCCCAGACAATCCTGGACATCCCAGGACATTCCCGGACATCCCCGGACATCCCAGGACATCCCAGGACAATCCCGGACAATCCCAGACAATCCTGGACATCCCTGGACATTCCCGGACATCCCCGGGCGCTCCAGCCCCGCGCACCGCGCTCCCATTGGCTGGCTCGGAGTGGCCAACGCCCCCGCGCTGACCAATCAGCGCTCGCCGCGCCTCTCCCGCCCCTGCAGGGCGCGGGGGGGGCGGGGCCGGGGCGCGCGGGGGGCGGGGCCGGGGCGCGCGGGGGGCGGGGCCGCGGCTCGCGGGCTCCTCTTAAGCCCCGCGCATCCTGCGCGCCTTCATCTCCCTCCTCCTCCTCATCATCACCATCGTCCTCATCATCCTCCTCCTCATCCTCACCCTCCTCACGGGCACCATCCCCACAGCGGCGGTGTCCTGGGCAGCGTCCGGATCGCGCGGGTGAGGTGGGAGCGCAGCGCGGGCCGCGCATCCCGCTGGCCGCGGGTTGCATCATCCGCGGGAGCGGGGCTGAGGGCTGGGGCCGCGCGCCGCCTCCCTCAGGGCGCGGGGGCGCATGGAGGGCTGCGGGCTGCCCGCCGAGGCTGCGGAGGATGTTCCAGAACCGCCTGGGCGCGCTCCGTGTGCCCCGGGATGGCTCTGCCGGCGCACGGAGCCCGGAGCAGCCGCCGCGCTGGGGTGCCTGACCCGGTCTGACCCGGGCTGCGGCTCTCTCTGTGGGTTTGGCGGTGCCGGGAGGAGGGGCAGGGGCAGCCCGGAGCCGCCCCGGGCCGGGGATGCTGCTCGGAGCCCGCAGCCGGGTGGGCTCCGCTCTGCCGGCAGCTCCCAGGACCGATTTGTGCCTTTCGGGTCCCTCTCCAGCTGGTCTTGGCTCGCTGCCATTGTTCTCGGTGCCATGAGGTTCCCCTGCCAGGTGTCTTCGGCTGATGCACTGGACCCTGGAGCTGATTTTTTACATTTTATTTCGTGTATCACCCCTCCCCGCTTGCGAGGGATGTGAACCTGAGTAGGACGGAGGGAGCTGTTCAGCAGCCCTGTTATTACAGTAACGCTCCCGGTGTCTTGGGGCAGCCGTGAACTGAGAGATTCCTCTGTTCCTGTGGAGTGTCCCGTCTGCCGTGGATCCCTGCGCTCCCAGAGCCTCTGAGCACGCAGGTTTGGGAGCGCTGGCGCCGCTCCAGCAGCGTTGCTCACGCTGCTCACCCTTGCCAGGGGTTTGTTTGCTGCTCTGAGGCGGAGAGCTCCCAACGCTTGCGCCGTGGAAAGGCGGAAAAACACCGAGCCCGGAGCGGGGGCACGTGGGGATCCTGTGTGGGAGAGGAAAGGCTTTTCCTGGGAAGCCGGGACCTGCTCAGAACCCGCTGCTTCTGATCGCCACTGATGGAGTGTGCTCTGGGTGCCAGACTGGGGCATTTGCACTTGGCATCCTTTTCCAGCCAGCTGGTGGCCCTTGGTGCCCTGCCATCCCCTCTGTGTGGGCACCCAGCCTCCCTGAAGGCAGAGCCACCTTGTGCCGAGCTGGTGGCACCCAGGGCCAGCAGTGACCCGTGTCCTGGAGGGTGCAGGCTCAGGGACCCACCAGCAGGGCAGCCTGCCAGGGTGGCTGGCATGGGCTGGCTGCGGGGCTGGGTGAGCACAGGAGCCAGGCACACAGCAGTGCCGTGCTGCTGGCTGCTCTGGGGACCTGCTGGAAGCTCCACGGATGCAGCCAGAGGGATGGCAGCTGGTTTTCCCCGTCAGCCAAAAGCTGCCTTCCTGCCCAGCTCTCTGCCAGCCTTTATCAGAGCTGCCAGGCCTGGCAAAACTCGTGCAGGAGGCAGCAAAATGCTGGGGAAGGGGTGCTTCTGCTTGTCTTACAGAGCTGCTCAAAAACTGAGAGCAGCTCCCTCTTTTTGTCCTGCTGGGCAGCTTGTTTAATCTCTGAGCATCTGTCTGGAATCTTCCTCTCCCTGTGCTTGGTGAGCTGGGCAGATGAAGAGCACTGCTGCAGTGCTGGTCCATCTCTGTGTGCTCACAGGGGGAACTAGAGGCAGGGAAAGAAGTGCTGAAAGCTTCTGATTGCAGCAGGTAAAATGCAGATAAAGCATTCTGCAGTCTTCTCTCTGATGCTGCTGTGCTCCTGGAGAGATCAGTCTTCACTCAGAAGATTTGTCGTGTGAGTGCAGGCGGGGTGAGCTCAGGAAATGGAGCTGTCAGACACCTGCCAGACACAGCTTCCCCTCTCTGGGGGCACAGCAGACTGAGCACTCCCCTCTTCTCCCTGGCTGATTTCTAGAATAACAATTGCCACAGCACTGGAAGTTGCTTTGCTGCCAGAGTTTAATCTTTGCAGTGTTGCAGAGGTGGGGGCATTAAAGAACTGCCCTTTCCAGAAAGTTCTGAGTGTGCCAGACTGGCTTTTAAAGAGTGTTCATCAGGAGGACGTGCTCTGAGAGATAAAATGGAAATAAGACTGGATTCTTGAAGGATCTCTCCCTAGAGCCAGATGTTAATTCATTGCCCTGTCACTTCAGGTCACTTGATATCTCCTGGCACAGGAGGGATGGCTGCTGCTGAGGAGCACACACACACACATATTCTCAGAAAAGCCACAGCAGCAAAACAACCCAAACGTTTCACTTTCTGCTTCTTCTGCTCAGCTGTGGTGTTTGCAGGGGCTGGGTGGGTGCTGCTGCATCTGGTTACCTGCAGAGATACCCTGTGCTGCTCAGACTGAGCAGAGCAGTTCTGCAGTGGTTTATCTGTACCTGCTTCACATCATCAAGTTTCCTTTCCATGCTGCAGCAGAGTGGAATTCTGTCTCTTGGAATAGAGCAGTCCTGAGCTGTATCCCTGGGCCATGCCTGTGATTCAGCTCTCAGGGCCGTGCTCAGGGCCAGGCTCAGCTCCCTTGGCTGCTGCACAGGGGGTGTTTGAACAGTGCAGTGCATTGGTGCTGATGTCACACGCTGTGCACAGCTGGGAGCTGCAGCTCCTGACTCAGCTGTGCCCGAGTTCAGCTCAGGATTTCACTCGCACTGTTCTCAGTCCTGTTCTTGTGGAGCTGAGAATAGTTCAGGCCTTGGCTTCCCTGTTGAGATGGACCCAGGGTTGTGATCCTTTCTGGATCTCATCCCTCTGTCCCACCCCCCTTTCTGATTTAAGTGGCTTTGTAAATTCCCTTTCTGATTAATTAATTTTTTTTTCCATGTGTGATCTGCAGATATGATGGCAGGAGCTAGTCAGGCTTTTCTAGTTGGACTCTGCCCACACCCCCAGCTGGTTATGGGAGTGTTCCCCTTGATAGGAAAATTAAATTCAGGCTGACAGAATTTTTTTTCCCTAAAGATGGGCAGCTCTTCCTGCAGCTTATCCCCCTTGGCCTCTGCTGAGCCGTGTTCAGCTGCAGCTGCAGAAGCAGAGTTGCCATCCTCCTGTCCTGCTTCCCCAGAAAAAAAAAGGCTATTTTGGGAGGATCAGAGTGGGGATTTGGATATCCCAGACCATGTCTGACCCCATTTTGCTGAAGTTGTGTTACCTAGGGCTGGAAGAAATTAATTATGTTGCTTAAGGTTAGTGTTGGTGAGAGGATTTTTAGCTTTTGGTGTCTCTCCTCATTTTTGTTCTGAATTGAAGCCCCATTATTGAAGCTTTGATCAAATATCAAGAATTGCCATTATGAAAATATGAGAGAATCTCACAGCTTATTTAAGGGCAATAAATACAGCTTTTTCTTAGTTTCTGCTGTTCAGTAAGCAATGGGAGTTGCTGTTAGTCAATTATTAAATTTTTGCCTTACAATGAGATGCTATTGCTTTGCCCAGTCCAAAAGGCAGCTTTTTGAGAGCCCATTAATTTCTTTCCTGCAATCAATACGAAGAACAAATACTGTAAACCTCTTAATTTTATTTTTACTGCAATGAGTTTCTTCTTCTTTCATCTCAGTTTTTGGACACACTTGAAAGACACTGAGAGCTGGTGTTTCAAAGCTTTCAAAGGTTTTGTGCTCTTATTTTATGGTAACTTGGAAACAGAACAAAATTTTCACTTTCCTGTTTCTAAATCCTTTCTGCTCTTCTCCTGTATTTTGAAATGATTTGACCCTTTGGCAGCAAGGCCCCTTTTTAGCTGGACTTTGTCAATATTGTCAGTGTTACCTGTGGCACAGGCAGTCACTGTCTGTGCCAGCTCTCTGAGGGACCATGTGCCTCATAGGAAACCTTGAAATTCCTCCAGTATTTTTCCTTTCCCAAAAAACCCCCATTGATTCTCTGGACTGTGAACCTGAGTATCCTAGAAAGAGAAATGAGGGCTGGGTTTCACTCTGGAACTGGAAGTAAGCTGATTTCTGGTAGCAAAGACAGGTTGGTGTTATATTTTGTGTATTTATGGGATTTTTGCTTTTTTAGACTGGTGTCTCTCATTCTAACTCTGGTCAGTAGTCTGTGACAGGTTACAATCCATCTGTGACAGGTTACAATCCATCTGTGGCAGGTCACAATCCATCTGTGGCAGGTCACAATCCATCTGTGGCAGGTTATACCCATCTTGCCTCTTGGGCATGCATTAACTGAATAAATAGAATTGTATCATTTTGGTGGCATGGAAATCTTTTTGTCTTGAAGAAAAATTATTCCAAGTCTTAGTGGAAAGCTGATTTTTTTAGAGTTTTTTTCTTTTTTTTTCCCCCTAGAGGAGTTTAAATGCTTTAGGCATTGGAGTGCCCGAGGCAGCAGTGGTCAGTGGCCTGTGTTAACTTGCAGGATCAAATACTAAAGGTCACTGATGCTGTGATCCAGATTTTTTTTCCAGTTTTCTCACCAGACAATCAACTCTGTGAGATCCTAAATACGTGTTTTGTGTGCATCTGCCAGGAGGAGGAGGCCAGGGACCTTTCCAGCAAAATTCAGTAATGGAAAGAGCAGAATCTTCTGCAAAACAGTGGTGAAGAAAACAAATATTAAGGGAAAAAGCTCCTCATGCTTTCCAATATTTCAGCCAGATTTGTCTTTAGTTGATAGGAAGCAGCCAGGCTCTGTGACCAACTGGTAGGAGAAATGAACTTACTATTTTGTGTTTACTAATTTCTGGAGGTAAAATCTGCTAGAAGCACGAAGTGTTTGCTGTGTGTGTCTATGCAGTGAATATGTTTATTCACTGAAGCTGTACATGCAACACTAATTAATTTTGGGTAGGAACTGGTGAGATTTTGCTCTCCTTGAGGGTGGAGAGGCCTCTGTTCCTGGATAAAGTTTTTTCCAAAGTTGTGCACAGGGTCTTTTGGGGACAGCACCATGAAGCCCTTTCACCCTTTGTATTTCCTGTGGACTGAAGTATTTCCTATTACTTTTTGTGGCTTTCAAGCTCCTGGAGTTGCAGAGGTCTGATAAAAGATGTTTTGTGCTACTGTGGAGGACAGGGGCAGAGGGAAGATTAAGTAATGCAGGAGGGACAGGGTCAGGGCAGCCTCCATCAATCCTGCACAATACCTCTGCTGCATGATTTATTTTTTATCCTGTTTATTGAAGTCATCTTCACTTTGTTTTGCAGCTTCTTTTTTTCCCCAATGAAAAAGTTGTGTGTGTTTTGCCCCTGTGAGAGAGTTTCCTGATAGTTTGGTCTTTTTTTTTTTCTTCTAACTTGTATGATCTGCAGCTTTGAAGAGGATTCCAGTCTTGTGACCCACAGCAGTCGTTCTGCTGAAGAAAATCCAGTTTCCTGTGCCACCACCCCCACCAAAAACCATGGAGAAGTTTGTATCAGAAAGGCCTGTTCCTGTCTCTAAGGTACTCACAGGTCTTTGGGGAATACTTGTTTCTTAGTCAGGCTAAGCAATATTTCTTATCAAGACTATTTATTTATTTATCTATATATATGTATGTGTGTGTGTAAAAAATACTGCCTAAATTAACTGATTTGTTCCTTACTTGTTATGTCTAAAGGCTGGCTTTTCAAAATGTTGTTTAGAATCATAAAATGTGTTGAAATAAAGAGTTTTTGAAGCAGAGCCCAAGAGAGCTCTGGAAAGTTCTGGATTCCCTCCACCCCATTCAAGGGATTAATAAATAAAAATAAATAAAGTAAACTAAAGGGAATAATGCTGGGAGTACTGGAGTGAAAGTGCAGGCTGAACAAGGGCAGAAATTTCCATTTTTACCAGAAGCTCTTTGGCTGGAGAACTTTCCAGGGAAGGGCCAAGCCCAAGAGGTTTCAAGGCCAGGTTGGCCAGGGCTCTGAGCTGGAGGAAGGTGCTGGTGAAACCTTTCTGGAAGAGTTCCCTGTGACCACTCAGCCATGCAGAGTCTTGTGGCAGAGTTTTCTAATTAGTCACCAAGCAGTCTCACTGTGTTCCAGTCTGCTTGGAGTGGGGAGCTTTTATTTCAGAGAGTTTTGGTGTGGGTGGGGTGTCTCCCACGAGAGTAGTCCTGGTTTTTTTTTTTGTGTCTGTGCAGGCTGGTTGCAGTGAGCCATGTGTATTTAAATTATCTTTGTGTAGAGCATTGTGGTGAGCTTTTGCTCCCAAACTTGCAGTGCAGGTTCTGGTGTTGGTGATAAGGATTTGGCACTGCCCCATCCTCACAGCACTATGGAAACATCAACTATTTTTTTTTCTTTCTTCCTTCCTTCCTTCCTTTTCTTTTCCTTCTCCCTCCTCCAAGAATGAAATCCCTACTCTTCCTTCCCAGAAGAAGCCAGATACAAACTCATGCCCTCATGCACCTGCCAAATATTCTTTGTCTGGTGGGGTGGACACTGGGAACTGCAAGGCTAATGAGAAGGAGAGGCAGTGGATCCGCCCTGATACCCCCAGCAAATGCACCTGGAAGCTTGGGATGCCCCCCTCTGCCTCCCCCCATCATCATTCCACCCTGTAAGTGTTACGTTATTTGCTGATTTTCAGCACAAACCCAGCTCTGACTAATCCATGTTTTGGATCAAGGAGTTGGTGTTGTGAGTTTGTATCCAGTGGATGTTCCTTTGAACTAAAATAGCTGAAATAACCAGCCTGATAAAGGTGAAATAAAAAGCAATAAATGCTGTGTGGTTGCTGTGGGACCCTGCTGTGAATACACTGACTTTGTTTGTGTTTGTACCAGGCCAGAGCCTCCAAAGATCCTGCCAAACATCCTGGATAAAGTTGGCAATACTCCTTTGGTGCGGATCAACAAGATTGGGAAGCACTTTGGGCTCAAGTGTGAACTCTGTGAGTCGCTGCAGGCAGAGAACAAACTAACAAACACTGTTCCAGAAACTTGGGTGCTTGGGGTTAGTAGTGTCATATAACCTGGCCACAAGAGTGCAGGTGATTGGCAGGAAATGATGAGGAAAAATTCCTGGTTTTCCTTGGGAAATTTTCTGGTTTTTAGGATTTGGTCATCTAAAACACCTTTCAGTTTGTACCTCATGAGAACAAGTCCTGCAGCTTTTCCATTTCTGTAGAAAACGCTAAATGTTCTTTGTAGAAAATATTGTTTTTAAATTTAAAGGAGCTGTGTGAAGTTTTTGACTGCTTCTCCTGGTCAGAGTATTCATCAGTGTGTGCAAAAGGCAGCTCTGCAGTATCAGTAAAGATCACTGAAAATTATTAAAGGGGGAAAACTGTCAGTGGATGGATTTTTTTTGTTTGGCTGGGTTTTTTAACTGCAGATACTGATTCTGATCAGAGAAAGGTGGTGAAGGAATTAATGCTGGGAGTTCTGGAGTGAAAGTGCAGGCTGAGCACGGGGAGAAACTTCAGTTTGATCAGAAATTTTTTGGCTGGGGAACTTACCAGGAAAGGGGAGGGAGCAAAGAAGGCAAGGGGAAAGGGGCAAGACCAGGCTTTAAGCCAGGTTGGATGGGGCTTGAAGCAACCTGTTCTGGTGGAAGGTGTCCCTGCCCAGGGCAGGGCGTGGAGCTGGGTGGGCTCTGGAATGCCTTGCAGCCCTGCTGGTTGTGTGTTTGCAGTGGCCAAGTGTGAGTACTTCAACGCCGGCGGCAGCGTGAAGGACCGCATCAGCCTCAGGATGGTGGAGGATGCTGAGAGGGCTGGGATCCTGAAGCCTGGGGACACCATCATAGAGCCAACCTCTGGGAACACAGGTGGGGCATGGAGAGACTGAGGAGAGTGTCGGGGGAATGCTGTGGTGGTTTTCCTGGAAGAGGCAGGATTGAGATCGCAGCCTGTGCGGGGAGGAAAGGGAATCCCTGCCTGCCTGGTGCAGGGAGCAGTGCCTCTTCCACCTCACACCAGGAGCAATTCTGAGCTGTCCTCTGCTGGCCAGAGCAGATGGGAGGGAGTTCTGCTAAACTGCAGAGCCTCTTTGATTTAAAGAAAGGAAGTGCTAGGCCAGAATCACAAGAGTTCTCAGGAATTCAAGTCTGACTGAAATTACTGTGGAAAAAAGCACCCATAAGACTGGTGTTGATGCCTTGTGCAGGCTGCCCTAGAGCAGAGGCTGGACAGGGCTAAAGAATAAAGCAGGGATTTATTCAAAGGCCTCCATGGATCCACCTTGGGCAGCACCAGAGCCCAGCCAGGGCTGCACCCAGGATGAACCCAAATGGTCCCAAAATGCACGAGCGCTGCCGGGGTCTCTCCCTGGGCTCAGCTCTGCTCCATGTGCACATTGCAGTTCAGTGTCCAATCCCAGCTGCAGCCCCTGCAGTCCCATCCTGCTTGTTTTTCTCTCTGCAGCCCACGGGGTTTGTGCTCCTGGGCTGAGATTTGGATCATTTGTCCTTGGTGCCCAGCTGGAGCAGGAATTGTTTTGTCTCCCTGCTCTGTGCAGAGAGCTCACCATCCCATAATGTGAAGCTCAGCCCCACACACTAAAGCAGCACAGAATCTGAGAAAATATAAAAGCTGAAACCTGAGGCATCAGAATGAATCTGGATCTTCCCCTTCTTTCAGTCGGGGAAGTCCCAAGGTTCCTCTGCCAGGTTTGAGGAGCAGCCCTGCCCATGCTGGTGCAGGTGAGATGGGAGCTGAGCTGCATCCTTACAGCACTGCCTGGCAGAGCCCCTGCATGCCTGGATTGTCAGCAGATGCCACCTGGGTTCACATTTCCTCCTTGGAGGGCTGGAGGAAGGAACAATCTCCTTGGGTCAGGGGCTAGGGCAGAGCACTGAGGATCTGAGCAGTCTGGAGTTAACTCTGGGCTCCTGTGTAAAAGTTGTTGTAATTGTGTTAAGCTGCTCTACTCATGGGGAGTCAAACACACCTGGAATATTCCCCCTGGAGTCAAATATAAAATGCATAATATAGTTAAATAGAAATAGTTAAATACCTAATGTATTGCCTCCTGTGAGGAGTTCATGGGGTGAGCTACAAGCTGCCCTCCTGCTCAGGAGAGGTGTCTGGTCCTGTTCCTAAACTCTTCTCTGGACTTCCCCCACTGCTGCTTCCTGACAGACACAGAGCAGGCAGGTTTTGTTCTGAGCTCATCTGTGAGCAGCTCCCCAGCCTGCAGCAGAAAACTGGGAAGTCTCTTCTGTTGCTGTTGGCTCAGCAGCTCTGGGGGGATCAGGGGATTCTGGGGACATTCAGGGCAGCTGAAGCCTTTGTGAGTGTGGCTGTAGCTGCTGCCCGAACCATGGCCTGGAGTGGAAAATATCCTTGTGTGTTGCATTCCTCCAGCATCCAAGGTCTTACCATGACACCCCTCTCTCTGGGTCAGTACCTGATAAATGATTCTACTTGCCACAGAATCCAAAAGGGCAGAACTGAAGGAGATGCAGGGCAATTACTTCAGAAAGCTGATTTTTCTTTTTTGTCACATAAGAGCGAAGACCAGGGCACACAGTGACCCGAGAGAATTGTTTTTTGCTCTCTACTGCTCAGAGCTACTGAGTGTATTGAATATGAGAGCTAATGTGTTGTATTTTTATCCTCTGTGTATCCCAGTTCTCCCTCAGCCAAAGTCCTGTTTTGATGTTTGCTGCATTTCCAGGTCAGTAGCAGAAAGTACAAAGTATTAGAGTTCAGGTCTCAAAATCCTTTCTTCATCACACACCATAAGGAAGATCTGGATGACTTCTCTTCAGCCTTTGGCTTTAATGAAGCTGCTGCTGTCTTATTTATTTTTGTATTTGGGCATCCCTATTTATCTATAATACACTGAGAAAACTTTCCCTTCCCAATATATTAAACACTACTTGAGCTGTTTGAGGTGTGAGTTACGCTTCTCTTACAGGAGCAATTAAAGATTATTAGGGTGGGGGTTTTTCCTCCCACACAAAACCAGAGGCAGCTTTGAACAAGCAAGTCTGTGTTGGGTGAGCTGCATGTGCTGGTGCCCAGAGGAGCAGGGGAGTGCAGCCTGACCTCTCACACCTCTCAGCCAGCCTGAGCAGCTCAGAGGAGATCTGATAGCAAGTGTAAGCCTCTCTTCCACAGGGACAGCACTTCTGAGCCCAGCCCTCAGGTGAGCAGGCAGCAGTCAGGCTGGAGGTAGAGATGTGCAGAGTAGAAATGAGATGTCTGTCTCCAACAGCCAGGGTGCTTCACTGTGGTAGCAAGCTGGCACATTGTATTAGAACCTCCATCACCAACAACATCTAAATAATATATTTTTAGACAGGACTTAGTTTCAGCACATTGCAAATAGGGATTTATGCAGCAGTGAGTCAATAGAGGCTCTGCGGACCTTTTGGAGAATCAAAGTGATTCCTCTCGTCTCCTCCAGCTCAAAGCACATTCCTTTCCCAAATTACTTCTGGAAAAATGAAGTGGGTGAGAGAGGAGGAAGGTGATGTGCATGTGGTAAAGCCAGCAGTTTGCACAAGCCAAGTTCCCCCACCCTTGGCTAAACTTTCTCTGGGCTGTGAACCTCAAACAAGGATCAGCATCCGTGAACCCAACAGGCAGAAACACTCCCTTTGGCACCCCTCTGGAGACACCCTGGTGGAAATGTGATGAAGGGCAGGGCGTGCCAAAGCTGGCACTGTGGGTTTTGTGCTCTGCTGCTGCTCACTGAGTGCTCTGCTTGCCTTTGCTTGCTTGCAGGGATCGGGCTGGCCCTGGCGGCGGCAGTGAAGGGTTACCGCTGCATCATCGTCATGCCAGAGAAAATGAGCATGGAGAAGGTCAGAGCTGCCTCTGTCTGCAAGGATTTAAAGATAAACATGTTTGCACTCGCAGAGCTCCTGCTGCTGGGGCTTCAGTAACAAAGGTGCAGGCTCCTGGCCAGGGAAAACTGCTGAGGCGCTGTTGCCAGTGCCCAGGGCAATCCAGGCTGGCTGGCCATGGAGAGCAGATGTCTTTAAGACCCATCCCCACAGCACTGCCACTTTGAAAACTCCCATAATTGCTTTAAATACAGACAACCTGAGGTTTGCCTGGCACATTGAAGTGGTTACCTGTGCCCCAGGTGAGCTGTCCCTCGTTGAGCAGAGGGTGAAGGAAGACAGTGCTGAAGTTTTCAATATCCTGCAAATACTCTGGGGCTGAGTGTGGAGGGAGCCTTTTGAGGGTGTCTTGGGGTTTTGTGACCACCTTTATTTGCTGTAGGTGGATGTCCTCAGAGCTCTGGGTGCTGAGATTGTGAGGACCCCAACTACAGCCAGATTTGATTCTCCTGAATCTCACGTGGGAGTGGCCTGGAGGCTGAAGAATGAAATCCCCAACGCACACATCCTGGACCAGGTGAGAGCCAAGGTGGCAGAGGTGCAGGTGTAGCATGGAGGAGGCTCTGGGGACTTCTGGGTTGTTTGTTCAACACTCTCCATGTGTCTCTGGAGGAGAAGTTGCCCCAAATCTGGAGCTGGGGCTGAGCAGTCACCACGCTGTAGCAAAGGAAATTTTTACAGTCACTAGAGAGCAGCAATGAGCTGGTGTTTGCCAGAAGTACAACACTTACTGTGTCTATTTCCAGTGAGCTGGCAATCCTGTGAGGAAGAATGGAGCCAGGGGTCATGTTGCTAGGAGTGCTGTCCCACAGACAGGACTGATTTTGGCATGGGAGGGTGCTGGCCCCTTCGGACTGTGCTTAAATTAGGTCACTTGGGAGGCCTGGCTCCAGATAATACACAGTGCAACGTTCTGCAGAGAGCATGTTTAGGTGTTGTGGGCTTTGGGGGTTGTTTGAAATGGTTTTGAGCTCACTCAAAATGTGATTTTTGTACTTCTGATCTGTTTTATGGCTGGTGTGCCTTTCAATTTAGTACCGCAATGCCAGCAACCCCCTGACCCACTACGACACCACAGCAGAGGAGATCCTGCAGCAGTGTGATGGTAGGTCTGCTCTACTGCTAAACCTCTTCCAGGAGCCCCTGGGAGTGCCCTGTTCTAATGTGCTTGGAGAAGGAGCCCTCAAAGGAGAAAAGCATGGATTTTGATAAAGCAAACCCCATACACATGCTATGTGTCATTAGAGAGTTACCTTATTTCAATAGTCATAGTAATGATTTTTTTTCCATTAAAGAATTCTTTTTCTTTAAGACTTCTCTGCCTGTGAGCAGGTGGAGAAAGCAGTGGTGTTTAAGTTACCTTTAAAAAAAACCTCCATAGGTAGACTGGTATGGAATAGGGTCATTCTTTGATCACAAATACAGAAATAGGTGTTTTAACATTCCCAGAGCAAATACTCCAACACACTGGAAGCATCTTCACTTAGGAGTGAAGATGTGTGCTCCTTTTTGTGCTCCTCAGGAGCACAAGCTGCTCTGTGTCACAGCTGTCACCAGCAGGACCCTGTGGCTCTGCAGGGCTCTCTCCAGTGCTGGCTCTGGGCAGCTGAGCCCCAGGAGGGGCTGAGCTGGGGCAGCAGAGCTTCAGCTGGGCTCATTCCTCAGCTCAGGAGCTGGTTTGGGAGCTGTTGGAGACATTCCCTGTGATGCTGCAGCCACATGGGCATTTCTGTAGTGCAGAGAAGGGAGTCCTAAGAAGGCTCCAGACCTGCCTTACTAAACAGTGCAGTTTCTTGATTGGGCCTTCTGATAAGAAAATTAGCAATTAAATTCATTCACATAAAAGTGAAGACCACGTGGAAGGTTCTCCTCCTTCCTAAAACTCTGGCTGTTTAGAGGATTTGCCTTGTCTTTCTGTGACAAACTTGGAGTTAAACTGAGTGCACTTTCACAAGCTGCCATCCCACAAACTGAGAGTCCAGATGAGTTCCAGATTTAGGCTTCTTGTTTCTATTCACTTGTCCTACAGCCCAGGCACTTTTCAGTTACCTCTGCTTGGTGGGGTGTTATTCTCTTGGCTGCTAAGCAATTGATTTTGTGTGTGAATTGGTGACGTTTTAAAAATCCTTTTTTTTTTTTAAATTAACAAAGCTGTCATGTGGATGCACCAAAGAAGCTGTAGGTGGTGACACAGGCATGCACTATCACATCCACACTCACTCTGAGTGCTAGTGACCAAAACAGCCTTTTCCACATGAAAATGGGGGAGTAGTTGTGTTAACTCTTCTGTCCAGGGATGCCTACCCCATGCTCTTGGCACTCAGTTAATTAACAAACATAATGGGCTGCTCATTTTAACTCAGAGAATGAGTTTTCTGAATCAGCAGATACAGCAACAGGAAAACTGCAGCTGTCAGCTCTGGGGGCCACATCCAGCTGTGTCCAAAGTGACACAGACTGGTGCCTTGCCAGGCCTCTGGTGGACATTTCAAAACCCTTGCTGGAGAAAATGGTGATTGAGCAATGCAGTTTCAAGGCAGGTCTCACCACAGAGAGTCCTACCCTCCCCATTTCAGCCACTTTGTGCATTTTTTGTTGAGGAAAGTCCATCCTTAGGAGTGAGCTTTCCATCCCTCCTTCTGCTGGAGAGTTCACACTTCTCTCCCACACCCTTAAACAGGAAAGGTGGACATGGTGGTGGCCACGGCTGGCACAGGAGGGACCATCACTGGCATCTCCAGGAAGCTGAAGGAGAAGTGTCCAGGCTGCAAAGTGAGTGAGAACCCCACTGCTTTTACCTTTAGTGTCTCCTCAAAGTGCTCCCCTTGGCACATCTCCTCAAAGTGCTCCCCTTGGCACATCCCACTCCTGTGAGCTGCCCTGGGGAAGCTCTTGGGTGTTCTCAGTTAAAAGGTGGCTCTGGCTGCAGAGGGGGTTTCAGAGTGTCTGAAATCATCGTGCTCTGGTCCCACAGGTGACCAGAGCTCAGGTTTGGCTCAGCAGATGAACACTGACCCTCAGATCCCTCCGTGGGGTGCTTGGGAAATTTCCTTCTCTGGAAGTTTCTTCTTCTTCTGCTGTGCTCTGCAGCCTTGGGTTTCCTCCCTGGCTGTGCCTTCCCCAGCTGCTCTGGAGCTGCTGAGGGTTTGCCTGTGGAATTGTCTCTGCACTCACCAGCCTGGGTGATGTGTGAGATTTCCTCACAGAACTTGGTATCCTGCTTCAGTCATGAGAATTTTCCTACACAGGCGGGGAGTGGTGAAGAAAATAAAACTGATCTGCTTGCACTTGGCACAGAAGGAGTTGTCTGTAATGATGCCTGGCATGTGAATGAGGACAACCTTGTCTCAGGGAAACCCTGAGACAAGCAAAACCTATGTGTAGAACAAGTGGTGCCATCAGCCTGAGCAGGTGGGATGGGTTTCCAAGGGCCAGAAGCAGCAAAGCCTTTTGCTCCCAGGGGAGGTGAATGGTGCCAGGAGGAAATGAGCAGCAGAGCAGGCTGGCTGTGTGCCACCAGCAGCTGTGACAAGGCCAGTGCTCACAGGGGCTGTGCTCTCCAAAGCTGTGTCCTGGTGGCCTGAGTGCAAACTGCCTCTCCAGATTATAGGTGTGGATCCTGAGGGCTCCATCCTTGCTGAACCAGAAGAACTGAACAAGACTGACAAGACGATGTATGAAGTGGAAGGAATTGGATATGATTTTGTCCCCACAGTGTTGGATAGATCTGTAAGTCACATTGCTGGGTTTACTGCCCTTTGCCCTCTGCTGGGATGCAGGACTGAGGTTAAAGGCAGAGGAAAACTTGGGGAAGGATTTCTTTGAGCTGAAATGGAAGGGTTAGCAGACAGAACTATTCCTGTTATTTCCATCAGCATAAACAGCCCTTGAAAGCCTTCTGAACTGTCCAAATTAGTTTTACAATGCCAGGTCAAAATGCTGTGAGTAGATAAATTTTTCCTATAACACACACTTACTATTATGCTTAAAAAAAAAACAAAACACACCCAAAAAAACAGTCATGAAACACACAATAAAAATAAAACAGACAAACAGTAAAGAACACCAACTTACCAATTACAAAAAACCCACAAAACAACAAAACCTAACCTTCCAGCAGAGCATCCCAGCCCCTCCTGGACAAAGTGGTTAAGGCTGTCCTGAGCACAGCCTGTGTCCCTGGTTTGCCTTCCAGGAGGGGAGGAAGCTGATGCAGTCTGAGGCTGACTCGCAGCAGCCTGCTCTCACAGGAGGGTTCCAGCAAGGAGCCTTTTGTGCTGGTGTGATCATCTTACCTTGGCAAAAAACCCCACTGGCCTTTGGAGGAGGATGGAAACCCCGGGCTCAGTAGGGCAGCTCTTCCCTCAAAGAGCCAGGGCTGAATCCACACTGGTTGTGCAGTTCCCCTGTCCCTCCCCAGTTAAACAGAGCCTTGTTTCTGTCTCCTGCCCCTCCCCAGGCAGTGGACCAGTGGTACAAGAGCAATGATGAGGAGTCCTTTGCCCTGGCACGGATGATGATCCGCGAGGAGGGGCTGCTGTGTGGTAAGAGCAGGCAGGAGCCCTCTGCCTTCCTCTGAGCAGCCTGTGGGAGGCTGAAGCACATCAGAGCCCTCCTTCCACTTCAGATCTTGTCTTCCTCGCTCTGGGCTCCTCTCTTCTGTCTGCTCCTCCCTTCTGATGGCTCTGATGTGGTGTTGTGATGGTTTTGGCCCTGCTGTGTGTTCTGGCAGGGGGCAGCTCGGGCAGTGCCATGTCTGTGGCTGTGAAGGCAGCCAAGGAGCTGAAGGAAGGTCAGCGCTGTGTTGTCATCTGCCCTGACTCCATCAGGAACTACATGTAAGGAGCTGCTGCTTTTCTTCTCTGGGAGAGGGGTGAGGGAGTCCCTCAGACCTCGGAACACCCAGTTGTCCCAGCAAGAAATGTCTTTGGGGCACAAGTTCTGAGCTGTCTAAAAGGGGTCTGGCGTGGAGCAGGGAGGATCTCTTCCCCTTTAAATCTCTGATTTCAGTAGATAATCATCACTGGTTAGCATTTCTCACAGCAAAGGCCTTGCTTTCACTGTGTTATTTGTGGGGATCACTGGTTATCCCATTCCTGGAAGGGTTCCTGTGCCCTGATCCAGCCCTGCAGCAGCAGCAGCCACACTCAGGGTGAGTTTGCAGGTGGAAACATCAGGGCTTTGACCTGTGCTGAGAAGTTTTTCTCCAATCACATTGAAACATACCCCAAAACATGGTATTTTTAGCTGAATTTCCTCACCCATGTTGCATCCAGCTCAGTGTCAGACAAACAGAAGCTGCAGACAAGACACATCCCCATTCCAGGCTGTGTCTATGATAAAGTTGAAGCTTGTCTATGAAAGTTGGAGCTTTGTTTCCTGTGGGATTCCTTTTTGTCCCCATGAGTATTCCTTCTCCATGTCCCTGGCTGCTAAGCTTGGATGGCCAATGATGTCCTATTTCCAGTTTCACTTCATCTGTTGTGGCAGTGAGGTGTGAACAGTTGTCTCTGTTTGCTGTCAGATGTTCAGTCTCTGCTAATGAGCTTTTCACTTCCTGCTGCTCTGCAGGTCCAAGTTCTTGAGTGACAAATGGATGATTCAGAAAGGGTTCATGAAAGAAGAAGACCTTGGCAACAAACCCTGGTAAGCCAGTCAGATCCATTTGGATCTCCATCAGTCTATTCAATCGAGTTCATGGCAGCTGCTAATTTAAAGCTCATTTCAATTTACACTTCTCCTTTGATCGAGCTGATCTTCCATGCTATTGTCTTGGTGTACAATTGCAGCTATTAATCAAATTTGCTTTAATTAGTTGACATCCTTCCTTGAGTTGTATGGCAGCAGCAGAAAATTTGGTACTTAATGATTGGTTTTTTTAATGAAAAATGTTATATCTGGAATTAAAAAAAAAAAAAAAAAACAAACAAAATATGCAAAGAATCTTTGCAAAATCAGAGTTCTTGAGTGCAAAGCACTGCAGGTCTACATAGCTAGAAGGGAATCTTCCCTAAATTGTTGCCTGTAATGACTGTAAATATAGATAGGTCTTTGAGTAGGAGTGCAAAATTTTCTGTGTGAGGGATAAATAAAGAAATTGTGGAGATCAGTGCTCTCCACTGACTATCTGTAATCATAGAAAGCAGATGAAATGAGGAAAAGTGTTCTGATTTTCAAGGCTTCTCACACTTCAGAGACTTTCTGATGTTGGGAATAACACCTGAGAGCCCTGAAGCTTTATTGGCTGTGGCTGAATCCTGACTCTCCCTTGCAGCCTTTTGTCATTCCTGTGCTGCTGGAGGCCACTGTGCATCAAGGGCTGCCTCTGTGTTCTCCATAAAACTTGGGTTTGTTTTTCACTGCCTCCCCAGGTGGTGGAACATCAGCATTCAGGAGCTGAGCCTCTGTGCCCCCCTGACTGTGCTTCCAACTGTTACCTGTGCAAAGACTGTGGAAATTCTCCGGGAGAAGGGATTCGACCAGGTACCAGTTGTTGATGAATCTGGGTATGTCCACGTATATCACTCTTCATCCATTTGTATCACTCCCCTCACCAGGGCCTCAGGGATGTCTTTTTAAATGCTTGCTGGGAATATAATGTCTTCTCACCCATCCTTTTTCATTTATTAACACAGTTCAGAAATGTTGCCCTGAACACGCCAGTGCTGGGCTTTGTGTTTTCATGCCAGGATTGTCCTGCCCTTCATGATTCTAATGATTATTATGATATAATTACTCATTGTGTCTCTACAGGATAATTTAATTTCTTTTAATAATACCAGTTTAACTTAAAAAAGCAAAAATTCCCGTTTAAAACAACCAACCCCAAGTTGCCCATGTCTGTCAGAGCTTTCTTCAGCACACTGTGTCACTGTGCAGTGCTGCAGTGACCCCCATAAACCATGGAATGTTCCTTATCACCCTTCAGCCCTCCTGCACACAGGCTGAGTGTTGAGGAGTTGCTCAATTGTGCTGACCTGAAGGATGGATTCTTGTAGATCCTCACAGGGAGATGACCCCAGCTGGGGTGAGCTTGTCTCTGGCTGTCACACCTTTCAAAAGGACAGAGGAGAGTGTGGAAAAGTGAAGCACTTTGTGCTTTCCAAAAGCTCTCTGAGGTTGCAGGTAGCTCTTTCCAGCTGCAAGGAGCAGAGATGGAAAGGTCCTGGTGCTCAGAAGGACCTGCAGCACTTTGCTGCCCTGTGTGTGAGTCTCCAGCACCTCTGAGAGCTGTGCTCTGTCTCCTGCAGACACACAGAATCCAATAATGCTGCATTGTTACCATGAAGTAGCTGAACTGACTCCTACAGGCTGGCTGGGAGGGGATGCTTTTTTCTACAGGAATACCTGAGGTTTTGTGTTGTTCATCCCTGTCTTGTGTCTCCTTCCCCAGGGTGATTCTGGGCATGGTTACCCTGGGTAACATGCTTTCCTCACTGCTTGCTGGAAAAGTTCAGCCTTCTGATGAAGTCAGAAAAGTAATCTACAAGCAGTTCCAACAGGTAGGCAGGTGTATTCTGCAGCTCCTGGATGCAAGTGCTAGAGTAGGTGTGCTAACACTGCACAGGCTGGGTGAGGCTCACCTGGGGCCATGCCAGCAGCTTTTTCTGAGCACAGAATTTCCTTTTAAAAACATGGAATGCTTGACTTAGTTTCCACCAGGATTTAAGTTCCAGCACTGTCCCAAAGTGGATTGAGTGCTGTGTTCTGGAATTGTGTTTAATGCTTCTGTTCAACCTGTGAGCCACCTGAGGGTGCTGGTTCTTTATGGACAAATGTGAATTTATTTTTTCCTCCCCAGACAGATAATCCAGCATCATGGGGAAATGTGGTGCGTAACACAACTGCCTGGTTCATGTTCTCCCTCCCTTGGACACTCGAGTTTCTGGGGCTGGTGGTGTGGGATGTTTTCTGGGTGGTTTTCTGGGGCTGCTCTGGTGTTGGCTGCCTCAGCCAATTCTCTGCACTTCTGAGGTTGTGTCTCCTGCCATAGGCAGCTTGATGGCTTCTTTAGTAAAGAACAGCTTAACCATTTGTTTTCTCTTTATTTCTGGTATTTTCTTGGTGGAGGCTGGAAGGGGAGTGACACAAGCTGTGGTACTGCTGACATGTTAACAAAAAATGGTTCTTTTCCATTTGAATTGATGGGTTGGAAACGTGGTGGAATGCACATAACTTCAGAAGTATTGTGGATTTTGCTTCTCTTGCCACTTTAGTCAAGCTGATTTGGCTTCTTTATGTTTTATCTGTGTCATCAAAATCACTTCTGATTTCCTACATGGCTGTATCAAATAAGAGGCTTACCCTGCAAACCAAAGCAAAGGAACATTTTGGAAAGATGGGCCTTTTGGCTTTTTTAGGTTGCTCAGAGAGGTTGTGGATTTCCCATCCCTGGAAGTGTTCAAGGCCAGGCTGGATGGGGCTCTGAGCAACCTGGGATGGTGGGAGGTGTCCCTGCCCATGGCAGAGGAGCTGGATGATCCTAAAGGTCCCTTCCACCCCACACCATTCTGTGATTTTATAACAAGGACAGCCTGCTTTGGTAGGATCACCTCAATTATTTTATGGTCATTCTTGGAATACAAGCAGAATGGTGAGAGATTTTTTTGGAAGTCCCTGGTACAGTTGTGCTCTGGGGTTTTGAAACACCACTCACAGGATAATTTACCAGCCCAAACAAGTGCTCGTGGAAGGAGGAGTGTCCTTGTGGAGCCAGATGTTAGTTCCAGTGGTTTGCCTTCCCAGTCATGTGTAGTGTAGTGCTCACTGCCTAGAAACTTAGTAAACTTAAAAACAAAGCCTAAATATGGGAAAACCCATGGGCAAAATGTTTAAGAACCTTGAATGAACAGGTGAAAACTCTGTGGGAGTTCTGTTAAATTTCCACTGAGCATCTCCAGGCATGTTTGTGCCTTCATGGTTGTCCCAGTGCTGCCAAGGGACTCCTTGTCCTGGTTATCTGTAGCCTGCCCAGTCCCTGAAGACAGATTTGGGACTGATGGGTGACTCCATGTGGCAGATTTCCCACCTCCTTCCTTTCCTGGCCCCCAGGTTTAAGGATTGGTTCCTATAGCAGGTCTCTCAAACACAGGCTGCTGGGAATCCTGTGACTCCCAGTATGGAGACAGAGCTCTGTGCTCCAGTGCAGCCCAGCTGTTCATGCTGTGGCATTTATTTCTCACAGAGAGGCTTTTTGAACCTGCAGTGCAAGATTATTCTTTGCTGTGAATTCCTTTAATAAAAGGATGTCAGGTGGTGGGTGCTGGGGAGAGTCACCTGCTTAATGCAGCTGCTGCTTCATCTCTTAACTCCTGTTTGAACAGTTTTAGGCATTTTTTAAAATGATTGCAGCAGGTGATTGCTGAAGTGTTTTGGAAATATCTGGTTTTTTTCAGAGTTGACACAGAGTGGTTTCTTGTTCAGTCTTAGCAAAGTTGAACTCCACAAAGGAAATGAACTATTAAATCTCAGTTCCTTGATTTGCACCTGAATCCTCTGTTAGCTGAGGAATCTTTCACCCTTGGTTTTGGTTTTGGTTTGTTTGGGCTTTTCTGCCTTTGCAGATCATATTCACTTCCACAATTATTTGCAACTGATTCATTCAGTTTTTCAGTCCTTTTAGACTAAAATCACCAAATATAAAAACTTTTATGGTCACTTCTTTTGTTGAGACATATGGAACATTTGACCTTCTTTGATTATTAGCACTTTTCAGTTCTTCATTAAATTCATTATGTTTAGAGAACCAGAAGGAATAACTTTATGTAGTGCTTACTGGTTTTTTTTTGGAAATTAGAAACAAAGAAAACTGATCCTTTAAGTTGGCCTTGATTTGTTGGTGTTTTCCAGTGCTTCAGGTGGGAGCAGAACACAAATGCTGATGTATTGATTTTAGTTGTGTATGAAGTGTGTGGGGATTATTGATTGCTAAACATAGAAAGGCCTGCTTTATTCAAATTCTGTAACTCTCCCCTCAGATTGACCTGAAAGACAACTTGGGGAAACTCTCTCACATCCTGGAAATAGACCACTTTGCTCTGGTGGTTCATGAACAAATCCAATGTGAGTACAAAGTGCTGCACCTTGTGAGAGCAAATCTTTGAGTGGTGACAAGCAGCAAATGAGAGTGTGAATGTATAAAGTGAGCTCTGAAGAAGCAAAATCCTCATTCTGTGTCTAAATTTGTGCTACTAAGCCTAATTTCCATCCCTGGAGGTGTTCAAGGCCAGGCTGGATGGGGATTGGAGGAACCTGGTCTAGTGGAAGGTGCCTCTGCCTGTGGCAGGGGTAGAACAAGATGATTTTAAGGTCCCTTCCAACCCAAACCATTCTAGGATTAGTAAGACTAAATAAATCTTCAAATCTATGTATATCACTCCTACATGTGAATAATATTTTCTCCTGTTTAATCTTCCTAATAGCAGACAACTTTGCAAAGTTACAAACACTGAGAAATGAGACTGAAAACAATATTAAGTCGTGCCAGATAAATTTATCTTTAGCTTCTCAATTATAACTGGAAAAAGAAAAGCCATGCAATTTGGGGTTGTTCTTAATAATCTCCATAAGGATGTGCTATCAGCTCTGAGCTGACCATTTATAAACCTGGAGTCTCACTGGAAGCTTGCAGTGAAACAGAGACTGAGAGAACAAAAAGCCCAGGACAGTCCAGCTGGCTGAAAAAAATGTGTGTAGAAGTAGATTAAACATTTCACTACAGGCAGACTTTAGGAACTGGAATTTAGACAATTGATAAAGGGCCAGAGATCATGTGGCTCACAATGAGAAAATCACTTAAACCTGTGCTGTCAGTGCAGCAAAGATTAAATGTTTAGCACATTATTTGGCTATAAATGAGGTATTGTGATTTTTATACTAATTCTGTGGTTGACAGGGCTGCAGGAAGATGGTTGTGTCACATTTCCTCCTCAAAATGTAGTTCCACTGGGCCATTCAAATGGCCTCTGGTTCCAGTGGGGTCATGCCACATGCAGCTGTTTCAAGTTATTAATGTTTGAGGAAAATACACTTTATAACAAGGCCTGTGGTTGGAGTTTTTGTATCAAGAAAAATAAATCCACTGAATCCTTATCCTTCCATAAAGTTTCAGTGTCCCTTTTGATGAGGAGCCTTTCTAAGCTGAAAATCCTTGCCATTACTCTGTGACTTGTGGCCAAAGGTGCCTTTTGTGTTCCCCCTCTGTGCCAGGATCACCCGACAGCTCCAGGCTAGTGGAGCTGGGCTGGCTCAGGCCCCCATTTTACAAACACTAAAACCAAGCAGGGTGGGGGTGTGTTTGTGCCTCCTGCAGCCAGAACTGCCTTTTTTTCCCTGCAGATCACACGGATGGCTCCTCCAGCAAGCGGCAGATGGTGTTTGGTGTCGTGACAGCCATCGACCTCCTCAACTTCGTCACCGCGCGCGAGCGGGAGAGGAAATCCAACTGAAGCCAAGCAGCAGCCTGGAGCCTCCTCAGCATTCTGCAGCCTCAAACAAACAATCAGGTTCATGTCTTAAGCAAAATGTTTCTTTTTTTCCTTTTTTTTTGTTGTTTTTTCCTTTTTTTTAATTCTGAAAAGAAGCAGTCAGCCGTCCTCGTGTCAGCTGTCCAGCCAAGGTGTCTTGCTGTATTGCCCAGCTTCTGGGACCTTGTTTCTTAATCAGGCTAAGCAATATTTCTTATCAAGACAATTTATTTTTTTACCTATATATATATATATGTATGTGTAAAAAATGCTGCTTGAATTAACTGGTTTTTTTTTTTCCTTACTTATGTCTAAAGGCTGGCTTTCCAAAATGTTGTTTCAGAATTTTAAAATGTGTTGAAATAAAGAGTTACTGAAGCAGAGGCACAAGAGAGCTCTGGAAAGTTCTGGATTTCCCTCCCCCCCCCCCTTTAAGAATGTTAAGTTATATATTACTTGTTGGAGACAAAATTGGGACTGGGGCATGGGGAGAAGAAGGGAGGGTTTCCCTGTGGGTGGCATCATTGTAAAACAAGAAAAAATCCTCAGGGCTGAAGCTGAGACTTCCTCCAGGCATCTGCTCTGAGGGGAAGCTGGTTTGAGTAGCAGCATGGCAGTGAAGTGACAAACATCAGCTAGTTTCACACAGTGCACCAGCTTTCCCTGCCATGACAGACCTTTTTTTTTTCCCAATGGTATCCTGATAAGTAAGCACAAGTAGAAAGATTTAAGAGGTAAGATCCACCATCTTGCCTGAAATTTTTTTAAAATTCAGGCTGTTTCATCTGTTACCTTCCTCTTCCCTCCCCATTTATCCCAGAGTGCCTTTTTTATGCCTCTTTCAGGAGAGCCAAAGATAATCTGTCAGGAGCTGTGAACTCTTCCCAGTCTTGTTCAGGTGCTCCTTCCCTGTAGTGCCTTATTCCAGGAGAAAAACCCTGCATTGGCCACCCCTTCAGATCAGGGCTATTGCTGAAGGCAAGTGACTCATCCTTACTTTAAACTCTGGTTTGCCATTTAATTCATACACTTCTTTAAGATTTAAGACAGTTTTTCTCAGGGCTCTGGGAAAAAAAAATACTATAAATCTAAAAATGTACAATTTCAATGGCAACTGAAAGGTTCTAAAAGGTGGTTAATGTCTTTCTGCCATTGTAGTTGTCACTGCTGCTAGATTTTGGCATTACTTGGAATATTTACTTTACTGGCTTTTATCTGATTTTTTCCCCCCATTTTCCATCTGACCTTTGCTGACAGCAGCAGGGAGGGAGGTGCTTGAATAGCTGAGGTTTGTCCTTTTCCCTTGTCAAACCTGACCTAACTGAATTCAGCAGGAAATATGAAAATGGTAGAAGGAGGTTCCCAAAGCTGCTTTTCAGAGCAGCACAAGAGGGGAGTCAAAGCTGGGGCAGAAATTAGTCAGTTATGAAGAAGTGTAAAGATCTGAATCTGTTTTTCTGGTTCACTGTTCATACATAAATCCCTGTAGTGCCATGAAAACTGGCAGTGTTGGGGACTGAGGCATAGGGGGTGGTTATGAATGGTGGAGGACAGGGGGTGGGAGTCTAAAGCATCCCAAGTAAGCCAAAGGATCCAAGGAAGTTCACCAGCTCCCTGGGGTTTGCTAGGAACAGGAGCTGTCTCCTGCTCTGCACTGGCACAGGGAGGAGAAGGCCTTTCTTACCCACATGGGGACACCAGAGGAACTGGGTAAATAAATGGAGCTGCTGCACAACTGAAAAACTTTCCAGAGCTCTTCCCCATGGCAGGGATGAAGGCAGCAGGGAGAAGGGGACAGGGAATGCAGCAGGGCTGAAGTTCTTCTGCAAAAGCTTGTGAATGTGATGGTTTTATGCATGTCTGAGAATCTCATGGCTGGCCTGGTCCTGGTTAGTTGTGGTAGGGCTGATTAAAACTGGGCTTATCTTTGTTTCAAGTGCTCTGAAGACCAAGACAGACACTGCAGTTTGTTCAGTCTTCTACCTGAAATTAAAGGCCAGAGCCTGAACAGAACTGTATTTTTTTTTCTGAAGTGAGTGCCTGCATCTCCTGTTTACCTTTGCTGCTTTTGCAAGCACTGACTAAACCTGAAAACTATTTTGCACATGGATATTTTTATCAACAATTTATGCTGTATTTGTTTGTCACTGTAAGAGATTATCAGTCCTAATGTTGGCTCTGCAAAAATACTTCTTATTTTCTCACCTGAAGACAGCTGTTCAGTAAAATCTGTACAATGTTTTGCAAGCAGTTACCAGGCAGTGACTTAAGGTTCACTTTCACGTTGTCATGTCCAATGTTATTTCCCATTTCTTGTGCAAGCTGTGGCTGACTCCAGAACTCTGGCTAGCAGGGGTTCCTCTAAGCAGCCAGACCAACCTCATCTGCCCACCAAGCTCATTTCTGAAAGCTTCTGTTTGTTACAAATATCACAAAACAGCTTTTCTTACTGTGCAGTGTCAACTGAGGGAAAGGGAAGACTTCTTATGCTTCAAGGAGCTGGGAAAAACCACCACTATGAGCTGTATTTATTGCACAGATTTTCACAAATGTACCATACAAAGAGTTCAATAAAAGCTGTTTGATTGCAGAATGGCTCTGGGTTGTTTTTTTTTAATTCCAGTCCAAGCTTGTAAGTGTGTTAAGACTGTAAGATTGTTTTTTTAATGCCAGTTCAAGCTGGTAAGTGTGTTAGATTGTAAGATTGGGGTTTTTTAATTCCAGTTCAAGCTTGTGTGTTAAGACTGTAAGATTGTTTTTTCTAATGCTAGTTTGAGTTTGTAAGTGTGTTAAGATTGTAAGATTGTTTTTTTAATGCCAGTTCAAGCTGGTAAGTGTGTTAGACTGTAAGATTGGGGTTTTTTAATTCCAGTTCAAGCTTGTAAGTGTGTTAAGACTGTAAGATTGTTTTTTTAATTCCAGTTCAAGATTGTGTGTTAAGACTGTAAGACTGGGGTTTTTAATGCCGATTCAAGCTCGTAAGTGTGTTAGACTGTAAGAAATTTGTGCAGAAGACCCCTGGCTGTCATTGTGAGGCTCTGCAGTTCTTTGCATGTCTCCAGCATGAGCTCCTTGCTGTCTTGCTGGGTGTTCAGGTGCCTCCCTCCACACACACAGTGCTCTGTCCTCAGCTTCATCCTCTTACCCCCATCCAGCAGCATGGGCCGACTTCATCCTGCACATCCTCCTCATGTGATTCCTGAAATGCTGCTATTGCTGGCAGATCCCTGCCTTCCCTTTCCCTTTTGGCAGCCCCTCAGCGGGGGGTAAAGGGATCCTGATGTCCCAGCCCGAGGGCAGCAGGCCAGCATCCCTCCCGTGTGTGGAGAGCCCATTTCAGCCAAAGGCCAAAGGCTGCCCAGGCACGGAGAGCTGCAGGAAGTGTGAGGGATCAAGTTCCACCTTGCAGCAGGCTCAGAAATCCCTGGTGAGGCAGAGCAGGCTCTGCAGCGGGCTCTGCTTCCAGCCAGAGCAGCCACTGAGGGCTCAGGGCTCCCCAGCAGCCCCCAGGCTGCAGCTGGGAGCAGGGCACTGCCCAAACCCCGCTTTTGTGACAGCTGAGTCACAGCCTAATGACAGCCCTGGCACCCAGCTGTCCCCGGCTGCGAGCTGCCCCTCCTCAGCAGGAAAATTACTGGGTACAATCAGCTGTGCTGGCTCTGCAGATAAAGGGAGGACTTCAGTCCAGGAAGGTGCCTTATGAAAGCAATAAATTCCCTTTGGGGGGAAGAAAAAAATAAAGCGCAAGCACCAGCCCCAGGCTCGTGTTGCTGATGGAAGTGCTGCTGGCTTTTGTCACGTGCTGGAGGATGGCGGGTGAGGGCAGAGCCCACAGGGCCTGGCTGCAGGGCACTGAGAGCAGCCAGCTCACCCGCCACCACCCCGGCCTGTGGAAAAATCCACCTCCGGCTAGAGGGAAAGCCAGGTGCTCTTCACACTGCGGGTTTCACTGCTCTTTCAGGATCTAAAAACGTGCTGTGGCTTCTCTCACACGTGCTGAATCCCAGCTGGGTTTGTGAGCCCAAACAAACGGGGCCCGGGCTCTGTGGGCACCTCCTGGCCCAGCATTCCCTGCCTCAGACACTGCAGGTCCCTGGGGCAGCTGGAGAGCAGGCAGGAGTCCCAGGGAGACTGGCCTGTGGAAAAATCCACCTCTGGCTAGAGGGAAAGCCAGGTGCTCTTCACACTGCGGGTTTCACTGCTCTTTCAGGATCTAAAAACGTGCTGTGGCTTCTCTCACACCTGCTGAATCCCAGCTGGGTTTGTGAGCCCAAACAAACGGGGCCCGGGCTCTGTGGGCAGCACCGGGCCCAGCATTCCCTGCCTCAGACACTGCAGGTCCCTGGGGCAGCTGGAGAGCAGGCAGGAGTCCCAGGGAGACTGGCCTGTGGAAAAATCCACCTCCAGCTAGAGGGAAAGCCAGGTGCTCCTCACATTGCAGGTTTCACTGCTCTTTCAGGAGCTAAAAACGTGCTGTGGCTTCTCCCATAACTGCTGAATCCCAGCTGGGTTTGTGAGCCCAAACAAACGGGGCCCGGGCTCTGTGGGCACCACCATGCCCTGCATTCCCTGCCTCAGACACTGCAGGTCCCTGGGGCAGCTGCAGAGCAGGCAGGAGTCCCAGGAGACCCTTCTGGATGCAGCAGGACACGGGAAGGAGCTGAGGTGTCCCACGGGACGAGCAGAGCAGGGTGGGACACACGGTGTGCTGGGAGCTGCCAGCAGCTCTGCTCCTCCCTGCACGCCGCTGGAGCCTCCAGCACCCAAGGAAGCTCCTCAGATGTGCTGAACACTCCAGGGGTTGTACTGATGTCTTTTTGGGCTGCCTAAAAACAGGCCACACAAAATTACGGAATAAAAAGCAGTTGTATTTATTGAAGGGCCTTCAGGTACATTGAGGGCAGACAAAGCCTCCCCCCCCCCCCCAGAGGTTACACCCAAAATGGACAGTGAGTCAGGGGTTTTCACACTTTTATAAGTTTGGTTCATTTGCACATTGGGGGTAATATTGCAATTACAGCTTCAGGTAATGAAGTAATTTATCCCAACTTTACACACCCCCCCAAATCACTTTTGTTCACATTTTTTGGGGCCTGAGGCAGTGAGGTGTCCTTGATTCCCAGGCCTGGAGAGGAATTGTTTTGTCTAACCAAAATGGGGAAGCAGCAGCCAACACTCTGTATGGAGTTTAGAGTTATACACGAAAGAATTACAGGATCACAAACATATGAAAAATACAAAAGCTAAAATCCTACGGCATCAGTACAACAAGTGGTGACCTCTCCTGAAACAGGAGGGTGTGATTGGCTGCTCCAAGGCAGTAACAAAAATGTAAATTTTCTAACCTATTCCTGCCTTGGCCTGGGAGAGCTGGAATCATTTTAGCTGCCATCATTTTGCACTGCAGTAAGACTTCTACACCAAGTGTGTTGAACAGGTAAAAACATATTTTAACAGCAAATGACAGCCTTCCTTTTTCCCAGTTTACCCTCATTATTCAGATAGCAGGTACCATCACCAGTACTCCAACTCACAGGCCAATTCTGCTCAACCAGAAGCAGTTTCAACCTCATGCCCTCACAGCAAGATGTTTTTTCACTTCTGGCCAAAAATAAGCCAAGAACCAAGGGAAGCCTGTTCTGCCCTGAATTACTTGCCAGGCCCTCCCAAAACATGGCTGATCCTTCTCCTGTCATCTTCTCAAGCCCTGGTGTGGAGTTTCAACTGCTTTGATAAAGCCATTTTGAGTATTAAATTACATGGGAGGGAAAACGTGGATGTCTTCCCACTTGGTACAGCAGAATCAGGAACATTTTAAAATCAGGTTGTTTTCTAGGAAGAAAATCACTGGTGGGGAGTGACTGTGGCCACTACAGGTCTTTCCTCCCAAGTGCCCAAAAGTGAAACCCGGGTGCTGCATCCCCACAGGGGGGATGGTTTGGGTTGGAAAGGACCTTAAAGCTCATTTCATTCCAACCCTCTGCCATGGCAGGGACACCTTCCACTGTGCCAGGTTTACCAAAACCCCAGTGTCCAGCCTGGCCTTGGGCACTGCCAGGGATCCAGGGGCAGCCACAGCTGCTCTGGGCTCTGCCAGGGCCTCCCCACCCTTACAAAGGTGAGGTGAGAATTTTAAAACTCCCTCTGCAAGGAGATTTTTGGATGGTGTTTTAGCAGCAGAGTCTCTCTCCCTGGAATTTTGTGTCACACCCTCTCATGAGAGCCCAGAGCCATCCCACTGTTCTCAGCTGCCTACCCCCCTTTTTTTGGCTGGCTGATTGCTCTCTCCAGTTGTTCCTTCCAGCTGGGGATGCTGATGTTTAGCCAGTGGAACCCTGCAGGTTCCACTTAAATGCTGCAAGGCAGCTCTTCAGGTAGAGGATGGGGCAGTGCAAGCCTGCTGGGGAATGAGCACCTGTGCCCTGTGCTGGCTTGTGGTTTTTGAACTTAGTGACACCAGCACTGCGGAACAGCAAGGTAAAATCAGATTTTCTGATGTGTGCAGGCTGTGAAGTACCTGCTGTTCCTGTGTGGGTGGGAGCATGCAAAGATTCCAGTGCAGACCCCAGCTCCTCCTCTGCTCTAACCCAGACACAGGCAAAGCAGGAAAACCCACACCAAAATACCTGCTGACCTCAAAAAAATCAGTTGTGTTGTGTGGCCACAGGGCTGGTGATGCTGAAGAGCCCAAGTGCAAAGAAGCTCTGGAGATGGTGGTGGTGGGAAAATATTGTGGTTTAAACTCAGCCAGCAACTAAGCCTGAGAATTCTGGCCAGATGCAGTGAACAGCTTTAACCTTGCCCCCCCAAAAAGGGGACATTTTTCTTTTAAAGTCCCCAAACTTGCCATTTAGACTTCTTTTTTTTTTAAAGAAAATATTTAATTTAAAAATGTATTTCTCTAAATGAAGCATTTTATTTCAAGATTGCCTTCTGTCCCTCCAATTCCCATCTGAATCTTTTTTTCCTTTCAGGTTGCAAAGATCCCCATTTCTTGCAGTTTGGTCACTGAAGGAAAGAATTTTATTTTTGAGCACACGCTGCTGCAGGAGACAACCAGGAAGGGGTGGCTGGGTTATTCTGTAACTACAATGCCCAGAAAACATAATTCTTGCTGGGGTTGGGGTTATTTGCAGACTCTTCACAGGAGAGCTGCATGTTCTCTGTCACATCAGATAGCCCTCAAGAGTTTTCTGTGATGGATTATCTCTGGCAATGTTTTCCAGAGAGTTCATTTATTGCAAGAAGACCAAAGGTAAAGTCATCCCTGTGCTAATGCCTACACCAGTGTTGTCTTCAAAAGTTTAATTCCAAAATAAGCATTGTGACAAGCCTTATTCTTGTCAGCAGTGGGGAAGTTTCCTTCACCACTGTGTTCTGGAGGAGCACAGCCCCAGCACTGACCTGGCAGCTCTGTGTGCTACCCTGGCTCTGGGGAGGAGTGGGGAAAAGAGAGACTGAAATTCTCAGGGGCTCTTCCTCTTCAAGCAAAACCTGCATCCATGCAATTTCCTGATCCCCAGGAGCTGGTGTTTGGGAATCACCAGGGAGCAGAAGCTGTTCAGTGCTCTCAGCTGATTTAATAGAAAAGCAGTTGTGTGACAGGCAGGAGACAGAGGCTTAGGGCTGGAGGTGGTGCAGACTAACCCTGGGATCCCAGGGGACACAGAGAGTCCCCACCAGACAGCACCTAACACAACATGCCATTTCTGTCACCACTTCTGCCTGATTCAGCAAGGCCCAGGCTGACACAGATGAGCTGGGTTTAACTTCCAGCACAAGACACGAAACCAAAACAGCAACGAAATTTCTACAACCAGCACCAAACTGCTGGGGGAAGGGTTCAGAGCGCTCCTGAAGATAAGTACGTATTAAAACAAACAATAAATTGCTTATCTCCTCTTTTATACCCCAGTCACCTCCCCTTGCAGAGCAATCAGGTGCTGGGCACAGCGAGGTGTGGGGCAGGACCCAATCGCGTCCCTCCCGCACTCGCAGGTGTCCTCTGCCACCAGCACATATTAACTGGGGCTGAGCTCAGCTCAGACACTTGCCTGACGGGCTGCAGGGGTGAGTAGTGGCTCATCTGTTCCCTCCCTGGGAAATGGGGACCCTCAGTGTCGTGGGGAGACTGGGAATTTGGCTCCCCATGCTGTGCAAAGGCTGATCTCACCTGCGGGGCAGCAAGTCCTGAATAAATCAGGCAAGCAGGGAGGATTTGGCTTCACACTGCGAGGTCAGTGGGGTGGTGGAGAGTCTTCTGGAGAGCTTGTACAGCTCCATCCTTGGAGGTTTTCAAGGTCTACGGAGGGCAAAGCTCTGAGCAGCCTGGGCTGAATTTATGTGCCCCAGTTTGAGCAGGAGGCTGGACTGGGACCTCGCGGGCTCCCTGCCAGCCTGGGTCACTCCATCATTCTGTCAAACTGATATTGTATTTGTGTTGCTCAATGGCAGCAATGCTATTTCTTCAGAATAAGGCAAGAAAAAGGCATTTTGGTTCTAATGGAGCGAGCTTGCATGTCCCTCTTTCTGCCTTGCTGATCTCATCTAAGTTTTCCCTCACTTTACTTAATGAGCATCTTGATTTTCTCCCCCTTGAAGTTATCAGAGCAGTCTGATAACCTGATAAGTGCAATCTCCTATCTGCAGAGTGCTCTGTAAACCTCAGCCTGTGTTCCTTGTCATATATTTTCATTGAGTGGCAGCAGCTGGGTGTTATCATTCCTGGTCTCTTGGCCTGCTTCCCAGTTCCAGTGGAGATTTCCATTTATCCTTTGCCCAGTCTTGTGCCCTCTCAAGACTCTCCATTCAGCAGCAAGTAACGGGGCTGTGGCAGGACACCTGCAGTGGCTCAGGTGGGTTTGGTGGCTGGCCAGATCACACCTGAGCCTTCAGCCAGGGGTTGGGAGGAGATTTGGGACACAGGTAAAGAGTTTTGGTAATTCAGAGAGGATGTGTCTTCGCTTTGTGATCTCAAACTGCACTGGAGGCACTGTGGGGAGATGTTTGCACCGAACATTGCTCCTCTCAGCCACCCCTGGCTGCAGGCCATGGCTGTCCTTTCTCCTCACACCCCACCCAGCCTGTGCTGGTGGATGTCACTGAGGCTGGCAGCAAGGGACCAACTCAACCTGTGCTGTGTCGAGGCCTCCAAAAGTCCTGGATTCTCCCCATCCTCTGGTGCCATTTCAGGCCATCTGCTGTCTCATTTTGGAGGTTCTGCACTTCAGGCAGTTTTCAAAGTTACCTTCAGAGCCACTGTGGAGTGGCTTTTATTAATGTAAATGTAAATATTAATGTAAATTATTATTAATGTAAATATGATTCCAGACTCTGAGCACAGAAATGCAGTGATTTGAGAGCATTTTGTAATGGAAGGAGGACATTCATGCCATTCCTGCAGCACCAGGAATTACCCAGCCCTTGAGGAGACACACGAGGCATTCTCCAGCAGAGTGGAGATGTTGATTAGTCAAAGGCCAGCCCTGGCTTCTTTCTTCCCTGGGTGTCTAGAAAATGTGTCTGCATTCACTTTGGGTGAGAGAACAAATGAAAACCCCATTCTTGACTTGTTTTTGCATCAGATGTCAGAGAAACTGAACACAGTGAGGAGAATGAAACCTTATTTTAGGAGGTGGGAGCCAGTAATGCTCTTTCTTCCATGAAGCCCTCCTGATCCAGGGATGGAGGGGAGAGTGGGCTTGTGTGGTCAGGCCTTGCAGCCCCAATAATTTCACCCTCCTGCCTTGTCCCTTTCCACCCCACCACAATTATGGCAGAGATGGGCATCACCAGGAAAAGGGAGGAAAAACAATATACTCATAAAATCTATTTTGGCAGCTGTTGATTTTTTTTTTTTTTGGGCTAGGGTTGGGATTGGAAGTGCTTGAGATGGTATTTTATGTTTGGACTTAGATGTTTACTATTTTTTATTTACATTATAGTCTTATAATCTGTGAGTTCTACAGTATTTCACCAATAAGTTACAAAAGGGTTCTGTATCTATCTCTACAAGGTCTTTTAAAGAAAAACTATTTAATTAAGAAATGACACAAATTATTTTTATTTTTAATCTAATAACTAATTACTTATGTCTTGCAATGTGGACTTTTTTGTCTAATTACAAAATACTACTTAAACTTATGAAGAAGGTGAAGAAGAAAGATTAGATACTGCTCTAAAATTTCTATCTCTAAAGAAAATCTTCTATATATATTATAAAACTTTATATTCTAAAACTATATTCTATAAACTATATTCTATAAACTCTATATTCTAAAACTTTAAATACCAAGATTTCTACTATGTGATATTACACATTTTATTCAAACTACACACTCATAATCTTAATGCTATTATTCAATTTTGGAAGTTTTCTCTATGGCTTCAGGTTAAACGCTGTGTTCTCTTGAGAGTCTGTCTTTCAACACAAAAACATCTAAAATTCCCAATATCTGGAATTCTAACAGGCAGCATTTTGTGTGGTAACTGCTGAGCTCAGTTGTGAAAGCGTGCTGACATTTCTGCTACACTGTGGATTATCTCTTCTTTACCCACAGGTGACTTTTGCTCCTTCCCAGCTAATTAGATAGGTAAATACAGATTTGCTTGGGAGATATACTCAAGGCCAACACAAATCCTGGCTTGCAAGGAAATGAACCATTTTTCCCCTTTAATCCCTGCCATTGAGCAGCAGTGGTGGGGAAGAGCACTGGGAGGCAAAGTTTGCTGGGGAAGCTTTTGCTGGCTGCAGGAGCCAAGGCATTTTGGGGGGACTGCCCTGCACCCTCATGGTTTCCTGCTGCTTTCTGAGGCTGGGGGTGCTGTGTCTGGAGAAGAAAAGGTTTCTGAGGGGCTGGTGTGGGGCTGGACCAGAGTTCTCTGTCTGCTTTAGCTGTGGAGCCAGGTTGCAGCAGAAGGTTGTTAACTTCCATCTCCAGAGATGCTCTGGATAAGGAGGAGGTTCAGCCACACAGCACGGGCTGTTCCACCCCTCTGGTGTTGCTGGAGTTTCAGTGTGGTGTGTTTCTGTGTTCCAGGGACAGCCCAGCCCTCAGGGACCAAACCCCAGCCCCATCCAGCGTGGGAGCCACCAGGGAATCACAGCGTGGACCTCGGGCTGTGCTGCCAGGCTGCTGCAGAGAAACTCCCACCAGGAGGGTGAACGGAGCAGGCAAGCAGGAGGAGGATGGCAGAAATGGTAATTAAGGCTGCCCATGGGCTCATATGTCGAGCCACAAAGAATTCAGATCATCAGGACTTAGCCACAACAGTGTGCTGGCCACTGGGAGCCCAGGGGCTGGGGGGGGACAGGGCTGTGGCTTTATGGCCTGGGGGGAAAAGAAGCTCCCCAACCAAACTGGATTTCCCATGGCCACTGGATTTCCACATCTGGCCCTGCTGCAGGCAGTTCTCTGTGCTTGGCAATGAGACATTTCTTCTTTGGTTTGGTTCTGCCAGATGGCAAAATGATGTCTCTGTTCTCAGTCTGAAGTTAAATGCAGAAGGAATGTCCAGCATCATGTCTTTGGCCATTTCTGCTGCAGCAAAGGTAAGGAAAGGGTTAGATTTGCTCTAATTGCAAAATGCACCACCACGGAGGTGTAGGGAGGCAGGGCAGACTAAGCAGCTTCCATCATCATTCTAAGTGAGACACAAGTGTCCATCCATGACCCTGTGGAGTTTCAAGGTCCCTTTATTCACTAATGGATGAATCAAGGTAAATTCATTCCATGAACAAGCCAAAAAAGGAACTTACAGATACCAAAACTCATGTGGTTTTTCTCCATGTGGTTATTTTCTTCAGCACACCCAGGTGGTGGATGGATTGCAGAGAGGATCAGAGCAGAGAGGTCACACCAAATCTGCATGTAACCCTTTTCTGGGTTTATTTGTTTCTGCTATTATTCAGTAGCAGATGCTGAAAAGAAACTTGAAGCCCAGACTCCTCCTTTTGTCTGAATATGCACCAGCAATACAGAGAGAGCAGCACAGAAAATTGCCTTCCAGCAGAGCACTGATGCCATCAGAGCTTGTGTGCTTAATATCTGCTGCTGAACTCAACCTTTCCTAACTTGTTTAACCCTCTTCTCATTCAATTTTTTATCTGCTCTGCCTCTATAGTTGTTCCTGATAATTCCATTCTGCCTTATTATTTATTGCTCATTATTTGATGCAGTTTCTCCAACTCCCCCAGGATGTAGAGCCTGCTCTCAGCACCAGCCTCTTGTCTCATTTCCAGCCTAATGAATCCTCCTCTCTTTAAGCTGCTTTACTGTGGGAGTTGCTCAGTACCCTGAGCACCTTTGCTGTTTTATTTTTGTTGGTTCTTTTTTCTCAATTTTAATACAATTGGAACCAAAGCAGAGGTGACCTCTAAGTCCCACCATAACCATAAAAGCATTCTGCAATTATTGCTGGATGGACTTACCTGCAGGTTCTTCACTGCCAGGGTGAAAAAAGCTGTTCTCGACCAAATAATTAAATTAGGAGCATAAAATTTCCTAGTGGAGGCAATGGTTTTGAGATGGGGAAGATGTACTGGAGAGGATGCCCAGATGATGTATGGGGAATAGCACACCACTTTAAAAGAGCAATTTGGTCATGGAATCATGGAACCATGCAATTGCAAAGGTTGGAAAAGGCTGTGAACCCACACCACCACGTTCTCCATGAGTCTGTGTCCTCAAGTGGCATCTCCACAGGAGTTTTGAACACTTCCAGGGATGGTGACTACACCACTTCACTGGGAATTCCATTCAAATGCTTTTACAACCCTTTAATGAAATTTTTTTCTTCATGTATAATCTATTTATTTTCCTAAAGTATAATCTCCCCTGGGGCAACTTGAGTCCATTTCTTTTAGTCACACCACTTGCTCCCTGGGAGAAGGGACTGACACTCATCTCACTAAAACATCCTTTCATCCCTACAACCTCCTTACCCACCTAGATCCATGTGGTTGCAATGCCAGCAGGATGTTCCAAGCAGCCTGGCCACCCAAATGCCATTTTTTCCCCTTCTGCAGCTTTTTTTCTCCCAGCTGTCTATATGACCTCTATTTCCACCCCACAGGAGCTGAGTAAGAAGTGTCCCCTGGTGAATGGCAGGGCTGCAGGCAGCCAGGACAGCACCTGGACCCTTCCCAACTTGCCCAGTAAGTGCACATGGACAGCCACAACGCCTGCCAGCAAGTCTCCACACTCCTGTGTTCCCTTGTAAGTAATTCCTCTGTGCTGCTTTCTTCAGGGTGCAGCTCAGCACCTTTTCCTGGAGGTTGTTGTTACACCAGGATGGTCATGGCCAGAAGCCAGCTGTTGTGTTAATGATGGTTTATTTTCCATATGGCAAAAGCAGCTTAGTAGCTCCTCTCCCAGAAGAATTTTCCACTCCCTTTTATTTTGCAGAAGGATGTGGCTGGCTCGGGTCACAGCTTTGTGTTTTCCAGAGCATCTCCTTGTTTGGGGCATCTTATTTTAGATGGCTGAGGGGCCTTCACAAAAATGTATTACCAGGGCCTGGGCTTTTGTATCAGTAGCAGATGGCCCCAGAGCAGAGAAAAGTGCTTGCTGTGAGCTGCTCTTGCCCTCACAGCAGCAGGTTCCCTCCCAGGGTGACGTGACGGCCCAGACTAGTCCTGACAAGAGGTGCTTTAATGACCCTGCAAAGCAGACACAGACAAGCTACTAAAGATAAGGCTGTCCCATAAATGTCACAGGAACTGCAGACACGTCCCTGCAGTGCAGAGATGTGAAACAGGGACCCAGCTCCAGCCAGTGGAGTAAAGCAGGAATCCAGCTCCAGGAACTGGAGCTGTGGGAGGTGCAGCACTGCTCTGCATGGTCATGCCTGACCACGTGCCAGGCAGGACAAGGCCAGGGCACAGCCACCAGCATGTGGGCAGCACAGGGCAGCCTCTGAGTCTGGTCCATGCAGGAGGGAAAAATGGAATGCAGAGCCCTGGAGCTGATCCAGCAAGCTGTGCATCTCTCAGTGCAGCCCCTGCAGCTGGTGCCTGAGGAGAGAATCAGCTCTTTTCAGGCAAAATGATATTTTTTTCCTCTCAATTATCATTCTGAGCAGAATAATTTTTTTTAAAACTATTTAGCATCAGGGTGCCATGGTGGTGCCAGTGGCTGGGCCCATCCCACCCCCAGACAGGAGATGGAGAGACATTCCCCAGCCCTGGGCATCAAACTCTGCTCTGGGAATGGAGTCTGGCTGTGGGGGCCCACACAGCACTGCTGGGACAGGAGCTGAAACATAACCCACTGTGTAACAGGGAAAAAAATGCACTGGGACAGGTCACACCTCTGCAGCAGTGCATGGAGGGAGAGGTGGTTTGGTTTCCCTGCTCTGGGTAAGACACAGATGGCAGCCAATGGAGCAAAAATCTCTGGACTTTCTGAGATTCCCAGGTAAAATCTGGTTGAGTTTTGGGGGTAGAAGCAGAGGGAGGAGACAGGATGTTATTTTAATTAAAAATATTAAATATTTAAATTTTTTTTGAGAGATACAGAGGTAGACCAGTTCTGACATCCCTCAAGCTGGTTCTGACCCAACATAACCTCAGCAGGAATCCTTTGCTTTGCCAGGACTGGTTTTCCCCTGGACATCTCAAGGAATAGCAAGCCATGACTAAAAGCTGGAATCTTAGGGGAAAACCATCCTTGTCTCTGCTGTCCTGAACTGACATCAGCACCTGCAGGATGCAATCCAGATATGCAATGCAGTAACTCAGGTCACTCTCCAGAGAGCCAGGCTCCAGTTAAACCTTACCTGAAGGAGCCCCACTGAAATCCCTGAGCATTTCAGTGGCTTTTGGAGCAGATGGGCAATGGCTGCAGCTGTGGGGGAAGCTCTTTTATTGTGGCATTGCCTCACATTTGGCAGCACTCAAAGGAGCCTGAGGTGTCTCTGCAAACACTTCCCTCAGAGGGAGAGGTAACAGCACATCCCATCATCTCTGGGCTAGGGATGCAGGGAGGCTGGAACCTCTTGGTAGCACAGACCTTCCCTGAAGCCCTGCACTCCTGCAGGGCAGGAGGAGTTTATATCACACTTGCAGAACCTGGAGGGAGGGGTGTGAGCTCCCTGAATCACCCCTGTGCCACTGGGGCTTCCTGCCAGCACACAGCCACTGCCTGGCCGTGACAGGGACAGCACAGCTCCAGGTCAGGGCTCCAGGGATGGTGGGAGGTGAGGGCTGAGCACTGAGGGAACCCCATGGCAAGGAGATGTCCTTGGCTTGTGACCAGGAGGTGGCCCAAACAAACACAGCCCTCGTCAGCCTGTGAGAGAGCTCCAGGGTGTGAGCTCCTGGCAAGGTATCTTGGGCAAACAGGTCTGTTTCTGTTGCTGTTGCTGTGGGTTTTGGCTTCTGCTGGAGTCTGAGAGCAACTGGCCAGTCTGGGCAGCTGGATTTCACTGGTCACACAGCTGGGTTCAACTTGCAAAACATCCCCCAGAACCCTCTGAGGTTTGGGCTTCTCTCATGGCTTGCAGCCATCCTTGCAAGTTTGGCAGTCCTGGCCAGCAACACTTGGCCCAGAGGCAGCTGGAAATGAGGGGAGCAAAGAGGGGCTGGGCAGGATGGGGAAAAGATGAGGAGCCTCGTGCTGTGCTCTGCTTTTCTCACCCACAGCATAAAATCCTAAGGCTTGCCAGCATCTTCTCACTCATTATAGATCTGACTTAGGGTTTTGCAGAGCAAGACATTGTCAACCTGATTTTTTAAGTTTTTCTAAGCCTTCTGATGTTTACATTCTTGTAACAAAAGAATGTCTTTCTCACACACTTTATGTAAATAACTTATTATTTTTCATTCTTTTATGGAAAAAGAGAAATTTGATAGACTGTTGGTTTGTCCAGTGTCACTGGAGAGGTGGCACTGTCGCCCTCCAATCCCCTGTCACTTTTGGAAACCTATAAATGTTGGAGCCAGAACTTAAAAGTACTCTTTTTACCTTGGGAGAGCTGCATGTTTGCACCATGTTATTTCATGTCCTATAGCGACAAGGCATTTCAGAACAACCCTGAAAATTAATTAGCTTACTTTTTATGTAAAAGACCTAATAACTCATGATGGAGAACTGTAAATAACTCCTGGTGCCACTAAGTCTTTTTCTCTTGGAGTTGGGGTGTCTTTTGGTGGCCTTGATAAAGTTGCTGAAACCTCATTTAGATTTTCTCTTGATTCATGTTGCACAACAATAGCTTTTATTTGACTTTATTTTTTCCTGCATTATTTCAGGAGAGAAGAAAAGAAGATCTTGCCCAATATCCTCAAGAAAATTGGCTGCACCCCAATGGTCCAAATCAACAAGATTGGGAAGTCCTATGGGCTCAAGTGTGAGCTCTGTGAGTGTCCCCTTCCCACCAGGGTTTTGCATGCCACGAGGTGAGGGTGAGGGGTGGTGCTGGAGGGGGGCTTCAGAGAGGAACAGAGATGGGGAGGGGCAGGTGTGGCTCATGTTGGGCTCTCCTGCTTATTAGGCAGTCATTTCTTGGGCCAAACAGGAGGTTTCAAGCAGCAATGAGCAGGGGGGCAATGGTGGTGAGGCATCTCTCCTGCCAGGTAACAGCAGCATGAGCTCAGAGCAGAGCTGGCCAAAATCTGGGGATGGATCTTAGTCCTCTCCCTAAGGAGATGTTAGCTGGTGCTGTGTCATGTCAGTTTGTATCTAGGCTGGCCCCCTACAATCACAAGGGTGATAAACTCAGATCTGTGCATGTGGACTCTTCAGTCTCCTTTCCTGTAACTCCTAACCCTAATAATTCATTTGATCCAAACTGGGCAGAAAGGCAGATTCTGAGAGGCAGAAAGTGCCACGGGTGTCACACAGCTGGGTAAGGAGAGACTTGCTGAGCACCCATCCTCACTGCAATGGCACAGCAGAGCCCTGCAGTGCTGTGTGGCACCTGGGGACCCTCAGGGCAGCCAGACCCCACCGAGGACATGGACACAGGGAGCACTCTGGGCTTTCCCACCTGATCCCTTCCCAGGATCTGGGATCCTTGGGCCACCAGCCCCGCAACCTCCACACTGCACTGCCTCACCCTGCCCACAATGAGAGCTGAGGGACGCAGGAGAGCAGGGAGGGAGCTGCTGGAGGTGGGAGGACAGATGTGCAGTGCCTGGAGCAGCCTGTCCCTTGCAGGATGTCTGGCTGGCACTTTAGGTGCTGGGAAAGCCGGGCAGATCCCATTTTCTGGGATGGTGTCTCCCTCCCCTGGCACAGGAGGGGAAGGAGATCAGAACAGGCAGAGCAGCTCCACGGTCCTGTCTGTGTCAGCACAGAGCCCCTTCCCAGGAAACACAGGAATAAAAGGAAGCAGCTACAGCTGGGTGGGAGTGCCTGGTGTTTTCTGTGCCCCCAGGGACCCTTGTGCAGCTGGAGTTGTGGCACTTTGCATTATAAAATGTAACGATGAGCACGAGATTTCCTTTCCTGTTCAGGCTGCTCGGGTACAGGGCTGATTTCTCAGCCTCAGGTCGCTGTCTCTGCCAGGGTGAAGGGAAAGACCCCTGGAAATCCCCATTTCTCCCTGTTGTCCATAAAACAGAGCTCAGTGGCACCAGTTCAGTTGCAGATGTTCATCAAAGGCTTGGTAAGAAGAATGCTGTGGTGTGGAGGCCCCAGTGAGATGTGCTTTGGAAAGTTACTTGGCTTGTTGCTAGCTCAGTGAAAGAAACTGTCATTTGGCCTGACACCTGAAAATGTTCTTTCTATTGTTTGGGATTTTTTTTTATGGCACCTCAGTCAGGACTACAGATCATCCCTACAAAAAGGGAGCTTTTTAGATATCTATTAAAAACCTCAGTGCCCCAGGATAGACAGTGAGACCTTGCTGCTATCCCTGGCCCACAGAAGAGTCCTCAAGGAGTGCTGTGCCAGTGTGGGACCTCCCACCCTGCAATGACCATGTCCAGCTGATTTTTAACCCATCCTGGGCTGTCCAGGTTGACTTCAAACCCATCCAGGGTGGAAGAAGGACTCTGATGGATAATCCCAGAAAAGCAGATGGTGGATGCATTCCCCTGAGCAAAGGCAGTCCTGCAGAGGAGGGAGAGGTGTTCTAACACTGCAGTGAGGCCTGGGGGAGAAAGGAGCAGGTGCCTGATGGAGTCTCCCCTTTGTTTCCCTTTCCAGTGGCCAAGTGTGAGTACTTCAACGCGGGGGGCAGCGTGAAAGACCGCATCAGCCTCAGGATGGTGGAGGATGCTGAGAGGGCTGGGATTATCAAACCAGGAGACACCCTGATTGAACCCACTTCAGGAAACACAGGTGGGAAGGGCAGGGATGCTCCCTCTGCCTGGGAACTGGGCAGGGTGGGATTTCTGAGGAGCAGGGATTTGCATTTGGAGTTACGAGGTGGGCTCTGGCTCCATCCTCCCCTCAGCTCCCCTCCTGCTGGCCATGGGCTTCCAGGGATGCTGAGGTGCCTCCTTGCTGAAATTCCTGAGGGTTCTGTGAGGGTCCCACACCTGCACAGGTGTGCCTGGAAGGTCTCCTTGTGGCAGGGCAGACAGCATCAGGGGCTGGGGCAACCCTCCGTGTTTTCAGGCTGGGAAGCTTTTGAATTCTCAGAGCTTCCCAGAGACCATTCCCCTGATGGGTTGGAAGGGAATTCCTATGATTTTTGCCCTTGTTGCCGTCACTTGTCACCCCACCACACCGTGTCACCCCAGCTACCCCCAGCCACGGAGCCAAGGGGATCTGTGCTCCCCCAGAGCTGTGTCCCACCTGGGTCACACTGGCTCCCTGCCTGCCTGGGCCAGCTGGAATGGCACCAGGCTCCCTGCAGCCCCTGGCAGGGACACGCTGCTCCTTCCTGCTGCCTCACCTTCCTGCTCTAGCAGGGAGCAGCTGCCTCCATCCATCACCCTGCTGAAACTGGAGCAGAGGTGCCCTTGGCCTGCCAGCCATGGAGCCACATGCTGCGTCCTGTGTGTCTGTCCCCCCACAACTGAAGGGGAGAGGAAGGCACTCCTGAAGCACAATCACCTCTCTCCTGTGTTTCCAAAACCACAGGAAGGAGGCTGAGCCTCAGTGAGGGGAGAAAAGCTCTCCCCAGCCCTGCCATTCTCTCAGTGCCACCCCTGGGAGCAGGAGCCATGCTGCAGCTCTCCTTGCCCATCAGCCCATCCTCCCACACTCCCTGCATGTCCCAGGAGGCTCGTGGGGATGCCCTCACCCTTGGCTGGTCAGTGGCCACTCCTTGGTTCCATCCAGAGAGGAGCACGGGCAGCGGCGCGCGTCCGTCGCTCCTGCCAAATTCTGGTGCCAACCAATTCCCTCTGCTCCCCCCACGCAGGGATTGGGCTGGCACTGGTGGCTGCATTGAAGGGTTACCGCTGCATCATCGTCCTGCCAGAGAAAATGAGCATGGAGAAGGTCAGAGCTCTGTATGGTTTCACCCCACAGCTGGGGAACGTCTCCTTCCTCTGTCTCTCTCTCTGCTTCTCCCTCCCTGGAGCACTTCAAAAGCCAACGAGCCTTGCACACCCACTGTCAAATCTGCTGTTCAGAAAGTTGCCTCTTGAGGGGAAAAAGGCAGCCTGTGATGGCCTGGTGGCTGTCTGGTGTCAGAAGTGCAGCTGGGACAGCCAAACACAGTGTGTGGGTGCAGAGAAACAGAGCAGGATCTGCTGCACGTGGAGCACAGCAGGAGAGGCAGGCAGGGGCCAGGTCCTGCTCACTTCCCCCTGACATCTGACAGGTCACTTGGCCTCACTGTGCATTTATGGTTTGCTTTCACCTGGGGACACTTAGAGTTGCCTGAGCTGTTTCTCAGGGTGGTGTCTCAAGTCACTTGCACAAGAGCTGATGGTCAGGTGAACACACTGTCCTGGAGATGGCAGAAATCCCTCACTGGTGAGCCAAGAGCCTCACAGCCAGCTGAGCTATGCCGGTGAAGCCAGACACGCACCCTGAGCTGGCTCAAGAATGAGCCCTTCTCCAAAGTGTCACCCTCAATTCAACCTAAATCTCACCCAAGCTCAGTCTGGGCCAGATGCCACCTCCAGCTGCCATGGGCTTCATCTCCAGGTGTCCCAACACTCCCCTGTCCCACTGACAGCCCCATCTCCCAGAGGAGACACCCTAGGGCTGATTGCTCCTTCCCTGATTTTGGTGAGAGAAGTTTCTTAGGGCAAAACCAGCTTTTGGTCACCCCTTTGCATGCTGGGGTTCCAGTCCCAGCACTGAGACACTGTTCCCTGTCCAGCTCCCTCTGCCCTTTCCCTCTGGCACCAAGGAGCAGCACACTGTCACCTCCCTCCACCCTGTCCCCAGCCTGCCCTCCAAGTGGGACAGGGCAAGAGGCCAGGCTCCAATCCATGTGCCAGCTTCAGGCAGGAGCCCTGGGCTGCTGGAGCACGTCAGAGATAGCAGAGCCCAGAGCTGGACATTGTATCTCCACAGGATAAATGTCTCCCACATGCAAAGCTGCTCTGGCATCTGGCACTGCCCTGAGCCCACAGGTTCGGGTTACCATCCCTGTGTGGGATCAGCTGTGCTGCAGCTCCTCTTGTCCCTCCCAAAGGTCGATATCCTGAAGGCACTGGGTGCTGAGATCGTGAGGACGCCGTGCACTCGCTTTGATGCCCCCGAGTCCAACATCCGTGTGGCCTGGAAGCTGAAGAGTGAAATCCCAAATGCTCACATCCTGGACCAGGTAAAGGCCGTCCCTCCACTGGCTCCCTTTTCCAAGAGAGTTTATTGGGTGTTCTCCAAGTGTGCCTGTGTTTGGGGGCTCTGTTTGAGCTGGCACCAGAGGCAGATTTCGTCAGTGTTTTATGGCATTTGAAACTTAATCACTCTGCAAAGCACAGGGGGACAGAAACAAAATAAGGGACACTTCCAAACCTGCAACACTTCTGCCAAAGCCTGGCTGTGGGTGAGGCTGGGTTTTCTTGCACAATTCAAAGACTACTCAAATTGCTTCAGATTTAACTTTGACCTGAAAAAAACCCCACTTTTTAAGCCTAGCTAGCAGCCTCTGTTCTGCCTCAAAAATAAACCTCATGCTGTAAAGGGCAAACCCTGGTGGCTCATGCCTGAGGTTCCTGCAGTGCTGGGTCTTGGACAGGAGAACACTTGGTCTGAGACCTGAGTGAGGAGCCCCTGGAGTGCAGGAAAGTCAGGCAAGCTCCTTCCTTCTAAGAAAAAAGCACCTCAAAGACTGGATGAGCTTTTCAGCTCATTTTTGGTCCATGGGTGTGAACGTGGGGTGCACAAATATCAGTGCTGCAAAATCCCTCTGTGCATGAGAGCTGACTGATGATCAGGACAGCTTCTCCAGCCCACAGTCCCCAGCCTCTGAACCATCCCCACACCTAAGGGACACCAACTGCTGGAGAGGGAGTGTTTGTGGGCACATTTAACCTCCAGTGCAGAAAAACCCCAAGTGGGCTTGGAAATCTGTGCCAAAGGGACACCCGTGGCCTGTCCTGGTGGGGTGGCAGTGTCCCCCTCGGCAGGGAGAGGAGGGGGCAGTGCATGCTCTGGGCACAGCTGTGTCAGGAGCTGTGTCTGGTGTGGTATTTGCCCTGCTGTTCACACGGTAACTGCTGCTGTTCTCTGCTGGAATAAACAGTACCGAAACCCCAGCAACCCCCTGGCTCATTACGACACCACGGCCGAGGAGATCCTGGAGCAGTGTGAAGGTACTGTCTGTGCTGCTGCCTCGACGTGCAGGGGGCTGTAACCCTCTCTGAGAGGCTTCATTTACATCATTTATTGACCTGGATGTCTAGAAACAGCCCAAAGGGCCTCTGGAGGGGCAGGCAGTATTATCTTAATAACACTGACACACAGGGTGTAGCAACTTCTCCTAATCCACTCCAGATCCACCTCAGCCTGCAGGGCTTCCCAGCTCTCCCCTCCCATTGCAAAAGCCTGGCGGGGGAGACCAGAGGCTTAGGAAACTCAGGTTGTACCTAAAGGAGAAAGAACAAGTCTCTTTGTGGCCACAATGACCTGCCAGCCGGGAACACAAGAGGTCCCACGAGGCCTTGGAGGGGAATATAAATCCACCAGGGCATGGCAAGGCTGCATCTGACCCAGCACTCTCATTTTCAAATCAAAACCTCACAAATGGGTGCCACTGGAAGTGAGGGCTGGGGGAGGATAAAGGGCTGTCCCAGCCCATGTTGGTGCAGATAGAAGTGAGATTTATTGCCAGTTCTGGGAGCACTGTGAAGCGTGACCAGGACTTGAGGGTTTTAACTGGAGAGCAGTTATCAGAGCAGTAAAGAGTCAGGTATCAATGGCAGCAAGAGAGTCCCAGCCTTGCCTCCTCTGCAGTGTCAGGGTGTGCTCCAGCTGGCTGCCAGCTGTGGGTTGCAGGTCCCCCTTTCCCAGTGCAGCTGCAGCATCAGGTTTGAAGGCCAAACTCCAATTCTGCTCCTTCCAGTCCTAAATCTGTACAATTTCAGTGAGGCCAGTGGGGCAGCATCTGACAGAGGCAGTGCCAGGGCAGAGCTCAGCCCTCCCTCCACTGTGGATGCCAACACAGGCTGAAAGGTTGTGCCTCTTGGTGATGCTCACGTGTGTGACTTGCCTTGATATGCTGTGCTTTGAAAGGGATGGATGTGCTGAGATATTCCCTCCTTCTTAAGCCACAGAATCACAGAATATCCTGAGCTGGAGAGGACCCACAAGGATTATCAAAGTCCAACTTGTGGTCCTGTGCAGGACAACTAAAAAGTCACACCATGTGCCTGAGAGCATTGTCCAAACACTCCTTGAGCTCTGCCAGGCTGGTGCTGTGACCACTGCCCTGGGGAGCCTGTTCAGTGCCCAGCCACCCTCTAGGCAAGAACCTTTCCCTAAAACCCAACCTAAACCTGCCCTGACACAGCTTCATGCTGTTCCCTCAGCTCAGTAGAAACCAAAGATGCAGAAATCATGGAGAGATGCAGTGGGAGATCTGGAGGTCACCTTCAGCTCCCTGCAGTGAGGCAGGACCAGCTGTGCTCAGGTCCTGCAAGCTCATCTGAGCTCCTCCAGGACCAGGCTTTGGCCACCAGCACGGCCTCTGCCTTTGCTCCCAGGGGTTCTGCTGGACACAGGCTCTGCACAGGGCCCTGAATGAAGGGGAGATCATGCTGGGGGCTGTGCTGAGCCCTTGCAAACCTCTCTGCCCCCTGATCTGCAGGCAAGGTGCACATGGTGGTGATTGGGTCTGGCACAGGAGGAACCATCACTGGTGTTGCCAGGAAGCTGAAGGAGAAGTGCCCGGAGTGCAAGGTAAGGCTGGAGGCAGGACTGCTGGGGTTTTCGTGGAATCACAGAGTGGTTTGGGCTGGAAAGGACATTAGGGGTCATCCCACTCCACCCTCCTGCCATCAGCAGGGACACCTTCCACCAGACCAGGTTGCTTAGAGCTGGCCTTGAACAATTCCAGGGATGGGGCACCCACAACTTCTCTGGGCAACCTGTGCCAGGGCCTCACCACCCTTAAAATAAGGGATTTCTTCCTACTATCCAGTATAGATCTACCCTCCTTCAGCTCAAAGCCATTTCCCCTTGTCCTGTCCCTGCATGTCATTTCCTGCCTAACCCCATGGCTCACCTGAGGAAGTAGGTGGTGTCTGCACTTGTTTGTTCACAGCAATGTGGCTTCTGTGGGAAGAAATTTGGTAATGTTTAGGCTGATCTAGACCCATCCAAGTGCCTTAGAGACCAAAGTTTCCACAGCCCCACTAAAATCTCCCCCTGCCTGGTGCCTTGCCCTGTGCAGGGCACTCTGGGGAGGCACAGGCAGCAAATGCTTCTCCTCTGCCACTGCAAAACCCTCTGTGCTTTAGGGTTAGCATCACTCACAATGCTCATCCTGCAGAGCTCGTGCTTCAAGGCAGGCTGGAGGGGTGCACACACTGCTCTGGTCAGTGTGTGAGTGATCCCTGATCCACAGAGGGGTGTGGACCCATCATTTGAGGTCTGGGACGTGAGGCTGCCTCCCTGGCAGTGTGCAGCTGTCTGTGCGCAGTGTCACCATCCTGCTGAGGAGGCACCTCAGCCCAGACACAAGGCTGTGAATAACCAGGGAGGTGTCACCATCAGCCAGATCCAGAAAGGATGTCTGTATCCACGAGTCTCCACAGGTTAGAGCTCACTGGCTGGCTGCACCTAGAGCAGATTAAGGAGCTCTGGCACTGTCCTCAGGAAGGAGCAGGCTCTGCCAAGGGGGTGATGACAAACACCTTGAGAGTGATAACATTTTAAGCCACCAGTCACTTCTGCAACAGCTGAAGACTACCTAGGATCTATTTAAGAAGACAGTGAAAAACAGCACCCTTTTATCCTGGAAGCTCTCCATGCTGCCAGTGATTAGGACTATTAATGAATATCAGGGGGAGGAAACACTGCTGCTGAGGGTGTGGATAACTTTTCCCTTGAGTTTTGTGCTTGGCTGTTTCTGAATTCCCATTTTGGTTTGACAAAATGCCTTTCCCTCCAAGATCATTGGCGTGGACCCCGAGGGCTCCATCGTCGCTCTGCCCAGTGAGATGAACACGAGCAACACCACAACCATCGAGGTGGAGGGCATTGGGCACGACTTCATCCCCACTGTCCTCGACAGATCCGTGAGTAACCCTGTGAGGAGGGGCCTCTGCCTGCTCTCTGCCTTGGCATCCAGCTGTCAGGGCTACTCAGTGCAAATTTCCAATCACCCAGTGCAGAACAACAACTAAATGAATTATTTAGTGTGCTACAACATCCAGCCTGCTCCCAAGGCCAGAGGTGTGGTGGGCCTGATGTATCCTCCCAGTGCAGAGCAAGCTGTTGTGGGGGGATTGGGACACTCAGTTACTTTCTGAGTAACTCTGATTATAACTGACTGTAGTGGTTTTGGTTTGTTAATTTAAGATTTCCTCAACTTTAAAATTTCCTGGCTAATGCACCAAAGAGTGTCAGGTTTTGGTGCTGGTCAATCACTAATGCATTCACTTCCTGCTGTGAGATAGGATTAGGAGAAAGGAAAAGAAGGCTCAAAACTTTAAAAGGGTAAAAAGAAAATTGTATTAAAAGTAATTAAGAGAAAAAAAAAAGTAGTAAGAATCAAAACAAACCCTTCAGAACGCTTCTTCTTCCCCCACAACCTTTTCTTTCTCACGGATAATGTAAAGAAACAAAACCTAAAATTGGCAGTCAGTTTACTACCCTTAAAATAGTCTTTCTTCAGTTCACTTAGGAAGAGAAGTCCCTCCTGTTAAGGTTATGGAAACTTTTCCACTTTTCCAAGAGGAAAAAGACATGTGTCTTTCACAGAAGAGTGTCCAGCTTCTCAGTGGCTCAACAAACTCAGTTACACAAAAAGCTTTTGCCTGACTTCCCTAAATTCCTCCCATGTCAAACTACGACACAAGGAGAAGGCAGACAGTGGAGAAAAGCAGGCATTTAACACGGTGTGAGTGTCCTCTGCTCAGCCTCACCACGGTTCAGATGTGCCCCTTTGGCTCTGATCACACAGATGTCTGTGCTGAGGCTGCTCCTCATCACACTGCTCTTTCCTGAGCCTCCTCTGCCTCAGGGAGCACACACAGAGAGCAGAAATCCTGCACCATGCACAGCCTGGATGACAAGATCCAAGTAAGACAGCAGATCATGAACCTTGCAGCTCTTCATGTCAAGTTCCTTCTCAGTGTATCAGCTGCCACACAGCTTTAAATCCCTAACACAGGCTGCCTTTGTTGCCCTGGTCTCATTCTAGAAAGGTCCCTCACATCCCAGACTCTTTCTGCTTCCAGGTGTTAACTACATCCCTGCTGCCAGCACCTGGCTGCAGAGCTGTCACCTTAACAATCCAGACTGATTCTTGTAGCTGGATCTCATTTTGGCAAAATCTCAGCCATTAATGTACCCTGGCCTGGGACATCATAAATATTCCTCCACATCCTAACTCTGGACCTGTCAGGCATCCCTAACTCTCCAAGGAAAGGGTGCTGGCTGGAAAGGTGTGGGTGTCTGCAAGCAAGAACTCCAGACCATGGATGCTCTGACAAATGCTTTCAACAAGTGTGGAAGGCAGCTCAGAGCTGCCAGATCTTGGTGTGCCTCAGAGGGTCAGGGCCTGAATGACATTGCCAAGACTCATCCTCCTTGCTTCCCTTCCAGGTGGTGGATCAGTGGTACAAAAGCAACGACAGAGACTCGTTCCTCATGTCCCGCAGGCTGATCAGAGAGGAGGGGCTGTTGTGTGGTAAGCACAGAGCAGCCACAGCAGTTTGTTCCCTTAACAAACCTTCTGAACCTCATCCTTTTGGGGCCAAAACTCTCCAGAATAGGTGCCCTCTGCATTTTGTGTCTGCTGGCTGAGCAGGGCTGAAAGGCTGAGCCTCGGGCTGGGCAGAGGTCACTGCAGGCTCCAGAGGTGTGTCCCTGCGTCTGGTCTGGGCTCTGACTCATCAGCCACAGTAATTATAGAAGTAATAATTCTCTCCTTGCTGGAGCGCTCTTGCAGTGGAACTGGATCTTCAGGCAGTGTAGAGTTACACAGGCTGAAGGGAGGATTAGTGGGGCTCGGGGCAGGACAGGTGGGCTCTGCCAACAGCTCTGCGAGGCCGTGCTCGGTGTCACTGCCACACCAGAGGTGCCAGCTTTGGACCAGGAAGGTCTGAAAGCAAAGAAAGTGTGAGATGTTCTTACCGAGTATTTCTCCCCGTGCCAACAAGCTGTAAGTGATCCCACTGGCTTCCCAAAATGAACAGGTGCCCTCACACAGACCCTGCCTGGACCCTAAGAGCCTCCACAGAGCATCAGCCTTGTTTTCAGCATTGCCTGACACCAAGCAAACAGACACAGGTTTGCATCCAGGAGCAGACACTACGTAGGCTCGCAGCTACAGCTGATAAAAGCCCTGAGCACTCATATCCAGGGAGTTTTGCAAAAGATCAGGCTATCTATATGTAATGAAACACTTAAGTGTTGATTTAACCTAGCAGTCACTGTGTTTCAACAGAAACCACTTGTTTGAACTCAGCCATAATTTGTGAACAGCTTCGTGTTCCCTGAACTGCATTTTTCAGGGCCGTTCCTCGCTTGTTTGAAAAATGTGACCCAGGGATAATTAACCTGCTGTAAAATACGTGCTGCCTTGAATGCAGTGTGTAATTGGCACACAGATAGTGGAATGTGTTTGACTTCCAGTACTCAGACTGGTGGTGGAAGAATTGCCTCTGTAAAGCAGGGACCTGCTTGCCCTACGTGCAGCAAACCACATGCGTGCACACAGACACGGGGAGCATTCAAGCCTTCCCATCATGTTGGCCTGGTATTCCAAGCATGAATGAAATGTTTATGAGGTTTTTTTCAGTCTTTACAGTGCATTTAAAGCCAGTCTTTGGCTGCCAAGTATGTCAGCCAGAAGCTCTAGAACTGGCGTGGTGTTCTGCTGGTGGGAAGGGAGGGTGTGGTGTGGGCAGCGTGTTCTGAATGTCCCTGCATGGGACCTCTCAGGCCTTGGTCTGCCCACAAGAAATGGTTCATGAAGTCCTTGAGGTGACTTTCATGCTGCCTCCAAAGCCCAAGAGCCACCACACGAACACATCCCATCAGTCCCCACCTCTGCCTGGCCCTAAAGCCTACAAGGCTTTGGGATGATTGTCCTCCCATCCCAGTGTCCCTCCCACGAGGTGCCACCTCTGCACCCTTATCTGGGGCAGCCTGTACTTCCCACTGCAGGGCAGTCTGACCCTTGTCTCCCTCTCCCTGGTGCCCACGCAGGGGGCAGCTCGGGCAGTGCCATGTCTGTGGCTGTGAGAGCTGCCAAGGACTTGCAGGAAGGCCAGCGCTGCGTTGTCATCCTGCCCGACTCCGTCCGCAACTACATGTGAGTGTCCTGCTTCCTGCCCCCCTTCCCAGCACCAGGGTGGGAGTTCCCACAGCCTCCTGTGACAGGAGATGACCCAGGTGCTTGGGGTTCTGGAGAGCCACCTCAATAAATCTGATAGCAAGGCACAAGGAGTGAGCCCAGAGCTGGGAGTCTCCCTCGGGCAGATCACAGGGAAAAAGCAAAATAAACAGCGGGGAGGAACAGCCCATCAGCGTGGCAGTCACCAGGGGATGGGTGTTGGGACACTTGGGGTTTATTTCCTCTCATCCATGACTCACTGCACGGAGCAGGACTCAGCCAAGCTGTGCTTTCTGAGCGTGCATGCCTAAAGTTAGGAAGGCAAATAGCTGGCGTGCTTCGAAGAGTTCCTGAGCACCCGATGCTCCTGTTGACCTTAAAAGGGGCTGAGAGCAGCCAGCTGCAAAAATCATGAGAGCCCCGGGGGCAGTGCTGTGGTCTGGTGCATGAAACAAAGCATGACTTCTTCTGGGAGCCTCACAGACTTGCTCTTTGTTGGTGATTTCTAGGTCCAAATTTGTAAATGATACATGGATGATAAAAAATGGGTTCCTAAATGACGCCCAGGAGCACAAGCCTTGGTAAGACAACTTCTGCTGGGATAAACTGTGCTAAGGGAATCAGCTTTCTGAGTCTGGAAATCATCATCTTCAAAGGAAAACGCTCCCTTTTAGTGTTTAGGAAAAACACAGTAAAGTCCAGACCCCTCTGGGGAGGCTGTAATGTCAGCTCCTCTCTTTTGAGTTGTTATCTCTCAGCTCTCCAATCAAAGTCTATAAAGGAGCCATTTCTGTCCCAAAGTAGCTGATCCACTCCCTCGTGGCAGCCCAGGCCACCTAAACCCTCTGAAAACCTCTCTCCACTCCACATCTGATGTCCAAAGGACCATCAGGCTGCTGGGGAGGTGGGTCCCTGTTGTAGCAAGCCCCCTTTCAAATGGCTCTGCAGCTCTTTTCAGGCATAAAACAGGAAATTTTCACCTTCCAGAGCTGCTGGCCAGAAAAGTTGGCCAACTCTGCTGTCCCTTGGACACCGTGAGGAAAGAGTCCCCTCAGGGAGTCATAGGCAAACTGCTGATGCCAGTTGATGTGTGGCTGGGCAAATGCCAGTTGTTTAGAAAAGCTCTTGGTCTCACCCTAAAGACAGCAGGTATTACTGATGTCGGCTTCTCCTTTACCAAAAATTATTGTAAAATATTTCCTAAAAACTTAACACGTTTCCAAGGCCTCTTGTGTCTGGTTAGAGTTGCTCTTGGCCCTTCCAGGCTCCAGCATTGCCCTGCCTTTTCTGCAAGGACTCAGGGCTGAGATGTTTGGGAGCTGCTCGTGTTCCCCCCCAAACAAGCTCAGCTTGCCCCTCATAAGTCACACGAGCATCTCTGCGAGGCTCTCTCCTGCAGGAGCTGCAAATGCTGCCTTGTGAGGACCAAGGATACAGAGCAAAGGAGTAAAACTGGTAGGTCACCCATTTATGAGCTTGAAGTGAAGCCCTCCATAGCTTCCTTGGATTCAGGACAGCTCAGCACCTTGCCAGCTGCTGGTCTCATCCCTGCCTCTGGAGCTGCATGAAAGCTTGGCTTCAACAAGACCTGGCCGTGGTGGCATTTCTGCTTTGGCTGTAGGAGTGGGGCTGGCTTTTCAGGCAGAAAGAAATCCCTCATCTCTTCTGGCCTTGCCCCCTGCTGAAGGCCACAGCTGTGCAGCAGCCACAGCTCGGCGCTGCCATTTGTCTTCCAACAGGTGGTGGAACATCAAGGTGCAGAAACTGAATCTCTCGGCCCCTCTCATCCTCCTCCCAGAAGTCAGCTGTCAAAAGGCAATTGAGATCCTCCAGGAGAAGGGATATGACCAAGCTCCTGTTGTTGCTGAGTCAGGGTAACTATTTCTGCTCACTGCACAGACAGGCATTCGTACAGAAAAATCAGTCACGGTGAAGCCAAAGTCCCATTTACTCTTTCAGAGCTGGGGCTCTTGTGTTGGACTCTGATGCATAATTTTTAAAAGATCATCTGCCTCCTAGTGAAGATTCATCAATAGAACTCTTGTAAAAGATCCTGTTAAAGCCCAATCCAGTGCCCACCAAACCAGAAGATGCTGGATCAATGCACAGGCAAGGGGAGCCTGGGGGAGTGAGAGCTGGGGGGAAACCCTCACAAATAAGCAGCTGGAGAGCCCATGGGCTTTCCTTCTCCCAGCTGCTAAGTCCTGGACTGCAACAGCAGTTTTTAACTGCTGTGAAACCAACAGCTTGGTGAGGACAAAGACCTCCTTGTGCTGCTTAAGAGAGGAGAAACTGGTGCCTCCCACTGACTGCAGCAACAATTTAGTCACTGACTTCAGCCAGAGCAGCTCAGCCCCTACATAAAATGTGTGTTCTACCTCAGGTCTGACCTTCTGGAAAACTCCTATTCCCTTACAGGCTGATTTTGGGAATGGTGACCCTCAGCAACACCCTGAGCTCCGTGCTGGATGGAAACGTGGAGTCCTCAGACCCTGTCACCAAGGTCACCTACGACCAGTTCTCCAAGGTACCAGTGGGGCTGGGCTGTGTCAGCCTGTCTGGGCACAGGGACACAGGAGAGGTGCACCAGCAGCACCCTGGGGTGTGAGAGGAGCTGGGAGAAGAGGTTGGTGAGAGGGCAGAGAGGAGTGGGGAGGACCATGGTGACATCTTGGAGATGAGAGTAAGGACAAGTACCTGTGCAAGCCCTGCAGAGCCAGCAGGGCTCAGATATGGGAGCTTTTCACACCAGGAGCCAAGCACTGACTGGGGATTTCATCCAGCTGGGCAATCAGGAGGCAAACCCTCCAAAATCAGGGCTCAGCCACTGCCAGGTGAAGTAAAACGTTAAAAGTTACATTTTGTCCTGTTTAGATCAGCCTGGAGGACAGCCTTGGGAAGCTTTCCTGCATCCTGGAGAACGACCACTTTGCCATCGTTGTGCACGAGCAGAGGCACTGTAGGTATCTGCAGGAACTCCCCAGGGGCTTGGCACAAGTGTTTGAGAGGGGACAGGGAAATTCTCAGCTGACTGTGGCAGGTGCCAGTGCAGCTGCTGCACCTGTGCAGCCCCTGAGCCTCTGCCCCACGAGGGATTCTGCTCTGCACAGCCCTGGGACTGCCCACTCCTCACCCACAGAGGTGAGGAGAGAGGGGCAAAGCTGGCAAGGGGGAAATTAAGGATCTCTGTAGCCCAGGGGCAAGGTTGGAAGGAGCATTTGGCCACATCAGGTAAAGCCTGGGTGGAATTCAGGCACCTAAGATGAGAAAGCTGAGAAAAACTGGGGTGGGCCACGAGCAAGCCCTGTGGCACAGGTCATCAGGGGCACTGGTTGTAGTCTGGGGCAGCTCTGTGTGAGCCTTCCCTGGACCATGGCTGCCTGTAGGGATGCTGTGCCAGTCTGGGAGCACCATGAAAGCAGGTTTTATTGGTTTTATTATCAATCCACTGCACAGCCACCTTCCCCTTGGTGTACAAGCCAGCCCAGCAGAGTCACCTGCAGCAGCACCACAGCAGCATGAGGATTGCTGACACCCCTTGTGCCTCCTCTGACCCAAAAAAGGCGTGGTGGCAGGTGCTGCTCAGCACATCTGACCTGGCACACCTTTCCAGTACAATTACACCAAAAGGAGTGCAGGTTTGACCTTGGCTGGGAAAAGTGAGCAGCACGAAAAGCAGTCAGAAGAGCCATGTTTAGGCCTTGTGAATTAGAGCTGAAGGGTGTAATTATGCTGATTTGATGGGATTACAGACTGAGCATGCACAGCATCCCTCAGGTGAGCAGTGGTGACTCCAGCAAGGGGCTGTCTGCTCAGCTTGGGGCCTCCAAAACCCAAACATCCCAAACTTTCCCTCTCCAGGGCCTGCTCCCCCAGAGCCCCATCAGCTCTGAAACTTGCAGGTCCATCCATGTTCCCACAACAGGCTGCAAACAAAAATCTGACACTCAAAACTGCCTTTGATGCATGTTTCCAATTCAGTCACCAAAATTAATGCCAGGCAGAGTTTCCTTTCTCAGCTATGTTTTCATAAAATAAGGAATATCGCTTTTGTATCACATTTTGATATAAATTAAATGGTATCAGCAAATTAAATGGCACCCATCAAAAAATATCAGCCAGCTGTCTGCAGCAGCTCTTGCTCTCATTTTCAAACAACACCCACTTGCTTTTCCAGAGCTGCTGTTTTAATGCTGTCACAGTTACCCCCTTATTTATTACCTTCTTCCCACACCTTTGGAGCTTGCATTTTATCTTGTGTTTGGGCTCTGGTGGCTAGTTTTATTTTTATTTAAGAAAACATTTATCAGACAGTTAAAACAATTATTGAAGTGCTGTTTCATTAATGGTGGTGTAGGATGTTATGAGAACAGAGTAGAAAAGTGCCTGACTGCTGCTTTTAGAGAGTCTCATTAGTTTGCTCTGAAAAGTTCTGTGGTGATAGGAGCAGGACTGGAACAGAGGTTGGCTAAAAACAACTGGGAAATTAAGTTTCCTGCTCTGGGAAAGGTGGGTTATTTGCAGCAAAAACCTCACTGGTGTGATCACAGTAACCTGGCTGAGAATCCATCATCATTTCTGGGGAGGCAGAGCTCAGGCAGACACTGTCCCTGTTGGGGCTTTCTTTTAATAAATGCACAGCAGCCTCTGCACAGCTGGAAGGTGCTGAGGGGGCTGGTGGTGCTCTTTTTTACTGTTTTGCCACTAAGCTGGAATTTTCTGTGCTTCCAGTCAGTGGGAATGGCAGCTCCTCCACGAAGCAGACGGTGTTTGGTGTGGTCACAGCCATGGATCTCCTCACCTTTGTCAGCAGGAACGACAAGAAGTAGCAGAGCAGCTCGGCTGTCCCCCCTCCTCCAGCAGGCCCAGGTGTGCCCCCAGCCCAAACCACCTGGCCAAGGCAGCCTCTGGCCCAGTGCAGCCAAGAGTTTCTCAAAATGCCTAGGAGAAAATTGTGATGTATTCTATTTGTCTGCCAAATGCCACCCCCAGTATCACTAAAGAGGAGGTGACAAAAGAAATTGTGTTTGACAGCCATGTGTGCTCACATGGAGCTTCCCAGGGCTGGGCAGGGAATGTGGGAAGGTCAGCATGGGAAGGGGGTGGTTGTTCCTGCCCAGAGTTGAGCAGGAGGAGCTTTGGTGTGTCTGCCAGCTGCAGGTGCCTGTGCACTGCCCCTGGTGCACTGCTGAGTTACCCTGATCCCTCCAGAGCCCATTTCTGCCTCGAGAGCAGCAGGGCTGGGGGCAAGCCAGGGCACTGCTGCACCCTCCTGCCCCTCTCTGCCCACCCAGGGCTGCAGGCACCCCCAGAGCCATTCCTCCTCACCCCTGGGGCTGTTTGCCTCCAAGAAGGCAGCAGGAGAGTGTGGAGTCTTAACTTCTTTTTGCCAGGCTCGGGATTAAATGTGTGAGATGGTATTTCTTGTTCTGACTCAAATGTTTATTAGTTCTTTTCTCTGTCACAGTCTCACAAACCCTGAGTTCTGCAGCACTTCACTCCAACAAACTAAAAATGGAGCCCTGTCTCTCTCTCTCCAAGGCCTTTTAAGGATAAACTGTCCAATTAAGAAATGACACCTAAATTATTTTTACTTTTAACCCAATAACCAACCACCCGTGCCTGCACTTTTGGGACTTTTTTATGCAATTACACAAAACCACCCAAACCCAGGGAGAAGAAGGTGAAGAAGGAGAAGCAGGTGAAGAAGAAGGAGCAGCCTCCACCCTAAACCCTCCATCCTGCTTTCTATCTATTCCTGTATTCTAACCCCTTAAACTCTGAGTTTCCCACCCTGTGATATCACACACTTCTATCCAAACTGCACACCCACAATCCCACTTCTGTCATTCCATTTTGGAAGCTTCTCCAGGGCCTCTGGTCAATGCAGTGTTCTCAGGTCAGTGCCTGGCAGCACAGAAAGTCTGGAATTCTCAGCATCCAGGGTTCCAACAGGAGAGGTGTGACAAGGAGGGAGGGACACAGAGCCCCAGGAGGTGAAAGGTGTCAGCAGGAGGGGTGGAAGGGAAAGCTGAGGCAGTGGTGAGCAGAGGGGATGAGGGGCTGGGCTGGTGGTGGATGGTCCCCCCTGTGGGGGCAGCTGGGCTTTGGGGAGCACCTTCCTCACCTCTGGGGGAGTTGGTGGCACTGGGTGCCTCCTGCATGGTCCCACGTGAGGGGACAGTGAAGGGAATTCAAACAAGAAGCAAACTCAGTCACAGAACAGTGAGAGGGGCCATGGCTTCATCCCTGGATATGCATCCTGAGAGCTCCTCATCAAGGGCTGCAGGGGAGGGCAAGGTTTGCTCCTAGTGTTGCTGTCAGGCCATTGTGTTCTGGGGACTGATAATGAAGGTCAGCAGAGCCATTTGCCTTGGCTACCAAAGAACTTAAAGCAAATGTCAAAAGTGGGCTCTGGGAGCAGACTGAAGTGCCATTGAAACCCAGTTTGGGGGAGTTGCTCTCAAAAGGCCCAGGGAGGTTCACAATCTTTCTATAATTTTCTGGAGCTGCTCCAAGGTGGCAACAACCAATTTCAATTTCAGCTAAGTGGCTACTCCATATTCTCAATCTAATCTAGTTTGTAGGAGACTTTTATGAAGTTATAGAATGCTGAAGTATTTACATTTAGGAAAGTCTCTCTGCTGCCCGTTGTTTCCTGAGTGACACGGGCCATTATCAGATTTTCTGAGAGTTTTTGCTTGAGCAATAACCATATTTGTCCAGAAAAACAAAAACTGATTAGCTCAACCCTCATTGTATCATATTTATTTTAGCAATTCTATTGCAAAGTGAAGCATGTTAGTCCATGCACGTACTCCAAACTCACATGAGTAAGTCTGAAAGTGCTCTGTAACTCCAAGAAGCCCAGAACTGAGGCTGAATCTGGACCAGCCTGGCTGTTATGGATTAAGCCAAAGCCCAGTGCCTCCAGCAGCAGCAGCAGCAGCAGCAGCAGCAGCAGCAGGGCTGCAGGGCTGCAGGGCTGCATGCAGTGCTGCCAGCTGCAGACAGGCTCCAGGACAGGCAGATGCACTCCAGCCAAGGTGAAGGAACCGCTGAGTATTAACCCAGAATATTTACAACTTCTTCCCTGTGTTAACTCTGAGTGTGGGAGCTAATAAAGGTGGGTGTGAGCTCCAGATATTCCAGGATTGCTCCACCTGGGCTGGAGCCAGGCTCACCAAGGCACTCCTGGGGTCCCCTTGCTCTGTTCCTGGGGCTGCTCTTTGCAGGCACATCCAGCAGTGGCACTGTCCTGCCCGGGATGTTGGTGCTGTGTCTCCTGATGTTTGCCAGGCTGTGACCCTGTGTCCCACCACCACCCCGGAGTGCTGGGTTAGGAGTGAGAGGGACTGGCTGTGCCATCCTGCCCACCGTGCCTCGGGCATGGAAAAGGCCCCAGGAGGCAAGGGAGGAGTTTTCATTTGAGTTGTCTGCAGAAATCCCTGCAGGATCTATAAACACATCGGGGGCAGGAGCAGCGTGTCCCAGTGTCCCTCCCACCACCCTCTGTCCCCTCTCCACACATCCCTGGGCCAGTCCTCTGACAGTGATGACCCCCTCTGGATAAACAGTCCTTGGAGCTCCTTTTCCTTCCCCTACCCTTGAGACCCTGTCAGTATTTATGTCTCCAGTGAGAGGCAGCTGCCCAGCTTGTGCTCCTGAGCTCTGTGGGGCATGGGGGTTCTGACCAGAGGTTTGGGGTTTTCCAGGCTTCAGGAGCCATGAGAGGGGAGCAGGAGGTGGGTGAAGGCCAGGCAGCATCCCAGCCCACTGTCCTGGGTGCAGTGTCCAGCTCCAGTGCTCCCTCAGCCTGCAGGTCCACCCGTGCCCTTCTCCCAGCTCCTCCTGCCCCAAAGGGTGAGCGGGTGTGTGCTCCCAAACCCTCTCTGCTCTCCAGCCCCATCTGCCCCAAGATGCCTCTGCTCTGCAAGGCTGGGGAGCACATTTCCACTGAGCTCATGGGTGCATCAATGCATTTCCACAGCAGGGACCAAATGGCCCAGGGAGGAATAAACTCAGGCTGCCCGTGATGGTCACATGAAATTTGTGCATCCCTTCCTGCTGAGATCCACAGCCTTGGCTCCCTGCAGCTCAACCCAGAGGAAAACTAACCCTAAAGGCTTTAAAGGCTGCATGTCAAACCTGTGGCACAGGAGAGCTGCCCTGTCCTGGGAAGGAGTGTGCCCTGACAAGGTCCATGCCCACCGCTGGCTCCTGCACTTTGGGGTGCATCACCCCGAGCTGGCTGCATTTCAGCTGTGCTGCCTTCCTAGAGCTTTTAACCTGTTTTTACTCTCCCTGTGGAGCCGGGTGTCCCTGTCCCCAGCAGTCTGTGAAGCACGGGGGCTGCTGATGCTGCAGAAACCCCGGTGGAGTTTGCCCAGAGGGGCGTGGGGAGCCAGACAGAGCTGGACACGCCGGATTAGCCCGAGCTCACACAGAACCAGCACCAGGAGCCAGATAAGCATCTGGCTGGCCCTGCCCAGCACCTTGGAGGCTTCCCCGCCTCCCCGCCAGGGTTCCACCCTGCAGCCACATAAAAAGAGGAGCGGGGCCGCTTTCCAGGGAACGCAGCGCATCCCAGAGCCCGGCCCGCCCTGCAGGTAACCCGGGAGCCACGGGAACGGGGCAGGGCCAGCCCGCATCCCAGCAGGCCGGGGGAGGATGAACACTTCCCCGGGGAATAGCGGGAGGACGGTGATGCTGGAAATTGGCTCTGCTGAAAGGGCCCAGTTTCACTGCTGGGTGGGGTCAGGTGTTTTGGGATGGGATTGGTGAGGTTGGGGTGTGAGGAACCTTTGGCTTAGTGATCTTTGGTGGTGGTGTGCCGCTCTGTCTGGTGGGGTGGCTGAAGCTGGGGCAGCCAGGAGGGAGCTCTTGGCCTGGGGAAGGAAATTCCCTTCCAGCAGCAGTTTTTCCATGGGGAGCATGTCTGGGTTCTGTGCCACTCCTCTGGGAAGGGCAGTAAAACAACCCCTAGATTAAAATGTGTGAATGAAAGGAAGGGGCAGAACAACTCCAGCAAAGACAAAGCAGGTCCAAGTAACTTAAACTAGCAAAAGCTGGCTTTGAAACCAGAAAAGCTTCAAAGTCTTTCTTTCTTTTTCCAAACTGATAACGGATAGGGTCTGTGCTTTCAAGCTTTTTCTTTATGGTTACGCAACTTGCAAATGTTTCTGTTTAAGGAAACGTTAAGAAATAAATGTGAGTAGTTGCATGCAAGAGTAGGAAGTTGGGGTTATCAAAGGGTGATGATATAAAAGTAATCAAATGTGGCAATGAGAGAAGAGACCAGAGCTGGAAGGACCCAGTGCAGGAAAGTGCAGGAAAGAGGAAGGTGTATTTAATACACCAGGACATAAGGGGACTCAGAGAGAGGGAAGGGATCAAAAAATGCACTTAAGGAAACACTGGGTCTTGAAAAGCTGGGGAAAAATAAATAAATAAACAAATAAATAAATTTTAAAAAAAGAGTCCTCAGCCTTAAAACAGGAACAGGATTCAGCATGGGCTGCCAGGTGCTGTGCATCCAGGGTGTGAGTGGAGCAGGAGGAGGGAGCAGGCACAGGGAGGGAATTTCACGGCAGGACTGACTCTCTGAAAACAGGCTGGCCAGAGAAATGGAGAAGACAAAGAGGTGAGTCCCACAGGAATGCCCAACACTGGAAACATCTTCCTTAAGGGAAAAAAAGGCTTTTCCAGTTGAAACAGAGATGGAGTGACCCCCTTGGCTTCCTCTGAAGGAGTGAGGTGGCTGGAAAAGGCAGACAGTGAGTGGCCCAGGTTAGGAGCTGAAGCAGCCTGGAGTAGGCACAGGACAAGCCACCAAAGCAGAGAGTGCTTCTTTAAACCCTTCTTCTGTCCAAGCCTGCATGCCTTCCAGGAACAATTAATTAGGCATTTAAATGTAAATTATTAGCACCAACATGAGGGTGAACAAGTCTGTGTGGGCTTTGCTCAGCAGGGCCACCTGCCTGAAGCCCTGGGGATGGAGGGCACTGTGCTCGAGCCAGGATGGGTTTTTGGGGATGAGATTCTGGTTTAGAACAAACCCCCCTGGCACCTGATGTTGTTGAGTCAGGGACAGAAAGAAAGGCTCCAGTCTTCAGGTGGATCAGAAGGCGAACTTTAATGAAAGTAGCAGGTCTTTTATAATGTGACTCACTGAGGTGAGACTTGGTTGGCCTCAAAGTAGAAACACCTCACACTATTGGTGACTGAATAGCACACTGCGAAGAACCACAACTGTAAACAATAGTTACAGAAAGAGAGAAAATAATTACTTCTTTCCTCTAAGAGTCCCAGGCTCGGCCTGGGGGAAATTCTCTCTGTTCTTTCTTTGGCTGAACTGAGGATCTCCACAGGCACAAGGCAGCTGTGGGTGAGCCATGGGCTCCTCAGGGAGATGGGGCTGCATCCCCTTGGCTTTAAACCACAGAGGGGCCAGCCCAGAGCTGGGACCTTCAGTGTGACACCCCCTGCGTGTGACACTGCTGTGCTGCACTAAATAGCTTAATTAGTTGTTGCTTTGCCCTGGGTGATTGGGAATTGGCACAGAGTAGTTTTTCTATTGCCCTGCATAGCTGATGTTACATCACGAGGTTTGCTACCCCTTTCCCCCATCTCACGGCCTTTCCCTCACCCACCCCAGCACCCTGGTGGTCTCTGCCCTGGGTCACCGCTCTCCTCACTGGTGTCCCTTGGCTGTGGACCTCTCCCTCTGTCCCCATCCCGGGGTATAAGAGTCCCCTGCCACCAGGGAACGCCCTCTTTCTCCTATGGGTTTGTCCACCTGGTGTGTCTCGGAATAAAGAAGACGACCGCTTCTCAATCTTTCACCTTCATCTCTGAATTATCATGTGGGCAAGGGTCCATAGCCGGAGTGCACCCCAACCGCCCGGCAGAAACCTCGTTCATTCCCGACACCTGCTCCCATTTCCCCCTTTTTTCCCCCCCCCCAGAATCATGTTCTCCCTGCACCTGTGGCTCGCCTGCCTCCTGCTCCGCGGCGCATGGCCCAGGCCCGCCTGCGACCCGCGCTCCTGCCCGCCGTGCCCTCAGGGCGCCGCGCAGGGCCCGGCCGCCGCCGCGGGCTCCGCCTGCTGCCCGCCGTGCCCGCCCTCCTGCCCCTGCCCGCCCTACCTGCAGGACGACTGCGAGCTGCACGGCTTCCCCGCCGGCCTCGTGCCCGCCGGCCGCTCCTTCCACATCGACTTCGGCCGCTCGCTGTGCCGCTGCGGGCCCGCGGGGGCCGTGGCCTGCGCCCGGCTCTGCCCGCCGCCGCCGCCCGCCTGCCGGGCCCTGGGCAGCCCGCGGGCCGACGGCTGCCCCGGCTGCGTCTGCTACGACCAGGACGGGCTGGCCGTGCCCGCGGGCAGCGCCCGGGCCCGCAACGGGAGCCGCCCGTGCCGCTGCCCGGCCCTGGGCGGAGAGCTGGAGTGCGACGAGCCCGGGCAGTGATGCTCTGCTGGCCGCTGGCTCCTCTCCGGCTGCTCAAATCGTCCCGGGAACTGCGGCATCCCCTCAGAGCCTTTGGCAGGAATGATGGGCTCCGTCTTCACAAGCTGTGGGTCTTCTGGTGGATTAAACTAGCACTGAGAGATAAAGAATGGGAAGGGTTCTGCTCGTTCGGATTCCTGAATGGAAGAAGATGTTTTGCTTTTACTAATAAATTTTGGGTTGGCTGATAAATGAAATAGTTTCTTTTACCTTTCAGAGTCCAATGGGAAGGATTCCACTTGTTTGGATTCCTGAATGCAAGAAGATATTTTGCTTTTACAAATAAAGTTTAGGTGGGCTGATAAATGAAATTGGACTCTGAAAGGTAAAAGAAACAATGGGAAGGATTCCACTTGCTCGGATTCCTGAATGGAAGAAGATATTTTGCTTTTACTAATAAGCTTTAGGTAGGCTGATAAATGAAATTTGACTCTGAAAGAACAGGAAGGATTCCACTTGTTCGGATTCCTGAATGGAAAAAGATATTTTGCTTTTACTAATGAATTTTAGGCTGGTTGATGAATGAAATTGGACTCTGAAAGGTAAAAGAAACAATGGGAACGAGTCCACTTTTTTGGATTCCTGAATGGAAGAAGATGTTTTGCTTTTACTAATAAATTTTGGCTTGGCTGATAAATGAAATAGTTTCTTTTACCTTTCAGAGTCCAATGGGAAGGATTCCACTTGTTTGGATTCCTGAATGTAAGAAGATATTTTGCTTTTACAAATAAAGTTTAGGTTGGCTGATAAATGAAATTGGACTCTGAAAGGTAAAAGAAACAATGGGAAGGATTCCACTTGCTCGGATTCCTGAATGGAAGAAGATATTTTGCTTTTACTAATAAGCTTTAGGTAGGCTGATAAATGAAATTTGACTCTGAAAGAACAGGAAGGATTCCACTTTTTTGGATTCCTGAATGGAAGAAGATGTTTTGCTTTTACTAATAAATTTTGGCTTGGCTGATAAATGAAATAGTTTCTTTTACCTTTCAGAGTCCAATGGGAAGGATTCCACTTGTTTGGATTCCTGAATGCAAGAAGATATTTTGCTTTTACACATAAAGTTTAGGTGGGCTGATAAATGAAATTGGACTCTGAAAGGTAAAAGAAACAATGGGAAGGATTCCACTTGCTCGGATTCCTGAATGGAAGAAGATATTTTGCTTTTACTAATAAGCTTTAGGTAGGCTGATAAATGAAATTTGACTCTGAAAGAACAGGAAGGATTCCACTTGTTCGGATTCCTGAATGGAAAAAGATATTTTGCTTTTACTAATGAATTTTAGGCTGGTTGATGAATGAAATTGGACTCTGAAAGGTAAAAGGAACAATGGGAAAGACTGTACTTGTTCAGATTCCTGAATGCAAGAAGATGTTTTGCTTTTACTAATAAATTTTGGCTTGGCTGATAAATGAAATAGTTTCTTTTACCTTTCAGAGTCCAATGGGAAGGATTCCACTTGTTTGGATTCCTGAATGCAAGAAGATATTTTGCTTTTACACATAAAGTTTAGGTTGGCTGATAAATGAAATTGGACTCTGAAAGGTAAAAGAAGCAAGGGAAAGGATTCCACTTGTTTGGATTCCTGAATGCAAGAAGATATTTTGCTTTTACAAATAAAGTTTAGGTGGGCTGATAAATGAAATTGGACTCTGAAAGGTAAAAGAAGCAAGGGAAAGGATTCCACTTGTTTGGATTCCTGAATGCAAGATATTTTGCTTTTACTAATAAGCTTTAGGTGGGCTGATAAATGAAATTTGACTCTGAAAGAACGGGAAGGATTCCACTTGTTCGGATTCCTGAATGGAAAAAGATACTTTGCTTTTACTAATGAATTTTAGGCTGGTTGATGAATGAAATTGGACTCTGAAAGGTAAAAGGAACAATGGGAAAGACTGTACTTGTTCAGATTCCTGAATGGAAGAAGATGTTTTGCTTTTACTAATAAATTTTGGCTTGGCTGATAAATGAAATAGTTTCTTTTACCTTTCAGAGTCCAGTGGGAAAGATTCCACTTGTTTGGATTCCTGAATGCAAGAAGATATTTTGCTTTTACACATAAAGTTTAGGTGGGCTGATAAATGAAATTGGACTCTGAAAGGTAAAAGAAGCAAGGGGAAGGATTCCACTTGTTTGGATTCCTGAATGCAAGATATTTTGCTTTTACTAATAAGCTTTAGGTAGGCTGATAAATGAAATTTGACTCTGAAAGGTAAAAGAAACAATGGGAAAGATTCTACTTGCTTGGATTCCTGAATGGAAGAAGATATTTTGCTTTTACTAATAAATTTTAGGCAGGCTGATAAATGAAATTGGACTCTGAAAGGTAAAAGGAACAATGGGAAAGATTCCACTTGTTTGGATTCCTGAATGGAAGAAGATATTTTGCTTTTACTAATAAATTTTAGGCAGGCTGATAAATGAAATTGGACTCTGAAAGGTAAAAGGAACAATGGGAAAGATTCCACTTGTTTGGATTCCTGAATGGAAAAAGAGATTTTGCTTTTACTAATAAGCTTTAGGTGGGCTGATAAATGAAATTGGACTCTGAAAGGTAAAAGGAAAAATGGGAAAGACTCTACTTGTTTGGATTCCTGAATGGAAAAAAAAGATATTTTGCTTTTACTAATAAATTTTAGGCGAGCTGATAAATGAAATTGGATGTTGAAAGGTGAAAGAAACAATGGGGGAAAACCCTAAGTTCCGTAAGAATTAAAAACTAACAGGGAGGGTTATGCATTAGAGGGGAATCTCTGGTATCAGGTCTTTTGGGAAGTCTGTGCCTCTCAAGTACCTCAGCCAGTGGGGAAAGAGAGAAGGGAACTGAGGCCAGGAAATTGGGATAAAAAGGGAGGCTGCGTCCTCCAAAAATGTGAGAGACCCCAGGGGAATGCCCCATGGCCTCTCCCTTTATTCTAATAAAGCAAAAGGACTCCTCTGTCTCCTTTTTGGACCTTTGCACAGTTTCAAAGGGTCCCTGAGCACTTGGGGGTTGCTCCCCTCTGGAAAGGGGGGATGCCACGTTCTCTGTCATTTATAAACCAGGGCAAAGTGTCTGCAGGGGCTGAGCTTGCTTGCTTGTGAGGTTTGTTCTGCAGGTACAACTGGAGCAAACACAGCATTTTATTTATTTGGAAGGTGATTCTGCTTTTGTATGTGTTTGTGTTTATATAGGCTGTTTGTATTAAACTCGCTGGATGAACTTCCTCCCAGGAGCCAGGCTTTTTATTCCTGTAATTCCATCGGGTTCCAAGTGGTGGGACCAAGATCAGAAGGCTGGCTGACCCCTTCTCTCCAGTCTTTTGAGGAGTTGGTGGGCTAGCACAGCTCTGTGCTCTTGGGAGGCAAAGCCCTCTCCTGTCTCCACCCCCCAGAGCAAAGCCCTGGCTCCCATGGGGATGGTGGCACTCAAGGCTCTGTCCTTCACAGCCACCTTGATCCTGCCCAGGGCTGACCCCACTGCCAGTCCCAGTTCTGCAGGAATGCCCCAAAATGTGTCTCCGTGACTGTGCCCTCTGGGATGGACGTGGGATACAGGAGAACTGCATCTTCTGAATGCTTTGACATATATAAATACACACACACACATCTATCTCTATATATAAACACCACAGCTTCATCAGGCTGTGTTATTAACACATGTTAATTGTTTAAGGATTGAATAAAAGCATTGTCACCAATGAACTTTTGAACTTTTACTGATAAGGACACATCTACTTTCTTCTTGTATTGCCTAGTGCTACTTGGGCCTCACAAGGCTCTCTCCAACCACCTTGGCTCCAGGTGCACCTGGACACATGAAATTGGTCCTCTGGATTATTTTTCTTATTTTCTGCTCTGTCTGATGCTGTTTGACCAAAAAAAAAAACCCCAACAACAACAAAAACACCCACAAAACAAACAAACAAAACAAAACCAAACCAACCAAACAAACAAAAAAAACCACCACCCCAAAAATCCCCACAAAACCAGTGAGCAGGTGGGATTCAAGTGGAGGGTGAGGAAAAGGTTGGAAGAAGCAGGTTAATTTGGTTTTTGGGATGCAGCAGGGATCTCCATCCATTGAGGAAGGGACCTTAAGGATTATCCAGTTCCAGCTCCCCTGCCATGGGCAGGGACACCTTTCATTGTCCCAGGTTCCTCAGAGCTCCATCCAGCCTGGCCTTGGACACTTCCAGGGGCAGCCACAGCTTCTCTGGGCAACCTGTGCCAGTTCACCACCCTCACAGTGAAGAATTTTTTCCCATATATCTAACCTAAATTTCCCTTCTTTCAGTTTGAAGCCATTCCCCCTTGTCCTGTCATGCCAGACCCTTGGAAATTCTCTCCACGTTTTTGTAGGCCCCTTCAGGTACTGGAAGGCCACAAGGAGGTCACCCCAAAGCCTTCTCTGGGCTGAATAATCCCAATTCTCTCAGCCTTTCCTCACAGGACAGCTCCATGCTTCTGTTTCAGAGAAGGGGGATTAACCTGACAACACTTCACCCTCTGCTCTTCCCCACTCAGTGTAAAAATCTTATTTTTTAGTGAGGTTAAAGCTCATTGTTCACCTTCCAGACAGACACCAGACATCCCACCGTGTTTGCCAGCAGCACAAGAGATTCTTCCCATGACAGTTTTTTAATTACCTGCTGTGCAGGTGTTGACAAATTGCTGAAGGAACCCACATCCTGTGTGCCCTTGAGAGGTGAGGCTGTTTGAGTCCATGGGCTTGGCTCCCTTTGGTGTCTGCCAAGAATTTAAGGAGATCAGGAGCAGTTTGCAAGGGCAGCGATGGGTTTTGCAAGCGCGGGGATTATCCAGAGGGAGTCACGAGGGATTTGGGAGGGCTCCTCACTGCCTGGGGAGGGTGGTGGGCTGCTGGGGTTGTTTATCCTTTGTCACACATCTTATCTGTCTCAGGGCTCCCTGCTTTGTGTGACTGATAACCTTGGAGCAGGGGGGAGTGACCGACAGATGGGCAGCCCCTGCATAATGTTGGGATTGTCTGCTGCAGCCAGCGTCAGCAGGGGAACAGTGAAAGAGTTATTGTCCAAATATCCCTGCAAAAAAGGTCCCTGTCGGCTCCTTTGCAAGCTGCTCCTTGGAGGTGCTGCAGAGTTTCTCTGTTCTGCCCCCACCTCTGATGTGAAATACCTTCTGTCTCCAGGATCTCTGCATTTCATCTCATGGAAAGCAGGAGCTGCATTATTTTACTTTTACCACGAGCAGCACAGGGAGAAAATGAAAAACTCGCAATGATCAGTTGTCAGAATTCATTCACTTGAACTGAATGTCCTGGGGTTTGGCATGCTCTGTTTGAATGGGTGTTCTCCTGGATTCTCCAGTATTAATCACCCATGTGCTTCCCTGCAATTTGGACACGGTATTGCTGGTGTTATTTGTATTTTTCCAGGTCAGATTTTCCCCAGTCTGGGCAGGGGTACAGTTTTGTGGCTATTCCTTCACGTGGTCACTGTCACTTTGCATCACAGCCAGGCAGGTGTTTGCAGGGAAGGACTGTAAATGTTTCTCAAGAGCAAAGCAACACACAAACTCCTGTGCATCCCTAAGTGAGCCCTGAGAACTGAAGCCAAAGCTGAAATTTGCAGCTCCCAAAAAGAGCCCATTTTGCACATAGAGCAATCAGGTTTTGGGGTTTTTTTTGTACAGGATCATTACTGATGTTTAGTTAGTTGTGGAAAGGACTGGGCCTTTCTTCATGGTGTTAATCATAAAATGATTGATTTAAATAGACCCCGAGTCCTTTTACGAGCCCTCTCAGTTCCTGCCTCATGGGGCTGTAAAACATTAAAATATTCATGAATGAAAGCCCATCAGGAGGATTCCTTTGGGCACAACTATGACAAGAAGTTGAAGTGTTTGCCCAAGTCCTTCTGCCTTTTCCAGCAGCCTGCCAGAAGTGAATTCCTCAGGTGTGGTTCACCAAGCAGCCTGAGCACCCCAGACTACATTTGCAGAGCCCAGGGTGGGGGGCTGGCTGCTTGCCATTTGGGTTTTTTTTTTTTTCCTAGTTGTTATGCTCTTAAGTGATCAGAAATCTTGATCCATGGCAGGTTCTGCACTGGTGATTTCTGATCACGATGAGAACAGAAGTTTCCTGGAGGAACCCCTGATTAAATTAGAACACAGTCACTCCCTGTTGGTAAGGGACTGAGCACATCCCCCTAGAAATAATTTCTCTTTGAAATTTGGGGCGAGGGAGAGAGGTAACATTTGACACATTTGAATTTGCTCATTACAGGAAATTTTAAGCTGCCCTGACACGCCAAAGGTGCAGTGCATTTATTAACAGCAAATGGCACCAGGATGGGAGACACACACACAAGTGTATTTGGGTTTTTATGATTTAATAGGGAGTGCTCTGGGCTGGGGACAAAGTGGGGATTGGTGAAAGGTTGGGCTTCATGATCTTGGAGGTCTTTTTAACTTAACTGATTCTGTTCTATGATTTAACTTCAACATCGTGCACCTACTCTAAAACCAGCTTTTTTTTTTTTTCTTTTTTTTTAAATAATTCCAATACTGCATCCATAGCAGCACCCACAGCTCAGTTCTCCAAGGCTGTTGGGCTTTTTCCAGCAGCTGGCTTTGAATCCTGGAGTGATTTGCAGAGTCATTATTCATGGCTATTCACAGTTCAGAAGTTCAAGAGACACAAAAAACCAGTCCAGGATATGTAATCAAAGATGAATTGTTGCCAGTTTCCAAAGAAAGGAAGGGAGAAGCAAAAAAAACCAAAAAAAACCCCCAAAAAACAACAACAAAAAAAGAACAAAAAAGAAAACACAAAAAGAAACAAAAAAAAACCCAACACAAAACAAAAACCTCAAATAATGCAAAACCAGTTGTTTGAAAGCAGAATGGAGGATCTTAGAGGAAATTATTGTTTCTGGAGCTGCTGGAAGTGTTTCTGTGTGTACAAGTGAGTCAGGAACATTGTTTGCAGGCAGCATCTGGAAAGCTGGGAGAGCAGCATAGGCATTACCTAACAAATGCCAACCCATTTCCTCAAAACCTTTGGCATTTTTCCATTCTGAGTTTCATTTGATGATGATGCATAAAATTTTCAAGAGCTTTCAGGTCTCAATCCAGCTACAGTACTGAGTTAAAAAACTTAATCAGAATCAGCTGCGCAAAATAGTCCTTTTGTGTATTTAAAAAAAATAGGCAAGAGAAATATTCTCTGTCCTTCCTGGCCTTAATTGGGATCCTGCCCATGGAACCATTTAGGATATTCTAAGTATCTTAGAAAAATCAGTATCTGCTCAGTAATTGAATTTGTAATTATTGTAATTGCACATATCAGTAAGTCTCCTTTTCTCTTCTGTGTGCCAGTCTCTGCTGAGAGCAAGGAGTCTAAACCTTAAAGACCAAACAGGGCCATGAACTGAGCTGGGCAGAAACGTGAGGACACAGAATTTGATGAATGTTAAGAAATTAAGGGAAGTGTCCATAGTTTGTAGCTCATGGTGAGATGTTGCAGGAGGAGGGACACACACAGCCCTCAAGATGAAAAGTCAATCACTGGTTACTTAATCACAGAATCATTAAGGTTGGAAAAATCTTCTGAGACTGAGTCCCAGCTGTGCCTGGTCCCCAGCCCAGAGCACTCAGTGCCACCTCCAGGGGACACCTGCAGGGATGGGCACTGCCAAGCTCCCTGGGCAGCCCCTGCCAAGGCCTGAGCTCCCTTTCCATGGGCAAATTCCTGCTGCTGGCCCAGCTGAGCCTGCCCTGGCCCAGCCTGAGGCCGTTCCCTCTGCTCCTGTCCCTGTTCCCTGGAGCAGAGCCCGACCCCCCCGGCTGTCCCCTCCTGGCAGGGACTTGTGCAGAGCCACAAGGGCCCCTGAGCCTCCTTTGCTCCAGCCTCAGCCCCTTCCCAGCTCCCTCAGCCCCTGCTGGGGCTCCAGCCCCTTCCCAGCTCCGTTCCCTGCCCTGGACACGCTCCAGCCCCTCCAGGTCTCTCCTGCAGGAGCAGAACTGGGCACAGCCCTCGAGGGGCCTCTCAGAGCCAGCACAGAGGGACAATCCCTGCCCAGTATGATCTGCATATTTCTTCAAGACTTCTAAAAATCTAACTTGAAAAATTCTTGGGTCTTAGCAAAAAATTACCTAAATTAATTTTTATCACCACAGTCACATTTAGTGCATGCATCAGTTCGTATTTAGGATTCGGGATCAAGTTAATGAAAAGTGTGCAAGGAATAATTTTCAGGAGCAGGTCCAAGGGCCTCAGCTCCTCTTTGTGCCAGTGGTGACACCAAAGTCCAACAGAGAAGGTAAATACCCACAGATTTTCCCTGATTACTTCACAAGCCCTAGATCACAGCTCAGTTGCATCAGGAAGACAAACCAAACTTCACCTGCACAGGTCACATTGCTTTTGGATTTTAGGAGGGTATCAAAATGGTGATTTTTAATTTTGTGTTTTAAAACATGACAGAGTTAATCCCACATACCCCACACACTCTGAACTTGCATGAATTTATATATGGATAAATAAATAAATACCTAATGTGTCCCAGCCATTTTGTTGGGTTGTTTTTGCAGAATCCTCATTTCACACTGTGTGTAGTTTATTTTCCCTTGTTTTAGCTTTGAGGATATTGCTCTGGTTTTACAAAGAGAGTTATTTAGGAACAGCCCTAAGCTGCAGACTAAAGGACTTTGTAAACTGATGCTCCACAAAAGCAAACCAGCTCACCAGTTACTTACAACTATTTACCTCTGATTCCTGTAATGGCTTCTTGAAAAGGGGATTTATCTCTCAGGGGAATTTAAAACCATCCAAGAAAAAATACTCAATGTGGGACTTAATTTAATTGATATAATAATATAATCACAGAATGGTTTGGGTTGGAATGGACCTTAAAGAGAATCCAATTCCAACTTCCCTGCCATGGCAGGGACACCTTCCACTGTGCCAGGTTCCTCAGAGCTGCATCCAGCCTGGCCTTGGGCACTGCCAGGGATCCAGGGGCAGCCCCAGCTGCTCTGGGCACCCTGTGCCAGTCCTGCCCACCCTGCCAGGGAAGAATCTTTTCTAGTATCTATCTAACCCCACTCCCTCCGTCTGAAGCCATTCCCCTTTGTACTTTACAGGTGGGGGATTTTTTTATTTGTTGGGTTGTTTATTCATTTCAGATTAAGGAAAAAAATGCTCCCTGGCAGCAGTTGAGTTAAAATAATTTCCAGTTATATCACCAGGAGTTATTGGCACTACTCTCAGACCCCTTCTAATGCCAGACAAGGAAATGATAAATACTCCTTTGTCTAGAACACAAACTACTTGTCTATCCACAGATTAACCTTCTAACCACAAAACATCATCCAAAATCTGCTCTCTTCCCTTCTGGAGGCACTCGTGGGTGTCACTGTGCCAGATGCTGGGGAAGAGACAGCAGGAATAACTAATGCTCCAGCAGGAATAAATAATGCTCCAGTACTCAGCAGAAGTAAATCCAAGACTACCTACATCTGACTGAATCTCTGCTGAGCAGGACTCGCTGGATATGAAATTAGTTTGAGATTGAGAAGAGTCTTGTAATAAAGGAGCTGCTCATTTCCTGAAGATTTCTGATTTGGTAGAACAAGGTAATTTTAGAAATGTGTTACAATCTGGCTAAACAAGTTAACACATGGGATTTGCAGAGAGGAAGTGTTTTCAAATAAGTCACTATATGCTTGGAACCATTTCTGGAAGTTTGATGTCCATGCCATTTTAATTAATAATTTTGAAACAACAACAAAAAGAAAACCCCACCCAACGTCACAAACATTGTGGGCTATTTACCTGCTAATTCTTTCTTTCATCCAAGCTGCTCCTGCATTACAAAAGTGTAATAAAAATCCCCACACTGGTTAAGAACTGGTAAACATTTTTTTTCATTTGCATAAACAAGAAACCCCAAACAAATACAAGGGCCAAGGACTTTCCCTGGCCAAGAACTGGTTAAATAGTTTGAAACTATGCTCAAGATTTCCTGAAAACGTATTTGTCTTTCAGCCAAACAATACTGTTAAAGCAATGTAAATGCTTTGCTTCCAAAATGTGCTTTTTCTGTTCACAGAGAGCAGCAGCGTAAAAATAAATCATCCATGAAGCATATTCTCATTTTTAATTTCATCCCTTGATAGATCAGTTGCTTCAAAATCCCTTAACAACCAAGGAAAGAAAAGTTACAGGGTTCACATTTGAAAGATTGTCAATTGTACAGACCCAGTGCTGCTAATCCTTGGGCAGGTTATGGGGGCTTCTGTCACCACCTGAAACACTGGATTTTATTAACACCAACTAGGAGTCTTTATGGGTGTCTGCAAGGCTGGAAAGGCATTTCCCTGCCTTCTCACACCTTGCTTTTCTCTGGCAAAACCAACTGCGATCACTCAGCAGGTCCTAAAGAACTAAGTCACAGAAATGGAACGGATTTTGTATTTCCAGGTGAAGGGAATGAACAAATTACCTGATTTGGGCAATCAGCAAAAATCACATCAGCGCCAATTTCACTGCACTTTGCACTGGACCATCTTGAAAATTAAACAACCCAGAAGGTCTTTGAAGGAGTTGAGCATGCCAAGGGCAGGGGAAAGAGGGGAAGGAATCCACGCTGAGTTTGAGTTTGGCAAAATGAACCTGCTTTTGTCCTCAGCTCTGCTGCAGAGAGAGGAGCAAAGTGCAGCTGCTCGGGTGGATTGCACACCACAGTCACACGTGCGTGTTCATGGATCTGCTGTGTTCAGGAGGTGGTGAGAGCTTGAATTTATTCTTAGGAAACCAAAACATTTCACGTAGTTGTTTAACATGCGAGATTTTCATGAGGGAACGAAGGTTAGTTACATTTCCAACAGGATTTCAAAACTACATTTTGCCTGTTCAACTCCAAGCCAAATGTAAGGCTGAAAGGTTGAAGAGACTAATCAAAGGAACAGAAGTCAGAAAGACAATAACAATACAGTACCTAAAAATGGGTAATTCACACATTTTTGACATTTGTGTCTTGCATAGACAAATACTTATTCATTTTTTTTCCTCCCAAGATGACTCAGCTTCAGAAAACAAAATGTTAAATCAACTTTAATTACAATTAAATGCATGTGTTCCAGTTTTTCAAAACACCAGGGCGTTCCAGATTTTTTTTGTTTAAGTGCAACTATCATCCCTTGGAAAAGCTTTGTTTTATCCCGTGGGCTGCCAAGTTCCTAAAGTCAGGAAGGTGGACTTGTGATTCAGAAACAAATCCATGGATTATTCCACAGAACACTGAGGTGGAGGGGACCCACAACGAGTCCAGCTCCCCAGGGAATGGCCCACGTGGGGATCAGAGCTGTGCCCTGGGTGTCACTGGCACCACGCTCTGAGCCACAGAGCCAACCTCAGGCCAGGAGCTGGGGTTGGAGCCACGTGTGCTCCCATTCCACTCCAACATCCATCAACCTAAAGCTGCTCTGGAAGCACAGGAACTGGGAATTGTAATTCCTCACTCCTGGCTGCATCTTGAACATCAAAATAAATTTATTTGGTGCACCCCAGTTTGCCAGGAAATCCTGCCCTGCCAAGCCCTTCATCCACACCCAGGCTTCCACTGGAAGGAGATCCAGGAGTGCAGGCAAGGCAGAGCTGGATCTCCTAAAGATTCCTGACAGAGAGCAGGTACCAGGAGAAGGCAAATGCAGCCTGACCTGGATCCGTGTGGAGCTTCCCTGAGGTCAGCAGGACTCCACTGAGACACAAAATCCAGATGGAGAAAAAACCTTCTGCAGAGCCAGAGCTGATTCTGAGTATTTTCCCACGTGATTATTTCTTTGTAACAGTCATTCAGAAACTTATCCTGATCCTTTTGGAATTGATTTGAACTGAAATGCTTCCAAAGTTAAAAAAAAAAAAAAACCCAGAAAATTGCCTTGCCTGTTCCAGGAATATTGAAGAAATTTGACTGAGAACCCTGTTTTGGGTTAGATTGAAAAAAAAATAAAATTAGAAGTTTCAATAATTGTATTTGCAGATGAATCAGATTGATTCAAAAACCAAATTGGTTCTATTGCATATGAATATGACTTTAAATGGGGGCAGGGGGAATTATACACAGACTCAAAGTCAGGTCCCCTGTAAAGACTTTTTAACTAATGTAAACATGTACCTTTCCTGAATGGTGATGCTTTGCTGAAACCAGCAATCTTTCCTACACAGAAAACAAAAAACAAAACAAAACAAACAAAAAAAGAGAAGATATTAAAAACCCCAAACTGCTTGTTTTTTTCTTTTTTAAATAATGAAAAGAACAAGCACTTCCCTGCAGTTCACACCCACTACAGAATTCACACTGAACTGAAAAAATATTTGAGTTTCACATGTTAAGCAATACTTTTACACTGGTGAAGCTTTTTCAGTTTTAAGAATTCAAGTCCCTATATTTTTTTAATGTTTCTAATCTGACAGTGAAACTATTCCACATTCCCCTTTCACAGTAAACTCTGTCAGCTTCAGTCTCCAGGAATTGATAAAGTAGCTAAAGACAAGGTCATGTTTTGGAAGAATAGAACTTCTGCTGCATGTAAGGTGGGGGGAGTAATAATTTAAAATAAAATTAAAATAAAAAAACCTAACTAGAAAATGGCTTCTTTCTGAAAAATAAACTTTCAGAAGTTTGCAAACCCTGAGGCCTGGTTGTTTCCAATAAAAACCTCAAACAAACCAACAAAATAACCTGCTATTTAATGGAAATGGTGGGGGTAATGAAGCACTCTTGGAGTTAAAAACAACTAAAAACAAAAATACAGAATCTGAATTCCAGCAATCTAAGCTATTTTTTGTAGGGGCAGTAGGCTGAATGCTTCCAAAGGAGCAGGATTTGTACATGGTTTGTCTTTGGAAGTGTTTTGGGGTCAAACTGGATTTGACAGCAGCCTCTGAGATAGCCATGCTGTGTCAAAGCCTTCCTAATTCATCTTCCATAATTCATTTACTGTGCTGTTTAACAAACATGGCACATTAGTGGCAAAGCAGAGAAGCCAGAAGAAAACAAATTCTTTAGAAATCTCCAGTCCAGTGGAGCAGATCATGACAGCACCAGAACTAAGGAAGATCCTCAGCCAGGACTCAGTGAGAGCCAGAGGAGAAACACCTCCTGTGTTGAGAAAAAAACATTTATAAAAAAATAACTCCCACTCCTGTTATTTTCCATGTGTGCATGGCAATGCCACTGATATTTCTTCCTGAAGATTTTCTTCCTACCAACCCAACCTTGCCTTGGAAGACAATGCCATGACCAGCTTCCAGCCACTCCAGCAGGTCCAGCAGCACATTCCTTCATCCTCCTGAAATCAAGGGGACCTTGATGTGCCTGAGTGTTCTGAGAAGCAGGAATTAAGTATTCAGTGAAATATTTGCATCTGCCAAAGGGCTTTGTTCAAATACAGGGTCTGAAGATTCTGAAGGTGAGCACCTTTCTCCCTGTCACGTTAGAAACACACCCAGATTTGGTCAAAATCAGAAGGAAATTCTGGCTTTGAGCTAAGCCAACACTGTGACAAATGGACAGGGACAAAAGAGGGTGTTGATCATAGCATGAGGCTCTTGAGTCTCTTATTTGTACTCAACAACGGGAAATACAAAGTTCCAAAAGCAAGTGGTCATGGATAGACAATCACAGACTTCAAACTTTGGGAAAATGAAAGAAATGAACTGTTACCACAACAAAAAAAAAAAGTTCCCAAAACAAAACCAAACCAAAACCCAGCTGTTTTTATCACCAGCTCTTTGTTTTTTAAATGACACACAAGGATTTCCTACTCTAACAAAGCCTGCTGTATATTCTGGTAGTAAACTTCAGATCTGAAGAAATTTTAAATAAATCCATGTTATATTTTTCTTTTTGTAATAGGGGAAAATATTTCAAATGCAATAAAATAGCAAATTCATGACTGTATAGTAGGCAACTTTTCATTTTTTTTAGATTCAGTTGTACAAACTATAAACTGTTAAATTTCTCTAATAATTGGAAAAGTTGTGGGTATTTGAACTTACCTGAATACTCATTTAGCAAATATTTTCAGATACAAGTCTAGATACAGAGTTATGCAATTTGAATATTAGTTTACACATAATATAAATCAATGTTTGACAATATCAAAATCCCATCAAACAGTGGGCCCTTCTTATGCTATTATCAAATATAGTATATCACTGTGGGATAGCTGAGAATCATAGAATGCTACTGTAGGCTTGTTTATTAAATTGGGTCAATTTTCAGACCTTCCAAATAGGAATACTAAACATTTATTTTTCCCCTCTGGAAATTATTTTTTTTTTCCTCCTGCTTAATACAGTTGTCATCCCAATTTCTAGTGAATTTATAAAAATATTTTTTTTTTTTTATCCAATAACCCCAGCAAGGTAAAAATAGGAGTTTTTATAGCAAATGATAAACAGGCTCACGGACTATGAGAGAAACTAAACTTATTTAAATTGCCATACATTCTCTACTGAATCACACATCAACAGTTCCTTTTTATGTGTGTTGCTGTCCACCTCAGACTAGCAGTTTTTAAGGTGCAGAAGCATCTTTCAAATATTTGAATCTAACTCAATAATCAAGTTTCACACACTAGTGTCACATGCTTTAAATTTACATCACCTGCCCATCAAAAGCTGTGTTAAATAACAGCACTAATTGAAACTGCATAATTCATCAGAAACTGCAGCACTTCCAATTCAGAGAACAAAGGGGTGCTTACGTGGTTCTTTATATTACTAGATATAATTTTCTGAAATAAAGGAAAATAAACAAACAAAAAAAAAACCAAACAAACCAAAACACATTTGAAAGAAGTTGCTGCACCTGCAAAAACACTCTTTAAGCTTACTATGAAATACAAAAAAGTGCACCCTTCTATATCTACATATAAAACATATTAGAAATAAAACTTGTGTAAAATGTTTGCTGTGCAAACTATAAAAAGTCAGTCAGTCAGTCCGTTCTTTTTCCTAAGTGTTTTTCTCCAGGCTCTCTGGCTTCCTACTGCAGGGAGTCGCTGTTATCCAGGACCAGCCCACTGATGTTGGCTGTCGAGAGGTCGCCGCCGTCGTCGTCGCCGCTGTCCACGGACTCGTCCTCGCTCTGCCCTGCCATCATCACCTGCTGCACGGCCAGGGTGGCACCATCCGAGGACAAGGACTGCAGACTGTCCACATTCATGTTCACCGGGGCTGTGATGGTCACGACAGCACCTGCAGGAGCACAACCACAGCACTTCAGCACCTCTCTGGCCTGCTGCTTACGTGTAGCGGAGCTTTCTTCTAAGCAACAGCTTCTAATCAACAGCTACCCACTACAGGAATTTCAGAAACTACATTAAAATAGAAGATATATAGGTTGTCAAATACTTAAATGTCAGGAAATGCCAGAATTAGGTTGGTCAGGAATCTTAAACTTTGTGTTGTGAATCTTAAATCTGTTTTATGGACAGCCACTACAGCAATTCTCCAATCGAGTCACCACAAGGGCATTTCTGCAAAGTGTTCCAGCAGAAAAAGGGGAGTGATCAGATTCAAGGTAACTTCAGTAGATAAAGCTGTTGTCAGATCCAGCAGAGGCTGAAGGAAAATTTGTTACAAACTGGAACGAATAAAGCACCAAGCAGCAGGACAGAAAGGATGATCCTGGCATTACAGCAGTCGTTTATCTTGCTTAAATAAAATCTTTTTGTTTGATCTGACACCGAGAAAGTTACTTCAGTCAAAGGCTGTGGAGGCTCTATGACATTTTCCTGCCTCTCACTGTTCAGCTGGAAGCACCTGAGGCAGATGTGGAATTGCAGCTGCTCAGCCATGAAGCTGAAGCTGCAGCCCAGTGCTGCTCATCCAACAGGACACTCCTGACATACACACAGAGAGAACTCGGCTCTACATCTCAGTTTTACATCTTTTATTCTGTCATTTCATAACTTTGGAAACAAAAGCAAGTTTCTCAACATGAATTCCAATACAACACCCTTGCTTAAACCACAGAAAACTTAAAGAGAGGAAAAAGTGACACATTTCTGTTATACTGTCTCAGATTAAAACCACGCCTACACTGAAATTTCCAGAAGTTTCCTTCCCACCACAACCATCAAACCCTCCCTTTCCCTGTCAGAGAGGAATTAACTTTATGGTCCATGTTCAGGCAGCTCTCCTCACCATCTGACATCGTGAGCTCGTTCGATTGCTGCTGGGCAACTCCTGAGGCAATGGAGTCAGGCCAGAACCTCTGCACTGGTCGGTTCTGGGCTGTTTTCTTCTTTGTTTTTGGAGTTTCAGAACAACTGGAATCCAGCATTGGCTGAAGAATTCGCCTTCTAGCATTGATAAACCTAAATACAATTGAGGGCAAGGTGAATTTAGGACCAGCTGGCTGTAAATTCCATCTCTCTCACATTCACAAAGTATGCATCAGGAAAAAAAAAATTAGGAATATGAAATCTTCTGTCAGCTGGGCTTCACATTCTTTTTAAAGCATAGAACCACTAGTAGAACACTAGCATCCTTCAATTTTGGCAAACTAGCTAAGAAAGCACTTCTATCATTTTGCAGCTAACTGCATTTTTTCCCCCACCTCAGAAGGAAAAATTCTCCAGAGAGCACAACAGATGTACACTTCAGGATCTTGTTAAAAACCAAGCACCAGAAAACCTGCTGACAGCCCAGCTCAGAAAGCTGATACTCCTCTCGTTGGGGTTCACCTAAAGTCTAGCCCCTGCCCAACCTGCTTTGTTTGGTCTGGTTTCATTTACTCCCTTAAGCTTCTGCATTACTTATTTTACAGGCTCCCCTTTCCAAGGGCTGGCTCCTGATCCAGGGGATGACAGCAAACACATTTGTCAGATCTGTCCTGGCTCCTTTTAGTTCTCTGATTTTCACTTGCTTACTTTAGCATGCTAATTGCTGCCCTTCCCCTTTCTGCTAGTGAACAAGAAAATACTGAAACTGAATCAACTTCAACACAGTGAGCTATGGCAGGGAGTTGTGCCTGAAGACATCATCCCTAATTACCACAAAATACATCCAGGTCCCAAATTTACCTGCAATGGGAGGAAATCAGGTGCAGCTGGCAGGTTCCTAAGTTGTAATAGAATGCTCTGCAAAGACAGCAGTCAGATCCCAGCACAGAGCTCCATGCCACATGTCACACAGGCACAGCCACCCTGTTCCACTTTTGGAACCAGTGCTCTGTCACTATCTTGGCTATTTCCCCCCTGGACCCCTCCACAGCCTCACAGCCAGTGTCATCTTTGAAATCTGAGGCAGATCCCAGGGGGACTTTGCTGCAGCAATTTTAGGATCTGATGCCACAAGGCGAGTAGGACACGTGTCAGCACCTTCCCTCCTCTCTTCTGCAGGGCAGGTGTCTTATCTTACACCTCCAGAGAAGATAAGACATGACAGAACCTGCTGAACCATGAACTGGTGTAGCTGAGGAACTGCCTCTCCATTCAGACATCACTGCTCAGGAGAGCATCCTTTGATACAGGAACAGAATCTGTTAACAGCAACTTCTTAAACATCTGCAGCCACCAGGCCACTAAATGCCTTTAGACTTCAATTTCTTCACTTGCAGAAGAGAGATCAGAGTACTTCCATCTCTCTCAGCACTGGAACAGAACCCAATTCCTAGTGCTGCAATGTTTTCCGGAGTCCTTATATAATTTAAATGGCATGAGTATTATTATACCTTATAAAAATAACATGCTTGTGTGCCAGTGCACAGCTCTTGTATTTCTATACATGCTTTGTAACGTATGTAGAATATTTAAGTTCAACTCCAGATGTCCAAGTTATCCTCCTCACTATTTCTGAGTTGTAAGCATGTGGAGACAAGGACAGATATTAAGGGCTTTGCTCTTACCAATTGTTAACCTGGAGTAGTGTCAGATTTGTTTGTGCTGCAATCTGCTTCTTCTCATCCTCTGTTGGATATGGATGCTACAGAGGCCAGAAAAGCAAACAAAAAAGGCATAAGCTTGTTTTCCATCTCTTCATCAAAAATAAGAACTCCTTTATGACATCTGATTAAAGAGGGTGGATTAAGGCCACCTGACTCATTAAAACACAAACCTTAGAAACATCACAAACTTTTACAGATGAAAATAATTCAACAAAGAGTGCTTTACTACAAAAAACCTGATTTTATCCTTGAGAGTGTCTGTGGCACCATGAAGCTGCTGCTGTGTAATTCAGAAGAAAAAGCTTCTCATGGCTGACAGTCTTTATTAAAGAGCGTGATCCCTGGGCAGCACAGCATGTGAGCAGCTCTGATTAGTTCTGCTGGCCAGGGCAGTGTCATATGAGAGAAGAGGGGAGCACTCAGTTAAATAAAGGAGCACTGGAGTTAAATAAAGCTGCTCTAAGCAGATGAGGACAGGGCACGTAACACAAGAAGTGCACACGCAGCTCCCTGCCTCAGTTCTCTGCTGCAAACCAGTTGTAAAAGGCAAAATATCAATCAACTCAACATGGAAATAGCTTGGGAGCCATTTATCCTTTCAAAGTACTCATGCAAAGGGAAGACAACTGAAAGCACAAGCAGATAGTGACATGCTTGGTACACATCAGAAGGATTGGAAAAAAGACAAAGACAGAAAATGTGAGATTTTTCTTGGTCAAAAATACCCCTAAAACACTGCAAAATACAGGTGGAATTACTTTTCCTTGTGCCATGAACCAGTGTAGAGAGCATTAAGTTCTCAACACAGTGAAATGAAGAAAGGCTCCTTGTAACAACATTTATTGAGACTGTGCAGTACAAATGTATTTATTAAAATATTAATAAAAGTCAACCAGAATTAGACCTATGGAACTACTCCAAATGACTCCAGGGAAAGCTGAACTGAGATTCCATAACTGACAACAGAATAAATTCACCTCATTTATGAAAAAAAAAAAAAAAAAAATTGTAAGAGACCACATGAAAGAGCTACATAAAAAACTGACCATGCTCAGTCCTTACCCCTATGTGCTGAAAAAGCCAAGATCTCATCACATTTGTAGCGTGCTTGGGAAGAACTCCTCTCTTATTTTTTGATGAGCCATCATCTTGATGCAAGATGCCTAGATCTTGGTTTAATTGCAACTGGAGCTGCACATTTAATTTTAGGAGAAATAAGGCAGTTAACATAGTAATGGCAGTTCTGTATCAATAAATGAACAACTCATTTATAAAAGGAATGAAAGGAAATTAGGCTTGAATATATTGAATATACTCACTGTGTGAAAACATAAACAACTATGGAAGCTGTAAAATATTACTGATTTAAGACTTAAATGAAGGATAAAGTAAAATTCATTATTATGCTGCAGTTGCAAAAAAAGATGCTAAAGGTCCTGCTAAATAAATGCATTAAATTCTCAAAGAGCATCAAGATCCATACAGCAGAACCTATAATTCACTTTACAACATTCATACTGCTTCCTAAATATTCCTATTTCTTTCTCTTTGTTTTTCACTTCATATGATTTCCTCAAATCATTTGCACATTGGTTATCTGAACATTTGGGAATGCATTCTTAAATGCTTATGCAGAAATAGAAAGAAACAGCACAATTTATCTGCTGTCATATAAGATTCTATTTCAGACAATTGTAACCAAAATAATTCTAAATCAGGTTTTCCAGACAAATTGGAGCAATTTCTTAAGCCAATCAATATGTAGGAAATTAGTTTTAAACAAGGTTTAGGCTATCAAATTACTACAAATATATATCTGGAGCACATTTTAATTTCCAAAGTAATGTCTAACATTCTAAATAACCTGCTTGCATAAGGAGGCTCTATAATGAACTTTCAATAGCTTTTCTGCAGTGCTTTTCCCTACCTCCACAGCATTCTGAAACACTGAAAAAGAAGACTCTGAAGAAGGATTTTCAATTAGTGACCTTTGCATAGGTGGGTTTGGAGACTCCAGCTAACACCAAGAGTAGTCACAGATGTATGCAGAAGGTCAAGTCCTTTTTTTATTTATAGGCCAGAGGCATTATTTTCCTTTCAGTATATTTTTTTCTTTTCATAAAAGGTAAAAAAACCCCAATTTTTCCAAACCCCTTCAGTCCAGGAGAGTCATTTTACACATTTCTTTCTGAGAGGTGTGTGAGGACAGAGCTGTCTGTGTTCTAGGGGGGCACATGGCTGAGCACAGATATTCTCCTGCCAATTCAAAGAACACTCTGTGCACACTTTTTTAGTTGGAAGGCCAGAATAAGGGGGAAAAGGAACCAGTGAGTCAGTGATTACCAACAGATTTTATGCTGTGGAGATGGGAGCTCCTCATTCACATTTCTAATTAAATCCAGATTCCAGGAAGATTTGGTTTACCACTTCCAGAAAAAGCTAGCAAGGTTTTCTGCACCAGAAAATGGTCTAGTTTTATGTTTATTTTTCTTTAGTTGTTTCTTTGAACTCTTCAAATCCAACTCTTAAGAGCCTCCCACAAAAGAGTGCTGGCCCTTATGTTTTAGGGTATAAAGAGACAAAATTGAGGAGCTCCCAGAGTCTCAATTGAATATTTTGAAGTTTTTATAGAAAAATGCTTCTCAGAATAGATAAACTCTGAAATACATAGTTTCACAGTTCTATTGGTTGCCATTGTAATAAAAAGTCAAATTTCCCACAACAGCAGTGTGGCACCCTAATGCAATCTATCTATCCAGCCATAAACAAAGTTCAATGATTAGAAAAGTTATAATCATTGAAAAAGTGTTCATTTAATTCAGAGGGGTTTTTGGTTTGCATTGGGGTTTGGGGTTTTTTTGGGTTTTTTTTGTGTTTGTTCTTTTTTTTTGTTGTTGTTAATTGGGTTTAGAGGTGGCTTTTTAAAATTTTAGTTGTTTGGGGTTTGTTTTTTTTTTTAATTGATTTCATGTACCTATAACTCTTCTGACATCAGTAAAGGAACATAATTAAAAGGTAAGAACTCTGATGAGCTATTGTGGCAAGGGGCACCTTATGACATATCCTACAACCTGTATCTCCCACAGTAGGGGCTTCACCAATTTACCATTAATCACTCTGTGAGTACACAGAGCTCCTTCTGCCAGTGTGTCAAATTTAAATCAAAACTCCTAAAGCCACTGAGATGTATTTCCAGGCAGAACACCATTCTGTGGAGCCCATGGAACACACCTGAGAGTTCTGGATGCGAATAGTCCCAGGTGACAGTGCCTGTGTCACCACTTGTCCTTGTGGAGTGACCACAGTGACTGGCTGATACACTGTCCCCCCTGCAAGCAAAACAGAAACACAGGTTATGGGGAGGAAAAAGCCCTTCAAGTATTATTCTCTTTAAACACATCAGCACTGCACATCATACAAGACTTTTAATAATATACAAATTACTCTTTTCTAGTCAGCATGCATGATGTGCTCTTTGCCACACTGAAATTTTCATCCATTCACAAAAAAAGCTGTACAAAATTTTATTCTATTTCCCTGTATTTTAGGCATTCTAAATCTATTTTCAAAGGAAAATGTCATGATTATCAGATTATAAAACAGTTCTTCATGTTGTTTTAACTGAGCTAAGTCTTCAACCAACACAGGTGACAACACCAAAATCACACCTCAGTGTGGCCAGTTCTTAGGGCAGCTGGGTTTGATTTAAAACCTTGCTGAGAGGCAAGACTAAACACTTCATCTCAAATGTAATTTCCATATAACAAGGACATGAAGGATTTTACAGACTTGTAGGTGTGGTTCCAAACTCCAAGGAGCAGGAGGCAACCAACAAGTGCAATGGTTTAGGTAATACATGTTTTTGTCAAATAGAATTCTTTTTAAAAGCAAAAAAAAAAAAAGTCAAACACCACAGTCCATGAAAATTTAACAAATGTAGTGTTGCACGTTAAGATCTCTTAATATTATATATTTAACTGCCACTCCCATAGACATATTTGGAAAACATATAAATGAAACAAAGATTCATAAACCAGTAAAGCACTTGACTGTACTACAACAACTTTTCAGGTATTAAAACACACTTTTTCAAGTATTTGTGTAGTTTTTGCAACAACCATAAAGGAAACCAAGATGAAGAGCAAGGTGCCAGTTGTTTTTAGTGTGTCATACCTGCTACTGTTGCCATAGTGACATTTCCCTGCTGCAAGGCTGATGCTGGCACCACGATCCCTTGGGGACTGAGTGTGCCTGCAATGGCACTTGGAATTTGCTAGAAAAATAAAACAATTAGTTACTTACAATTTTTTATCTTTTTTTTTTTTTCATGTAAGGAGATCATGCATGCTTGTGTGTTTTTGCAATTTGTTTGGGGTATTTTTGGCTCTATAATACATTTGGAGTTTAATCACAGAATTACCTTCAAAGAGAAAAGTACTTCATTAGGGGTTTATCATTACCTGCATTAACTTCCTCATTAGCTTTGAAAACCCTCATGAAAGCAACTGCTAGAAAAGATGTGAAACAATTTTGAGAAATTTTAGCTCTAGCTATGTAAAGAATAAGAAACAGTTACCAAAGGCAAGAGGGGAAAAGGACAAATGAAATGACCCTTGATGCTCTTATTACAAGCATCAAAGCTTTAGAATTTTAGTTATTACCTCAATTCCTTCAATTTGAACATAATGTATTAAATATTCAATATGTTTTATTCTGCTCAAGATAGCTTTTACTCAACCCTGAACATGCAAACTCTTACACATTTCCTTAGCATGTATGAATAATCTCTTTTGATAGCAAATGCAAAATGGGTCCCTCATGTCTCTACAGAAAACTGTAAGAGATATACAAAAAAAAAACCTTTTAAAAGCTTTTTTTTGCCTGATTTTAGAATCTCCTTTCCACACTTCCAGACATCAAAACCTATATAAAGAGTCCAGGAAGTGAAGTTAAAAAGTCATTTGGGCTTTTTTTAATACAGAGGATCAGATACATCAGTAATTCAGAGAAAGGCCATGTCCTAAGACTCAGGATCAAATGGGTACTGGTGTGGCAGGGCTCACTCTGCAGCATCTGACAGCAAAAACATCAACCACAACCTATTAATTGTGATCCACTTAATACAGAAAATGCAATATTGCAACTTTAATCCATCAGATATTGTCTATTCATTCCAGAATACAGGTTGTGTATAATATATATTAGTCATCTCAATGTTTTAATGAAGGAGGCAGACTAAGGAGGCCTTAACAAACAAAATTTTTTTCTTTGTTTATTCTGTTTCCTAACCCCCTTCCAACTAAATAGCAAATCCAGGCTATTCTGAATATCTCCACTTGCTGAACTGAGAAAATCATAAAAGGAAGACAGATAATAAAAAATTGACTCTGTGCTCTGGCACATTTCAACAAATTTGTCCGTCAGGCAGTGGCACCAAAGAACAAACAAAAAAAGCTTTTTCTACTCTTAATAACTGATTTGAGAGAATACAGGAAACTGCAGAAACTCTGTTTGCAAACTGATAGCAAAAGAATAGCTGTAACTTCCTAAGGCAATCTAAGCACAAATCCACTGAACAGCATTTGAAACACACCTGAGATTGCACAGGTGAGTAAGGACTTCCAGGCTCTCCACTTAATAGAGTTTCACTATTCATTTTTGTCTTCAGGCAGGCAATGTAACGACTACAGAAATCCTTGCAGAGTTCATTAACCTTTTCCAGCTCCAGCAGATGGATACGCAGAACTTGGATTGCTTTTACCATCTGAGGGAGAGAATTGGGAAAAAAAAATCAGAAACAAAACAGCTGTTTGTTAAGAAAATAATATTTAATGGGAGATTTAAACAAATACTGCTTTCCAGTAACAAAGATCACCCAATTAAAGCAGAGGTACTAATTGCTAAATCCTGGAATGTGGAAGGAACAAAAGGAAACTGGCACACAGGGGAAACAGAACAGGACACCAAAGTGATCTTTGTCACGTGTGACACTTCAGGAAGACAGAGCAGCTCAGGAGTCACAGGGCACAGGATGAGCCTGGATGTCCATGTGGTCTTTAACCCCTCCTACACCTCTGGGGCACAGACCACACAAGAGTGGAAGTGATGGAAAGCAATCCCATCCCCAGAAATGGTCTGGAAGGCAGGGCTGGGACAGGCTTGGCCAGCAGCAGTTCTCTGGAGCTCTATAAATCAAACACCAGGTTCAGCTCCAGCCTGACACAAGGAGACCAGAAGGGTTTGAGACACAGTGAGAAAGAAGACACTCCTGTGATTAAGCATAAATTTGTTCCACAGATTGGTAGGGAGGATGAAAGCTTTTATTTTTCAATAAAATTAGAATAAAGAGATCCCAAATTTAGTCACACTGTTGAACAAAGCTTAAAGTAATCAAACAGCTCTTCACTGCTACAGCTTTTAAGTTCCTCTGTGATTGTATGCCAAAGATTAACAGCTCTCAGGTAAAATCTTGTAAGAACTTTCAGGTGAGGAGACTGATTCTGAAATACAAAACATTAAATACAAAGCACTAAACCAAATGAAAAAAATAATCCATGTTTAAGCTAAAATCCAAGTACAGGAGATATGTATGTGAGGAGAATACTTGTCATGCTCACTGTGAGAAAAACACTGTAAGCCTGGATAACCAATGGTATTACATACTGCATGAAAATAGCTTAGGTGATTGCAAGGGTCATGGCAGAAGATCAGAAGCTAAAACCAAATCCAGATGGTCTAAAAGCAGCAGGAAATCCAGGACATTCAAATATGTACACAACACACCAGCAAAGTAATTATTTTTTATACAACATGCCATCCCCACCGTTTCTGTGCTGTGCTGGATCTCTGAGACAAACATCCTTCAGTTCCATGAAACTGAACAGCTGCAGTTTTAAAGCACAGTGCAGAGCTTGACTTTACAATTATTTGGAAAAATCTGTCCTATATGAGGGGTTATTTACCCGGGCAGAGCACTGAATCCAGTGAACAGAAATTAGATCCTCTAAACTAACCTATTTATTACTTCCAACTCAAGAAGCTGAGGATGCCTTTGCTCAAGGCACCCAAAGGAGATCAAGGCAAGAAAACTTTTGAGTGTGCTCCCATCTCCATCATGACATTTTAGCTTTCATTGACACAGTTATTTTCCCTGTTTTTTCAGCAAAAGGTTCTAGGACACTCACTCAGTGTAGACAACTGTGTAGACAACTGGGTTTATTTTAACTGTGTGTTAAAATAAACAAGATGAAAAAAAAATTAGGAAATGAAGTAATTAAAAAAAATTCTTCTCAGGGATATAAATTAAAAAAAAATACGTCTTTCAAAAAACAGCTGCAGAAACACCTGAGCTGTTTTTTGAGGGAGTTGACCCAAATGAATATCTGGTAACTCTTTTGACCTATGACACTGAAAGCCTTTGAAACACTGAGTGCAGTGACCCAGCACTGAGACACAAACCAGCGATTTTCTAATCCAGCCCAGGTTGCTTTTTAAACTGTGCTTAAGCACCTTTAAACACAACAAAGTTAAAGCATGCAAATGCAACTAAATTTTAACACAAAACGAAGGTCAACTGTGTTTCAAGAAATTCTGTCTCTGTTTCAGAGACAAAAAGCTTAAAATAGAAAATTCTTCATGTGTGACTAATCAACAAATTGCACATCACATTATTGAGTGTTTGAAACATTCAGCTAAAACTGAATAAAAAAATATGCTTTTGGACACATAACATTTTACCATAATAGAAAGTAGTTTATTTTTGCTCAGTCAAGAGAGTTGGGCTTTTTTTAAACATTAGCCAAATTTGTACTGTTTATTTATCAGCATGTGCTTGGAGGAAAAAGGAAAGTCCTTTCTTCAGCCTAGACTTAGTTTAAAATTGATGGTTGATACTTGAGGTGAAAATTGAATTAAAGTCAGAATTAACCACAAACCCAGACTCAGTAACACTACCCAGGTCTCTGCAGGGCCCCTCTCCATCACACTGCTCCTGCAGGAACTGTGCTGCTGTGCTTAGGAGGAAAACAAAACTTTGTAAATATGCCATGCCTGTCACCAGGACTTATTAATTCATTTACAGCTACATTAATTGTGGCCATATGGCTCCTGCTCTCTTGCAACACAGGTGGACCAAAGTCAATGTCAGCAGAAGTTCACTTTTCCCTTAAAACTACAAACATCAAGAACTCCAGATAAAATAACTCAAGTTGGACAGAGGTAAGACAAAGAATTGTTTTCAGACAGGCCACAGCAGCAGTAATATTTCATTCAGTGCTACTGCATAGAATATGCCACAAAAAAATGACATTTTATAACTGATTCAGTCTTTTCAGCTGTGGCAATAAAACTGGAGTATTGCTTCAGAGAAGTGCACGAAGATGAAGTAACCATGAGATCTGTGTATATGCACACAATCCTAGAATGGTTTGGATTGGAAGGGACCTTAAAGATCATCCTGTTCCAAACCCTGCCACGAGCAGGGACACCTTCTACAAATGCTGTAAATAAAGGTAAACTGTAAGATAAAGAAAAGTTATTGAAAAAACTTCTAGTTCTTGCTATCAGGAGCCTATTCATATATAAATATGTCTCCAAATTTCATAAATTTAGGCTATCTTTAACCTAAATATGCTCTAGGTTGTGCCTGTGTCCTGCCTTCAGTGCCTCAAGCCCGTGGTGCAAAGGCACAGCCACAGCACAAACTGCCTCAGTTGTGATCCCCAGCTCACCTGTGCTGATGTAAAACACAGAGCCACAGTTCTTTATGGATTTCAGAGCACATCAACTGCACATGTGGGCAACATATATGAAAGAAACTCCATATACTGACACGTAATCTCACTCAAATGACTCTTCATTTGCAAAGAAACCAATTAAAATATATACACTCACAGTTTACCTACCTCCCTGACCCAAATCCTCCTGCAGCAATTCAGATTTTCAGTGGAAGAACACAAACTCTGGGAGAAAAGCTATTTTGTTTTCATTTGTTTTGATTTGATAACCTCACTCCTCTATTTTGAGTCCTGTGCTATGAGACATAGCTACAAAAGGTGTAACTAGAGGTTTATGGGACAGTTCTGCACATTAAAACAGTAAAAACACTTTTCAGAGAGGCTTGGTCAGTCAATATTCAAATGACATCAGCTGGCTTCACCTCTACAACTCAGGTTCCAGACACAACTAAGAATTCAAGAGAATTGAGAAGAGGGTACTGAACCAAAAATCCTTACCCCAAATGAAACAAAAAACTCGGGGGTCTTCAAAAAAGGCAGTGTCCTGTTCAAATACAAAAGGGAGAGTAGATTTAACACCCCTTCTTTTGTATTGTGTCTAGACTTGACAAAGCCATAAGTAACCTGCTCTGACTTCACAGCTGACCCTACTCTGTGCAGGAGGTTGGACACCTGAGCTTGTAGGGCAACCCAAACCATCCTATGGTCCTATGAATGTGAAGAAATTAAAAAATCCACCGAAGTGTGGGAAGAGTTTACTCTGAACAGAGAGGCAGGAACCACCCTGAGGCAATGTGGTATTTCTGCATCGTCTGGGTTGGCAGTGAGCAACAAAAAAGTGCTAAGCAATGAATGTCTTCAAACATAAAATAATCTGAGAAAGGTCTAAAAAAACTCTCTGCAAGCACCCGTGCTGAACAACTTCTTAGACATGGAGGAGTCTGTGGATGTCCTATGCAGAAAAGGAGACTGATGGAGAACAAAGAGCAGTTGGTTCATTCCAGGATCTGTTTTATCTGTGAAAATGAGGCAGGGATAGCAAAGGGTGAGGGGAAAAGGGTGTGGAGCTCCTACAGGTGATACTCCAAGTTATGTGGATAAGCTGAGCACACTTCCAGAAAGCAGCAACAGAGACCACCAAAATCTGGTCATTGACACATCTTCTGACACTGATGCTTGGTAAGAGGACTAAGGGAATGCAAATAACATTCCAAGAAGACACAGAGGAAGTTGAAGCTCTAGGAAAGCACATTTCTAGTCTGTAAGAACACAAGCACAACCTTCATCTTCCACTTCCTTCACACAGGATTTGAAAACAAGAGATCTGCAGGATGAACCACAGGGTCATCCCAGAGCACGTGGCCCTGGATTGCACCAGACCTGGGAAAGACACTACAGAAGTCAAAAAGGCCTGGTAACAATTGTCCTAAAAAGGCCTGGTAACAATTCTCCTGGACTGACTATGATCCTTTGCCCTGCTGATTCAAGATCACCAACTGATGTTGTTGGAGAAATCCTTGCTGAAATCCTTTTTAATACTAAAGCAGGAAGCCACCAATTAATTCAGAATGGGAATTATAATACCAAAGTAACAAGATAATCTAGACCATAGCTTAGTAAGAGCTACTCAAATTGGAGCAAGCATCCACTGCTCTTAATGAACTTCCTTTCTAGTCAAACTGATCTAATGCCTGTGCCACCCAGATTAACATTCTGTGGTCCCCTGGATGAACTCCAAACTCCTCTTGTGGAGTATTCAAGGCACTTCAAGTGAGTGCACAGTGTGGAACATTGCCAGGACTGTAAGTGACCCTACAATCACTATCTGTGACCCTTCCTAATTTCTGTTATCTGCTTAATTAGCCCACAGGCAGCATGGAGCATGGCATTATATTCTGCTGCTTTGGAGCTGTCAGTTGAAGCTGTCACAGAAACTGGCTGAGTTCTACATGCCACATCTCAAAGAGGTAAAATGAAAAAAAAAAAAAGAAACAGCTGACCAATTTCCTTACAGTAACGGGCCTGTGACTCTCAGACAGGATTTGAATTTGGCTCTTTAGTGTTGTGATGCTCAGTTCATCTCAGTTTAGCTCTGGCCCCAGTTAATCCTTGACCAGCAAGCATTTACACCTTTTGTTTGACTCTGCTCCACCCTTCCTGCCCAGTCTAATTATCAGTCTTAACAGCTTCTCCTTTCAGATGAATGGTTGAATTAACATTGGAGTTAAAAAGGGAAGGACAGCATGAGCAGAAGATGGAATAAAGGTGCACAATAGTGTTTCTTGCTACTAAAGAGAGACTCTTTATAAAAAAAATATATATATGTATGACACAAGGCAGAAAAAAATCTGCCTGTCTACAGCCTTCCCTGTGGCAAGCACCAATATTTCAAGCTGAAAAGAGACTGAAAGCCATGCTAGCCAGTTCACAACTGAAGAGAAGCTTGTGCTCACTGCCCCACACCGAATGAAGAGCTGTCAGAACATCAGCTGTTCAGAGCTCCCAGCCTCCAGGACAGGCAGAGGACAAGCTGCACTCAGGTTTCATTTGGTATCCAGTAACAGAAAGTCACAGCTCACAATATGACCACAGGACAGGAGTTCAATGCCAAGGATTTTTGATTTTGCAATGTGGTTCCAGTTTAAGCCACTACTGACCTCAGCAGCCATGGACTCCAGGACATAAATAATTCCTCACCCACCTCAAGCAAAACCAGCCAGGTTTGTGCAGCCCATCAGCAAAGGAGAACACCACATAATCCAAGAGACTTTGTCACTAGAACCACAAACTGAAACCATAAACAGGTCAATGACAGGAAGGACTATTTGAACACACCAGACCCAGCTACAACCAAAGCAAGCTGGATCTGAGAGTGTGTTTATGTATGACCAAAAAGCACAGGGAACAGGCCAAGGCAAGCAGGATCTTTGGAAAACCAATCTTTGGAGGCTCACTGAAGCCACAGAGTAGCTGAGGTTGAAAGGGAATTCTGGAGATGGTTTAATGCAGCCACCCTGCTCAAAGCAAGGTCAGGTAGGGCAGGTTCCTCAGGGTCATGTCCAGCTGAGTTTGTCTCCAAGGATGGAGACTCCACTGGTCTGCCTGCAGTATTCAATCACCCTCACAGGAAAAAGGTTTAATGGAACCTCCTGTGTTTCACACCCATTCCTGAGTAAGTTCATGCCCATTTCCTCTTGCCCTGAGGAGTCAGTCTGTCTTTTTCCCCATTAGGACTGTTATGTTTGACAGTCTGAGGGGTGGTAACTGAATTAAGAATCTAAGGTTTTATCTCATTGTGCTGTGGTGGAATCTGGGGGGAGGAGGAGGAATGTTTTGGAAGGTTTTGATTCTAAGTTCTGTGTCTGTTCCTTTTTACATATTGTAAGTTAATAAAGTTTTTTCCTTTATTCCTAAGCTGGAGCCTGCTTTGCTCTATTTCTGGTCACATCTCACAGCAGCCACTAGAGAGAATATATTTTCATGGGGGCACTGCCACTGCACCAGCATCAAACCATGACAAGGACTTGGCATTTCCCTTGCTGAATTCCGTGAGGTTTCCATTTTTCTGCTTCTCCAAAAGCAATGTAATATCTCTGAATGGTGGCAGAGCCACGTGTGCATCAGCCCCTCCTCCCAGTTCTGCAGCACCTGCAGCCCTGCTGAGGGCTCAGCCTGCCCCATCACCCTGATCAGCAATGGAAATGTTGAACAGCTCTGGTTCCACAATCAGTCCCTGGAGAACAGCACTCATGGGCAGCCCTCAACTGGACTTCATGCTGCTGACCAGAACCCCTTGAGCCCAGGGCTTCATCCATTTTTCAGCCCAGCTTGCTGCTCATTTATCTCATCCCTGTCTTGTCAGTTTGTCTTGTCAGAACACTGCAAGAGACTTCAAAAGTCAAGATCAACCACAAGCACTGCTCTTTCCTCATCCACTGAGCCACAGCTCCTACATTCCAGCTATTAGACCTCAGATGTGCTTCTGAAATTAGAGAAATATGGATTAGAGAAATATGGGAAAACAGTGATCTTATGTTGGATTCAGAGAGTTACAAATGAAGAAAATAACCTGAGGCTTAACAAGTGAGCAGATCTGCTTCATGCAGAACAGAACTAACTCTCATTTTTGAGTAAAATATTGAAGGCAGGTATATTCAAAATAGGGAAATCACAGCTTCATCACAGGGAATGACTTTTAGAAAGCCTAAAGGAGTTAATGACGTGAAAGAAAAAATTATATATGCTAAAAATTTTCTAAGATCATCTTATAATAGGTCTTGCCTCACATTACCTAGTTGAGGCATGATTTAAATAAAATTGGAAAAAAAATTTACATCAATTACATGTTTTTGATAAATATGTTAAACACCCAACACTCTAAAATTAATTTGAAGAGTCAATCTGGCTGTGGAAAGGATTTGTTTCTGTTTGTCTCTAATACACTCATGCCAGCTGAGAATAGGAAACAACTGTGATGAGCCCAATGTAAATTTACAGATAAAAGGGAAAAGGGGGTCAGAAGAAATTTTAAGAAATATTTTTAATCATTAACATAAAGAAGAATCTCTCACAGGCAGAAAAATGTGAGGAGGAACTACTAGGACCACTTGAGATCAGAAATTAGGAAGAAGCTGCAAATGTGATGGTTGTCTCAGAAATGAAAGGAACAGCTAATACTTACCAAATTATCAGTTTCTGAATCTTCACAGAAAAAGGGTTTTCCTTCTTTCTCCTGCTTCCTTACGAAGTTTTCAATATCTACATCAAAACTGGCAGAAGTTGTGCCTTCTGAGCCTTGTGTAGATTGTTCACATTTTTCAAATAATAGTGCTAACAAGGGAAATAGTGGGTGCCTAGAAAATAAAACCAGTTTAAATACATGAATAAGCATTTTCACTTATGTGAAAATTAAGACATCTAGCTCAGAAAAGCTCACAGTCACTCATGTGAGTGTGACAAGTTCTGGAAGAGACTGCATATAACAGCACTGGCTAGAGCAAAATAAGATAAATGCTTATTTTCATTTTGATTTACCCCACTCCAGAGGCCAATACAGCAGTAAAATATGTATATATTTAATTAAAGAGAACAATCACAAGCAAAAAAGCTCTGACTGTTTAATTCACTGTAATTGAGTGGCACTGAGACAGATTAATACAGTGCACTAGAAATGAGATTTAGGATTTACAAAGAGGATGAATGCAGATTTAAAGGAAGCCTGATAAAATTAATTTATTCTTCAATGTGGGCCATACTTACACATCATGAAATAACTCTAAAAAAATGAGAAGAATATTCAGGCTGAGCTCAGAGACCTCCTGTGAAATCATGCTCTAAGAAGAAGATTTTGTTAGCATAAGTCTGTAAATGAATGGATACATCTTTCTGCCTCAGGTTGAGGGTTTTTTTGGTGTTTTGTTTGGCTTTTTCCTGTTTTGGTGGTTGTTTTGGTTTTTTGGTTTTTTTTTAACCTGAAAACCAGTAATTATTACTGGTAATTATTACTGTCTTTATAAAGCAGTTAAGGTGAAAGAACACTTAACCCCATGAAAACTGACCAAACTGCTTAGCACAGCACTTTTCACTGAAAAATTTAAAATTAGTGTGCTCATACATCAATATTTAATCCATTTTGAGCTAATTACTGGGGAACAGATTCTTATCCTTACAGAAAAAGGAGTAAAGATTGACCTAATTAAAATAAAAGTAAAAACTCGCATCAAAGATAAAAACAACAATATGACAAATAGTGACCACAGTTTAAAGGCTAAAGCAGCTTTCTAAATTTGGCAGCCTTTAGAATACACTTTGAAACTGCTGAAATTGAAAAATCCCACAAGCTCAGGAGGTTTTTCCTTGGCTGATGACTGACAGTGAAGCCTATTTGGTCTCACTCTTTCCCTACAAACGATGGAGACAGCCAAGAGATCACCTGATTTTAATCTACTTATCATTTATTTATTAAAAAACCCCAAATCCTCTACCCTATCCTTCACCCTTCAAAAGACAGAACAGGAGTCCAGCACTACCTGTAAATGGCCTGCTTGTCTGCATCCATTGGAGTCTGAGATTCCACAGGGGCAGGACTCACCCCTTCGGCATCAGTTTCAGAGCAGTTGGGATCTTGTTCAGTTTTTAACTCTGTTACCACTTGCATCTGTAGAAAAAAAAAAAAAAAGTTAAATTTGTAGCCCTGACGTAAAATAAGGGTGCTGTGTTCTAAGGAAAGAGCAGTGCAAAGGGCTCCTAGATTGCCAGAAGGTTGGTGTGACTTGGCAGTGACACAAGAAGTTGTAGCAGCAACAAAACCCCTCTTTTAATCCCTGACACTTTTTGATGGCTAAAGGTCATTTCCAAGTTTTAGCATTTGGCTTTAAAATGGGAATTATAGATATTAGGAAAATGTTGAAGAATTTTGTCTCTGAAGTGGCTGTTTTTGGAATAGCCTAAGGTACATTGCTCCAAAAAGTTCATGGGAATGTCTGCATAAAAATCCTTTAGGATGAAATCAATGTAAAGAAAAATTTATGCACTTAAGATTTCTTTTTTATTTTTTACTGTGCATTGTATAAGGGTACTGAAGAAAAGGATCTTCTAGGTTTTTTTGTCCACTAAAATGCACATTTGCTTTAAAAAATCTGAAATATTCTGTGTCCCTCCAGTCCTTCAATTATAAGAGCATAACCTCTCAAGACCTTCAGCACTCCATTTTACATATTGCAAAAACCAAGTATTTTAGGGCTATCAAACTACAGGACTCCTCCTACACATCCATTTAACCCACATTTATACCATGGAAAAGCACCACAGAGCCACAGCTTCACCTGAGCACCTCCTAAATTGCATTAGGAGGCTGGGCACACCTTTGGGGAGCTTTGAAGGTGTTCCAGGTGTTTTTTCCATCACCTCCAGCTAAATATCTTTTGGACTAAAAGGTCTTCCAGGAACCTCAGCTGTGAAAGTCACATTTTCCTCCCTTCAGCCCAAACTCTTTGGTTTTCTCCCATTTGAGCATCTGCACAAAGACATGAAACCACTGCAATCTTTTCTCTTAATTCTCTTTTATCTCAGGTAGAGGACAGACACTGCTGTAGGGACCTCCAGGCAGCCAGAACTGACAGCTCCAGAAACTATTAGAGAGCCTGACTTTAACAGAATTTAATTTATTTCCACATAAAAGCAGCAGAAACAATTATAGTATTCTTAACAGTTTGGGAGAACCAAAAGGTTTGTGATTTATTACCCAATGGGGCCAAGCCATCGCCTAGAAAAATCAGAAACTGAGAAAATTCTGCATCTCCCACCCAACAGAGCAGCCTGCCTTGCAGAGAGCTCCCTCAGCAAGCAGAGATGATTTTCAAGCCAAAATGCTTTAAAAAAAAAAAAGTAACTAATGGGCTAATTTCTTGGCTAATGACAGGAAGGAGGAGCAAATTAGAAGGGGATGACTCAGACAAGTGATTATAAATGTTGGCCATATATCTGCAGAGTTTGAAGGGAGGGAGTGTGTTCATTTTGGGTTCTATTGCCCGAGGAGGAGGAAACAGCTCACTTAAAACTGCAAGTTTTTTCCAGTTTGGACATTTCCAAACTAGAAAAACAGCAGGCACCTGAATTACCTGTCTACCTTGGACAGTGAGAACTTGAAATACACAACAAATAGGAAGAAAAAGCTCTCTCCCAATCTGTTCTTTAGAAAAAACCATATTTTACTTTCACTGCCACAGGATGGTAGGTATTTGCTGGGGGAATAAAGTCAAATATGTAAAGTAGGTGAGAGAAGAGAGAAAAATTAGAATTGCAATAAAAGAAACAAACAATCAAACTAAAAATCAAAAATCTGACTGCGTTCAGATTACCATTTTATAGGAGATGTGGGAAGTTGCTGTCTTTTTTCTGACTGTTCCCCATTGTTGCCATCTGCTGACAGAAGTACTTGCAGTTATAGCTTAGAGCCAACACAGAGTAACAGAAAAATGGGTCTTGAGAGCAGAGGCCACCTCACAAATTGCCTCCAGTTAACAGCATTTTAATTTAGTAATTTAAAGTGTAAAACTACACAGCCCGTTGTACAAAAAAAGAAACATGACCAGATATACACGACTGTTTCATTATTTCAGCTTAAACAATGTCAAACCAGGCACTAAGGACAAAGTCACTAATTTTTTTTCCCTCTTCCTAAGTGTATTTAGTTCCTGGAGAAATGAAAACACACCTACCTGTTGTCCATCTTGATAGTTGTCTATACTTAATGTCTGTGTTGCCATCATGGTTATTAAGACATTAATTGTGTCAAATCATCATAAGTGTGAACAAATAGTCTTTAAAGAAAAAAAAAAAGTCAGTTAAAAAAGTGGCCACTTAGAATCCAGTTCTTAAAGGGTGAAGAAAAAAAGGTAGAAATTCAGATTTATGCACACCTCTCAGAGAGTTTATTGACAACAATGGCCACATGCCAATTCAAACAACAAATAAATTCAGTTCATTGTCTCTTTATATTTTAAATTAAAACTTTGAGTAAGAGGCTGCAGTTTTTTATACTCACAAGCTCAAGGCAACTTTAGCATTCATTTCTGCACTAGTTAGCTGAAATTCCAAGGTAATACTACATTAGAATTCTAGTTCTAATAGAACTAATACTACCTAGATTTCTAATGAAATCTAGAAACAGGCAGGTTTGTGTTTCTGCATTTTTAAAAGGCTCCCAACCCACTGAGCATCACTGTAACTGAAATAATAATTGGTTAAAATGATGAACCAATGCAAAATGTTAAGGAATACTCTGTTAACTTTTGGGTGTGAATCCCAGATTCTAAAGTAGGGCTGAAATTACTTTGAGAGACCAAGCCTCAAATTACTTCTGACACCAGGAATTTGCCATCCAAGTCATTTAAAGTTCAACAAAGAATGGAACAATGTCAAACAATTTTTAAACAATTGGGCCCACGTGATTATAAAGTTTCAAAAGGGACCTAGGAATTCAGAACTCTCAATGTCAGAGACATTTGATACTTTGGGAAATATTAATTACAATAGGATTTAAACACAAGTAAATGTATCATGTTATTCTCTTTAGGCATTAGCTGGAGTTTGGTGCCCAGATGAGTTAAATGTTTTTAAATTAAGACATGCCATAATTAAAAAAAAATAAATTAGCAAAGCACCACCACCAGATAGAGTGTAGCCAGGAAATTATTACTTCACATTTCATTTTCTTGTCAGATCTGCAGCCATTACAACTGAAATCACGTAACTCATTAAGCTATTACCAGTAACTATTAACACAGAAGTCAATTTTCCTTGACACATAGAAGTGCTAATGTTTAGCTGCTATTAAAAAAAATCCATATTAAAAAAGAAGTCAGAGCTCATGCCTTGAAAAACATTACATCCAGGTAATAATTCCAGGCTTTCTGCTTGTTTTCACTTATGTCAGTATTGAAGAACTAAGTTTCAAAATTTTCACCACTTTAAGAATATTTTTTTTCAATGTGTTCAATCACTACACATTTTTTCAACTATTTTAAGTCCTTCCCTTATTGCATATCACTACTGCATATGACCATTTTCAAGAGCAATTTTTACATTTCTGGATATTTTCCCCTGCAGATTATAACAGTCTCAAGTGAGTGTTTCATTTTGCAAACACAGGACAAATTTCAAGGTTCCTTTCTTTGACAACCGTTTCAGGCACAGAGACAAACCAAACTTCTTGGGAGAAACCTCAAGCCTTACTCATCATCAAATACAGTCAGTGTAATTCCTAAGTATGAGCGCAATTTTTATAATCTTTTTTTAAACAGCTTCAAAGACCAGAGAAGTTCACTAAGATGATGTAAGCTTGGTTTCCTCTAAAAAACAGATTATATCTGTTTTTACAGAACATTAGTATTCTTTCTTTGAAACTCCAAAAACATTACTGATTTCTCCACCAAAATTAAAAATACAAAGGGAACAACCTAAGTGCACTCACTGATAGAAGTACTTCAGATGTTAATTTTTTTTTACAGTTACAAATCATTTACTGTTAAAAGCTATATCAGCATTTGCCACAATAAGTGAGACACCTCTCCAAATACCTCAAGGGAACACATTCTGAAGCATCAGCCCTGTAAGCATTTGTCTGATGTTTAAACATTTACTTTCTTTCATAAATGGCAGCTGACAGCCAATGCAAGGGCCTGTCTTTATTGACAGAGTGAACAGGCACATAGAAAATGCTGCTTTTCTTCCTCCTCAAAAGACATACATTTAATTTATGACTGTGACATCCAAAGCATGGACCAGACTACCCTCAAAACAAAAGCAGAACAGTTGAAACGATCAACAAAGAAAGAGCAAACACTATTTAATGATTATTTCAAAACTAAGCCCCACAGAAAACACTGCTAAAGAAATTGTTTAACTGTGGAAGAAAGATGAAATTCTTAGGCAAAAATGAGAAAATAAAAGTACAAGTTGTAGAAGAGGAAGAAAGTCTTAAGAGTTCAGAAGGATTTAAGATCATATTTGTGGCATGAAGAAAAACCTGGAGAGGGAGGCCACAAAGATAATACATGTAAATTGGTAAAGACAGGAGGACATGGCAAGAATTTTTGGAGAACACGACAAGCTGGACTAACCCCTCCTTACAGATTTCCATAATGAAGAGACGTTCCACATCTGGAAGGCCCTCAGGCCACACAAAAGAAGAAAGGAGGTGCACAGCTTTGAGCTAGATCCATAGATTATTGCATCTAGAAGGACTTTTGCCATATTTTCTCCCAGGGGAATGACTGGAAAGAATTCTACATGGGTATTTCCTTTATTTCTCACAAGAGCTTCCCCTCTGACTTATAATTACTGTAGAAAAAGATTGAGCTATTAGGCAAGATAGGAACTGATGAGATTTAGTGAAGACAACCACTGCAAATCAAGAAGAACAAATTGAGCTAATCACACACTTAAATTGGGGCAATTAACTGCGGAATTACTCTTGTGCACTAAAAAGAAACATTTCCTCATTACTCAGTAGAGGCAAGAAACAAAGTGTGTTAAACTTTAAGAAAAGTAACTGAGGAGGTATTTACAGATTTGGGTGCCCTCATTTGGGAGGCAGCAGGCAGGCACAGCCCCAGCAGATGCTCAGGCTGCAGACAGAGATGGGGCTGCTATGGCTCCCAGATGTTCATCACTGCCACAGCTAATTACTTCCACAGCTCCTCCACCGAGCTCACACAACACGGGGATGGTTTCTGATCCTTTTGACACCGAGTCAGCCAGGCTGAACAGCAGGTTCAGGCCTCTCCCTGCTGAAGGTGGCTGTGATGGAAAGCAGCTGACGTGCTCTGAGGTGGTTGTGGTGCACTCAAACAAGCCCTGCTCTTGGCTGACCTACTCGTGTGTGTCCATTCCCAGCTCACAGACCATCCCCAACCAGCACACCCTACCTCAGGACACAGAGTGTTTGGGTATCTGAGGTGAACCCAACAATATATGACTTCTGGACATCTTAACTTTCAAAATGTCAATTATTCTCTGTGAAAGAAACTGAGAGCAGAGGGAAAAGTGTGGGTTTGTTTTATATTCAAACACTTACAAATAACAAAAATAACCTGAGGATGAGTTTGCTGGTCTGCTTCACACAGAACAGAACTAACTCTCATTCTATTTATTTTGAAAGTAAAGTGTGTAAAAACCCAAGGAAAAACTTAAGGTCATGTAACTGGAAGCTGATGCATGACCTGCAATCAGAAACTCCACTGATACCTGTGGCGAAAGGGAGTTCATAAAAGAGCATGGTCTACAAAGCAAAGGGGAAAAAAAAAGAAAGAAGCTTTTTATAAAATGAGGTAGGAAGGAAAATGTAAAGCAGAAAGGAAGCTAAATGAAGAGGGCTAATCATAATTAGAAATGTGGAGAGCTTGTGCAAGTCGAGTATGTAAGAGAAGAGATTGAAACATACACACAAAGTGATCACTTAACATTCATCACTCCACTCCTTGCTTGTTCCACTTACTCCTTCATAATTAAGGGCACAGGGACCACCCAGTAACGTTAACAGAAGGTACAAGTGAGCTGCTGGAGATCAGTGGTATCATTTTTAACATATACAAGCTACAACAGATGTTTGTAAGAGATATAAATAGTTACGCTTCAGGCTACGGCCTAACCACCAACCCTCTTAGGGTTGTGAAGGAACTACCCAACAGACTTGTGAACAAGTAATCATTCCTTCTAATTTTCCCTCATACGTGTTTCTTTGAAGTCCTTCAGGGAGAAACGCATGACTGGCAGATTCGGCATGGCTCTTTGTTCAATCTCATTTAACTTTAGTCCTGGCACTTGCTATGTAACATTAGATCCTTACATTCACACAGCAAGTTAAAAAGAAACATAAATCAATTCTCTTTGACACATGAAAAGCAACTAGAACTGGCTTCCCTTTCAACACAATAGAGGATGATATTTATTTCCGGGGCACGCTGTTTTCTAAAGTAGATAAAATGCTGGCCATGAGAAAGCTGCTCACCCCTTTCCTTCAATGAGTTGAAGACATTATCTTGTTCCAGCACAGAGATCCCACTTATGTACAAGGTGGAAGACAGAAACCTAAAAACCAACAGAGAAACAGTCAGAAGAAAATAACACCTTAGAACAAACATTCTAAGACTCAATATAATTTTTTAAAAATTGTTTTACTATGTGGTTCCCTCATCAAGTGTTAATGAACAGACAGGAATTTTTTTGCACATTTTGCAAATCTTTGCATTGTTAATCATCTGTAATCACACCCATTATCCCACGCTTGAACTTCTTATCCCATTATTAGATCTTTCTCTCATCTTACTCCATTCATTCTCTACATTCACCTTTGTCTCTGTTGACACCTCTAGCAGAAGGCTCCATTTGGATAATAACTCCCTCCCTGTTAAACCTTCATATTTTACTCCTTGGCTCAGTGTCTGTCTGCCTAGACAAGACACATCCCAAAAATAAAACCATGAAATGCAAATAGGAGTAACTCACCATTGCTGTGAAAATTAAGCATGAAATCAAGAAAGGTGAGAGATATTTTCCCCCCATTTAAATCTCCTTCATAATCATTTGAATACAATCCATGGTAAAATCAAAGCACGATGCTAGAAATGGGCCATTGTTAGGATCCTGTCTTCTGTGAAGACAGGTTCTGCTACAGGATTATTTGGCCATTTTTAAAAAGCTTTCCAAAAATTACCACTTAAAATTACTTTAATTACATTTAATAGCACCCATTTGATACAGTGAAGCTACTTTTAAAAAGTAGTAAGGATTGTGAAGTAGCAAAGATTGTGAAAACAGACTTAGAAAACACAACCGCTGAAAAGCATTAAAAAACCATCTCAGGAGAAGTTCCAGACACTAAGGTTGCACAGAGGCCACCAGAAATTAAATGATGGCTAAAACACAGCTGAGATCTTGAATCTGATTATCTCTGTCTCTCACACAGATAAAGTTCACAATAAGAACTAGAAAGAAAGTAACTCCAACATTTTTGAAAGCAATATGAAATTGGTCTTTGAACTGGTCTTTAAATTAATTAAAATTTATGCACGTGTTGTTTTCCAAGAAGTGATGGTTTTCAGATAAGTTCACAGAAAAACAAAATGTCAAGAGCCACTCAATCTAGATGCCATCTCTGGCTCATGAAACCTGGTTCTAAATAGGGCAGAGAAGGTATTAGAGGAGTTTTAAGGCAGTTTAAATTTCAGCCATTGGTTAGAGACTGAACACTGAGCAAAAAGGAGTTTCAGCCCCAAGTGATACACCTGGTCCTGAAGGTTCAAGGAGCAGACAGCACATTAAAAGTTCTCATCACATTTCCTTAAACTGTCAAAGATCTGTATCTTCAGAAAATGGGCTTCTCTCATTTTTGCAGCTTCTGAATTCTGTTCTGAGGACAGTGTAACCCTCTTGCTCCCTTCCTCACATGCCATGCATTTTGGTACTCATTCTCACTTCAATTTACTGGGCTACTTTCAAATAAAAGACTTCTCACTATTCATGGCATCTTCAGAACAGAGGTCACTGACAGATAAATCAGGATAGATAAATAGATGAATTATCCATTCTGTGTCTCTGCTCAGATACAAGGAGGACTACTGCAAATCTGAAAATCCTGCTCCTGCATTCAGAAATAACTGCAGCCAAGAACTGATGGGGCCACTGCTGCCAGATCTGGTCAGTCAAATATTCAGGGTATGAAGAAGTGGCCCTTGCCTGCAAAGCTCTCACCTGAAACTCTGGAAAAAGCAAATTTCTAGGCAGCTTATGGGATATCCAGGGCAGGAACAAAGAGGTGCTAAAGAAATGCAGGCCTGGGTGAAAGATGCTGCAGAGGGAAGGATGTGGCTGAGAAGGAGCCAGAGGATTTTGCAGTGATATTGCCCTCTTCAAAGAGACACTGGACAACATTTAATACTATTGATCCCTAAAACACAACAGGCAAGAGGGCTCTGAGCTTGCAGATGATGATGAATGCACATTTCAGTGGGAGAAGGAAGAGGGAGCAGGTACACCTGTTACAGGGTGGAGACAACACCCAGCCACTGTGGAGTCTTAACCTGGGCTTGCTATTGCCAATTTTTGTTTTCCTTTAATTCCTCTGGCAGACAGGCTTGAAAGCAACGCCATCATAATAAAAATACCTAACTGTGAAACCAAAACAAAGGGCAACTTGCTTTGTCTCTCGGAAAGTGAATCAGCACCGAGGTTTTAACTACAAAATAAAAGAGGAACTTGTTCATTCAAGCACTCGTTTGAGTCATCCTCTCATTCTGCGTTTCACAGCACAGGAAGCAAAGACCTGTGACATTCACATCAACAAATACGAGCAGACATTAAGATCCATGTGTTTTTATAGATCCAAATAATGATAGTAATAATTGATTCAAATACTGAAGCAGTAAGTAGAGCACACATGCCAACATCCAGGATTCATTCCACCTTTGCTGCAGTTCATTTCCATCTCCACCGACCTGCCCACGTAGAGTCATTCACAAAAATTAAGACAAACAAATCAATATGAAGTTGATGCAGACAAGTTTATTAAAACTGTTCTCCTCATTCAGCACCAAGGTGGTTTCCATTTCCTCTGTCTTATGTACTTAAAAAGTACAGTCATTATTTAGAATATTATACTTTTAAGAAAGACAATGTTCCTGCCCAGGAACATAATACCAGCCTCAGGGAGTTCCATCACACAGATGCAGCCACACAGTTACTCTCCAACAGCTCTGCTGTCAATTGCCCTGGGAGTCAAGCCCTAAAAAGCCACAAAACCAATTTTGGGCTGCAATAAAATGAGATTTATTTTGTGTCACTTTGTTCCCTTTATTGTTTGGTGGTGCAATAGAGTTATTTATATGTTAATCTTGATGGATATGAAATTACATTAAAAAATGAATGCAAATTATACTTTAAGAAATGGAAAATTAAAAATAAATTAAAATCCACAACTAAAGTTGAATTTCTGCAGAAATACAGGCTACACTCCAAGCTACCATCAACCTTTCTTTACATGTAAGATTTTGAACAGATATGCTAGGTAATAGTGACTTTATTCAGCAAGGCCTCTCCAACAGTGTATCCACTGCTTTGGTGTCCCATTAATCTTTCCTAGCATCCTCTTTTCATATCCCTCCATCTCAGATCTTCACAATCCATCCAAAGCATTCATACCACAGGACACCTCCCAAGCACCACCACACACTGTCACAGAGCATCTCAACACCAACACCAAACCATCTCATTACAAGATCTGTGCTCCTTTAGCAACTCACTCTTTGTTTAAACTCTGCTTTTGGTATATTTAATTCTATAAATTTTCCTATTTGCAAGTACCAAATTAAAAAAAAATATATATATTAAAAATGTGCCACTTTATGAGCTAAAATTGCATATGCTGTTAACTGATAAAATGAATTTCTCCAGGCACAACAGAAATAAAACTGAGGGGATCTGGGTCTTGTGAAGAACTCCAGCTCCTGATTCTGCACACATCCTTTCTAGGGAAAGATGCAAAATCATGGGCCACATTCCTGATTCCATGTCATCCCAATTTACCACAGTCCTTCTTAACAAGGATGAGAAAGATGAGGAATTCTACCCAATCTTTCATTCAGAAATTAATGTTTCTGAAGTAATAAAGTCATAAAATTATGATGCCAGGTATCCTGCATAGCTCTTGAAATTCTGGAAGGAAATCCTCAGGTTGTTCTCCTACCTTCTGAAAAATAGAATCCTCATTCTTCTGACTATGGAAAGATCCTCAAATTCAAGGAACTTCCTGCAGCATCTCATTTCTCCTACCCAATTCACACTGTAACTTGACCTGCTTTATTAGCCCCATAAAGTAATGGTAAAGAATTTAGGGGACTAAACAGCAATTTTGGCAAGGGAAAAACACAAAAACTTGGGGGAAAGGAAACCTCCCTCTTTATTGTTCCAAAACTCTTGAGGGATTAGGGTATGAGGGAGCAAAAACATTTCCCATCACTCTCTCATCCACCACCAATATTCACATAATAAATGAAGATTCCTTTTTTTTTTCTGTATTCTTAACATTACAAACAGAAGGACTTTATGGGTCCAGCATGAGAATCCTCACACATATTTATTGTTACAGGACAGAGAAGGAGTTTTTGCCCTCAGTTTTTATCCAATGTGCTTTCATAACATGTTGGACTCAAAAATCAGGAAGATGCTGTCACATCTGCCTTGCTGCTGTGGCAAGAGGGTGGCATTGGAAAGACTCCAAGCACTCCTCACATCCCAGAGGATGTGTATCAGCACTTCCACAGCTGGAACTGATCCTCTACAACTCCTGCTTGCTGATATTTAATTACTTTTTCAAACCAAATTTCATTTTAAAAAGACAAAACCAACTCAATAAACAGAAAAAAAAAAGGTGAGAACTCTACCAGGCTCACAATTTCTCTGGCATTCCCCACATGGATAAAGAGGGTTGCTCATGTCCCAGACACAAATCCATCCCTCTGCCACTGCAGCCTTTGGAAGATACACAGGAGTACATCTCAAATGTCTTCATTTTGGAGACACTCATGCAACCATCTCCTTCCAGGCAAATTAAACAAAAGCAACAGGAAATCCTATTTGAATCATGATTTGCATCAGCACCCAATAAACTATGACTGAAATGAATCTTGTTTTGTGTTTATACTTTGTGGTTTCATTAGGAAGACACAGAATAACCACCAGTCTCTCTGCCTTTATTGCTATTGAATACTTTACAACGTGAGCAGTTTGTGTAAGCATATGTTATGTTTTCCAACCTTTTCATTATAAAACCATAAAAGTTTCCAATTATTCTATGATGGGGTGAATTCCTGATGCTATTGAAGTACAGTTGAAGGGTGAATAGGAGTTTTTAGTTAAATAATAAATGCATTTAAAATGGACTTTGGATGTTCAATGGATAAGAAAACGCCTTCTACACATTTTTGGCATTTAAACAATTCATCAAGATGTTCCCTTGCCAATTACTTAATTTTTATATCTTTAATGATTTCTGGAATAACAACCCCATTAATGAATCAAGCATTAACTTGGACGAGAAAGTGACACAGAAAACCTGAAAGTGACAGAAAACCTGAACAATTAACTTTGTTTTGCTACTAAGTTTAGGTCTTAAAATGAACTTTTTTTTTTTTTTTTTTTTTTTTTTTTTTTTTTTTTAAGTGAGGATGAAATAAAAACTCTTCCTTTTCTGCTCCACTCTTGTTTCCCACCTCTCCCAAACAGAAGTCTCCATCCTCCCAGGAGTTATGACTGCTGCCTAAGTGTTCTGGGGTAAAAAAAAGACTATTTAGGATTAAACTTACCCCTCACCTACTGCTGTGAGCTGCATCAGGCTGAACTGCTTGGTCCAGGTGATGCCTGCACAGGCAGGTGACATGCAAGGACCAACAGACAGGGAGACACTCACAGAATATTCAGGTAATTTAGGCAATAAATATTTGCCCAGTACCACATAAAGCAGTTTTTCCAAAAGGTTTTGGTCTGTTGAAGGTTCTCAATGAACAGCCACATGTTCCATGTGAATTCTTATGATCCTTTCCCCTCTGCAACATTAAAATCCACAACTCAGCTGCTGATATGCTCTTAAATAAGAAGAATCCTGCCTTTCTTATAAATTAATATATTTACTTAAGTAATTCTCAAGATGCTGAGTCATTTTTAAGTTGGCAGAATAACCCTGCTCAAACATATTCATCATGCCAAATTTTAGCTGGACTAAGAATTAAGCTACTGAAATTAACACCTCAAAACAATAATAAAGATAACCAGGTAATCTTCCTTCTGGTATTGCTACTATCATAGCCCAGACCACACAAAAATTGGGTAGAAAACATAAATTAAGTGATCACAGACTGACCCAGAAGTTCTTTAGTTACAAAATCATACAACACAGCACACACATTTTCATTCCTCTGTTCTCTAAGCATGTCAAAAACATATAAAGATCCAACTTCTGTTCTCTAATTGCCTCTGTTTCCTTGGAATATAAAAGGCTTGGACTTTATTTTTCAGCAAGTGTGATAATATCCTTTTCCCTTTGCTTTGTTTGCTGTGTAACTCATAAAAAGCCAGGCAGGATGTGAAGTATAGCCACACTTCCTAGCTTCTTCTGCCATCAAGAAAAAACACAGGCAATTCCAAAACCTCGCCATTAAAATAAAAATTGGAATTTGGAGGTTTAAAGGAAATGGATCCCTCTTTCAGTACACCAGAAGTAAGCTGCCATATTCTGCTTTTTGCTTGGATTTCCCATCAGCTGCAGATCCCTGGGCACAGCAGGCGAGGGACACTCTGTGATCATCACACTCAGCTCCCATTTCCAAAAATCACCTTTTGACTCTCCGTGTACTTAAACAGCCCTCAGGTTTAACAGCAAATACCTCTTTTGTACATTTAGCTATTAAAAAATGAGAACAGCACGGCCTGGAGCAGCGGCCACATCAAACCCCAAACACTGTGATCCCGTGAAGGATGAGAACCAACCATGCCAGAACAAGAGCTGAGTTTTATTTCCCTTTCTAGCACCAACATTTGCCTCCCAGTGCCATGTGTGATGTGGGATCCCTCCTTGCTGGCAGGGGAACCAAGTTACTGCCACAGCTCCATAACAACAAAACTGGCATTTCCAGATCCATAGTTTTTATTTATTATTTTATTTTCCACCCCTGATCTACCTGATGAATCCCATGTTCCACAGCTCTGGCATGAAACCACCTCAGTGAACAAAGTGAAGAACCTGCTTAAGTGTGAATATTTCAGTGTTCAACTCCCTTGGGGTGACCTAAAATGGTCTGGGTAAAAGATTGTGGCAACATCTGGCATCAAGTAAGCAAATGAAAGAACTCCATCAGCAGCTTTTTCTCCTTGCTCTTGGAATCCTCTTGCTTAGAAGAGCAGTACGTTGTTTTACATTTTGCACAGCACTGAGCTGTAGCAAAATAAACCCCTCTGAGACTTCTCATTTTTAAACCTACAGACTCTTTGAACAAGTGAGAAGTGAAGTAACCAGCTGCTGCTGCAAGAGAAGCAACATTTGCAACATTTTTAATTTCACACAAAAAAAAAATTGCATTTGGTCTTACTTAGACCAAAATAAAAATATTAATCTGCTTTACTGTAAGCTTCCACATATGTGCCAGTTTTGCAGAGGCAACATTTGGCTGCCAGACCACGACATAATATTCTGAAATACAATTTGGACTGCTCCACTCAGGACATTAACAGGGCCATTAGAACAGGCAGTTCCACTGCCACAGTGGTGGCTCTGTGACCATTCACCCTTGGCCACCAAGCCAGGGTTTCACTGCACCAAAGAGTTACTCTTGTCCAGGAAATGAACTGCTCCTGAACACTCCCAAACGTGCTGGGGTAGAAATCAGAATTATCAGGGCTTTGTTACAGCACAGAAAAATACAGTTGGAAAGCAAAATTCTTTTAGAAAATAAAAATTACAGCTTCCAGAAGACTAAGCATTTTATAAGACTAAAGCATTTAAAAGAAATTAAATTTATATTTCATTCAGTCTAAACTCCTTTCAGTCCTATAATGGAAGATTGCAAGGATTTGGCTTTAAAATGTTATTTTTATTTAACCCAAATATTACAAATTTTATTAAGAATACAAACCAAAGCTTTAAGTACTTAATACCAGCTTGACTTTTTACACGCCAAAGTGAAATTTTCAAATGTAAAACAAAATCCCACCAACCCTAACAACAATGTATCAAAACGTGAAGAATTCTTGGCTTTTCTATCAGCACATAGGAAATCGTAGCAGGAAAAAATTTCAGCCCAGCAAAACACATAAAAACAGATTAAAAAAAAAAAAGCACAGCCAAAATCCAGTGGGGAGATCAATGAAAAATGATCTGAGCCTCCAAAATCTCAGTGCAGCACAAGAGCCTCTACCTGAGACTTTCCCTTTTTACCCTGTGACTGCAGCACCCTGAGCTCTGCCTTTCACCACTGAACTGCAGATTATGCAAAGAAAACACAGTAAAACCTACACTCCAGTTTTCCTGTGGACACTTTAATTATGAGATGACAAGAAAATATGTCAAGTGGTGACAGTCAAAATAAATATACTGTAGAGTTCATAAACTGAAGACAGAACACGCATGAGAAATATAATCAGAATTATTTTGAATAGATTATGCGAAATGTTTGGGGGATTTTTTTCCTTCAAGAATTTTTGAAAACTTGAATGTAACGATTCTGTGATTACACACAGACTCAGAAAGGGATAAAT